>NC_140995.1:164215637-164815637 GCF_052327205.1 Somniosus microcephalus | reverse complement strand
TGAACCTTTATAAAACACTGATTCGGCCTCAACTGGAGTATTGTGTTCAATTCTGGGCACCACCCTTAGAGAGGGTGCAGAAAAGATTTACAAGAATGGTTCCAGGGATGAGGGATTTCAGTTACGTGACTAGACTGGAGAAGCTGGAGTTGTTCTCCTTAGAGCAGAGAAGGTTGAGAGGAGATTTGATAGAGGTGTTCAAAATTATGAGGGGTCTAGACAGAGTAGATAGAGAGAAACTGTTCCCATTGGCGGAAGGGTCGAGAACAGAGGACACAGATTTAAGGAGACTGGCAGAAGAACAACATGAGGAACAACTTTTTATGTAGCGAGTATTTAGGATCTGGAATGCATTGCCTGAAAGGTTGGTGGAGGCAGATTCAATCGTGGCTTTCAAAAGGGAACTGGATAAGTACCTGAAGGAAAAATATTTGCAGGGCTACGGGGAAAGGACGGGGGAGTGGGACTACCTGAAGTGCTCTTTCAGAGACCCGGCATGGGCTCGACAAGCCGAATGGCCTCCTTCTGTGCTGTAACCATTCTATGATTCTATGATATTTGCAAATCAACAGTTAAAGCATTCGTATGTGATTCCTCTATATGCTATTTTAACACAGAGAATAACCCATTTATTTGAAATGTTTAGATGCTACTATTGTCCACAGTAATCTGCAGCCTTAATTCACTAACGTGGTGATTAATAAATCTAGTACAAATTATCAGCATCAATATTTTATGTTGATAATAAAGTACCACATCATAAACTTGTTAGCAAAATTGAATTCCATGGGATTAATGGGCAGTGGCTGTGTGGATACAAAATTGGCTAAAGGTTAGAAAGCAGAGAGTAGTGCTAATGGTTGTTTTTCAGATTAGAGGGAAGTATACCGTGGTGTCCCCCAGCGGTTGGTATTAGGACCACTGCTATTTTTGATATATATTAATGGCCTGGAATTGTGTATACAGGGCATCATTTCAAAGTTTGCAAATGACATGAAAATCGGAAATGTACTAAACAGTGAGGAGGATAGTAAAAACAAGAAATAGGAGCTGGAGTTGGCCATTTGGCCCTTCGAGCCTGTTCCACCATTTAACAAGATCATGGTTGATCTTCTACCTTAACTCCAGCTTCCCACACCATACCCATATCCCTAAATTCCCTTATTTCCCAAAAATGTATCGAACTCTGTCTTGAATATACTTAACGACTGAGCAACACAGCTCTCTGGGGTAGAGAATTCCAAAGATTCACAACCCTTTGAGTGAAGAAATTTTTCCTTATCTCAGTCCTAAATGGCCGACCACTTATTCTGAGACTGTGACCCTGTGTTCTAGATACCCCAGTCCAGCATTCACCCTTTCAAGCCCCTTAAGAATTTTATATGTTTCAATTAGATCACCTCTCATTCTTCTAAACTCTAGGGAATATAGGCCTAGTCTATTCAATCTCTCCTCATAGGGCAATCCACTCATCCCAGGAACCAATCTAGTGAACCTCCGTTGCAGTCCCTCTAAGGCAAGTGTGTCTTTCCTTAGATAAGGAGACCAGAACTATACACAGTACACCAGGTGTGGCCTCACCAATGCCCTGTATAACTGTAGTAAGACTTCTTGGGCTAGATTTTCAGTATAGACAGTTTTGGGGCGCTAACCTTAGCGCCCGCCCGAAGTTAGCGCCCGCCCCAAAGTAGCGCCCCGTTGCCAGAAATTCAGTGGCTTCGCCCTAAGAGGTTGGTGGAGCGCTAAAAGAGGCGTTCCACTACTATCTTTAGGCGCTAAGCCGGCGGTGCAGAGCGCAGCGCCCGAGCTCGGGCGCAGCGCACGGCAGACACTCTGGTGCCAGTGAGCTCTTAAAGGGGAAGGTGCATGTGTTTTTTTCAAAGGGAGGAGGAGGAGGAGGAGGAGGAGGAGGAGGAGGAGGAGGTGGTGGTGGTGGTGGTGGTGGTGTCCGGAAACATAAATACACCGTTCACAACCACACACTGGATCCTTCCACACAACACATGCAGAGTGCCGTATATAGTGCAGGAGGAGTGCCCTTTAATTTGCGCTCCCCAGGGTGTGTTGCGTTCCATTTTACAAACGCTCTGGACGCCAGCCGCACAATGGGGTGGTCCGACTGAAGTTTGGATTCGGGGCGGCCAAACGAGGATGTGACGTCATTTTCTGCGCGCGCATCCGGGCGGCCGCTAAACTTTGCGCCGGCGCTAACGGGCAACTTAATTTGGGGCGGGGCGCAAACTGCGCTGCGCCCAGGCGCTACACGCATAGCGCCCGAAAATCACTTCTCTTAAGGCGCTAACTGCTGGCGCAAGCAACTGAAAATCTAGCCCCTTTACTCTTATATTCTAATCTCTTTGTAACAAAAGCTAACATTCCATTTGCTTTCTTAATTGCTTGCTGTACCTGCATGTTAACTTTCTGCAATCCATGTGCAAGGACACCCAGGTCCCTCTGAATGCAAACATTTCCCAGTCTCTCACCATTCAAAAAATATTCTGCTATTTTGTTTTTCCTACCAAAGTGAATAACTTCACGCTTCTCCACAATGTAGTCCATTTGCCATGTTCTTGCCCACTCAGTCAACCTGTCTATATCTCTCTGCAGCCTCTTTGTGTCCTCCTCACAGCTTACTTTCCCACCTAACGTTGTATCATCAGCAAAGTTGGATTTGTTACACTCAGTCCCTTCATCCAAGTCATTAATATAGATTGTAAATAGCTGGTGCCCAAGCACTGATCCTTGCAATACCCCACTAGTTACAGCCTGCCAAACCGAAAGCATCCTGTTTATTCCTACTCTCTGTTTTCTGTCCATTATGCAATCCTCAATCCATGCTAACCCCATGAGTTCTAATTTTGTGTAATAACCTCTTGTGTGGCACCTTATTTAATGCTTTTTCAAAATCCAAATACATTACATCCACTGGTTCCCCCTTATCCATCCTACCAGTTACATCTTCAAAAAACTCTTAACAGATTTGTCAAACACGATTTCCCTTTCATAAAACCATGTTGACTCTGCCTAATCATATTACAATTTTCTAAGTGCCCTGTTACTACATCCCTAATAGTAGATTCTAGCATTTTGCCTACTACTGATGTCAGGCTAACTGGCCTATAGTTTCCTGTTTTTTCTCTTCCTCCTTTCTTAAGTAGCAGGGTTATGTTTGCTACCTTCCCATCCTTGGGGACTGTTCTAGAATCTAGGGAATTCTGGAAGATTAATACCAGTGCATCCACTATCTTTGCAGCTCCCTCTTCTAAAACCCTAGGATGCAGGTTGTCAGGTCCAGGGGATTTTTCACCACTTAGTCACAATAATTTCTCCAGTACTATGTCTTTACTTATGCTTTAAGTTCCTCTTTCTCTCTAGACCCTTGGTTCCCCATTATTTCTGGAATGTTTTTTGTGTCTTCTACCGTGAAGGCAGATACTTTGGACTGGATTTTATCTGCCGAGACAAGTTGGGGGCGGAACTGCTGCCTTCCGGGTTCTAGTCCCGCCCCCAGCGACGTCCGACGCACAGATGCTATTTTCCCCTGATTGGCCTTGTTAAGCCCGACCTGCGGGCTTGCTGGCCAATTAAGGGAAAGACGGTGTCAGATGACGTCAGTTGATGATGCTTCATCTGTCGGTTTTCTTAAAGGGACATGAACCATTTATTTTTGACAGATAATTTGACAGTGTTTGACAGCATTGAGGTGTTGTCAAACACTGACAATCACTGTACAAAGATGAACCCTTGCACCCAGGCTCTCCAGTGACTCTCTCCTTAGGGTAAAACAGATGGCAGCTGCAGGTGAGGGTACAGAAGCGATCTGTCACTTCTCCCAATGAGGTGAAGCCACACAAACACTTCAAAGCTTGTCACCTACAGAAAAATCTAAACACATTGAAAATGACTTTCCCAACATTTCCTTACCTCTGATACTCACCAGTGTCCCATTGCATTCTTCACACCACTTCTGCAGCTGTCATCTATACACAAACATTACAACAGACCCACAACATGCCTCATTTACCATGCCGGGGTTTCCCGACATCGGGAAGCCCGCAGCAGAAGTCTCAAAATGGGAAAAAGCCTGTTAACTGCCTGTTAACTACCTGTTAACAGGCAGTTAAGTGGCTATAATCCTCTTCCCACCGCTAGGAGTCGGGTCCCTGCGCAAATCGGGTACCCGACTCTCGGGAAGATTGGTTGGAGGTGGGTTGGGAGTGGGTTCGGGACCCACTCCCATTCTTTTTGATTTTCCCAACAGTCCCGCCTCCAGGCCTGCCTCCTTAGGGCTGGTAAAATCCAGTCCAAAGTATTTGTTTAATGTCTCTGCCATTTCCTTATTGGCCACTATAATTTCTACTGTCTTTGCCTCTAATGGGCCTACATTTACTTTCACTAATCTCTTCCTATTTACATACCTATAGAAACGTTTACAATCTGTTTATATGTCTCTTGCTAATTTACTCTCATATTCTTTTTTCTCTTTCCTTATCAATTTCTTGGTCCTCCTTTGTTGAATTCTAAAATCCTCCCAATCCTCAGGCTTACTACTCTTTTTTTGGCAACATTATAAGTCTCTTCCTTTGATCCAATCCTATCTTTAACTTCTCTTGTTAGCCATGGTTGGACCACTTTT
This sequence comes from Somniosus microcephalus, assembly GCF_052327205.1. Taxonomy (NCBI): domain Eukaryota; kingdom Metazoa; phylum Chordata; class Chondrichthyes; order Squaliformes; family Somniosidae; genus Somniosus; species Somniosus microcephalus. Next base: position 164,811,001 of record NC_140995.1, on the reverse strand, counting down.
CCTATGGGGTTTTTGTGCCTTAAAGGAATGTATATTTGTTGTATATTATGTATTAATTCTTTAAATGCTAGTCATTGATTGTCTACCATCATATCTTTTAATATAGTTTCCCAATCCACCTTAGCCAACTCACCCCTCATACCTACGTACAGGAAACTCTTTTTTATCCGGCACCGATGGGACCAGCGTGGTGCCGGCTTATCAAAAAGTCCAGATTACAGAGAGGTATAGTAAAAGGTACGAGAGCCCCGTACACGGCCACAGATCCAGGCACCCCTGTTGCATGGCAACAAGTGCAGGAACCCCGGCCACAGATCCAGGCGTCCCTGTTGCATAGCAACAGGTGCAGGAACCCTGGTTACACGGCCACAGATCCAGGAACGACCACTAATATGAAATAAAACTCACCTGAACCTACTCCTGAATTTTGCCGGTTAACAGAGATTTCCAGTTATTTAGGTGCTGGTAAATCGAGAGTTTCCTGTAGTTTGCTTTGTTTAGATTAAAGACCCTAGTTTCAAACTTCACTAAATCACTCAAACTCAATCTAAAATTCTATCATATTATGGTCACTCTTCTCTAAGGGCCCCTATACTACAAGGTTATTAATTAACCCTTTCTCATTGCACAATACTAGATCTAAAATAGCCTGTTCCCTAGTTGGTTCCTCAACATACTGATCTAGAAAACTATCTTGTATTCCATGAACTCGTCCCCCACACTATTACTGCATATTTGGTTTGCCCAGTCTATATATAGATTAATGTCCCCCATGATTACTGTATTACCCTTCTTACATGCGCCTCTAATTTCCTGATTTATACACTGCCCTACATTACAACTATTGTTTGGGGGCCTATAAACAACTCCCACCAATGTTTTCTGCCCCTTGCTGTTTCTTAGCTCCACCCAGATTGATTCTACTTCTTGATTTTCTGAGCTAAGATCCTTTATCTCCACTGTCTTTATCCCATTCTTTACCATCAGGGCTACCCCTCCTCCTTTTTTATTTTGCCTATCTCTTCCAAAAGTTAAGTATCCTGGAATCTTTAGTTCCCAACCTTGGTCACTTAGTAGCCACATCTCCATAACAGCTATTAGATGGGACCTATTCATTTCTATCTGCGCTATTAATTCATCTATTTTGTTGTGAATGCTTTGCGCATTCAGATATAGTGTAGAGATTAACGTATCTCTGGTAAACAGGATTGAGTGCAAACCAATATTGTGGGTATATTGTGTTTAATTAGAGTTTAGGATGGAATATAACACACTAGTAATACAGCAAAAACATACGACCGTGACAAGCAGCTTGTACCGGACCCGTTCAAACAGATGGCTGGCATGGAAGACTTCCAAAAGGCCTTCGATAAGGTCCCACATAAAAGATTAGCATGGAAAATTGAGGCTCATGGGATAAAGGGGAAAGTTTTGGCGTGGATAGGGAACTGGCTGTCAGATAGAAAACAGAGAGTTGGAATAAACGGCTCATTTTCTGAATGGCAGGCAGTAACAAGTGGGGTACCACAGGGATCTGTCCTGGGCCCCCAGCTGTTCACAATTTACATTAATGACCTGGATCAGGGAGTCGGATGCAGCATTTCCAAATTTGCAGACGACACTAAACTAGGAGGTGGGGTGGGCTCAGAGGAAGAGACCAGGAAGCTCCAGAGCGATTTGGACAGACTGGGCGATTGGGCGGATAAATGGCAGATGCACTATAATGTGGACAAGTGCGAAGTTATCCACCTTGGGTGCAGGAACGGGAGGGCAAATTATTATTTAAATGGCAATAGATTGGGAGAGGGGGAAGTACAGAGAGACCTGGGTGTTCTTGTACACCAGTCACTGAAGGCGAGCATGCAGGTGCAACAGGCGGTCAAGAAGGCAAACGGTATGCTGGCCTTCATAGCAAAAGGGTTAGAATACAGGAACAGGGATACCTTGCTGCAGCTGTACAGGGCACTGGTGAGACCACACCTCGAGTACTGTGTACAGTTTTGGTCGCCTCATCTGAGGAAGGATGTTCTTGCCATGGAGGGGGTGCAGCGGCGATTCACCAGGCTGATACCAGGAATGGCGGGAATGACCTATGAGGAGAGACTATGTAGTTTAGGGATGTACACACTGGAGTTTAGAAGATTGAGAGGGGACCTCATAGAAGTGTATAAAATTCTGACAGGTCTAGACAGACTGGATGCAGAAGGAATGTTTCCCTTGGCGGGTGAAAACAGAACTAGAGGACATAATTTAAGGATAAGGGCTAAACCATTTAGGACAGAGATGAGGGGGAATTTCTTCACTCAGAGAGTGGTGAACCTGTGGAACTCATTGCCACAGAGGGCAGTGTACGCCAGCTCATTAAATATATTTAAGAGGGAATTAGATATATTTCTACGGGCAAAAGGGGTTAAGGGTTACGGAGAGAAGGCGGGGACGGGATACTGAATTAAAGGATCAGCCATGATCTCATTAAATGGCGGAGCAGGCACGAAGGGCCGAATGGCCTACTCCTGCTCCTATCTTCTATGTATGTATCTATGTATGCGTGAACAGTTCTCTGGCTCCTGGCTTCTGGCCTCTCTCTCTCTCTCTCTCTCTCTCTCTCTCTCTCTCGGGCCTTCGATGGTGAGCATGGGATCACTTTTAAAAGAGCGTTCGAACATATGTTCGGCGCTCCCTTCCACCGTCTGTGTGCAAGGGTGTCACTTTTTATTCTCTTTTTAGGGGTGGGCCTGAGGCCAAGTTATTGACAAGACCATTTAACCTATAAAGGTTCCTCCAAAACTTCATCAACCAATGACAGCTTAAGTTCTTTGGCCTAGAAATTCAGTATCGCCACGTTTGGGGCGCTACAGCCGGGCGTTCGCTAAATTTAGCGCCTGGCGCAACTTAGCGCCACCTTCGCCGAAATTGAGTTGCATCGCCCCAAGAGGTCGCTGCTGCGCTAAAGCAGGCGATGCACAACTATCATAAGGCGCTAAGCCGGCGAGCCGAGGCACTAACACTGAGGGCGGGCGCAGCGCAGGTGCGGCGAGTTGCTGATTGAAGGCAGACATGCTGGCGCCGGTTAGTTCTTAAAGAGGGAGGGTGGATGTTCTGGACCGATGGACATTTTTACATGCAATAGCACCCTCTGGTGGCGGTTATTGTTAACAGTTTGTAAGCTGGAAAGGTCATCTGTTCCTTTCTTCCTGTGTGAGGTCATTTGACCTTTGTTCCTTTCTTCCTGTGAGAGGTCATTTGACCTCCTTACCTTTCTTCCTGTTGACCCCAGGAAGCAGTTTTGCCAGGAAGAACCTGACTTGAGTAATGGAGAATTTGCGATGAGAGGTTCCACTTACAATCTAATGTAATCTGACTTCATATGTTAGGCCAAACGCAATATCTTTTCACAAATTTGTTCAAGTAAAAGCTTCAAAACAGCAAACGGCTTCAGGAAGAATTATTTTGAATGAGTGTTTAACTTGCTGGATAGCTAGATAGGAGCACGTCTAGCGCGGCCAGTACAGTGAAAAGATAGCAATACGGCTAGCTGTGAAGAGCGGAGCAGGAGGAACCCAGAGTAAGCCTTAACCTCGTAGAGCACATCTACCTCACATCAACATGTCAGAAGATAATAGCGAAAATGCTTTGCAGCATGTAGAAGACCTTAAACAGGCAGACGAAACTGTAGAACGTGACAATCGGTCTATAAGCACCGGTTACTACAGGTCGCAAGTTGGCTCACGGTCATCGGGTGGTTCTAGAGTAAGCATAGCCCTCGCCAGAGCACGGGCTAAACTAGGAGCAGCTCAAGCCAGAGCTGCGCATACGGACAGTGAAATAGAAATAAAAGTAAGTCAGGCCCGTCTCCAAGCTGAACCCCAAGCAGAACAGGCCCGGCTCCAAGCAGAACAGGCCCGGCTCCAAGCAGAACAGGCCCGACTCCAAGCTGAATTCCAAGCAGAACAGGCCCGACTCCAAGCTGAATTCCAAGCGGAACAGGCCCGACACCAAGTGGAATGCCAGGCTGAACAGGCCCGTCTCCAAGCCACATTGGAGGCTCTGCAGCAACAAAAAGAGATAGATGCTGCATTAGCCGAGACACAAGTATCCGAGGCAATTTTGGAGGGAGCTGATCCCGAGACAGCTTACAAACCTTTAATTCCCGTTCCATGGCAGAGTCCACAATTGCGCACCATAGATTACGTGAGCGACCATGCCGACATACAGTTTACAGGAGAAAGGGATGGAGGCCCGCACATCTCTACAGACGCAAACACTTCATATAACATGCCACAAGTTGCCAACCAAGGTCAAAGCAGACGGCATGCCTCAAGCCGCAGAGTCTCTGCTAGCAGAACGGAAGACACGGTGCAAAGGAATAGGACGCCGAATAGAGAAAGTCAGAGGCAAATCCCCTCTCGGTTCCTTGAGACCCCCAACAGAGCCCCCAGCCAAGGCAACCCTGGCACAGGTCCCAGCACCTACGAACTCGCCAAATACCTTGCACGCACCCAGCTGGTGACTTCGGGGTTAATCAAGTTTGATGACAGGCCGGAGAATTATCAGGCTTGGAAGTCCTGCTTCCACGATGCCATATCGGGCTTAGACCTGTCGGCAGGAGAAGAGCTCGGCCTCCTTATCAAATGGCTTGGCCGAGAGTCCGCCGGACAGGCCTGCAGGATAAAAGCGGCCAATGTGGGGCAGCTGCCAGAGGGGTTGAAGAAGGCTTGGGTGAGGCTGGAAGAAAGCTACGGCTCGCCTGAAGCCATTGAAAGGGCTCTCTTTGACAGGTTGGCGAACTTTCCGAGGTTGACGAGTAAGGAACCCCAGAAGCTCCGCGACCTTGGAGATCTGCTGTCGGAACTCGAAGCCGCAAAGCAGGATGGCTACCTACCCGGTCTATCGTACTTAGACACTTCCAGAGGGGTAAGTCCCATCATTGAGAAGCTTCCATTTAACCTGCAGGAGAAGTGGATAACGTTTGGATCAAAGTTCAAGCTAAAGCACAACGTGGCATTCCCACCATTCTCTGCGTTCGTTAAATTCATCCGTAAAGAAGCCAAAGCCAGGAACGACCCCAGCTTCAACTTCTTCTCCTCCCAACCAGCACTTGCCAGAAGAGACAAGTTCGACAGACATGGAAAGACACCAATATCTGTCCACAGAATGCAAGTGACCTCAACTGAGCACACAAAGACTCAGAAGAAACCTGAGGATATGAGCAAACAATGCCCTATCCACAACAAGCCCCATCCTTTAAAGAAGTGCAGAGGCTTCAGGGAGATGTCCCTGGAAATTCGGAAACAATATCTTAAAGAGAACTCGATATGTTTCAGGTGCTGCTCGTCCATGAGCCATCTCGCCAAGAACTGTAAGGTGGATGCAAAATACACAGAATGTGAAAGTGATCGGCACGTTTCAGCACTCCACCCAGGCCCAGCTCCTTGGAAGTCAGAGTCGCCTCCTCCCGCTTCAGAGCACGGCGGGGAGAGAGAGGGAGCTGCTGGTACGGAGATTACATCCAGGTGCACCGAGGTGTGTGGAGAAGGAGTGAGCACAAGAGCATGCTCCAAGATATGCCTCGTTAATGTATACCCTGCAGGATGTCGCCAGGAATCTGAAAAGATGTATGCCATACTAGATGAACAAAGCAATCGTTCTCTCACAAGATCCGAGTTCTTCAACACCTTCAAGATCAAAGGAAGTCCGTTGCCTTACACGCTGAAGACGTGTGCTGGACTTTCAGAGACAGCCGGCAGGAGGGCCTGCGGTTACGTTGTTGAGTCAGTTGGTGGGAAGATTAGTCTCCCCCTTCCTACACTCATCGAATGTAATCAAGTCCCCGACAACCGTTCCGAGATTCCCACTCCGAATGCAGCTGGTCATCACCGTCATCTGAGATGCATTGCAGATGAGATCCCACCTCTTGATCCAGATGCAGACATACTTCTGTTGTTGGGAAGAGACATCCTGAGGGTACATAAGATAAGGGAGCAGATCAACGGTCCACATGACGCCCCTTTCGCACAAAGGCTAGACCTCGGCTGGGTCGTTGTTGGAGATGTGTGCCTCAAGGGCGCTCACAAGCCATCTCAGGTGAGCACACTCAAGACTTCCATCTTGGAGAATGGTCGTACAAGCTACCTTACCCCATGCAGTAGTCAGATCCGAGTGACAGAGAAGGTCAGTCATACAGCTCAGCCTCAGAAAACCCCAGCGCTGATCTCCACAGACAGCACACAGATGATGCTCACTGGAGAGAACCCGGGTCAGTCAGTCTTCTGTCGCACCGCCAACGACCACAAACTTGCTCCATCGATCGACGACATGAGGTTCCTCCAGATTATGGACAATGAGATCTCTCGTGACAGCTCTAACAGCTGGGTTGCACCCTTACCCTTCCGGAACCCCAGACGACGGCTGCCGGACAACAGGGGTTATGCCTATAATCGTCTTAACTCGCTCCGTCGCACACTAGAGAAGAAGCCAGAGATGAAAGCACACTTCCTAGAATTTGTCAAGAAAATGCTTGTCAACGATCATGCAGAGATAGCTCCTCCACTCCAGGAAGGCCAAGAGTGTTGGTACCTCCCTTCCTTCGGAGTCTATCACCCCAAAAAGCCGGAACAGATCAGCGTGGTGTTTGACTCCAGTGCACCATATCAGGGCGTCTCTCTCATCGACGTACTCCTCACAGGGCCTGATCTTAACAACAGCCTCTTGGGAATGCTCATGAGATTCAGGAAAGAGCCCGTCGCCATCACTGCCGAAATCCAGCACATGTTTCATTGCTTCGTGGTGAGAGAAGACCACAGAGACTTCCTCCGCTTCCTGTGGTATCGGGACAATGACCCTAATAGAGACATTGTGGACGACAGAATGCGTGTCCATGTCTTTGGGAATAGCCCATCCCCTGCTGTCGCCATATACGGACTAAGGAGGGCTGCTAAGGAAGAAGACGACGACTTTGGCAGTGATGTGAGAGGGTTCATCGAACGAGAGTTCTACGTCGACGACGCACTGAAGTCATTCCCGACCGAAGCAGAGGCCATCAGTACCCTCGGACGAGCCCAGGAACTACTTGCACTATCCAACCTCAGGCTGCATAAGATAGCCTCTAACAGACCAGCAGTGATGGAGGCATTCCCCCCTGAAGATCGTGCTAAGGACGTCAAGGACCTAGACCTCTTCACTGATGACCTCCCCCTACAGCATAGCCTAGGGGTGTCATGGAACATAGCAACAGACACGTTCACGTTCCAAGTCCTAGATGCCAAGAAACCCTTCACACGTAGAGGAGTGCTCTCTACAGCCAACAGCCTATACGACCCTCTCGGCTTCTTAGCCCCTGTTACCATACAAGGCAGGCTGCTCCTCGGGGAACTCTCCACACGCGCTGAAGAGATGGAAGCAGAGTGGGACAGATGGAGAGACTCACTCCAAGACTTACAGGAGATCCGAATACCTCGCTGCTATTCATCTTTCTCTCCCTTAAATGCCCAATTCAAAGAGCTTTGTGTCTTTGCAGACGCATCCGCTAAGGCCATTGCAAGTGTGGCTTATCTGAAGGTCACCACTCAAAAAGGACAAGTTGGCACCCCAGCCAGACCTCGCCATACCCAGATTGGAACTGTGCATAGCAGAATGCAACCTACCCCCTCACAGCAGTCTAATGAAGCTGCATCCTATCATCGACACCAACGGACCGTCTCCGAGGTGGTTCTTCTTTGTCGCCAGAGGACTCCAGTGACAAGTAGAGTTCGGACTATGTGGAGTCGTTAATGACCCCAGACGGGGAGTGTTCTGGACCGATGGATATTTTTACATGCAATAGCACCCTCTGGTGGCGGTTATTGTGTTAACAGTTTGTAAGCTGGAAAGGTCATCTGTTCCTTTCTTCCTGTGTGAGGTCATTTGACCTTCTTACCTTTCTTCCTGTTGACCCCAGGAAGCAGTTTTGCCAGGAAGAACCTGACTTGAGTAATGGAGAATTTGCTATGAGAGGTTCCACTTACAATCTAATGTAATCTGACTTCATATGTTAGGCCAAACGCAATATCTTTTCACAAATTTGTTCAAGTAAAAGCTTCAAAACAGCAAACGGCTTCAGGAAGAATTATTTTGAATGAGTGTTTAACTTGCTGGATAGCTAGATAGGAGCACGTCTAGCGCGGCCAGTACAGTGGACTTGTTTGGCTGCCACGCCCTGCACACTGCAGCCCTGAAGCAAGGCCTGACCATTGCTGGATCATCATTTCTACGCCCAGGACCATGCAGAAGGCTAGGGAGCGAACGTAGCGCTTCAGCGAGGGTGCCCTGAGGCTACTGGTTGGCGCAGTAGAGCGCAGGCGACCTGTCCTCTTCCCTGACAGTGGGAGGAGGCCACCTCCCAGCGAATACCGAAAAGCCTGGAGGGAGGTGGCAAACAGGGTGACCACCAACAGCATGGTTGCCAGGACTGCACTTCAATGCAGGAAAAAGTTCAACGACCTCACTCGGGTTGTCAGGGTGAGTACCCTTTCCACTATCCTGTTCATCCCTGCATGTGCACCTCAGTTTCTGGCCAAAAGGACCTGAAGGCCCCAATGCCCAGCCCTCATCCAAGAGCTATGGGACTCTCATGAAAAGCACTTGCACATTCAGCACTTTACACACTGTCAGAGCTATTCCACCATGGGAGGCAGTGCAGGCAAGATCAGGGCTTGACACTTTCAGGGCTATTCCACCATGGGAGGCAGTGCAGGCAAGATCAGGGCTTGACACTGTCAGGGCTATTCCACCATGGGAGGCAGTGCAGGCAAGATCAGGGCTTGACACTGTACTTAGAGGCTGTCCTTTCTCTTGCAGGGCAAGCTGGCCCACAATCGCAGGCAGCAGCGACGGACCGGGGGAGGCCGTCCTGACCTCAAAGATCTCAGCGACCTGGAGCAGCATGTGGAGCGCATTATGGCAGGCCGGCTGATTGGCCCCGTCGCCAGTGGAGATGCCGACCCTGTTCTGGACAGCAATGGTAAGGTCATCATCTTTTTGACCTCTCTCTTTCCACTTGTGCCTCACACCAGCAGCCTTTGCCACAATCGAACCAATACAGTGCATAGCAGCACTCATGCCTCCCTCGCTGCTGCCCTGTCCTCACTCTAAAGCAACTCTTGTGCCTCCCTGCTTTCAGATGCTGATTCGCCAGGTGAGGAGGCGGGCCCTCAAGCTGCCACTGTCAGTGATTCTGAATTTGAGGAGGAGGAAGAGGAAGTCGGCCCATCAGTGCCACCCTCAGCTGAGACAGCCCATGGCCATAATGGGGACAAGTCTTCCCTGGAGGGGAGCAGGGGGGAAGGGTCCGAGGAGAGTGAAGCTCTGGGACCCAGCGGGCTGCAGCAACGCGGGAGGGGTGGGGAAGCTCGGTGGCCTTCTCCCCGGAGGGTGAGTGCGGCCTCCAGTCCTGCTACAGTGAGCGCAGAGGAGGTGCGGCTCCTTGGTGAAATGGGCGCCCAGGCTGAGCGCAGGCACACTGAGCTCATGGCTACAGTGGCAAGGATGCCTGACTCCATAGAGTCACTGGCAAGGAGTGCTCAGGAATTCGGGCAACACAGGCCAGGAGTCTACAAGAATTCAGTGCAGCACAGGCAAGGAGTCTGCAGGACTTTGCTGCAGCACAGGCGGCTTCCAGCCAAGTGCTCAGTCGTGCCGTGCATTCACTGGCTGGTCTGATGCAGACACAGATCAGGGCCACACGGGCACTAACTGCTGCCACCCTCACTGGATCGGCCAGGCATCGCCGGGGCCCTCGCCGCGCTGCAGCAGCCCAGCAGTCTGTGCTTCTGCAGATTGCTGCGCAGGCTGCAGTGCTGGCCCGTGCGAGTGCCAGTGTATCAGCCAACCAGGGAGTGCCTGTGCTCTGTCAGGTTGGCAGCATTCCTGCAGCCAACACTGTCACTCCTCCACTGCAGCTGCCACCACCCGTAGGACAGACTGCTGCCGCCCAAGCAGAGTTGGAGCAGTCAGCAGCCGGGCCCTCCAGGCCCAGAGCTGGTCCAGGCCGTCCCCCAAGGGCATCTGGTGTCTCACCATCTGACCCTCAGCAGCCTTCCCCCAGCCTTGCTGCAGCCACTGGGGTCCCATTGAGGGGGAGCTGCAGAGCGGGAAGGGGCCATTCGCGGAAGTGAGGCGGATCACCCTCACAGGGGAAAAAGTAGAAGGTGTGGCCAAATGTAGTGTTTATATATGAAGGCCGAGAATGTTTTTTTTATATATGAAGGCCGAGACTGTTGTGTTTGTTTTTTATATGAAGGCCAAGGATCATGGTCATTTTTGTTTAACTGTTTTTTTCATTTTCTGAAGGTTGTGAGAGCCAGTTATGTGTTTGACTGTTTTTTGGGGGGTTTATCTGAATTAGTTTGTCATGCGGGAAGGGCACAGAGTTTGCACAGTAAAAAAATTTCTTTAATCACATTGTCCATGTTTGCACTTTGAACTATTTGTTGCCTTGACCGGCTGAGGGCTTGCGGAGCGGCTCCATTCATGTTCTTTCATTGGCACAAGCCATTCCCTGAGAGGGGGCCTAGAACCGAGTTGCAATAAGCCGCCGACGGACGGCCCTTGCACTTTGTGCCTCCCTCCCATCTTGGTGCTCCTCCTCCTCCTCTGGTGGTCCTCCAATGTCTGCTGGCAGTGGCTGAGTCCTGAGGATAGCCAGGTTGTGCAGCATGCAGCACACTACAACGAAATGGGAGACTCGCTCAGGCGAGTACTGTAGGGCTCCTCCGGAATGGTCCAGACAGCGGAACCGTTGCTTGAGCACGCCGATTGTGTGCTCAATGATGTTCCTGGTAGCTTGATGGCTGTCATTGTATCGATCTTCAGCAGGGGTGCTGGGCGCACGGAGCGGGGTCATCAGCCAGGTGCACAAAGGATAGCCTTTGTCCCCGAGAAGCCATCCTCGTGGGTGAGCCTGGGCTTCGAAAATGTCTGCCACAGAAGTCTGGCGCAGGATGAAGGCATCGTGGCTGCTGCCTGGAAAGCGGGCATTGACAGCTAGTATGAGCTGCCTGTGGTCACACACCAACTGGACGTTGAGCGAATGGTAGCCCTTCCGGTTGCAGTAATCCTTGGCATTCTCTAGAGGTGCCCGCAAAGCCACATGCGTGCAGTCAATGGCGCCCTGGACCATGGGAAAGCCCGCTATTCCTCCAAATCCCGTTGCACGCTCTTGCTGCTTGTCCAGGGTCATGGGGAAGGAGATGTACTGACGTCTCCTTCTGTAAAGGGCATTGGTCACCTGGCGGATGCAGCAATGTACCGCGAACTGGGAGATGTTGGCAATGTCCCCAGTAGTGGATTGGAAGGAGCCGGTGGCATAGAAGTTGAGAGCCACCATCACCTTCACTGCCACCGACAGAGACGTCCTGCAGATCTCTGCGAAGCAGGTGGCAGATCTCAGTGACCACCTCCCTTCTGAATCGCAGCCTGCGAACACACTGCTCCTCAGACATGTTCAGATATGAGAACTGCTGGCGGTATACCCTGGGTGGGTAAGGCCTCCTATGCCGACGCCTGTTGGCCCTTCTCCGTCTGGCCATTACTGGCACTCTCTCATGGCATCTTTGAGCCCTTTGAATGCAATGCAGTAAGCCAATGTCTCCACCCATTGCAGCCCCCATTATGTGTGGCGACTCAAGGCTATGACACCGAAAGTTAAATCCAAGTGCAAAGCTCTGGCCTGAAGCCAGAAGTACCTGTGCGAGCACTGAGTCAAAGCAGAAAGCTCTCTCCCTTTGTCTCTCTCCAAATATCCGTCTCTCACACAGGATTGCCACAAAATGGCTGCCACTTATAATGCAGGAGGAGTCCCCTTTAAATAGCATCCCCCGCGCCCCGCAGCGACTGGGAACTGTTCCCCTCTACCAGTCGCTGGGGGCGCCAGGCGCACAGAAGGGCGGCGCCACTGAAGTTCTGGTTCAGGGCGCACCAAGGGCGTTGCACCATGAAATGACGTCAGGATCTGCGCGCGCAGCTGAGCGGGCGCTGTGGTTTTGCACCGCCGCTAAATCTTGAGTGAAGTTCGCGAGAGGTGCAGATCGTGCTGCGTCCGGGCGCTAGCCACTTTGCGCCCCACTTCTCCTCCTCCTAAGGCGCTAGCGGCTGGCGCTAACAACTGAATTTCTAGGCCGTTGTCTTGGTGTTTGGATGAAAGCCCTCCCAACAGAGGGTCTCATTACTTCATCCTTGTTTTTTACATTTTGAAGGTTCCTCCATTGGAATCCATCTTATCTCTTTTTACTCTCTCCCCCTTAACCCAGCAAGTACAAGGCCCCAGTCAGAGCTGTCGCATATTAACCAGTCGCTATCTCACCATTCTGACCTTCACAAGTAAGGTCTATGATTTACTCCCTTTTTCTACTATGAACTTTTCTCTCAGAACTTTTACATTCCCATGAATTATGGTTTTGCGCTGCTTTCAATGTTCAATAGCTGTTGCTTTATACTTTTTTTTCCCTTTCAAAAATACATAGCAACTTGCAGCTGCTTGGGCTATGTACATTCTTATGCACCCCTAGTTTCTAACAATAGTGCCTTTAGCTTTGACTTATTTCTATTTGTCCCTGATGTCACCTTAGTCACTGATGCCTTATTACCTTTGTTACTTTCTCTGTCCCTTCCTGACACATGCTTCTTATTTTTACCCAAAACTCTGCCCTGCTCTGGAGTGTAGTGTATGTAACTGTTCTACCTTTAAGAGAACTATTGTATGTAACCGTCCACCTTTAAGAGAACTATTTTAGGTGTGGCACTACTTTATCCTGGCTGCTGTATACTGTAATACCGACGGTGACCACACCGGTATATAAGTGCTGTGGCAGAACTTATTGGGCAGATTCGCCCTGACCTTCGAATAGTAAAGTCCTGTTTAAGTTACTCTTGTAGTCTGTGTATTACTTCGCTATACAACCCACAGACTTTACAGTGGCGACGAGTTCGATCTTACCCTGCGGCAACAATACTTCTGAAGAAGTAAACGAGCGTCGAGAAGAGGCACCCGCCCTCGTCGTTTTGCTGAGAGAAAACTCGAGTCTGCAGACCAAGAAAGGAGGAAGATTTCAAACACGAAGTCTTCCATCAGCAACAGGCACGGATTGTCCCTTCTGCCATGGTGGTGAGTGAGCCGATCAACACGAGAAGCAAGTCGGCCACGGTGACTGTGAGTAAAGGGAAAATAGAAACAAATAAACGGAGGATAAGGGCGGTGCACTCGACCACGGTCGAGGGAGAAAGGAGCCGGACAGAAGTCGGGCCCAGAGGCGCTGAGACTGGGGCAGCGTGGAGCAGAAGCCGCGGTACAAGCGGGCGAGGGAGCGTCGTGAGACGGCTAGACCGCGACGGCGAAAAAGGCCGGACAACTACCGCGACCACGAGGCGCTGCGACCGGGATCGTAAGGCGCGGGAAGATATAAACATAAATAAGCCACGGAGAACTCAGCCGCAGCCGGGGAGGAAAGCACCGGACTGCGAGAGGGCTGGGAGGCGCGATTGGAGCGAAAAAGGCTGGGCACCTACCGAGGCCGCGAGGCGCTGCGACCGGGATCAAAAGGCGCGGAGGCAATAAATAAATAAATAACTAAATAACCCGCGAAGAATCAGCCGCAGCCGGGGAGGAAAGGACCAGACTGCGGGAGGTCTGGGAGAGGCGTTTAAAGCCGCTGAGGGAGAGCCGCGCGAGCGGGAGAGACAGAACCGAGAGAGAGAGAGCGAGAGCCGAGCGAGCGGGAGAGACAGAGCCCGAGAGAGAGCGAGCGAGAGCCGCGCGAGCGGGAGAGACAGAGCCCGAGAGAGAGACCGAGCGAGGTTCCGGCCAGCGGCTTGCAGCAGCTGCCGTGAAGGACCAGGAGCTGGATCTGTCCGACGCCAACTGGTTGTCCCCAGCGCCGGTTGCCCCTGCCGAAAAGAAGGAGGGGGGGGAACAAGGAACGCGATCGGCTTTTCTAGCGCGCGCTTCAGAATAAACTGAAGCCGGCGCACAGGCTACAAACCCCGTAAACCAGCGGTCGTCGCCCGAGGGCAAAGCTTACCCCTCCCACCAGGGGAAGAAGTCAGGAGCGGGAAACCGCCATTTTGCCAGTAGGGGGGAAGAAGACAAGCGCGGGAAACCGCCATTTTGCCAGTAGGCGGGGAAGAAGACAAGCGCGGGAACCCGCCATTTTTGGAAAAAAAAAGAAAAAGTTAAAAAGTTAAAGAGAAATCCTGTTGTTTCGCAGAAAGATAGTGGGAGATAGTGAAGATGCCTAAGCATGGTAACATCAACAACTTCGATGCTGAGGTGGAAGATTGGGCCACGTACGTAGAACGTATCGAGATATATTGTGAGGCCAATAAAATAGAAGATGATGATAAAGCTATAACCTTGCTAAACTCGATGGGGGCGAAGACATACGGGCTATTAAAGCATCTTCTAGCACCAGTTAAACCGGCGGATCAAACCTTCGATAATATTGTTGCTGTTCTGAAGGATCACTTGAACCCCACACCGCTGATGTTGGCGGAACGATTCAAATTTTATGCGAGAACGCAACGGAAAGAGGAAAGCAACGCGGAATACTTGGTCGAACTGCGTAGGCTAGCGAAATACTGCCAGTTTGGAGGAAACCTGACAGAGGCATTGCGAGACAAGTTCGTGTGCGGGTTGTCGAAGGAAGGAACGCAAAAGCGACTGCTCGAAGAGAACGACCTTACACTGGATAGGGCTGTCCTTATTGCAGCATCACACGAAGCCGCAGCGAAAGGAACTGCGGAAATGCAGCTGAAGGCAGCGGTCCTCAGTGTGGATCAAATTACTTCGGGTGCAACGAAATGTTATCATTGTGGGAAGACAACACACGACCAGAACCAATGCTGGTTTAAAAACCAGGACTGTAGGAAATGTGGCAAACTGGGTCACATAGCCAAAGTATGCCGGTCAGGGAAGAAGACCAACAACCAAAAAAAAAAGCCATCACAGGAAAGGTACAACAAAGTACACAAGGTGGTTGAGAAGAGTTCAGATGAACAGAATTCAGACTCAGACCCAAGCGGCCAGGAACTGGGTAGTCTGAGAATTCATAATGTGAGTAAGGAAGCTGACCTACAAACTATCTGGGTCATGCTAAAAATAGCCGGAGTCCAAGTGAGAATGGAATTGGACACTGGATCAGCCCTATCCGTCATAAATCGAAGGGATTACAACCGGCTATTCTCACATATACCCTTGAGAGATACCAAGTTCGTATTGCAGACATACACGGGGCATAAAGTATACCCCATGGGAAAGATAAGAGTCAAGGTGAGAGACAGGGGCAAAGAACACCCCGGAATGGACTTATACGTACTACCTGAGGGAGGACCACCACTTCTAGGACGGGAGTGGATCAAGAAAATAGACATGGAATGGCACTACCTCAAAGCAATAACGAGTGAGGACTCGGGGCAGACAATCAGCTCAGACTCTGAAATGGATGACGATAAGACCAGCCCAAGCATGAAAGACAAGTCTAAAATGAACTTGCTGACTAAGGTTGGTAGAACGAATGTGGGCCTAAAGGCTTATGCTCCAGAGGAGAACAAAGTTTCAGAACAGAATTCCTCTGAGCAACAACAACATAGCTCGACAGAGAATTCTGAGTCTGTTCAAGTTACAGAGATATATATTACTGAGGAACATCGAGCTCGAACGCAAACTTATTTCAGATTACGACAGCAATTAGAACAATTGAATTGCCGTCTCGAGCAAGAGATGAAAGCAATGAAAAAGTTCTATGATACCGAATGGGAGAATCTGGAAAGACAACAGAAGCAGCTGGGGAAGAAAAGGGAGCAGGAGCACACAAACCGTCTGCACGAGGAGGCCAAACGAATCAAAGCGGATTCGGCTTCTGAAGGGGCGTGCTCCAATCCGGTGGAACAAGATGTGCCGCAACTGAAGGCGCTGGTTAGCAGGTTGCAGGCAGAAAAAGCTGAGTTGGTCGACATGACTTCCGAGCTCCTACTGAAGTTGGGTGCAGCATCACCAGACGATTCATTTGTGGAAATTCGAAGGATGGGGCCTGCGGATGATGGCGAAGTAGAAGCAGCAAAGGAGCCCCAGGACAAGGTTCTAAACAGCCCTGCAGCTAATGGAAAAGGGATGAAGACAGGAGAGTTAACAGTCAGCCAACTCCTCCAGGGAAAGTTTATAAACAGCCCTGTAGTTAATGGAAAAGGGATGATGGCAGAAGAGTTAACAGTCAACCAACTCATTCATATGCTGAGGGATAAAACTCTAAAATGGGAAAAACTTAAATACGAGCCTCAATCTTCAAAGGGAAGGGAGCTCTCAAAAGTCATTGGAAGAGCTGAGGTGGCAACCCAGACTGAGGAGTCTGCAGCAGAACAGCCGGAGCTCTCAAAAGTCATTGGAAGAGCTGAGGTGGCAACCCAGGCTGAGAAGTCTGCAGCAGAACAGCCCTTGGATGCCAAACGTACGCTGACGCACGGCAATGTAGGACAACAGAATACTGAAACAGCTACTTCAGTAGAGGGATTGAATAGTCTGATCAATCAACCTCCGAATGAAGTTGAAGTATTGAAATCACAAATGAGGTCATTAGTAAAAGACTTGCAGGAAGCCGAGAAAAAGCGGGATGAATCTAAACGCATGATGAAGTCTCTTCAGGACAGATGTCGGGATTTGGAACAAAAGTCGGCTAACGTCCAGCTGGGTAAGGAGGAAATAGAAGACCCTCTCGCTGGCCTAGCTCAGGACGACACCGAATATTACCATGATCTGTTGAGTGACACTGAATATTACGAGGACCTGGTCTGCCCAGCTTGTGCCGAGAACTCCCAAAGTGCCGAAATCAGGATGAATCACTTAAAGTCTAAGGAACATAGGGAGATGGTGGCGTTACACCTGGCAGCTGACAATGGAGCCCCGAGAGTCTCCAAGAAGCAAAAAAGGAAAAGACGAAGCAGAAGATGATAACCAGCTGAACCATTATTACCTCTACCAGATCACACACGTGGTCCCCCGAACGGAGCCAAATCAGTTGGAAAGTAGGAAAATTTCCCAAGGCAATCCAACTGTTTTTTGTTTGTTTTAAAAAGTCAGCAATGCTGGTTCAGAAGTGATGGAAGTAAAGCTGTTAAGTCTAGGGAAGGACTAGGGGATGAGTCCCTCTCGCAAGGTGACCTGACTACACCACGGAGGCGTGGTCCGGACCGAGTCAAGAAGATCAGAGAATGAATCTGTGAACTGTTTCCCGCAGAGACTGAATCTGTGAACTGTTTCCGCAGAGACTACCCCTGTGAACTGTTGTAACATGAAGTTGGATATGTTATGATGTTATGTTAATGGGGAATAAGTATGTTGTAAGCTAAAAAGGGAGGATTGTAGTGTATGTAACTGTTCTACCTTTAAGAGAACTATTGTATGTAACCGTCCACCTTTAAGAGAACTATTTTAGGTGTGGCACTACTTTATCCTGGCTGCTGTATACTGTAATACCGACGGTGACCACACCGGTATATAAGTGCTGTGGCAGAACTTATTGGGCAGATTCGCCCTGACCTTCGAATAGTAAAGTTCTGTTTAAGTTACTCTTGTAGTCTGTGTATTACTTTGCTATACAACCCACAGACTTTACATGGAGCCTTCACATTTCTCTTGCTGCTTTTAAATTTACTCTTTCCTGAATCCTCCCATCCCTCCTTCATTAGTTTAAAGCCCTGTCTACTGCCCTAGTTATTCAATTCGCCAGGACAATGGTTCCAGCCTGGCTTAAGTGGAAACCGTCCCAACGGAACAGCTCCCTCTTTCCCCAATACTGGTGCCAGTGGCCCATAACGTGAAACCCCTGCCTCCCACACTACTCTTTGAGCCACGCATTTAACCCTCTAATCTGTTTGTCCCTATGCCAATTGGCATGTGGCTCAGGTAACAATCCAGAGATTATCACTTTTGAGGTTCTGCTTTTTAATTTGGATCCCAACTCCTCAAACTCTCTCAGCAGAACCTCATTCCTAGTTCTACCTATGTCGTTGGTTCCTACATGGACCACGACAACTGGATCCTCCCCTTTCCACTCCAAGTTCTTCCCCAGGCACGAGGAGATGTCTTTAACCCTGGCACTGGGCAGGCAACACAACCTTCGGAACTCAGAGAACAGTGGCTGCAGAGAACAGTATCTACCCCTCTGACTACACTGTCCCCTGCCACAACTACATTCCCTTTCACTCCCCCCACTTGAATGGCCTCCTGCACCATGGTGCCATGGTCAGCTTGCTCAACCATCCTGCAGGCTTTTCCCTCACCCACACAGGCAGCAAAAAACCTCATGCCTGTTGGATAAGGGCAAAGGCTGAGGATCCTCCAGCACTGCACCTGGGGTCCCGGTACCTGCCTGAGTTGCAGTCACACCCTCCTGTCCCTGACCACTAACCAGACCTGTACAACTACCTAACCTAAGGGGTGTGACTGCCTCCTGGATCAAGTGTCCTGGTAACTCTCCCCCTCTCTGATGCCCTGCAATGACTGCACCTCAGACTCCAGCTCGACAACTCTGAGCTGAAGTCCCTCAAGATGCAGGCACTTACTGCAAACGTGGTTGTCCGGGATCACAATGCTCTCCACAAACTCTCACATGCTGCAGTTGCGGCACACCATCTGCACTGCCATCCCTATATAACATTGTTTTATTTAATTAAATTTGTATTTAAGTAACTTATTTTACAGGTTAGTTTCTTGATTACTTATTTGATCTAGATTAAGTTATGGGTAAATGAAATTAAATATCTACCTGTAACACAAAACACTAAAAGTAGTGGAGGCAAAAAGCAGCACCTCCTTCCCCCTCTTCCCCAAATTCCCACTCTCTCCAAATTTCCAAATAAAGCAGACTTCAGGGGGATATAGACAGACTGGTGAAATGGGCAGACACACAGCAGATGAAAATTAACAAACAGAAATGTGAAGTGATTCATTTTGATAATAAGAAAGAGAAGGGGCAATATAAACTAAATTATATAATTTTACAGGGGGTTCAGGAACAGAGACCTGGGGGTGTACGTAAACAAACTTTTGAAGGCACTGGACAAGTTGTTAAAAAGGTACACGGGAACCTTGGCTTTATAAATAGAGAAATAGAGTACAAAAACAAGGAAGTTATGCTAAACCTTTATAACACACTGGTTAGGCCCCAGATGGAGTATTGTGGCCAATTCTGGACAACACACTTTAGGTAGAATGTCACTACCTTGGAGAGGAGGCAGAGGAGATTTATTAGAATGGTACTAGGGTTGCATGATTTCAGTTACGTGGAAAGATTAGAGAAGCTGGGATTTTTCTCGTTAGAGCATAGAAGGTTAAGAGGAGATTTGATAATGGTGTTCAAAATCATGAAGGATTTTGATAGAGAAAATCAGGAGAAACTGTTTCCATTGGCAGAAGTGTCGGTAACCAAAGGACACAAATATAAGGTAGTTGGCAAAAAAAACAGAGGTAACCTGAGGGGAAAAAAAATATGCATCGAGTTGTTATGATCTGGATGCACTGCCTGAAAGGATGGTGGAAGTAGATTCAATAATAACTTTGAGAAGGGAATTGGATAAATACTTGAAGGGGGAAATTTGCAAGGCTATGGGGAAAGAGCAGGGGCGTGGGACTAATTGGATAGCTCTTTAAAAGAGCTGGCACAGACATGATGGGCTGAATGGCCTCCTTCTGTGCTATATAATTCTATGATTCTATGATATTGATACTGTAATGTATATACCTTTAAGGGGGGAACTATGTTTTACAGCTCATGTATACTGCAGTACTGGCAGTGACCACATCTGTATATAGCACTGAGTAGTAATCTGTACAGATCAGTTGCAGTGTGAGCCACGTTGAGTAAACACCTGTTGTACCGTTCTCCGCAGTCTGTGTCTTATTATACATGGACGCAACATTGGCGACGAGGCAGGTTCGAACCTACCTGCAACTCTGCATCACCTCCCGGGGATTCGTTCCTGAAGATCAGTGGATTGGAGGTCAAGGCCAGAGACTCGGGCGTCGACCATGGGCAACTGCCCAGTCATCCAGCAGAGACTCGAGAATTGCGGGGGAGGCTGTCGCGAGCCAGGCTTGGCTTTCCAGTTGAGTAGGTCCAGCGAAACGGGCTGGCAACAGGTAGTGCACAGACCCTTCCCGGACAGCGGCGGGCTAGAGCCCGACCGAGCGGCACAGCAAAGGGCCAAGCAGCGTCGACGGGGGAGAGAGAGAGAGGGCAGAGCGCACAGGGCGCAGCCGGTGTTCAGGGGCCGAGCAGCGTCGGAGAGAGGGAGAGAGAGACGCGCAGAAACCCACGAGGCGCCGCCATTGCCACGAGGACCGCCGAGAGCGGCGTTGGCAGCAGCACAGGAGAAGCGCGCAAAACCTACAGGGCGCCGCCATTGCCACGAGAACCGCCGGGAGCAGCGTTGGCAGCAGCGGGGGAGGAAGGAAAGCGCGGGAGACGCCATTTTAAGCCATTGGGAGACACCATTTTAAACCACACCCAAAATGCCGAAGAGTGGCAGTATCACCGCATTTGACAATGAAGTCAAAGGTTTGTAGTGTATGTAACCGTTCCACCTTTAAGAGAACTATTTTAAAGGTTGCACTACTTTATCTTGGCTGCTGTATACTGTAATACCGGTGGTGACCACACCGGTATAGAAGTGCTGTGTAATGATTTATTGGGCAGTTCCGCCCTGACCTTCAACTAGTAAAGACCTGTTAAAGTTTACTCTTGTGGTCTGTGCAGTAATTCTCAATATAACACACAGACTTAACAAGGTTGGACTACATATGTTGAATGAATCGGGGTGTACTGCAAGGCAAATGAGGTGTCAGATGACAAGAAAGCGTCGGTATTGTTAAATTTAATGGGTGCAAAGACGTATGGTTTATTACGAAATCTAGTAACGCCAACGAAGCCAATGGAAAAGAGTTTTGAAGACATAGTAACGATACTAAAGGAACATTTAAACCCCACACCACTGCTGATAGCAGAAAGATTCAAGTTTCACAAACGGAACCAGCATAAGGATGAAAGCAATACTGATTATTTATCAGAACTGCGCAAACTATCGAAACACTGCCAGTTTGGAGCGGGACTGGCAGATACCTTAAGGGACAAGTTTGTGTGTGGGCTTCAAAGTGAAGGAACCCAGAAACGGCTTTTATCTGAAAAGGACCTTACGCTGGAAAAGGCTTTCAGCATTGCGGTATCATATGAAGCAGCAGCACGGGGCGCTGCAGAGATACAACAGAGACTGCAAGAAAATGGCACAAACGAAATGTCATATGAAACAGAGAAGTGCTATCGCTGCGGCAGAACAACACACGACCAGAATGATTGCTGGTTCAAAGACAAAGTGTGCAGACAGTGTGGAAAAGTAGGACACATAGCACGAGTCTGGAGGTCCGGAAAGAAAACCAGCAATAAGAAACCTACCAAAGGAAAGTACAAGAAGGTACATAAGATGACGGAAAATAGTTCAGACGAACAAAAGAGTGATAACGACTCCGAAAGCAGGGAACTGAGTTGTCTGAAACTACATAATGTGATCACAACGGAGGATCACCGAACCATTTGGGTCACTCTCAAGTTAGCAGGAGTCCAGGTAAAGATGGAATTGGACACAGGATCAGCCCTAACAGTCATAAACCGATGGGACTACGAACTGCTATTCTCACACATACCCTTGAGAGACACAAAAATTATTTTGAAGACATACACGGGGCAAAAAGTCTACCCCAAAGAAAAAATAAGGGTCACCATTATATATAACAGTAAGGAAACACCAAAACTAGACCCATATGTATTGCAAGATGGAGGGCCACCATTACTGGGACGTGAATGGATCCGGAAAATACAACTGGATTGGCATTCCATACAGGCACTGACTGTGGCTGACAAAAAGGATGACGACGTCACAGCTGGGCGACTGTCAAAGGTCCTAACTGACACGAAAGAAGTGTTCCAGCAAGGACTCGGAACACTAAAAGCCATGACAGCGACGATTAAAATTGAAGAAAACGCAAGTCCAAAATTTTTTAAGGCCAGACCGGTACCTTATGCGATCCGCCCAGCCATCGAAGCAGAGCTGGAGAGTCTGGAACGTTCAGGTGTACTGTCCAAGGTAGACTGGAGTGAGTGGGCTACACCCATCGTCCCTGTGATGAAAAGCCGTTGAGCAGCACGCCTGGGGAACCAAGGAAGGTTTGCATCTGTGGGGACTTTAAGGTAACAGTGAACCTGATCCTTCACACCGTACAATATCCACTTCCACGGATTGAAGATATTTTCGCCTCACTATCTGGAGGGAAACGCTTCACTAAGATTGATCTGGCCCAGGCGTATCTGCAAATGGAGGTAGAAGAAGCATCAAAAAAATACCTTACAATCAACACCCATAAAGGTCTCTACCAATACAACCGGCTGGTATTCGGGGTAGCATCAGCTCCGGCTATTTGGCAGAGGGCAATGGAACAAGTCCTGCAAGGGATCCCAGGGATCCAGTGTTATTTGGACGACATCCTGGTCACAGGCGAAAATGACAGTGATCAGCTTGCCAGCCTGGAGCAGGTGCTCACTAGATTGCAGGAATATGGGCTCCTAGCTAACCGCCCCAAATGCGAGTTTTTTAGAAAACAGATCTCGTATTGTGGCCACGTTATCGATAAAGAGGAGTTACATAAGTCCCCAGAGAAGATTGAGGCAGTAGTCAAGGCTCCAGCACCGGAAAATGTGTCACAACTGAGGTCGTTCCTCGGGCTGGTAAACGACTACCATAAGTTCTTGCCAAATTTGCTTACAATACTACACCCACTGAACACCCTACTGCAAACTGGGGTGCCATGGAAGTGGAGTGACGAATGTAGACGAGCTTTCCAGAAGAGCAAAACACTAATCACATCGAAAGAGGTATTGGCCCATTACATAAGAACATAAGAAATAGGAGCAGGAGTAGGCCAATCGGCCCCTCGAGCCTGCTCCGCCATTCAATAAGATCATGGCTGATCTGGTCCTAACCGCCAATCTACTATCACTGAACCATCTCCTGAATCTAACAGAATTAGACACACGAAATAGGAGCAGGATCAGGCTACATGGCCTCTGGGCCCGCTCCGCTACCCACAGGGCCATGACCGATCCGAACCTAGACTCATGTCCAAATTCCTGCCCGCTCCCCGTAACCCTTAATTCCCTTTACTTCTAGGAAACTGTCTATTTCTGTTTTAAATTTATGTAATGATGTAGCTTCTACAGCTTTTTGGGGCAGCATATTCCATGGACCTACCACCCTCTGAGTGAAGTAGTTCCTCCTCATCTCAGTTTTGAAAGAGCAGCCCCTTATTCTAAGACTATGCCCCCTAGTTCTAGTTTCACCCATCATCGGGAACATCCTCCCCGCATCCACCCGATCCAACCCCTTCACAATCTTATATGTTTCAATAAGATCGCCTCTCATTCTTCTGAACTCCAATGAGTAGAGTCCCAATCTACTCAACCTCTCCTCATATGTCCATCCCCTCATCCCCGGGATTAACCGAGTGAACCTTCTTTGTACTGACTCGAGAGCAAGTATGTCTTTTCTTAAGTATGGACACCAAAACTGTATGCAGTATTCCAGGTGCGGTCTCACCAATACCTTGTACAACTGAAGCAATACCTCCCTATTTTTATATTCTATCCCCCTAGCAATGAAAGCCAACATTCCATTGGCCTTCTTAATCACTTGCTGCACTTGCATACTAACCTTTTGAGTTTCGTGCACCAGGACCCCCAGATCCCTTTGTACTTCAGTACTTTCCAGCTTCTTGCCATTAAGATAATAATTTGCTCTACGATTTTTCCTGCCAAAGTGCATAACCTCACACTTTCCAGTATTGTATTCCATCTGCCAAATCTCTGCCCACTTACTTAGCCTGTCTATGTCCCCTTGCAGGTTTTTTATGTCCTCCTCACTCACTACTTTCCCTCCCATCTTAGTATCATCTGCAAACTTTGATATGTTACACTCGGTCCCCTCCTCCAAATCGTTAATATAGATTGTAAAGAGTTGGGGACCCAGCATTGACCCCTGTGGAACACCACTAGTTACTGATTGCCAGTCCGAGAATGAACCATTTATCCCAACTCTCTGCTTTCTGTTAGATAGCCAATCCTCTATCCATGCCAGAATATTACCCCCAATCCCGTGATTTTTTATCTTAAGCAATAATCTTTTGTGTGGCACCTTGTCAAATGCCTTTTGGAAGTCGAAATACACTACATTCACTGGTTCCCCTTTATCCACCCTATATGTTACTTCCTCAAAGAACTCCAGCAAATTTGTCAAACATGACTTCCCCTTCATAAAACCATGCTGACTTTGTCCTATTAAATTATGATTGTCCAATTGTCCTGTTACTGTCTCCTTAATAATGGACTCCAATATTTTACCTACCACAGATGTTAGGCTAACCGGTCTATAGTTTCCAGCCTTCTGTCTACTGCCCTTTTTAAATAAGGGCGTTACATTAGCAGTTTTCCAGTCTGCCGGGGCCTTTGCTGATTCCAGGGAGTTTTGGAAAATTATTGCCAATGCATCCACAATCCCTACCGCCACTTCCCTCAAGACCCTAGGATGTAAGCCATCAGGTCCAGGTGATTTATCCGTCTTGAGTCCCATTATTTTACCGAGTGTGGTAAACCACGTTCACTATCGTTAGCACTGTTCACCACTGTTCGTTATAACTGTATCACTGACCACTATTGTATCACGGTACGAGGTCGCCTCTTGCCACACTGCTATACCTGGGATGACCACTGCCGACTCCGCCTTGGCTCCACCCACCAGGCCAGGTATAAAGGTGAGCGACTGGCTGGTATTCCTCCTGCTTGGATCGGATCACCCACGAGAGTGGGCTGTTATTTAGTCAATAAAAACCTTTAGTCACCTTCGTAACTCTTCGCCTTTTATTGGAGGAATTGATAGGTATATCAATTTTATTGACTAAATTTAATGATGTCCGACAACGAGTCACAACCGGCGGAGGAGCCACCAGCGCAGCTCCCAGGAGCACAGCCACACCAGCCAGCTTGGCTGCGAGCCCTCAGACCGCCGTACCTGGACCTGAACCCACGAGCAGCAAACTCAGCCGCAGACTTTAAACACTGGCTGGTCTGCTTCGAATCATACCTGAGAGAATCCAGCGTCCCTCAGGCATCCAAACTAAGTGTCCTGCAGGCACAACTGAGCCCGAGAGTATACACTCTCATCGAGGACATGACTACCTACGAGACCGCCATCAACCTGCTGAAACAGAAGTACCGGACCCCGGTAAACTACATGTACGCTAGGCACCTCCTAAGATCACGGCCGCAACAGCCAGGAGAATCAGTAGCCGAATTCTCACAGGCGCTATATGCACTCGCCAGGAACTGTGACTTTAAATCGGTGTCGGCAGCCGAAAATACTGAAGATAATATCCGCGACGCATTCCTGAAAGGCCTACGGTCCGAGTACTCACGGCAAAGACTGCTGGAAGCTAAAGACCTCAGCATGGAAAAAGCTGAAGCCCTCGCTATCTCCCTGGAAGTGGCCCACCAAGATCAGGAAGCATTCACCAGGTACTGCTCGCGACCCTGGGACTCGGGCCCGACCCCTACCACAGCACCCTTCCCAGCGCCGCCCCCGGGACCTACCTCTGCGTCCCGGACCCGACCGGCCCCGCCACCCCCGGCACCGGCCCCGACATCGGGCATCCGCGATCGGGCCGCCGGCTGTTTTTTTTGTGGCCAGGAGAAGCACCCGAGGTCGCGCTGCCCAGCCAAGAACTCCATATGTAGAACCTGCCTGAAGAAAGGCCACTTCTCCAAGGCCTGCAGGAGCGGATCCTCAGAGGCCAGCAGTGCCGCATGCGAACTATGGGGGCGGCCATCTTCGTTTAGGGCAACTGAGGCCAGCATCCCCACACATGAGTCATGGGGGCGGCCATCTTCGTTTAGGGCAACTGAGGCCAGCATCCCCACACATGAGTCATGGGGGCGGCCATCTTTGTTTAGGGCAACTGAGGCCAGCATCCCCACACATGAGTCATGGGGGCGGCCATCTTTGATTAAGGCAACCGACCCCAATAGTGCCTCATGGGGCCCTACCTCGTGGGAGACGCCATTTTACTCACCACGCCCGACCGCCTCGCCCGCAGATGACAACGACTCGCTCAGCTACACACTAGCTTCCGTCACCCTGGACCAAGCCCGCCCGCACCATCTGTCCAAGTCAATGATGGACATCAAAGTGAACGGCCACGCCACGACCTGCCTGTTCGACAGCGGAAGCACGGAGAGCTTCATCCACCCAGACACGGTGAGCCACTACTCCCTCTCTGTCCTACCAACGCGCAGCCGAATCTCGATGGCATCGAGGTCCCACGCCACGGACATCAGCGGCTACTGTGTCGTGACCCTGTCGGTTAAGGGCACGGAGTATAAAAACTTTAAACTCCTCGTCCTCCCCCATCTCTGCGCTGCCGTCCTACTAGGGCTGGACTTCCAATCCCACCTCCAAAGCGTAACCCTAGCATACGGTGGACCCCTCCCCCCACTCACAGTCAACAACCAGCAAACGTTAAACCGCCCACCGCGTAACACCTGCAGCCTCTCCACCCTCAAGGTCCCGCCACCCTCTCTGTTTGCTAACCTTACCCCTGACTGCAAACCCGTCGCTACCAAAAGCAGGCGGTATAGCGCCGGGGACAGAGCCTTCATTAGCTCTGAGGTGCGGCGCCTCCTGAAAGAGGGCATTATCGAGGGGAGCAGCAGCCCCTGGCGTGCCCAGGTCGTAGTCGTAAAGACCGGCGATAAAAACCGCCTGGTCATCGACTACAGCCAGACCATAAACAGATATACCCAGCTGGACGCATACCCCCTCCCCCGCATATCTGACATGGTCAATCAGATTGCACAGTATAAAGTATTCTCGACCATCGACCTGAAGTCGGCCTACCACCAACTCCCTATCCACCCTGAGGACCGCCAGTATACCGCCTTCGAGGCGAATGGGCGCCTATACCACTTCCTTAGGGTCCCCTTCGGTGTCACTAATGGGGTCTCGGTCTTCCAAAGGGAGATGGACCAGATGGTTGACCAGAACGAACTGCAGGCTACATTCCCCTACCTAGATAACGTCACTATCTGCGGCCGCGACCGGCAGGAACATGACGCGAATCTGGAGAAATTCCTCCGTACGGCCCAACGGCTGAACCTCACCTACAATAAGGAGAAATGCGTGTTTAACACCACGCGCCTTGCCATCCTCGGCTGCGTAGTGGAGAACGGAATCATCGGCCCCGACCCAGAAAGAATGCGCCCCCTCATGGAGCTACCCCTCCCCCACTGCCCTAAAGCACTTAGGAGAACCCTGGGGCTTTTCGCCTACTATGCCCAATGGGTACCCAATTACGCGGACAAAGCCAGACCCCTCCTGAAAGCCACTTCCTTCCCCCTCACGGAGGAGGCGTGCGCGGCCTTCTCCCTCATTAAGGGAGACATAGCCAAGGCCACGATGCACGCAGTGGACGAGTCCATCCCCTTTCAGGTGGAGAGCGACGCCTCCGACTTCGCCTTAGCCGCCACCCTAAACCAGGAGGGGAGGCCAGTGGCCTTCTTCTCAAGGACCCTACAGGGCCCCGAGATCCGACATTCGTCGGTCGAGAAAGAGGCCCAGGCGATCGTGGAGGCAGTACGGCGCTGGAGGCACTACCTGGCAGGCAAACGATTTACCCTCCTCACCGACCAGCGTTCGGTGGCTTTCATGTTTAATAACAAGCTGAAGGGCAAAATCAAGAATGACAAGATTTTGAGATGGAGAATCGAGCTCTCCACCTACGATTATGAGATCTTGTACCGGCCAGGCAAGCTGAACGAATCCCCTGATGCCCTTTCACGAATGACATGCGCCAGCGCGCATATCGATAGGCTTCAGACCCTCCACGACCAGCTCTGCCACCCCGGAGTCACCAGACTCTACCATTTCATTAAGGCCCGCAACCTGACCTACTCCATCGAGGAGGTCAGGACCATGACCAGGAACTGCCAGACCTGTGCGGAGTGCAAACCGCACTTCTATAGGCCGGACCGAGCAAGCCTGATCAAGGCCACCCGCCCCTTCGAGCGCCTGAGCATCGACTTTAAGGGGCCCCTCCCGTCCTCTGACCGTAATGTGTACTTCCTCAACATCGTTGATGAGTACTCCCGCTTCCCCTTTGCCTTCCCCTGCCCCGACATGACCAGTAGCACGGTCATTAAGTGCCTGAATGCCCTCTTCGCCTTGTTCGGGTTCCCGAACTATATACACAGCGACCGGGGCTCCTCCTTCATGAGCGAGGAACTCCGGCAATTCCTCCTAGAGAGAGGTATTGCAGCAAGCAGGACCACCAGCTACAACCCCAGAGGTAACGGTCAGGTGGAAAGAGAGAACGCGACGGTATGGAAGGCCGTCCTCTTAGCCTTAAAGTCTAAGGGCCTCCCAACCTCCCGCTGGCAAGAAGTCCTCCCGACAGCGCTGCACTCCATCCGGTCATTACTTTGCACGGCCACTAACACCACCCCCCATGAACGAATGTTCGTTTTCCCCAGGAAGTCGACTACGGGAACCACTCTACCAACCTGGCTGACCGCCCCGGGGCCGGTCTGGCTGCGGAAACACGTGAGGACCCATAAAACGGACCCCCTGGTCGAGAGGGTGAACCTCCTGCACGCCAACCCCCAGTACGCCTACGTGGCGTACCCAGACGGGCGGGAGGACACTGTCTCCCTACGAGACCTCGCACCCTCAGCCGATCCGGAAACACCGCCACCACCCCCCCCAACCTCAGTCCAGGTAGACGGCATGCCGGAACCCCACGAGCCCTCGCCGACCACGCAAACACCAGCATCAACACCGGATAAGGCACCAGCACCGGATAAGGCAACACCACCGCTGCGGCGATCGGAGAGGCTTACGAAGCCTCCGGACAGACTGACCTACCAGAATTGGTAGTACACTTCACCCCGCCGGACTTAATTCTAAACAAGGGGTGAATGTGGTAAACCACGTTCACTATCGTTAGCACTGTTCACCACTGTTCGTTATAACTGTATCACTGACCACTATTGTATCACGGTACGAGGTCGCCTCTTGCCACACTGCTATACCTGGGATGACCACTGCCGACTCCGCCTTGGCTCCACCCACCAGGCCAGGTATAAAGGTGAGCGACTGGCTGGTATTCCTCCTGCTTGGATCGGATCACCCACGAGAGTGGGCTGTTATTTAGTCAATAAAAACCTTTAGTCACCTTCGTAACTCTTCGCCTTTTATTGGAGGAATTGATAGGTATATCACCGAGTACCACTTCCTTAGTGATTTTGATCATGTTTAGCTCCTCCCCCCCATAGCCCCCTGTTTGTCCAGTGTTGGGATATTCTTAGTGTCCTCTACTGTAAAGACTGATACAAAATATTCATTCAGTGTTTTTGCCATCTCCATATTTCCCACCATTAATTTCCCAGTCTCATCCTCTAAGGGACCAACATTTACTTTAGCCACCCTTTTTCTTTTTATATAACTATAAAAACTCTTACTATCTGTTTTTATATTTTTTGCTAATTTACTTTCATAATCTATCTTCCCTTTCTTAATCAATCCTTTTGTTACTTTTTGCTGTCTTTTAAAGTTTCCCCAATCCTCTATCCTCCCACTAGATTTGGCTACCTTATATGCCCTTGTTTTTTGTCGCATACTATCCTTAATTTCTTTACTTAGCCACAGATGGCTGTCTTTTCTTTTACACCCTTTTCTTCTCAGTGGAATATATATTTTTTGGAAGTTGTAAAATAACTCCTTAAATGTACACCACTGATCATGTATCGTCTTACCTTTTAATCTATTTTCCCAATCCACTCTACTCAATTCCGCTCTCATACCCAGCATTACCAATTCGGTTGGCATGTGATGTGTCACCCTACGGCATTGGAGCGGTGCTGTCGCACAAATTCTCGGACGGCTCAGAGAGGCCAATAGCCTTTGCGTCACGATCACTAACCTCAGCCGAGCGTAACTACGCCCAGATTGACAGGGAGGCCCTCAGCCTAGTGTGGGGAGTGAAAAAGTTCAATCACTATCTGCACGGGCAGAAATTCACCTTGCTGACTGATCACCAGCCTCTTGTCTCCATTTTTAATCTGAAGAAGGGCGTTCCGGGGATGACTGCGCAACGACTACAAAGATGGTCACTTTTTCTAGGGGCGCACCACTATGAGATTGAATATAAGGGCACGAAACAACATGGAAATGCTGATGGGCTATCACGCCTGCCACTGCCTACTGCGGAGGAAGCACCAGCAGTGGATCCTGTCGAAATATTCCATTCGACTATAGTTGAATACCTACCGGTAACTAACGCTTGTATCGAAAAGGAAACCCGAAATGACCCGACACTGTCTCGGGTATATGATTTGACGGTGAAGGGATGGCCAGCACATGGCGACTCACTGTTGCCAGCATTCTCGACAAGGAGAGAACAGCTGTCAGTGTGCCGGGGGACCTTGATGTGTGGATCCCGAGTGGTAATTCCACCCAAGTTAAGGGATAGAGTGCTCAATGAGCTTCATGAGGGTCATCTGGGAGGAGTAAAAATGAAAGCCTAGCCAGGGCTTATGTGTGGTGGCCGGGAATCAATAAGTAAATTGAGGACCTGACCAAGAGCTGCTCAGGATGCCAGAAAGTCCAAAATGCACCACCACAGGCCCCTCTACACCCATAGGAGTGGCCCTCATCTCCATGGCAACGGGTGCATATTGATTTTGCTGGTCCATTCATGGACTCAATGTTTTTAATAGCCGTGGATGCGCACTCAAAATGGCCTGATGTCATCAAAATGTTCTCCACCACCACGGAGAAAACTATTGCAGTCCTACGGACCATTTTTGCCAGGAATGGCTTGCCAGAACAGATTTGCTCCGACAACGGACCACAGTTTGTGTCCGAAGAGTTCCGGAGGTTCTTGAAAAAGAATGGGGTAAGGCATTACACATCCGCCCCATATCATCCAGCCACAAATGGATTGGCTGAGAGGTTCGTACAAACCTTTAAGAAGGCAATAAAGGCTATGTACAATGACAATATTCCGCTGCAACACAAGGTGGACAATTTCCTGTTCGCCTACCGGAATGCGACACATGCAGTCACCAACCAGGCCCCAGCCATGATGTTCTTTAACCGAAGGTTAAGATCTCGCCTGGATTTGCTCAGACCAAACGTACGAAGAGATGTTGAGAGTAAGCAATTCCAGCACATCCATGAGAAGCCAACAAGGAGCTTCAATGTAGGGCAACCAGTCTTGGCCCGCGACTACCGAACAGAAAAATGGCAGCCAGGAACGATATGCACACGGCAGGGCCCACTAATGTACACAGTGGACGTTGGGGAGAGCATCGTGAGACGCCATGCTGACCAGATCCTCGAGTCACAGGAACAAGTCAACCCCATGCCTCGCCCATACGTACCTGGTGATGAACCCGACATACAGGTCGCATCTACCTCAGAAACAGTAGCATCGGAAGCTGATGAACCAACCGACGACAGGGGGCCAGAATCGCCTCCGCACCAAGAGCAAGACACTCGGGAAAGGCGCTATCCAGAAAGGATCAGGAAGCCGCCCCAAAGACTGAATATATAAATAGACTATTTTCAGCTAATGTTGCATGTTAAAAGTGTTAATTGTAATTAGTTTGATATTTAATTGTTAAATGAGTGTTATGGTACTGTTAATCTAAAAGGGGAGGAATTGTAATGTATATACCTTTAAGGGGGGAACTATGTTTTACAGCTCATGTATACTGCAGTACCGGCAGTGACCACACCTGTATATACCACTGAGTAGTAATCTGTACAGATCAGTTGCAGTGTGAGCCACGTTGAGTAAACATCTGTTGTACCGTTTTCTGCAGTCTGTGTCTTATTATACACGGACGCAACAGATACAGTGATTGAGAGTCCTTTGGCTGCAAAATTCGGCTTTGTAGCACCTGTTGTTTAGGCGCTACGAATGCCGATTTGGTTTCAAAATGGCGTCCACGGCGTACATGCACACCTCTAGTATGGGCCACACTGGATGCCATATTGGTGAGGGCATTCGCACAGGCACAAAGAGTGTGCACCGGAAGTATGCAGAGTGTAGGGGGGCAACTTTTAACTGGTTTAAGGTAATTTACCTGGTCAGGCAGCCTTTGCCTGCACTCTGACCAATTCCAACCTTTTACCTTGTTTACGGTAATTCACCTGGTCAGGCAGCCTTTTGCTGCTACACTGTAAACCAATTTCCAAACAACGGTTTCGAATCACTACCCCACCTTCCAGTTCTGACTAGAGGACTTATAATTAATGATATTAAAATGGACAAATGGTCTGGATGAGAGAAAAATCAAGCTTTATTAACTAAAAGAAACTATACCACACGAACATAGTAATTACAGTAAAATTGCTTTAATGGAGGAAGGCAGACGGCAAAAATGAGGGGTAAGTGGCTACAATGTTAATTTAACAATCTTAACAATACCCCCTTAATTACCGCCCCTAACTCCTTACTATGTTGCCTTACTGAGGAGTCAGAAACCCTGCTCACCTGTGGTCCAGCGAAGTAAGAGAGAGATAGCTTCTCAGGAGCTATCTTTTATACCTGGTGAGCTCCTGCTGTTTTGCTGTCTGCAAAATTTGCACCCAAAGTTCCAATATACAAGAGAAACACTGTAATTAGCTGATTCAAAGTGGTTGGAATGGGTTAATGTGTCTGCACTGTGGGGCCGAAATGTTCCCGCCCACATCCAGAGCTCACCTGGGCTAAAACAAAAGAGATCCAACTGCCCTATTGTTCAGAATGATGGGTGATTCAAACCCATCCATTCCTAAACTGTTGCATATCAAAGAGTCCTTTCCACAGTTTGCTTTGAATGGGTTTGGATTTCTGTATAAATAGAGGCGATTGGTCTGCAGTTAATCTCAAGTGGGCTAATCTCTTAAGTAAATAAACATCCTGCAGTTTTTTTAGAAGGGAACCTCCCTTTGATTGGCAGGTCTTTCTCACAGCCACTGCTAGATCCTCCCACACAGACATACTCCAAGCTGCTAGTTGCTCTTTTAAGCCTTGTGGCCATGCTTTCTGATGGCCATTTTCAAACTTCTTTGAAATATACACAGTTCAAAACTCAGAGGTACCATTTTTAATAAAATGTAATGTCTTAGGTCCTGATGTTGCCCAAGTGCTGCTCTGCCCAATGCAGCTTTTCATGATTCTGGGTATGTTTTAAAAACACTGTCCTACCCAGAGGCAATTCAAAACACATGATTCTTCATCCACGATGTGGACCAATATTTTTCAATCTTCAGGGAAAATAGGGGAATTTTGCAAACCCCTACATTCCCCCCTTTTGATACTCCCAGCTTGATTGAAGTATCAACTCAAAGGAGTGAGCAAAATTTTCAGACCCCCTCACAAACAACCATCCCCCGTGTTTACCTAACAGCTATCTGCCACTGATCCCCCGAACCATCTACTCCCCTAAAATTTGAGAAAAACCATGGTACGGTAGGCATCTTACAGATACATCAGTTTACAATAAGGGGTCTCATACCCCTACACGCTTGTAAAATTATACAATGTAATCAAAATTTACAAACACTTGTTACATTATAACATATTACAAAATGTTGCAATCTTAGTTACACAATGTAATCAAAATGATCCCAAGCACGGAGAGGGTCCTACACCTCTGCTCAACTTAGAGTTGTCACAAAATGATCCCAAGCACGGAGAGGATCCTACGCCTCTGCTCAACTTGGGGCTGTAACAAAAAATACAAAAAATCTTGAACAACATGCTTAAATAAAACCCCGACCATCACGTGCCAATGATAGGTCGCGAAATTCAAGTGGGTATTGCTCCTCCCACCCGGGCAGTGAATGTACCTTCCACCCCCCTTTAATGGTCTTAAACCTTACAACATACAGAATGGATTTACAGACCAGCCTGCTCCGCCAGCCCCGAGCCGTTCCCTTGTCCCTTTGTGGAGGCGGGGTACCCCTCATGTTTAAAATTACCTTGGCACAGACCGAGACCGGGGAGTATGGGACCATGACTCCCAGTCCCTCCCCCTCCCGTCTTCCCTCGACTGGCTGCAGAAAATGATGGGTGCCTGTGTGGCGGCTCTCCCTGGCCCCATACTAAAACTTGGATCCCAGATCCGGCCACCCACTCATCCTCCCCAGCCACACTTACACTAACTTTACCCGTGGGCCCCCGGGTGAGTTCCTCCCTCCCCCGAACGCACCCACGCAACTCTTGGGCCTCCCCCTCCCCTTTACAATCTTTCCCGGGCCATCACCACCCACTCCCGGGGAACGCGTCCCTATCTGACAAGGCGCCTGCGCTTCCCCACCATGACTCTTCAACAGCGAGGTCTCCCGCAAGTGAAACTATGGTCAGGATAGTGCTGGGTTGGGGGCCGTGCCCCACCCAGCTGGGGCCATCTCTTCCGCGTAGGAGGAGTAGGCAAGTTCCTCCGGACCCTGTCCGGTTTCTCCCGAAGGTCGCTGCGGGGTTTCCCTCTGGATTTGTCCAGTAGCGAGGTGATCCCCAACATTCTGTATCCATATCTTCATTCGATGCCCAGCTCGGGCTGGGCGAACAGGGCTGCTTCATCTTCCACTCTCCTGCAAAACTTAAAAGGACATGCAGCCAGGTCTCACTGACCTGCTGCCTTAGGTGGAGACATGGTCGGGTCCCTTGACCTCAGACCAAAATACAAACATTTGGCACACTTATAAACTTAAACTTTATACTAACTTAAAATTACCAGTTAATTCTAAACTTACAATTTACACTTTAAAGCAAGCTATATACACACATAGCTATAATACAAATGCTGTCCGTCTCTGGACGGCCAGGCTAATCTCTGGCACTGTCGCAGATTACTGCTGGCTGCAGCGAAGCTGGACTGCCTCCTGCCTCTGGTCCCTCGCAGCTTATGGCTGCTGGTTTGGGACCTCTGTTCTTTGGCTTCTCCCTGGATCAGGAGTCCGCCCTACTCCACTGTACAGTGGGTGACCATGCTTTCCTGGGCTGGGGCACCCGAAGAGACCTTCTGAGGGGTGTCTCTGTGGGGGAAACTTTGGCTGGCGGACCCTGAGCCAGGGTCGCAGCCCTAGCTGGCTGGGAACCTTCTACCCCATGTCCAAAACCTGTTACCAGCTCCCCTGCAAGAGGAATTGCTCTCCCTGCCTCCCTAGGGTCCCACATCAGGGGGGGAACCACTCTAGAAGCAGGCTGGGAAGCTGGTCCCTTTAAACAGGCAACTGCGCCTGTGCGAATCTCCTCCCCTGTGTCCCTCGGCAGAGGCTGTGAAGCCTCTATATTCAAGCAGGCAAGTGCGCCTGCACAAACCTCCTGAAAAAGAGCTGCTGTGGTCCCGCCGGCAACTGCGCTTGCGTGAACTTCCTCTTCGGGGTCCCGCGGCAGAGGCTGTGAAGCTTCTGGCTTCAAACAGGCAATTGCGCCTGCGCGGGAAAACTTTTGAGGAGCCGCTGGGGTCCCGCAAGCAACTGCGCCTGCGCAAACTATCTCGCTAAAAAGGGTTGGAAGAACCACTGAGTCTTCCAAGCAGGCCGCTGCGTCTGCGCATATTGTTTGGGAAGTGGGGATCTTTAAATGGCCGACTGCGCCTGTGCGCTTGGCCTCAAACTGAGCAAGAGCCGCTGGGGGTTCCGGGTCCGCGACTGCGCCTGCGCAAACCTGGTGTTGAGAAACCTCTCCTCTCGGGCACGCGGCTGCGCCTGCACGAACCTCCTGTTGGCAAAACTCTCCCCTCAGGCGCGCGACCGTGCCTGCGTGGGAAAACTGAGGAGGATCCGCTGGGGGTACGGGCTGGGGAACCGCGCCTGCGCAAACCTGGTCTTCAGAAGACTGGGGGATTCCTGTGCATGCGTGGGCAGTCTCCAAGCGATCTTCTGTGAATGGATTGGCAGCAGCCTGCAGATTTCTAATCTCAGGTTGCTGTTTCTCTGTTTCTGAGCCACATAACTTGCTCAATTTTAAACTTTGGTTCGAATGTAAGCTTTTGCCAAAATTTAGGTCCCACTGGGGCAGGGAAGTGTCCCAATTTGTGGGTGATGCGCTATCAATTACTCATAAAAGACTGAGAGTTAAGAGAGTAACTAAAGGCTTTTATTAACAAAAGAATGAAGGTCTGCCTCGAGTGGTCGACCGGTCCAGAATACAAAGGGGCTGGGGAGCAGTCACCTTTATACTAGGACTTGTGGGAGGAGTCAGCCGAGGCATGTCCAGGCATGCACACAGTGGAATACAAACAGTGGTTTACCACAGTGGGCTGGACAACCTTTCCCTGGAAACAAGCCACAGCACCTGTCTTTACAGGTGGTGAACTTGAACTTGACTTGTCAGCAAACTCATGTTCTCTTACCCGGGTGGCTTTAAATGGGGAATTTTGGACCTGGACCTGCCTTTGGTCTGGGGCCAAAACTATCCCCTGTGTGCCTCCCTTGTCCCAGATTTCTGGTACCGGACCTGCTCTACAGGGGTCCCAGAACTCTCCTTCCCGGTTCCCCTGCTTAAGCAGCCCAGTCCTCCTTAACTCCATACCCAAACTCTCTATCCTTCTGTTGCATGGGGTATGATCTGCTCCACTAAACCTTTGGTCGCAGGCCAGCTTATAAGCTACCTTTACCTCCCTAACCTTCTCCTGCTCTGTTACTTCTGAGGTGAGGCGGGCATTCTCTTCCCGCAGTCTCATCTCGCTCCTCTTTGCTTCTATAATTTGATACTTTAGGAATTTTATCTCGTTCCTTGCATGGCTTTTTCCCTCGCTAGCTTCTTGGGTGAGGTGTGTGATTTCCTCCTGTAGCCTCATCTCACTGTCCCTCACCTCTGTGACTTCCTGCACAAGGCACTCTATAAATGCCTGGCATTTTGTGACCTCTAGTGTGAGGCATGCATTCTCTTCCCGCACCCTCATTCCACTAGCTCTGGCCTCATTCACCTCTCTTATGAGGCGTTCTACCTCCGCCTGGCATTTTTCAAGCTGGGACTCCCGATTCTTGGCCTCTTTAACCTCCTCCTGCGCCCTCATCTCACTCTTCTTAACCTAGCCACCTATACCATGATAGGTCAGCCTACACACTGCCACTACCTTCCGCAGGACTACCCACAGACTGAAAGCAAGAAAAGCAATAGCTGGTGCTTTCTCCAGATCCAGACCACTTATCACATCAAGAACTGCCTCCTGTCCTGCCACGGTCGCCATTTTGTAGGGGGGCATCTTTTAACTGGTTTAAGGTAATTTACCTGGTCAGGCAGCCTTTGCCTGCAGTCTGACCAATTCCAACCTTTTACCTGGTTTACGGTATTTCACCTGGTCAGGCAGCCTTTTGCTGCTACACTGTAAACCAATTTCCAAACAGCGGTTTTGAATCATTACCCCACCTTCCAGTTCTGACTAGAGGACTTATAATTAATGATATTAAAATGGACAAATGGTCTGGATGAGAGAAAAATCAAGCTTTATTAACTAAAAGAAACTATACCACACGAACACAGTAATTACAGTAAAATTGCTTAAATGGAGGAAGGCAGATGGCAAAAATGAGGGGTAAGTGGCTACAATGTTAATTTAACAATCTTAGCAATACCCCATTAATTACCACCCCTAACTCCTTACTAGGTTGCCTTGCTGAGGAGTCAGAACCCCTGCTCACCTGTGGTACAGTGAAGTAAGAGAGAGCTATCTTTTATACCTGGTGAGCTCCTGCTGTTTTGCTGTCTGCAAAATTCGCATCCAAAGTTCCAATATACAAGAGAAATGCTGTAATTGGCTGATTCAAAGTGGTTGGAATGGGTTAATGTGTCTGCACTGTGGGGTCGAAATGTTCCCGCCCACATCTGGAGCTCACCTGGGCTAAAACAAAAGGGATCCAACTGCCCTATTGTTCAGAATGATGGGTGATTCAAACCCATCCATTCCTAAACTTTTGCATATCAAAGAGTCCTTTCCACAGTTTCAATGTGCCTCATTGTCTGTGAGTGCTTTGAATGGGTTTGGATTTCTGTATAAATAGAGGTGATTATTCTGTGGTTAGTCTCAAGTGGGCTAATCTCTTAAGTAAATAAACATCCTGCAGTTTCTTAGAAGGGAACCTCCCTTTGATTGGCAGGTCTTTCTCACAGCCACTGCTAGATCCTCCCACACAGACATACTCCAAGCTGCTAGTTGCTCTTTTAAGCCTTGTGGCCATGCTTTCTGATGGACATTTTCAAACTTATTTGAAATATACACAGTTCGAAACTCAGAGGTACCATTTTTAATAAAATGTAATGTCTTAGATCCTGATGTTGCCCAAGTGCTGCTCTGCCCAATGCAGCTTTTCACAATTCTGGGTATGTTTTAAAAACACTGTCCTACCCAGAGGCAATTCAAAACATATGATTCTTCATCCACGATGTGGACCAATATTTTTCAATCTTCAGGGAAAATAGGGGAATTTTGCGAACGCCTACAAGAGAAGGCAGAGCGTGATGTCAATCAGCGTACAAAGCTGATTTGTTGCCAGCACTGCCATTTTGGATCTCAAAGCTCCAGCTAATGCCGTCGCTTAAGCTCGCACAGCTGAACACTCATTCAGCAGCAGGAAGGACTCCCCCACCAGCGCTATTTAAAGGTATCAACTACTTGAAGGTTAGTTGCTGACTGATTTCTACTGGCTGTTGCTGAGTTTGTAGAAGTGTTTGATGGTTTGTACAGTTATTTCAAGTTGCTAAAGTCAACAGGGAGTGGTGTGACAGGTGCTGAAGGACTTTGTCCTGACTTCAAGGATTCTGCACAGACCACTTGCTTCAAGGCATGGGTGCACTAGTAGGCATTCCACTTGGCCTACAGCATGACAGGAAGAATGAGCGCAGGTGACACAGAGCAGGACAAGCTCCTGGCAGAGGGAGGAGGAGGAGGGGGAGAAGGGCTCTCAGTAGGAGGCCATATCCACCCAGGGTGTTTAGGGAGTAATACTCCTACCTGAACCCCAACGAGCAAAAGTGTGTCAGACATCTGCACTTCACCAAGGATGTCCTCACTGAAATCTTCTACCTGATAAAGCCACAACCGCAACCTCAGAGCAGGGTGAGGACCGCTTTGCCTGTGGCAGCGAAGGCCACGGTGGCCATGCACCTTTATGTGTCGGGCTCCTTCCAGGCTGGAGCAGGAGGCATTTGCAACATTTCCCAGTTTGCCATCCACTGTTGCAGAAGGGAGGTAACTGAGGCCCTGTATTCTAAGAGAGCTGAATACATTTTCTTCCCTCTGGCCAAAGAATAGCAGGCAGAGTGAGCAAATGGTCTCACGAGGATTGCAGGTTTCCCCATGGTGCAGGGTGCCATTGACTGTATGCACGTCATTTTGCGAGTGTCGCACGTAAATTCTGAGATATACCGCAACCGAAAGGGATTCCACTCCCTCAACATCCAGCTGATGTGCGACCATACTCAGTGAATCATGCAGGTGAATTCCCAGTATCCTGGCAAGTCATGATGCCTACATTCTGCGGCAGTCTGCAGTACCATCTGTATTTGAGCCACCATGATAAACCAAAGGGTGGCTGCTGGGCGATAAGGGCTATCCGTTAACAACATGGCTCATGACTCCAGTGCGCAACCCACGTACACGTGGCCAACATTCATACAACGAAAGCCATGCTGCCACATGGAATATCATCGAGCAGACCATTGGCATGCTAAAGCAACATTTCTGCTGCCTGGCCCGCCCTGGAGGAGCCCTGCAGTACTCGGCAGAGCGAGTGTGGAGATCCGTGGTGGTCTGCTGCATGCTGCACAACCTCACCATCATGAGGGCACAGCCTTTGAGGAGGAGGAACAGGAGGAGGAAGAGAAAGAGAGGAGGAAACCCAGACAGCCCCTTTCTGGCCAGGCTGTCCATGACCGACTCATCTGGCTGTGATACCAATAAATGCAACCCTAATTCCCCATTCACCAACAGTCCCACACCTTATCTTCCCTCTGTCACTGACTATCACAGTTTCTCTTTGGCCACAATGCAAAAATAAAAGCCTCCACAAAATAAACATTCCAAACCAAATTTATAAATGATAATCATGTCATGTTGCATACAAACATCAACTAATCACCGTTGTACATTCCCTTAGTGCCTGCCTTCCATTTGCCTTTGCCTGTCCTAGTGCTCCTACGCAGTGCTACCCCAGTGGCTGCAGCATGGCTGGTGAAAAGCTGCTGACTTTCAGTGGAGGAGAATGCAGATGACCTTGGTGGACCTCGAGCAGCTCTGGGCCGAGAAGGCCCAGCTTCAGACTGCACCATCTCGACATGGGTGGCAGCACTCTGGGCTGTCTGGCTGGCTGGCAGGCAATAGCAAGGGCACTGGGGGAGTGACAGGGCTGGGAGGACGAATGCTGTCATCCTGAGAGAGGATAGCAGATTCATTTTCCACGACGCCACTGCCACGTACATGCTGCCTGCATCAGAAGCAACGGACGCGGGTTAATCGCGCATCAAGATCCCTGCGCCCATTTTCGGGGGCTTACGAATTTAGCCCTCTTTGTGTCGGACACCTCATAACTGGAGAGTCAGTAGAGAGGATGGGGTCGATTTTAACTCCCAAGTGGGAATACAGCCTAACAAGTAGAGGGCCTGTCCGAGAGCAGCAGCGGGGAAGCCCAGACAATTTTAACGGGCTCATTAATATTTCACTAGCCGACTTCCCGACCAAAACTCCTGGGAAGTTGGTGGCAGGAGGCCGCCGGCGGGGACCAGAAGGAATGTGAGGTAAGCGATCAAGATGGGGGAATTGGGGGGATCACAGTCCAGGGTAGGGGCAGGAATCCTGGGGCAGGTGAGGCCCAAGATTTCCTTGTGGGTCCCAGAGATGCATGCCTACTCTTCCACAAGGAAACTACAACATGTTTTAAATGACTTACCTTGCTGGGCCTTTTCTGGCCTTGGATCCACCTCTCGACAGGTTTGGCATGGTGAGAAGATCACCAGGGCTTCACCGTGCAGCCTTGGGGTTAAAACTTCTGTTGGGCCCCGATTACATCGTCGGAGCCTGATCTGCACATTTAAACAAGGACCCCGCTGGCTTCAGAGGGTGCCATTGGCGCTTGCAACTTAAAATTGCAGTCAGCAGGATTGGAAGGCCATCGGCTAAGTCTCCCATTCAATTTTAACTGTCCCCTCCCGCTTTCTTACGGGCAGCAAAGTTAAAATCAAGCACCCCCCCCCCCAAATTGTCAAGAAGAGAATTTATTCCACCAACCTCTAACTTTTAGGAGTGATATGATGAAGGAGTGTGAGCCTGTGTGTCTAGAACTGTCCTCATCATTCCCACAACAGGATAAGAATACTAATCTAGCAGAACCCCTCTCCACCTACCCCAGTGTCGGAGGTCTGGGGTAAATATGGGACTCTGCTTCTTGGAGGTCTGAGAAAGTGCAAGAAAGCTTTCATCTGAAAGAGGACCAAAGGAAGCTGAGTGGTCAAATGTGCCTGAGAGGGTTTGGAGGGAAACCCTGTATTTGAAAGGATGGTGTGTGTATTCCACGTAGTTGGAAGACTGGACCTGGTCAGGACAAAAGCAGTGACTGCAATGAGTTAGACCAGATCCTCAGCAGCAGCAAACACATCTGACAGACTCAGCTGTGAGGCAAATGTAAAGAGGAATCAAACATGACTGAAACATGTGGTAAGATTTTCAGCCAGAAAGGTCATAACGTTCTCTATGTAGATTTAAAATTTCTTGCTGTTGCAGTGTTTTTGTTGAACTAATACCGTGACACATGAGCCCTAACATCAGCCTGTCGTATCCGGGCAACACTTAAATATGGTCGGAACCAGTTCAGAAATAGTCTCCTATAGCCCTAGCAAACATGCAGTGTTGATAAGTCCTATTTTATAATAGAACAGTAGGGCAAGTTTGACCACATCACACAAAAAATGATCACTGTGCCAATATTATTCTTGTCATTTAGTTTGGTACGTTTTATTTTTATCACTATATGAAATAAATGGGTTATTTTGCCACCTCACTGCTGGATCTACACCATTTTGCAGCCGAAAACTAAAATGCAAAAGCAAGACTAAGTCTGATTGGACTGAAGTAATGTGACCACAACTATTTTTAAATACATCAGAAGCCCGTGACCCTATCACTGTTAAGCGTCCCTTCTTGATGCAGTGTGCATCTCACATTTGAAAGCGTCAACAATTTCTGGCTGGCTGACTTGATATTGAGGCATGTTCTATTTTCTTTCCAAAAGGCCATGTCATTCTTATACAACTTAATCAGTGGCTACATACAGAAAAGCAAAAGAGAACACTGCAGCATTCCTGATCATTTTAATGAGGACCCCTGGCTATTCAGTCATTGAGGTATAATTGACTTGCTCTTCTCTTATTTTCATAATAGACACTCCAACCTAGACCACGATTATTTTGCTATAAGAAATGTCAAGAAAAATTTGAAGTTTTCTGAGTATTCCCATTAAAACTGAAAAGATGCCACCCTGTCTTTTTCATGAGCTACACTCATTGGGTTTTTGGAACTCATTATGCAGATTGGAGATGCAAATAACAGCATACCTACCATGGTGTGCCCCCTCCCCTTAGATGCATACCCCATTGGACAAAGGAAATTATGTCATTACAGAAACGTGCACAAAAATACATAGGTTGCTTGATGCACTCAACGTTGGTGACATGATGACTTTGTATTTGGTGTCAAATTTAACAACCCTGTAACATTTGAAAAATTCTCCAAAATTTGAACATTTGTATCATTTTCATGACTAAATGAGGTAAAATAAAATTTATGCGCCAAGCAATTGATATTCAATTAAGATGAGGGGTGGATCCTGAATTGAAAATGATTTGGTCCATAAAATGGTAGAAAATTGAATGGACTATACAATCATATAGGTAACTAAGTGGATGCATGTTCAATTGTAACCAGCTTTCAATCTATTATTTATTATGAAAATAGAGATTTGAAACTGACCAAGACAGAGAAATGAATTCAGGAAGAAAATACCTTGTTTCAGAATCTAACCAGCTCAAGAATGTTTATTTTTTAGGACTTCAGTCATGCCTATACTGTGTTATGCCATATTAAAATGCTGCAAGTCCCACTAATGACATCATCATTTCACTGCATATTACAACAAATAAGAGGTGAGTTCATTTATTCCTTGGCTCCTAACGAGATTTTCAGCCTGTCTCCTATGTTTCTAACTTTTTTTTCAGTCTTTGACTAATCGTGG
Organism: Somniosus microcephalus; assembly: GCF_052327205.1. Taxonomy (NCBI): domain Eukaryota; kingdom Metazoa; phylum Chordata; class Chondrichthyes; order Squaliformes; family Somniosidae; genus Somniosus; species Somniosus microcephalus. The sequence goes on along the minus strand of NC_140995.1, from coordinate 164,767,609 downwards.
CATGGATTTTACAATGTGAGACCATCATTAAAGTAATTACTACAAGCTCTAGTAGTTGCAGGCCAATTCCTGTAAAGGCAGATTCAATTAGATATTTTTTTTTTCAGTACAGGGCTGAAATTACTCTGTTACTAAATGCCATGTTCATATTGTGACAACGGTCAAAGCCCATAACATTACTCTTTGTGAATATTCATGGATTGTAATAATGGACTGAGAATGAAGCACAAATGTCAGTCTTCAACATCAACTACACTTACACCTTTTTTGTGATTATTAATCTTTAATCTTTTGGAACAAAATTCAGTATTTGTAACTGCAAAATTTAGTTTGAGAATGCTCTATGGTCAGCCACTGTGATGTCATCTTCCACCATTAATGAACCTCTAATTAAAACCAGAATATCTCGGCACCTCCAATACTTTGATTGCAGGTCCTCTCCACTTACTTGAACTTTGGAAAGTTGAATGAATAGACCAACACGGTATGTTTCTAATTAGTGATATACAGAGAATCATGTCAATTTAATGAATTGTGGTTGGTTATACCAATCGAGTGCTGGGTCAAACATTGAGGTCAAATGTTCTGCTTGGAAAAATCCAATTAGACTGCTGATGTAGTGCACGACATAAGCAATTGGAATTCATAAGGCCCATCAATATTTCTCTGTTTGAAATGAATATGCAGGATGACGGAAGGACTGCATAAGAATTTCAGTTCTTATCAAATGTTCCTGAATTCAACAATTAACTCCACTAATCAATGAAGTGGAGCAATCTACATTTTTGAATGTTGAAGCAAGTCCTGTGCTTCATGTACTTTTTGCTTACTTATTAAACCCTTAACAGCCTTAAAGGTATCAGATGGCTAAACAATGGCTAAACAAAACATTTATATTGCACCTTTCATGACCTCAGGACATCCCAAAGTGCGTTACAATCATTGAAGTGCTTTTGCAGTGTAGTCACTGTTGTAATGTAGGAAATGCGGCAGCCAAATTGAGCACTGCAAGCTCCCACAAACAGCAGTGAAATAAATGACAAGATCATCTGTTTTTAGGTGTTGGCTGAGGGACAAATACTGGCTGAGACATCTGGAAAACCCCCCTGCTCTTCTTTGAATAGTGCCATGGCTGACACTTAAACTATTTTTAAGATCCTTGACAGATCTTATTTTCTTCTTTGCTTCCTTTTATCAGCTAATTTTCTGTGGCTTTTTCCCTATACCTGTACCTACCATTTTCCTGAGCCAGATTATCTCACTGCTGTAATCTGTTGCCTTCCTGAGCTATTTTTAATATAATCTTTGCTTTCAGTTGCTATTTGGCACTAGTTCAGGTAAAAGGTAAAAGTCTAGTTGATATGGTATTTCCAATTTCACACTATTGTAAAGTAGAAACTATTTGAAATTGAATCCGCAGAGACATTTATCATAATTTAGTACTCATTTTAATATGACTTGTTGACTGAAAAACCCTCTATTGTTCTACCAACGGGGAACATACATGATTAGTTTACATTGGGACATAGATTTCATGAGAAGACATAATCATTGCAAAATTAAGATCCGTAGGGCCTGTTTTTTGAGAGCTATGAGTGCCCTTAGCGGCCCAAAATGGCGACCACGGCACGCACACTTGTGCGGCGAATTGCGCCGGACGCCATATCGGTGAGGGCATTAGCGCGCGCGGAGTGAATGCCCACTGGAAGAACAGGCAGATCATGATGTCAATTAGCGTGCAACGCTGATTTGATGACAGCGCTGCCAATTTGGAGCTCAACGCTCCAACTAACAACCTCTCTTAAGCTCGCACAGCTGAACACACATTCAGCAGCAGGAAGGACTCCCCACCGGCACAATTTAAAAGGATCAACTACTTACAGGTTAGTTGCTGGTTGATTTATTCTGGCTGTTGATAAGATTCTGTAAGTGTTTGATGCTTTTTATAGTTGTTTAAATTTGCCACGGTCTACAGGGAGTGGAGTGGCAGGTGCTGAAGAAATTGTTCCTGTGTTCAATGTTTCTGCACAAACCACTTGCTGCCAGACATGGGTGCACTAGTAAGAATTTCCCTTGCAATACAACATGACTTGGAGAATGATCAGAGGACACGCAGAGCAGGACAAGCTGTTGGAAGAGGGAGGAGGAGGAGGGGGAGAAGGGCTCTTAGCAGGAGGCCATATCCACCATGGGTCTTCAGGGAGCAATTCTCCTGCCTAAACCTCAGCAAGGAACAATGTGTGAGATGTCTGCGCCTCAGTAAGGACGTCCTCACTGAAATCTGCCACCTGCTGCAGCCACAAGTGAAACCTCAGAGCAGGGCAAGTAGCTACGAAGGTGACCATGGCGATGAACCTTTATGTGTCGGGCTCCTTCCAGGCTAGAGCTGGAGATATTTGCAACATCCCGCAGTTTGCCATCCATTGTTGCATAAGGGAGGTCACTGTCACTCTCTATTCAAGGAGAGCTGACTACGTTTCATTCTCCCTTGCCAGAGAGCAGCAGGTAGAGCGAGCACTCAGCTTTGCAAGGGTTACAGGCTTCTCCATGGTGCAGGGTGCCATTGATTGCATGCACATCGCTTTGCGAGTGCCACATGCCAACTCTGAGATGTACCGGAACCGAAAGGGATTCCACTCCCTCAGTGTCCAGCTGATGTGTGACCACAGGCAGCGAATCTTGCAGGTCAATGCCCGGTGTCTTGCCAGCAGTCATGATGCCTTCATTCTGCAGCAGACCGCTGTGCCATGTGCATTTTGAGTCACCACAGCAAACCAAAGGGTGGCTACTGGGTGATAATGGCTATCCGCTGATGACATGGCTGATGACTCCAGCACACAACCCACGCACACGTGCACAGCATGCATATAACGAAAGCCATGCTATCACACGAAATGTGATAGAGTAGGCCATTGGCATGCGGAAACAACACTTCCGCTGCATGGACTGCTCTGGAGGAGCCCTGCAGTACTCGGCAGAGCAGGTGTCAAGATTTGTGGTGGTCTACTGCTGCACAACCTCACCATTGTAAAGTCCGCGCCTCAATAATACACGGACTTCGGGAGAACAGTTTAACAGGTACTTTACTGAACAAGAGGCAGCTTGAAACTGAAACTACAGAAGCCTGCTAGGGCCTTTTATACAGCGGTGGTCACTGCCGGTACTGCAGTCTAAGACCAGTTATTCCCTTAAAGGTACATACACAACAATTCCTCCCCTTTTAGATAAACAGTACATAACATTCATTTAACAACTAACTAATAACTAATTACAATTACAATTTTCTCAGTAATATATACATCAACTGAAATAGTCATTTATAAGTTCAGTCTTTGAGGAGGCTTCCTGATCCGGACTGGATAGCGCCTTTCTCGACTATCCTGTTCTGGCGGTGGAGTCAATTCTGGCTCATTGTCATTGGTTGGTTCGTCAGCTTCCAATACCCCTGCTTCTGAGGTAGACGCAACCTGTACTTCGGGCTCATTACCAGGTGTACATGCTTGTGGTACAGGTTTGGCTTGTTCCTGTGACTCTAGAATCTGGTCAGCATGGCGTCTCACGATGCGCTCTCCAACATCCACTGTGTACATTAGTGGTCCCTGCTGTGTGCATATCGTGCCTGGCTGCCATTTTTCTGTTCGGTAGTCGCGGGCCAAGACTGGTTGCCCTATCTTGAAGCTCCTGGTTGGCTTCTCATTTATGTGCTGGAACTGCTTATCCTCAACATCTCGTCTTATGTTTGGTTTGAACAAATCCAAGTGACATCTTAGTCTCCGGTTGAAAAACAGTACGGCTGGAGTTTGGTTGGTTACTGCATGTGTCGCATTCCGGTAAGCAAACAGAAAGTTATCCACCTTGTGTTGCAATGGTATGTCATCATTATACATTGCCTTTATGGCCTTTTTAAAGGTCTGAACAAACCTCTCAGCCAATCCATTTGTGGTTGGATGATATGGGGCAGATGTGTAATGTTTCACCCCATTATTCTTCAGGAACCTCTGGAAATCCTCAGACACAAACTGTGGGCCATTGTCGGAACAGATCTGTTCTGGCAACCCATTCCTGGCGAAGATGGTCCTTAGGACTGCAATAGTTTTCTCCGTGGTGGTGGAGGACATTTTAATGACCTCTGGCCATTTCGAATGGGCGTCCACAGCGATTAAAAACATTGAGTCCATAAATGGACCAACGAAATCAATGTGTACCCGTTGTCATGGAGATGAGGGCCACTCCCATGGATGTAGCGGGGCCTGTGGTGGAGCGTTTTGGACCTTCTGGCATCCTGTGCATCTCTTGGTCATATCCTCGATTTCTTTATCGATTCCCGGCCACCACACAAACGCCCTGGCTAGGCTCTTCATTTTTACCCCTCCCAGATGACCCTCGTGAAGCTCATTGAGTACTCTATCTCTCAACTTGGGTGGAATTACCACTCGGGATCCACACATCAAGGTTCCCCGGCACACTGACAGCTGTTCCCTCCTTGGCGAGAATGCTGGCAACAGTGAGTCGCCATATGCTGGCCATCCCTTCACCGTCAAATCATAGACCCGAGAGAGTGTCGGGTCATTTCGGGTTTCCTTCTCAATACTTGCGTTTGTAACAGGCAAACATTCGACTATGGTCGCATGGAATATCTCCACTGGGTCCACTGCAGGTGCTTCTTCCGCCGTAGGCAACGGTAGGCGCGACAGCCCATCAGCGTTTCCATGTTGTTTCGTACCTTTGTACTCTATGTCATACTGATGTGCCCCTAGAAAAAGTGACCATCTTTGCAGCCGTTGCGCCGTCATCACCGGAACGCCCTTCTTTGGGTTAAAAATTGAGACCAGGGGGTGATGATCAGTCAGTAGCGTGAATTTCTGCCCGTGCAGATAGTGATTGAACTTCTTCACCCCCCACACCAGGCTGAGGGCCTCCCTGTCAATCTGGGCGTAGTTACGCTCGGCTGAGGTTAGCGAGCGCGATGCAAAGGCTATTGGCCTCTCTGAACCGTCACAGAATTTGTGTGACAGCACCGCTCCAATGCCGTAAGGTGACGCATTACATGCCAACCGAATCGGTAGTGTTGGGTTGTAGTGGGCCAATACTTCTTTTGAAGTGATTTGGCATTTACATTCCTGAAAGGCACGCTTACACTCATCACTCCATTTCCATGTTACACCAGTTTGAAGGAGGGCGTTCAGTGGGTGCAGAATTGTAGATAAATTCGGCAAGAACTTATGGTAGTAGTTCACCAACCCGAGGAACGACCTCAGTTACGACACATTTTCTGGTGCTGGAGCCTTGACTACAGCCTCAATCTTGTCCGGCGACTTATGCAACTCTCCCTCATCAATCATGTGGCCACAATACGAGATTTGTCTCCTGAAGAACTCGCATTTGGGACGGTTGGCTCGTATCCCATATTCCTGCAATCTCGTGAGCACCTGTTCCAGGTTGGCAAGGTGTTCATTGTCATTTTCGCCCGTAACCAGGATGTCGTCCAAATAACACTGGGCCCCCGGGATCCCTTGCAGGACTTGTTCCATTGCCCTCTGCCATATAGCCGGGGCCGATGCTACCCCAAATACCAGTCGATTGTACTGGTAAAGGCCTTTGTGAGTGTTTATCGTGAGGTATTTCCCAGATGCTTCTTCCACCTCCATTTGTAGATACGCTTGAGCCAGGTCAATCTTTGTAAACCGTTTCCCTCCAGATAGTGAGGCGAAAATATCTTCTATCCGCGGAAGCGGATACTGTACTGTGTGCAGGACTGGGTTCACAGTCACCTTGAAGTCCCCACAGATGCGAACCTTCCTTGGCTCCCCAGGCGTGCTGCTCAATGCTTTCTTCATTACAGGAACGATGGGTGTGGCCCACTCGCTCCAGTCCACCTTAGGCAGCACCCCTGAACGCTCCAAACTCTCCAGTTCAGCTTCCACAGCTGGGCGTATCGTGTATGGCACCGGTCTGGCCTTGAAAAATTTTGGGGTTGCGTTATCCTCAATCTTTATGGTTGCCTTTACTCCTTTTAGAGTCCCAAGTCCTTGTTGGAACACCTCTTCCGCGTCAGATAGAATTTGTGACAGACGTCCAGGTGCGACGTCATCATCTTTTTTGTCAGTCACAGTTAGTGCCAGAATGGAATGCCAATCCAATTGTAGTCTTCGGATCCATTCACGTCCCAATAATGGTGGTCCTCCATCTCGTAGTATATACATGTATAGTTTCTGTGTTTCCTTTCCGTTATATTCAACTGGCACCCTTATTTTTCCTCTGGGGTATGTCTTCAATACAATGGACGTGTCCTTTAAGGGTATGTGTGAGAATAGCCGCTCATAGTCTCGTCGATTCATGACAGTTAGGGCTGATCCTGTGTCCAATTCCATCTTCACTGGGGACCCTGCTATCATGAGGGTGACCCAAATGGTTCTGTGATCTTCTTTTGCGATCATGTTGTGTAACTTTAAACAACTTAGTCGCCTGCTCCCGGAGTCCTTATCACTCTCCTGATCTTCTGAACTACTATCTGTCCGTTTCTTTACTTTCCTGTACTGTTCCTTATTAGTTCTTGTCGTGTTGGTCTTCTTTCCCGACCTGCAGACTCTTGCTATATGTCCCATTTTCCCGCATTGCCTGCATATTTTGCCTTTAAACCAGCAGTCCTTCTGCTCATGGGTTGTTCTGCCGCAGCGATAGCACTTTTCGGCTCCATACGCCATTTCGTTAGCGTTGTATTCTTGTGGTTTCTGTTGTATTTCCACAGCTCCCCGTGCTGCTGCTTCGTAGGATACTGCCACGCTGAAAGCCTGTTCTAGCGTCAGGTCCTTTTTTGAAAGTAGTCGTTTCTGGGTTCCTTCACTCTGGAGCCCGCAGACAAACTTATCCCGTAAGGTGTCTGCCAGTCCTGCTCCGAACTGGCAGTGCTTCGATAACTTGCGTAGTTCCGTAAGATAGTCAGTATTGCTCTCATCTTTGTGCTGGTTTCTTTTATGGAACTTGAATCTTTCTGCTATCAGCAGTGGTGTAGGGCTTAGATGTTCCTGTAAGATATGAACAAACTCCTCAAAACTTTTCTCCATTGGTTTAGCTGGGGTAATTAAATTCTGCAATAGGCCATACGTACTCGCACCCATCAGATTTAATAATACCGACGCCCTCTTTCCATCGGCCACCTCATTTGCCTTGCAGTACACTTCAATTCTTTCCACATACGTGGTCCAGTCTTCTACCTCGTTGTTGAAAGCAGTGATACTGCCACTTTTCGGCATCTTGGGCAATTTAAAATGGCGCCTCCCGCGCTTTTGCTTCTTCCCCAATGGAATAAAATGGTGCCTCCCGCGCTTTTGCTTCTCCCCCAACGGGATAAAATGGCGCCTCCCGTGCTTTTGCTTCTTCCCCTTACGGCCACGCATATCCTAGCATTCTACGGGGTAATGGCAGCGACCCGCAGCTTCGGCGCGCCTCGCTTTCCTTCCCCCCCGTTTAGTTTCTCTCTGCTGTCCTGTTCTCGAGCACCAACCACGCCCTGTGCGCTCCACCCTCTCTCTCTTGTTTTCTTTTCCCGGCGACGCTACGCGGCCCGATTTGTAGAGCCGCTCGATCGAGCTTGAGCCCGCCGCAGTCCGGAAGGGTCAGCGCGCTATCTGCTACCAGCACGATTCGCTGGAACCACAGTCTCTCCCGCAATTCTCCAAACACCGATGGATTCTTTGGGCGGTTGCCCTCGGCCGACGCCCGTTGCTCAGACTACGACCTTCCAGGACCTTCCTTTCAGGCGAGATCCCCGTGAGATGATGCCACACTGCAGGTGAGTTCGAATTTACTCGTCGCCACTGTAAAGTCCGCGCCTCAATAATACACGGACTTCGGGAGAACAGTTTAACAGGTACTTTACTGAACAAGAGGCAGCTTGAAACTGAAACTACAGAAGCCTGCTAGGGCCTTTTATACAGGGGTGGTCACTGCCGGTACTGCAGTCTAAGACCAGTTATTCCCTTAAAGGTACATACACAACGACCATCATGTAGCACAGCTCTTGCCACCAACTATAGAGCGAGCAGCTGAAGAAGAGGAGGAAGATTAATGGTAAAGGCAACCTAGACAGCCTCTTTCTGGCTGGGCTGTCCGTGACAAACTCATCTGTGTGCAATACCGGTAACCGCAAGCCTAATACCCCATTCACCAGCAGTCCAACACCTTACATTCCCTCTGTCACTGTCCATCACAGCGTCCGCTTGGCCACAATGCAAACATAAAAGCCTCCACAAAATAAACATTCCAAACCAAATTTATAAATCAAATAATGACGGATTGCACACAAACGTCAACTAATCACCCTTGAGCATTTCCTTATTGCTTGTCTTCCATGTACCTTTGCCTGTTCTAGTGCTCCTATGCAATGCTACCTCTGTGGCTGCAGCATGGCTGATGGAAGGCTGCTGACTCTCAGTGGAGGAGACTGCAGATGGCCTTGGAGAATGACCTCAAGCAACTCTGGGCCTAGGAAGCCTGGCTTCGGACTGTACCATCTCGGCATGGGCGGCAGCAGTCTGGGCTGGCTGATTGACAGGCAACAGCAAGAGGTGTTGTGGCAAGAGTGGGACGATGAATGCTGTCATCCTGAGAGAGGACAGCAGGTTCATGCTCCACGGAACCACTGCCACTCCCCCTGGGCACACCTCAGCAATCCTAGAACTCTGTTAGAGGACAGATTGCTGGACTGCTGTGACACCCTGCAAGCCCCTTTCCAGATCCATGATGGCACCAGTCTGAGCTTCCATGACAGGAAGCTGAGATTGCATGGCAGCAGTCTGAGCTTCCACTGCAGCACTCAGACGTTGGGTGGCTGCTGCTTGTGCTGCAATAGAAGCTGAGACATCGGCCATCAAATGCTGCATCATGGCTGGGTCCACAAGTGTGCTAATGGAGTCGGCCACCACGTCCATGCCGGAAAGGATTGGATCCAAGCTCTGCGCAAAGCCCTGTGTCATGTTGATGCCAGACTCCTCCATGCTCCTAGACATTGCACGCAGGTTTTCTGGCAGGCTTCCCAATGCACCAAGCATTTCATTGTGCATACCCATCAGCCTTCTTCTGTAGCCTGTGAAGTGCTCATCTGAGTCCTCTGCAGCAGAACTCGAGTGCAATCTCGCCCTCCGGGGAGCTGGCACCTTCGCTACCCTTGCCCCCTGCCCTGGCTGCAGGCCACTCATGCCCAGTGTCTCACCACGTGCAGATCCTGCCTCTATGCTATCATCTAAATTATGTGCAGTGTCAGTATCTGAACTGGTCGTGAGGGTGAAATCGAGTGATGGTGTGTCTTCATCATCACGGTCTTGTTGCTCTTCCACCATTGCCTGGTCAGGTTGCAGTTCCTGGGTATCTGAAATGAGAAAGGCACAAGGGTAAGGTTGTGGTGATTGGGGCGGGGGAGCGGGGCGGTGGTGCGGGGTGGGGGGAAGTAAGAGGTGCATGCTTACATCATCTGCAGCTTGTAAATCAGAAGAGATTGTGCGATGAGGGGGAAGTGGGATGTGAGAAGGAGGATTAGGTAGGAGGATAGTGTCATCTTTGATGGTTTCAGCCCCACCGCTGGCCTCGGCCTCAGCAATGGCCATCCCAATAATGGCCAGCACCATCTCCTCCATGGAGGTTAGGAGATGCAGGTGTACCTGTCACCCGCTGGTTAGCTCTTGCTGCCTCTGGTTGTGCGCCATCTTGTCCTGCAAGAAAGGGAAATGGGTCAGTGAGTGTCGTGCAATCTGTTTGGGTGATGTAGCTGTCATGGTTGAATAGCTGCCAGTGTATGCAAGCTGTGAGATGTGGGTGTTAGGCTTGCAGCAGTAGTAAGTGTGTGAGGGTGAGGTGAAGCTATGAATGTTAGGCATGAGTCCTGTTTGATAGAGATTGTTGGTAGGTGAGTAATGGTCATGTGGTGCATTGAGCAGTGGCTGAGGCTAGTGGCACAATTGGTAGGATATTGCATTTGAAAATGCATTCACTGACCTTGACCACTTATGTGAAGTCATTGAACTTCTTACAACACTACATCCAGGTCCTCAGGGCTTGACTCCTGGCATTAACCGCCATGGCTATCTGCTCCCACTGCCTTCTGAGCGTGTGTCTGGAGGACTTCCTAGACCCTTGCGGATACAGTACATCTCTCTTTCCTTTCCAGCTTCTCTGCCAAGGCCTCCAGTACAGCATCGGAAAACGTTGGAGCCCGCTCTCTCCCATGTTGTGCCTTTCTTCACTGTTTCTCAGGTCAGATTTAATTGTAGAACCACTTCCAGCACCTGCTCCAGCTACAGTGCACCTTCCCTTTAAGAGGTGAAGGCTAGCTTTAAACAGTGCAGGCTAGCGTTAACTGGTGCAAGCCTCTCATGATTTTGCACCCCCTGCTAATGTGTGCAGCCAAGAACACAAGAAATAGGAGCAGGAGTAGGCAATTTGGCCCTTCGAGCCTGCCCCGCCATTCAATAAGATCATGGCTGATCTTCTACCTCATCTCCACTTTCCTGCACTATCCCCATATCCCTTGATCCCCTTAATATTCAAAAATCTATCGATCTCTGTCTTGATTTAAAGAGTGTGCATGGACAGAGGGACCTGGGAGTTAATGTGCATAGGTCCCTGAAGGTGGCAGGACATATTGAGAGAATGGTTAGCAAAGCATATGGGATCTTGGGCTTCATAAATAGAGGTATTGAGTACAAAAGTAGAAAGGTTATGCTGAACCTTTTTAAAGCACTGGTTAGGCCACAACTGGAGTATTGCACCCAGTTATGGTCGCCACCCTTTAGGAAGGATGTGAAGGCCCTTGAGTGGGAGCAGAGGAGATTTGCCAGAATGGTTCCTGGGATGGGGGATCTTAGCTTCAAGGACAGGTTGGATTTGTTTTCATTAGAACAAAGGAGGTTGAGGGGTGATTTGATCGAGGTGTACAAGATAATGATGGGTTTGGATAGGCTAGACAGGGAAAGGCTGTTCCCACTAGTTGATGGTACAAGGGCTAGGGGACACAGATTTAAGGGTTTGGGCAAGAGATACAGGGGGGACATGAGGAAAAACTTTTTTACGCAGCGAATGGTGAGGACCTGGAATTCGCTGCTGATAGAAGTGGTGGAAGCGAAGACACTCAATGTTTTCAAGGGGAGACAGGATAGGCACTTGAGGGAAATAAACTTGCAGGGCTACAGGGATAGAGCGTGGGAATGGGACTGACTGGATTGCTTTACAGAGAGCTGGTGCAGACTCAATGGGCCGAATGGCCTCCTTCTATGCCGTTATGACTCTGTGGGGGAAAAAATTCGGTTGGTTTGCACCTCCCGTTAGCACCTTAAGAGGGCGCTAATGGGGCACAAAGGAACTAGCGCGCGGGCGCGGCGATGTTTGTGCCGCTCGCAAAATTAACTAGACATTTTGCGGCAGCGCTAAACACTACCACCACGATCTCCTGCATCGGCAGATCGTGACGTCAGTCGAGTGTGCAATGCCCCGGTAGCACCCCGGACCGGATATTGAGTGGCGCCCCCTGCCTTACCGCCTGCGGCTAACAACGACAGGTTGAGGGGAGCGTTTTGCAGTCAGGAAGGGACTGGGGGAGCGCTATTTAAAGGCGACCGCATCCTGCCTTTTTTTGTTGGCAACATTTTTGCACCAACAAAACATTCTGAGAGAGAGAGAGAGAGAGACTTCTGGAGATATTCAACACTGTGTGAAGGAGTTTTGGGTACTGAGCAGCACTTTGCAGGTTCATTTTGATTTGCCCTTCCTTGTATCGATTTAGAAGAGACTGTGGGGGCTGCACTCTGAGCTCTTTCCCTGGGTCCCTCCATTGTTCTTTCCAGCAGATTTGATGTACAGGTCTCGCCAGGCCGAGATTCAAGGCTGCAATGAGCAGGATGTGGATGGAGAGTAAGATTGACCCTCCCCTTTAAGAACTGGCCGGCGCCATTGTGTCTGTGTTCCATTGCTGACTGACATCACATGAGCTTCGCCAGCGCTCTGAGGTAGCGCCTCGCTCCTCGGCCTTTGCGCCTTAAGACAGTTGTGAAGCACCTGATTTAGCGCTCCAATCACCTCCAAGGGCAATAAAAGCCAAGTTTGCAGTCAGAGGCGATAATTAGCGCCAGGCGCTGATCTTTGCGCCCGGCTGATAATTGCGCCCCAAATGGGGCGATACTGAATTTCTCCCCCTATGACTTCATGAATAGACTTAACAACTGAGCCTCCACAGCCCTCTGGGGTAGAGAATTCCAAAGATTCACCACCCTCTGAATGAAGAAATTTCTCCTCATCTCAGTCCTAAATGGCTGACTCCTTATTCTGAGACTGCGACCCCTGGTTCTAGACTCCCCAGCCAGGGGAAACATCCTCCCTGCATCTACCCTGTCAAGTCCTGTAAGAATTTTGTATGTTTCAATGAGATCACCTCTCATTCTTCTAAACTCTAGAGAATATAGGCCTAGTCTACTCAATCTCTCCTCATAGGACAATCCCCCCATCCCAGGAATCAGTCTGGTGAATCTTCGTTGCACTCCCTCTATGGCAAGTATATCCTTCCTTAGGTAAGGAGACCAAAACTGTACACAATACTCCAGGTGCGGCCACACCAGGGCCCTATATAATTGCAGTAAGACGTCTTTACTCTCATACTCAAATCCTCTTGTAATAAAGGCCAACATACCATTTGCTATCCTAATTGCTTGCTGTACCGCATGTTAACTTTCAGTGATTCTTGCATAAGAATTAAATAACGACAGAATGCAAATGACTGATGTACTGAATTTTGAATTGGGTCTATATGTAAAAATATTTATCATATGTCAAGTATAAAGAGATATTCCTAAGAACTTTTGTGACTCAGCAACTGATGGCTGCACTGCTTTTTGTAGTATATTTTCATTGGGGAGCTGCAATGAGAGAAATTGTTTTTTTTTAAATGAGAACTAAGACTAGCTGTGTAAATAGTCACCTCAGAATTACTGCAGGGCTGATAATTATTCCTTCCATTTTCTTTAAAACTTTGTTTTCTTTCCTTTCTTATTTTATCTTATATTGCTTTCCTCTGTCTACTTTTAATTTGCTATCCCTTTCAATTTTTAATTCTCCTTCACTCCATTTGCTGTCTTGTTTTTCTTCCCATTTTCTATAAAATCACTACCGTTATTTTTTTTTCTTCTGCTTTCTTTTTCCATGTGCCTCTCCCTATTTCTGCATCTTGTTTTAATAATATTCCACTGGTTTAGTTTGTATTTCTATTGCTCCAATTTCTTTGTTTGTTAAATTTCCTCTTCTTTCAGTTTCATATTTCTTTTGTTTTGATCGATTACTCTTTTCTTGGCTGTCTTATTCAACTCACGACCACTTCATGTGTTGCTGGTGTGCCTGGTTGTGAAATTTTCATGGGTGCTTATATTTGTTACGTCTTTTCCACTCACACAGCTTTTGGTAAAGTAGACTAATTGGGGGAGAAATTCGGTATCGCCCATTTTGAGGCGCGAATGTCGGCCGGGCGCAAACTTTAGCGCCCAGCACAAATTATCGCCACCGGCTGCAAAATTCGCCTCTCTCGCTCCTGGAGGTGATTGGAGCGCTAAATCAGGCGCTACACAACTCTCTTAAGGTGCTAAGCCCGAGGAGCGAGGCGCTACCTCAGAGGGCGGGCGCAGCACAGGTGCTGTCAGTTAACGATTGAACACAGACACACTGGCGCCGGTCAGTTCTTAAAGGGGAGGGTCGATCTTGCTCTGCAGCCACGCCCCGCTCACTGGAGCCTTGAGTCTCGGCCTGGACAGACCTGTGGCGAAATCTTCCAGCCAAGGACCATGGAGAGGCCCAGGGAGCGAGCACAATGCTTCAGCGAGCGTGCCTTGGAGGCTCTGGTTGGCGCGGTGGAGCCTCTACCCAGAGAGTGGCAGGAGGCCTTTGCCAAGCGAATACAGGAAAGTGTGGAAGGAGGTGGCTCACAGAGTGATCTCAAGCAGCATGGTGCCTAGGAACCCTGTGCAATGCAGGAAAAAGTTCAATGACCTCACTCAGATCGTCAGGGTGAGTGCCTTTTTTCAAAACCTCTTCATCCCTCCATCTCCACCTCACTTTATGGCCATAAGAACATAAGAAGAACATAAGAAATAGGAGCAGGAGTCGGCCAATTGGCCCCTCGAGCCTGCTCCGCCATTCAATAAGATCATGGCTGATCTGATCCTAACCGCCAATCCACTATCACAGAACCATCTCCTGAATCTAACAGAATTAGACACACGAAATAGGAGCAGGATCAGGCTACATGGCCCCTGGGCCCGCTCCGCTACCCACAGGGCCATGACCATTCCAAACCTAGACTCATGTCCAAATTCCTGCCCGCTCCCCGTAACCCTTAATTCCCTTTACTTCTAGGAAACTGTCTATTTCTGTTTTAAATTTATGTAATGATGTAGCTTCTACAGCTTTTCGGGCAGCATATTCCATGGACCTACCACCCTCTGAGTGAAGTAGTTCCTCCTCATCTCAGTTTTGAAAGAGCAGCCCCTTATTCTAAGACTATGCCCCCTAGTTCTAGTTTCACCCATCATCGGGAACATCTTCCCCGCATCCACCCGATCCAACCCCTTCACAATCTTATATGTTTCAATAAGATCGCCTCTCATTCTTCTGAACTCCAATGAGTAGAGTCCCAATCTACTCAACCTCTCCTCATATGTCCATTCCCTCATCACCGGGATTAACCGAGTGAACCTTCTTTGTACTGACTCGAGAGCAAGTATGTCCTTTCTTAAGTATGGACACCAAAACTGTACGCAGTATTCCAGGTGCGGTCTCACCAATACCTTGTACAACTGAAGCAATACCTCCCTATTTTTATATTCTATCCCCCTAGCAATGAAAGCCAACATTCCATTGGCCTTCTTAATCACTTGCTGCACCTGCATACTAACCTTTTGAGTTTCGTGCACCAGGACCCCCAGATCCCTTTGTACTTCAGTACTTTCCAGTTTCTTGCCATTAAGATAATAACTTGCTCTACGATTTTTCCTGCCAAAGTGCACAACCTCACACTTTCCAGTATTGTATTCCATCTGCCAAATCTCTGCCCACTTACTTAGCCTGTCTATGTCCCCTTGCAGGTTTTTTATGTCCTCCTCACTCACTACTTTCCCTCCCATCTTAGTATCATCTGCAAACTTTGATATGTTACACTCGGTCCCCTCCTCCAAATCGTTAATATAGATTGTAAAGAGTTGGGGACCCAGCACTGACCCCTGCGGAACACCACTAGTTACTGATTGCCAGTCTGAGAATGAACCATTTATCCCAACTCTCTGCCTTCTGTTAGATAGCCAATCCTCTATCCATGCCAGAATATTACCCCCAATCCCGTGATTTTTTATCTTAAGCAATAATCTTTTGTGTGGCACCTTGTCAAATGCCTTTTGGAAGTCTAAATACACTACGTCCACTGGTTCCCCTTTATCCACCCTATATGTTACTTCCTCAAAGAACTCCAGCAAATTTGTCAAACATGACTTCCCCTTCATAAAACCATGCTGACTTTGTCCTATTAAATTATGATTATCCAAATGCCCTGTTACTGTCTCCTTAATAATGGACTGCAAAATTTTACCTACCACAGATGTTAGGCTAACCAGTCTATAGTTTCCAGCCTTCTGTCTACTGCCCTTTTTAAATAAGGGTGTTACATTAACAGTTTTCCAGTCTGCCGGGACCTTTGCCGAGTCCAGGGAGTTTTGGAAAATTATTACCAATGCATCCACAATCCCTACCGCCACTTCCCTCAAGACCCTAGGATGTACGCCATCAGGTCCAGGTGATTTATCCGTCTTGAGTCCCATTATTTTACCGAGTACCACTTCCTTAGTGATTTTGATCGTGTTTAGCTCCTCCCCCCCCCTTTTGAAAGCCCCAATGCCCAGTGTCATAAATCTCATCATCGAGAAACTACCTATAAAATAACACTGGATGGCCAGCTGGTGGCGCTGCCCATGGAGTATAAATACTCGGGCATTGGCCCCAGCTTTCCAGGGACATTTTGTAAAGACAAGGGAGCTAGTGGATACAACTAGACTTCCATGTTCTGAAATAAGTTGATTAAATCCTTGCTTTATGCTCAACCCAAGTGCATAGTGAGTTTTATTACGTCAATTTAATCAACTTAATATTGACTCCACGCTTTGGGTGATTTCGGGAACAGCCAGCTACGACTCGAACCGTAGAAGGGAACTCAGACAATTATTCGATCCATCGTGGAGAAACTACTCAGCCCCGCCCATCTGGACCTGAACCGGAATTCACTTACAGCTGCTAAGGTATGGAAACACTGGTATCGTACATTTAGCAATTTCCTCAGGGTGTGTGGTGAAAATGTTCCTCATAAATTAGAAATACTTGCTAATTACGTATCCCCTCATGTGTTTGATTATATCAAAGACTGTGTAGACTATGATGCCGCTATCCAAATACTACAGCAGCTATATGTCAAGTCCCCAAATGAAATTTTTTCTCGGCATCTACTGGCCACAACTCGACAACAACCCGGGGAATCACTTGACGGATTCCTTCAGAAACGTTGCAGGCTCAGCAAGGATTGTAATCTTAAAGCTGTGACAGCTGAGCAGTACCAGGAGGAGTTAATTCGTGATTCCTTTATTAACGGGATTGCGTCTCCCTTCATACGTCAGCGTCTGTTGGAGAATAAAACCCTCAAGTTACAGGCTGCCTATGACCAGGCATGTTCTCTGGACTTAGCAAAGAGGAATGCAGACACCTATCTTTTACCACGTGCACGGGCTGCTGCTATCTCTTTTAGTGACTCTTTCAATAGGCCTCGGGCAGAAGCCCTCACGGATGATGACTCCAACCCGGCTGATGACAACCCTACCCTAGAAACCTACACTGATGACGACCCCACCCTAGCGGCATCTTGGCAATCTGGAAGGAAGTGTTTCTTCTGTGGAGGAGCATTCCATCATAGGAAATGTTGTCCTGCTCGTAACACGACCTGCAATCATTGCAGCAAGAAAGGTCACTTTTCTAAGGTATGCCAGTCAAGAGCCGCTGTTAGTAAGAAAGGCCACTTTTCTAAGGTATACCGGTTGAGAGCTCCTGTTAGTTTTGCAGCTACTATCTATAAAACTGCTCCTCCCCCAAGAGCCACTACTAAGGTTACAGCTGCAATCTATAAAACTGCTCCTCCCCCAAGAACCACTACTAAGGTTACAGCTGTCAAGGGTAAAACTGCCCCTCCTCCCATCACAGCTGTTTTTCCCCAAAGTTTGTCCCATGCAGCCACGAAGGTTTCGATAAATGGACACATTTTGAGTGCACTAATCGACTCATGCAGCTCTGACAGCTTCATTAGTGAGCGGGCTGTCAGTAAGTTAAAACTGCGTATTTACCTCTCAGACAGGGAAATTGCAATGTCTCTGACGACACTGACCATCAATTCTTCTGGCTTTTGTCTTGTCGACCTTATTCTCAATGGCCACACTTATTTCTCTACCCGGCTCAGGGTGCTCAAAAACCTATGCAGTGATGTGCTCCTGGGACAGGATTTCCAGAAACAACACAAAAGACTCACTTTCGAGTTTGGAGGGTCAAAGCCGGAGCTTACTATTTCCAAAGTACCGTTTTGTGCGCTTTCGGTGGCTTCACTCGACGAGCCCTCCTTGTTTGCCAATCTTTCCCCCCGAATTAAGCCCATAGTCACTAAATCACGACGTTTCAGCCGAGATGATCGAACCTTTATCGAGGCAGAAATCTCTCGCCTTCTAGCTGACGGTATCATTGAGCCATGTTCATCTTCCTGGCGGGCTCAAGTCGTCATTGTTAAAAATCCTCTGAAGCAACACAAGAAACGTCTTTGCATCGATTACTCGCAAACTATTAACCAGTATACCGACCTGGATGCCTACCCACTACCACGCATCGATGACATGGTCAATAACCTTGCCAACTACAAGGTATTTTCAACTTTTGATTTAAAGAGCGCATATCATCAAGTACCGTTAAAGGACTCTGACAAAAAGTATACGGCCTTTGAGGCCAATGGTCGGCTTTACCTGTTCTGGACTTATTACTTGCAGATAGCACCCTCTAGTGGTAGTTAGTGTATAGCAGTGTTAGTATACTGCAATAGGTCATTTGACTTTTCTTCCTGTTTGAACCCGGAAGTAGTATTCCAGAAAGAACCTACTGAGTTATGGAGAATCTTCCATGAGGGATTCTCAATCCTGTGTCATCTCATCTTATATGCTGGGCAGGATGCAATGTCTGTGAGTATCTTTGTTTGTTAACATGATAGCAACTTTGTCAGTGTAGTATTTGACAATACTTTGTTTATAAGAAGTTATTAGTTGTTAGCTACAGAAGTCTAGCTCAAGTCCCATTTAGTTATACAATTAGTCTATTCTATTGTTATAAATATGTCTATATCTTATGTAACATCTGATGTATAGTACTCAGTTCTATGTACAAAACATACTTTGTCTTTGTTTACAGTTTCACAAATTTGTTCAAGTAAAGCTTCAAAACAGCAAACCCGCTTGTCGAGAAATTATTTGAATGAGTGTTTAGCTGGCTGGATAACTAGATAGGAGCACGTCTAGCGAGACCAGTACAGTGAAAAGACAGCAATATGGTTAGCTGTGAAGAGTGGAGCAGCGGGAACTCAGAGTAGGCCATCACGACAGAGCCAGCTTAAGTCTTCACCTTGTACACCACATTTACCTCACATCAACATGTCAGAAGATAATACCAAAAACGCTACTCGGCGAGTAGAAGACCTTAAACAGTTGGACGAAACTGTAGAATGTGACAATCGGTCTATAAGCTCCGGTTACTACATATCGCAAGCTGGTTCACAGTCATCGCCTGGTTCACAGTCATCGGCTGGTTCTAGATCACAAGCTGGTTCACGGTCATCGGCTGGTTCCAGATCGCAAGCTGGTTCATGGTCATCAGGTGGTTCTAGGGTAAGCATGGCCATCGCCAAAGCATGGGCTAAGCTAGAAGCAGCTCAAGCCAGAGCTGTGCATGCCGACAGAGAAATAGAAATAAAAGTAGAACAGGCCCGTCTCAAAGCTGAACTCCAAGCTGATCAGGTCTGTCTCCAAGCTGACCAGGCCCGTCACCAGGTTGGACACCAGGCTGAACAGGCCCGTCTTCAAGCAACATTAGACGCTCTGCAGCAACAAAAACAGATAAATGCTGCATTAGCTGAGGCACAAGTATTCGAGGCAATTTTAGAGGAAGCTGATCCCGAGACAGCTAACAAGCCTTTAATTCCCGTTCCACGGCAGAGTCGACGACAGCGCACCAGAGATTATGTGAGCGACCATGCCGACATACAGTTTACGAGAGAGAGGGATGAAGACCCGTACATCTCTACAGACGCAATCACTTCATATAACATGCCCCAAGTCGCCAACCAAGGTCAAAATAGACAGCGTGCCTCAAGTCGCAGGATCCTCCCCTGCCAAACAGAAGACACGGTGCAGAGGAATAGAATGCTGAAGAGAGAAAGTCAGCAGCAAACCCCCTTTCGTTTCCTTGAGACCCCCATCAGAGCCCCTAATCAAGGCAACCCTGGCACAGGTCCCAGCACCTACGACCTTGCCAAATACCTTGCAGGCAGCCAGCTGGTGACTACAGGGTTAACTAAGTTTGATGACAGGCCAGAGAATTATCGGGCTTGGAAGTCCTCCCTCCACGATGCCATGTCGGGCTTAGACCTGTCGGCAGGAGAAGAGCTCGGCCTCCTTATCAAATGGCTCGGCCCAGAGTCCGCCGGACAGGCACGCAGGATAAAAGTGGTCAATGTGGGACATCCGCCAGCGGGGTTGAAGATGGCTTGGGCGAGGCTGGAAGAAAGCTACGGCTCGCCTGAAGCCATTGAAAGGGCTCTCTTTAAGAGGTTGGAGAACTTTCCGAAGTTGACAAATAAGGAACCCCAGAAACTCCGCGACCTTGGAGATCTGCTGTCGGAACTCAAAGCCGCAAAGCAGGACGGCTACCTACCCGGCCTATCATACTTAGACACTTCCAGAGGGGTAGGTCCCATCATTGAGAAGCTTCCATTCAATCTGCAGGAGAACTGGATATCATTCGGGTCAGAGTTCAAGCTAAAGCACGACGTTACCTTCCCACCATTCTCTGCGTTTGCCAAATTCATCCGTAAAGAAGCCAAAGCCAGGAACGACCCCAGCTTCAACCTCTTCTCCTCCCACACAGCACTTGCCAGAAGAGACAAGTTTGACAGACATGGGAAGACACCAATATCTGTCCACAAAGTGCAAGTGTCTTCAACTGAGAACACAAGGGATCAGAAGAAATCTGAGGATATGAGCAAACAATGCCCCATCCACAACAAGCCCCATCCATTAAAGAAGTGCAGAGGCTTCAGGGAGATGTCCCTGGAAGATCGGAAACAATATCTTAAAGAGAACTCTATATGTTTCAAGTGCTGCTCTTCCACGAACCATCTCGCCAAGAACTGCAAGGTAGATGCAAAATGCACAGAATGTGAAAGTGATCGGCACATTTCAGCACTCCACCCAGGCCCAGCTCCTTGGAAGTCAGAGTCGCCTCCTCCCGCCTCAGAGCACAGTGGGGTGAGAGAGGGAGCTGCCGGTCCGGAGATTACATCCAAGTGCACCAAGGTGTGTGGAGAAGGAGTGAGCACAAGAGCATGCTCCAAGATATGCCTCGTTAATGTCTACCCTGTAGGACGTCGCCAGGAATCTGAAAAGATGTATGCCATACTAGACGAACAAAGCAATCGTTCTCTAGCAAGGTCTGAGTTCTTCGACATCTTCAAGGTCAAAGGAAGTCCGTCGCCTTACACGTTGAAGACGTGTGCTGGACTTTCAGAGACAGCCGGCAGGAGGGTCTGTGGTTATGTTGTTGAGTCAGCCGACGGGAAGATTAGTCTCCCCCTTCCTACACTCATCGAATGTAATCAAGTCCCCGACAACCGTTCTGAGATTCCCACTCCGAATGCAGCTCATCACCACCGTCATCAGAGACGCATTGCAGACGAGATCCAACCTCTTGATCCAGACGCAGACATACTTCTGTTGTTGGGAAGGGACATCCTGAGGGTACATAAGATAAGGAAACAGATCAACGGTCCACATGACGCCCCTTTCGCCCAAAGGCTAGACCTCGGCTGGGTCGTTGTTGGAGACGTGTGTCTCAAGGGGCGTCTCAGGTGAGCATACTCAAGACTTCCATCTTGGAGAATGGTTGTCCAAGCTACCTTACCCCATGCAGTAGTCAGATCCGAGTGACAGAGAAGTTCAGTCATACGGCCCAGCCTCAGAACCCCCCAGCGCTGATCTCCACAAACAGCACACAGATGATGCTCGCTGGAGAGAACCCAGGTCAGTCAGTCTTCTGTTGCACCGCCAATGACCACAAACTTGCTCCATCGATCGACGACATGAGATTCCTCCAGATTATGGATAATGAGGTCTCTCGTGACAGCTCTAACAGCTGGGTTGCACCCTTACCCTTCCAGAACCCCAGACGACGGCTGCCGAACAACAGGGAGTATGCCTATAATCGTCTTAACTCACTCCATCGCACACTAGAGAAGAAGCCGAAGATGAAAACACACTTCCTAGAGTTTGTCAAGAAAATGCTTGTCAACGATCATGCAGAGATAGCTCCTCCACTCCAGGAAGGCCAAGAGTGTTGGTACCTCCCTTCCTTCGGAGTCTATCACCCCAAAAAGCCGGAACAGATCCGCATGGTGTTTGACTCCAGTGCACCATATCAGGGAGTCTCTCTCAACGACGTACTCCTCACAGGGCCCGATCTCAACAACAGCCTCTTGGGGGTACTCATGAGATTCAGGAAAGAGCCTGTCGCCATCACTGCCGATATCCAGCACATGTTTCACTGCTTTGTGGTGAGAGAAGACCACAGAGACTTTCTCCACTTCCTGTGGTATCGCAACAACGACCCCAACAGAGACATTGTGGACTACAGAATGCGCGTCCATGTCTTTGGGAATAGCCCGTCCCCTGCTGTTGCCATATACGGACTAAGGAGGGCTGCCAAGGAAGAAGAAGATGACTTTGGCAGCGATGTGAGAGGGTTCATCGAACGAGAGTTCTACGTCGACGATGCACTGAAGTCATTCCCGACCAAAGCAGAGGCCATCAGTACCCTTGGACGAGCTCAGGAACTACTTGCACTATCCAACCTCAGGCTACACAAGATAGCCTCTAGCAGACCAGCAGTGATGGAGGCATTCCCCCCTGAAGATCGTGCTAAGGACCTCTTCACTGATGACCTCCCCCTACAGCGTAGCCTAGGAGTGTCTTGGAACATAGCAACAGACATGTTCACGTTCCAAGCCTTAGATGACAAGAAACCCTTCACACGTAGAGGAGTGCTCTCTACGGTCAACAGCCTATACGACCCTCTCGGCTTCTTAGCCCGTCACCATACAAGGCAGGCTGCTCCTCAGGGAACTCTCCACACGCGCTGAAGAGTGGGATTCACCCCTCCCTGAAGAGATGGAAGCAGAGTGGGACAGATGGAGAGACTCACTTCAAGACTTACAGGAGATCCGAATACCTTGCTCCTATACATCCTTCTCTCCCTCAAATGTCCAATTCAAAGAGCTTTGTGTCTTTGCAGATGCATCCGCTAAGGCCATAGCAGGTGTGGCCTATCTGAAGGTCACCACTCAAGATGGACAAAGCAAAGTCAGCTTCGTCTTTGGTAAGGCCAAGTTGGCACCCCAGCTAGACCTCACCATACCCAGATTGGAACTGTGCGCAGCAGTATTAGCAGTTGAGATTGCAGAGCTCATAGAAGAGGAGATTGATCTGAAGTTCGACAGTATCACATATTATATAGACAGCAAAGTGGTGCTAGGATACATCCATAACCAAAGTAGATGGTTCTACGTATACATGAACAACAGGGTCCAATGTATTCGACAGTCCACATCCCCCAACCAGTGGAGGTATGTCCCCACAGACGTGAACCCAGCTAACCATGGGTCTAGACCTGTAACAGCGTCCCTTCTCAGCAGCACGACTTGGCTGTCAGGACCTGCTTTTCTTCAGGATCCGTCCCTGCACTCCTCCGAACTCAATGAGTCATTCGACCTCCTCAACCCTGTTTCTGACTCCGAGATACGCCCACAAGTCACAGCGAACGTTACTCAAATCTCTAAGGACCTGATGAGCACCAAACGCTTCGAGCGTTTCTCCAAATGGAACACTCTCATAAAGACAGTAGCACGCCTAACCCACATTGCTCATACCTTCTCCCAGTCTACACAAGAGAGTAGCTGCCATGGGTGGCACACCTGTCGTAAGACTCCCTCTGAAGAGGAGCTCAAGAGAGCCAAAATCCTTGTGATGAAGAGCGTCCAACATGAGTGTTACTCAGAAGAGTTGAAGTGCATAGCAGCAGAACACAACCTACCCCCTCACAGCAGTCTACGGAAGCTGCATCCTATCGTCGACACTGACGGCCTGTCTCTGAGGTGGTCCTTCTTTTGTCGCCAGAGGACTCCAGTGACAAGTAAAGTTAGGATTATGTGGAGTCGTTAACGACCCCAGACGGGGAGTGTTCTGGACTTATTACATGCAGATAGCACCCTCTAGTGGTAGTTAGTGTATAGCAGTGTTAGTATACTGCAATAGGTCATTTGACCTTTCTTCCTGTTTGAACCCGGAAGTAGTATTCCAGAAAGAACCTACTGAGTTATGGAGAATCTTCCATGAGGGATTCTCAATCCTGTGTCATCTCATCTTATATGCTGGGCAGGACGCAATGTCTGTGAGTATCTTTGGTTGTTAACATGATAGCAACTTTTTCAGTGTAGTATTTGACAATACTTTGTTTATAAGAAGTTATTAGTTGTTAGCTACAGAAGTCTAGCTCAAGTCCCATTTAGTTATACAATTAGTCTATTCTATTGTTATAAATATGTCTATATCTTATGTAACATCTAATGTATAGTACTCAGTTCTATGTACAAAACATACTTTGTCTTTGTTTCCAGTTTCACAAATTTGTTCAAGTAAAGCTTCAAAACAGCAAACCCGCTTGTCGAGGAATTATTTGAATGAGTGTTTAGCTGGCTGGATAATTAGATAGGAGCACATCTAGCAAGACCAGTACATTACCAGTTTTGTCGCCTTCAATTTGGGGTCACCAATGGGGTGGCCGTCTTTCAACGGGCAATGGATAGCCTAGTCAAACAGGAGAACTTAACGGACACTTTTCCATATCTCGATAATATCACCACTGCTGGTCATAACCAGAAGGAGCATGATGCCAATCTCCAGAAATGTTTTGATGTTCTCCGTCGTCGCAACTTAACCTTAAATGAGTCCAAATCTGTGAAATCAGTACCATCAGTCAACATCCTTGGCTACTGAGTGGGCAACGGTGTCATCAAACTGGATCCGGAGCAACTTCATCCGCTTCAGGGGCTCCCTCCCCCTACGAATCTCGGCTCTCTTCTTCGGGCACTCGGCATGTTCGCCTATTATGCGAAGTGGATACCCCACTTCTTCGACAAGATCCAGCCCCTGCTTCACGCAAAGTCATTTCCATTGGAGGCAACGGCTATTTCAGCTTTCAACCTCCTCAAGCGACAACTGGACAAAGCCACGCTTCATTCCATTGATAAAAAATCTTCCTTTCGTGGTCGAGTGCGATGCATCAGATGTGACGATCTCTGCTACCTTGAATCAAGGTGGTCGACCCATTGCATTTCTGTCCAGAACTTTGCAGGGTAGCGAGCTCCATTATCCTCCTGTCGAGAAGGAGGCTACGGCCATCATCGAAGCGGTACGTAAATGGAGTCATTTTCTCGCTCGTCGCCATTTCACACTTATAACCGATCAGTGCTCCGTGGCCTTTATGCTGGATAACCGGAAATGCACTAAGATCAAGAATAACAAAATACAACTCTGGAGGATGGAATTGGCTGCCTTTGGGTACACCATACATTATCGACCCAGCAAAGAGAATGTGGCCCCGGATACCCTCACGTGGGCATTCTGCTCTTCTATGTCAACTTCGACTCTGGCGGATCTTCATACTGACTTATGCCATCCTGGCGTTACCCGTATGTTGCACTTTGTGCGATCTAAAAATCTCCCATTTTCTACGGAAGATGTGAAAAGAACTTGCTCCTCATGTAGAATTTGTGCGGAGTTAAAACCGCAATTCTTCCATCCATTGGATGGCTCGCTCATACACGCTATGCAGCAACTCAGCATTGACTTTAAAGGGCCATTGCCTTCCTCAACACGGAACACCTACTTACTGACTATGGTGGACGAATATTCACGCTTTCCCTTTGCTTTCCCCTGTCCCAATATGCTTACTTCCACAGTGATCAAATGCCCTTAATCAAGTCTTTTCCCTTTGCGGTACGGCCAATTTCATCCACTCTGATCAGGGTCCCTCCTTCATTTCAAGCGAACTCAAAAGTTATCTCTCCCAACGGGGAATCGCCACAAGTAAAACAACACTGTACCATCCCATCGGCAACAAACAGGTTGAGAGATACAACGCTATCATTTGGAACGCTGTTCGTCTTGCGCTGAGGTCACACAATCTACCAGATCAGCAGTGGGAAACTATGCTCCCTGACACGTTGCATTCCATCAGGTCTCTCCTTTCTACTTCTACCAATGTCACACCCCATGAGCGAATCTTCAGCGTCCAGCGTCGCTCCACCCATGGGAGGTCTCTACCATCATGGTTGGCAGCTCCTGGCCCCGTGCTGCTCCGAAGATTCGTCCGATCGTCAAAAACCGATCCTCTAGTCAATGAGGTAGAACTTACAGACGTCAACCCCACGTACGCCCACATGCAGTACCCGGATGGCCGGGAGTCCACTGTCTCGCTCCGGGACCTGGCTCCCTGTCCGGCCGGTTCCACGGACCTGACTGATGGAGGGACCCGCGGGGATCAGGCCAACTCTCTGCGCCCCCCCGAGGATGACGCCCTACCTGGACATTGAGGGATCTGCCAGCTGCCCCACCAGATCCGCTCGGGGAGCCGAGCGCTCCCCGTGGGATGGCCACCCCGGGCCAGGACCCCGGTAATCTCCGGCTAACCAATGGGACGAAGCCAGTTCTGCACCTGTGGGGACCCGCACCCGGAGTCACGATCTCCCCAGCCTCCCTCGGGTTGATCAGAGCAACACGGGCCCTGTCGATCCACCGGCACGGATCAAGCAGCCCAGGGACCAAGACACGGTCCGGGGAGACGTGCCTTCTGGCCATAAACAAAAATCTAAAAGACTGTGGCTATTCGTGGTCCGCCTAATCCGTTAAGAAGAAGTCGTCGGATTTCCAGATCTTTTAGGCAGGAAGAATGTCATAAATCTCATCATCGAGAAACTACCTATGAAATAACACTGGACGGCCAGCTGGTGGCGCCATCCAAGGAGTATAAATACTCAGGCATTGGCCCCAGCTTTCCAGGGACATTTTGTAAAGACAAGGGAGCTAGTGGATACAACTAGACTTCCATGTTCTGAAATAAGTTGATTAAAGCCTTGCTTTATGCTCAAACCAAGTGCGTAGTGAGTTTTATTACGTCACCCAGCACTCATCCAACACCTATGGCCCTTTCATGAAACACACACGCACATTCCACACTTTGCATACAGTAAGGGCTACTCAACCATGGGAGGCATTTCAGGCAAGATCATGGCTGCATATTTGCTCAGACGCCGTACTTTTTCTTGCAGGCCAAGCTGGCTCATAATAGGAGACAGCAGCAATGGACCGGTGGAGGGCGGCCTCACCTTCAAGCCCTCAGCGATCTTGAGCAGCGCATCCACAGGATTGTGGCAAGCTGGATGATTGGTCCCATCACCACTGGAGACGCCGACCCTGTTCTGGCCAGCAATGGTAAGGTCATCACCTTTTTGTCCTCTCTCCATCCACTTGTTCCTCACAACAGCAGCCTTTGACACTTTCAATCCAAATCAGTACATCGCTGCACTCATGTCTCCCTTGCTGCCACCCTGTCCTCACGCTAAAGCCACTCTTGTACCTCCCTGCTTTCAGATGGTGATTCACCAGGTGAGGAGACGGGCCCTCAAGCTGCCATTGGGAGTGAAGCTGAAGGCGAGGAGGAAGAGGAAGCTGGACCATCAGCGCAACCCTCTGCCGAGGCAGCCCATGCCCACACTGGGGACACGACTTCCCTGGAGGGGAGCGGGGGGGAATGGTCTGATGAGGGTGAAGCTCCAGGACCCAGCGGGCTGCAACAACGCGAAGGGGTTAGGGAAGCTCGGGGGCCTTCTCCCCAGACGGAGAGTATGGCCTCGAGTCCTGCTGCACTGAACGCAGACGAGGAGCGGATCCCCACTGAAATGAGCGCCCAGGCGGAGCAAAGGCACACTGAGCTCATGGCTGCAGTGGCAAGGATGCCCAAATCCATTGAATCACTGGCAAGGATTGTGGAGCACTTCGCTGGAGCACAGGCAGATGCCACACAAATGCTAAGTGCTGCAATGCAGTCAGTGGCTGGTCTCATGCAGACACAGATTGAGGTCACGCGAGCACTGACTGCTGCCACCCTCGCTGGATCGGGCAGATTTCCCCGGGGCTCTCACTGCGCCGCAGTAGGCCAGCAATATGTGCTCCAGCAGATTGCTCCGCATGCTGAGGTGCTGCCCCGTTGGAGTGCCAGTGTCGGTCGAGCAGGGAGTTGCTGTCCTCGTCAAGGTGACAGTGTTCCTGCTGCCAACACTGTCACTTCCCCACTGCAGCTGCCACCACCTGTAGGACAGACTGCTGCCGCCCATGCAGTGTTGGAGCAGTCAGCAGCCGGGCCCTCCAGGCCCAGAGCTGGTCCAGGCCGTCCCTCAAGGGCATCTGCAGTCTCAGTTTCCGACACTCAGCAGCCTTCCCCCAGCCTTGTTGCAGCCACTGGGGTCCCATTACGGAGGAGCTGCAGGGTGGGAAGGGGGCAATTTTGCAAGGGAGGCAGATTAGCCTCGAAGGGCAAAAAGTAGGAGGTGTGGCAAAATGTATTTCATTGTTTTATTGAAGGTAGAGGGTCATGGTCAAATGTTTGTTACTGTTTTGGACATTGTCTCCAGGTTGTGAGAGCCAGTTATGTGAATGACTTTTTTTTGGTGTTTCTTTCTATTACTTTGTCATGTGGAAATGAGACACAGTTTGGGAAATAAAGAAGTGTCTGTATTCAAAATGTACATGTTTGGTCTTTGCACTCCTTGTTGCCTTGACCGGCTTAGGGGTTGCGGGATGGTTTCATTCAGGTTGTTTGAATGGCAGAAGCCATTCCCCCAGAGGGGGTCTAGAAGCAACTTGCTATGAGCCTTTGACGGATGGCCCTTCCACTTTGTGCCTCCCTCCCGCCTTGGTGCTGCTGATGACCATCCTCCTCATCCTCCTCCTCCTCCTCCTCCTCCTCTGCTGATGCTCCAATGTCTGATGGCATTGGCTGGGTCCTGAGGATTGCCAGGTTATGCAGCATGCAGCACACAACAACGAAGTGGGAGACTCGCTCAGGCGAGTACTGCAGGGCTCCTCCAGAATGGTCCAGACAGCGGAACCGTTGCTTGAGCACGCCGATTGTGTGCTCAACGATGTTCCTGGTAGCTTGATGGCTCTCGTTTTATCGTAGCTCAGCAGGGGTGCTGGGCGAACAGAGCGGGGTCATCAGCCAAGTGCACACAGGATATCCCTTGTCCCCGAGAAGCCAACCTCCTGGGTGAAGCGGTGCCTCAAAAAGGTCTGCCACAGAAGTCTGGTGCAGAATGAAGGCATCGTGGCTGCTGCCTGGAAAGTGGGCATTGACAGCGAGTATCAGCTGTCTGTGGTCACAGACCAACTGAACGTTTAAGGAATGGGAGCCCTTTCGGCTGCGGAAATCCTCGGCATTCTCTTGTGGCTCCCGCAAAGCCACATGGGTGCAGTCAATGGTGCCCTGCACCATGGGGAAGCCCGCTATTATGGCAAAGCCCGTTGCGTGTTCTTTCTGCTTGTCCGGGGCCATGGGGAAAGAGATGTACTCTTGTCTCCTTTTAAAGAGGGCATTTGTGACCTGACAGATGCAGCAATGCATCGCGAACTGGGAGATATTGGCGATGTCCCCAGTAGCGGATTGAAATGAGCCGCTGGCATAAAAGTTGAGAGCCACTGTTATCTTCACTGCCATCGACAGAGATGTCCTGCTCCTCAGTTGAGGCTGCAGATCTGGCTGAAGCAGATAGCAGAGCTCAGTGACCACTTCCTTGCTGAATCGCAGCCTTCGCAAACACTGCTCCTCAGACATGTTAATGTATGAGAACTGTTGGCGAAAAACCCTGGGAGGGTAAGGTCTCATGTGCCGACGCCTGTTGGCCCTCCTCTGTCTGGCCATGATTGCCACTCTCTCTCTACGTCTCTGTGCCCTCTGAATGTGATGGAGAAGGACGACGTTCCCATCCATTGCAGCCCCATAGTATCTGGGCAATCAAAGTTATGACGGTCAAAAAGCAAAGTACCTGCAAAGTTATGGTCAGAAGCCAAAACTAGCTCAGACAGCAATGACTCAATGCAGAAGTCTCTCTTTCTCTCTTTGTCTCTCTCCAAATCTCTCTCTCTCTCTCAGAACGAGTGGTGCAAAAATGGCTACCACACAAAAGCCAGGAAGAGGCCCCCTTTAAATAGCGCCCCCCCAGCCCCACAGCGACTGGGAAGCGTTCCAGCCAACCTGTCGTTGGTCGCGCCAGGCGGAAAGAAGGGGGGCACCACTGAATTTCCGGTCTGGGGCGCCCCAAGGGCGTTGCACTCTCGAATGATGTCAAGATCTGCGTGCGCAGGAGATCGGGCGGTATTGTTTAGCACCGCCGCAAAATGTCCGGTCAATTTTGTGAGAGGCACAGATATCACCGCGCCCAGGCGCTAGTTGGCTTGCGCCCCACTTAGCGCCCTCTTAAGGTGCTAACGGGTGGTGCTAACAACTGAATTTTCCCCCATTATGTTTAAAATGTTCATATAAAATTCAAAGCTTTATTTCTAAGCAATTGCAACATTTGCATAAAGCAAAATATGTCTGATGTCTG
This sequence comes from Somniosus microcephalus, assembly GCF_052327205.1. Taxonomy (NCBI): domain Eukaryota; kingdom Metazoa; phylum Chordata; class Chondrichthyes; order Squaliformes; family Somniosidae; genus Somniosus; species Somniosus microcephalus. The sequence goes on along the minus strand of NC_140995.1, from coordinate 164,737,530 downwards.
CTGCAAATAATTTAATATTAGAGGTCACAATCTTCATGGAAGTATTAGATGAACCTTTTTCTTCTCTCAGAGGGTCGCGAATCTTTAGAATTCTCTTCCCCAGACAGCTGTGGATGCTGGGTCATTGAATATATTTAAGGTGGAGATAGACAGATTTTTGAAAGGTAAGGGAGTCAAGGGTTATGGGGAGTGGGCAGTGAAGTGGAGTTGAGGCCAAGATCAGATCAGCCATGATCTTATTGAATGGCGGAGCAGGCTCGAGGCACCAAATGACCTACTCCTGCTCCTATGTCTTATGCCTTATGTTTATTGTTATTTAAGTTGGTAAACATGAATAAAAGAAAGATAGAAAGAAGGAATGAAAGCAAAAAGAAAGAGAGATCTTGCATTCATAAAGCAACATTCAGGACATCCCAAAGTACTTTACAGCCAATGAAATACTTTTGAAGTATAGTCACTGTTTTTATGTAGGAAACAACAATAAGACAAATGACCAGATAATCTGTTTTATTGATGTTGGTTGAGTGAGAAATATTGGCCTGTATAGCTCCCTTGCTCTCCTTCGAAACAGTATCATGTGATATTTTACGTCCACCTGAGAGGTTAGACGGAGCCTTGGTTTAACGTCTCATCCAAAAGATGGATGAAAAGTATCATCATGTCACTTGCATGTAAATCTTCATGATGAAAATAATCCATGGCTCTCCTCCCTCACCAAAGAGAGAGAGGCTTTCCATGAAGACAGGGCCTCTTTAATTTACAGTACATCTCTTACCGACGAGAAATGGTTATCTAGTTGCAAAACGTGCCTAATGGCTCAAATATTATTAAAGGAAATATATAAGCAGGATTAAGTCATAGAAAAATATACACTTTTTTTCTCTCATGAAGCTTGTTCGGTTCAAAACGAGTTGAAGTTGTAAACCTAATACAGTACATCCTTACTTTACCCCCGACCCCGTGCTGGCCCCAGAAGACTGTTCCTGCAAGGTCACCAGTCTCCATTAAGATTGAATCAGAAAAGATTTACAGAGAGTCGGCTTCAGTCAGTCTTAACATCAAGATCAGTGATACAGCAGCAAGGCCTCACGGTCCTGGTGCCTGAACATTTCATCAAAGTTCCAGTAATAATGTGAATCATAAAAAATAAACGTTTTCAGCAGAATTGTCTTTAAATCATTTGATCTTTTAAAGTTAACTTATCCTCATCAATACTGGATTTTGAAGAGACAACTGTGGCATTTGTACTGGACCCAATGCTCGAGGGGTTCCATGAACATTTACATTTGTGGCTCCTTTCAAAAATGAATCTTGCCATAACCCAGACGGGTAAGCTGGTTTAATCCTCTGCGAACCAAACTGACATCATCAAAACATATAATAAAGGGTGAAAAGTGTCTGATATGACAGATGATGTGGAAAATTCTTGCAAGTTAATGCTCCTAGAATAGTACCTAATTTGAAAGGAAAGCAGATCAGATAATAGAGTGTGGAGATCCATCTGCACTTTCATCTGATCGAGCGGGGCTCTGGGACAGGAGCACTTACAAATGCAATTTACCCCCATATTGTTAAAGACAAATATTTGAGCACACTTGTAGTGTATGTGCCTTTAAGAGCCCCCTGTGTACTGTAATGCCGGTAATGGCCACTCGGGCTATATAAGCCTGTATATTGTGTTGTATCAGTTAGTTCACCTCCAGACTTTGTTCAGTAAACACCTGTGAAACCAACTCCTGCCTTCAGTGTCTCTATTAACACACGGATACAACAGTGGCGACGAATTGGAAACGGACTTACCTGCAATTCGGTAGCACCTCAAGGACATCGATTCCTCAGACGTCCAAAGTCGAAGAAAAGCAAGAAAAAAAAACTGTGGTTTCACCAGCTAGCCGAGCTGGTGGCAGGTACTGCAATAATCCTTCCTCGGCGGGCTGGGGCTCCATCGGCTGGCTCTGCGGCGAGGCCAAGCAGCGAAGGCAGAGGCAAGCAGAAACAGACGGGAGGGGAGCACTCAGGAGACAGCCGGCGCTGCAAAGCAGGTCGGCGTTCGGACCTAGCAGAGGGGGGGAAAGTCCCAGAGAGTCCGGCGGGAACGAGTCTCCACCAGTAAATAATTTTTTTTTTTTTTAAACCAAAAAAAACCGCGGAAAACAGCGTTGTCAGCAGCAGCAGTGGCGGGAAAGCGCGGGAAGCGCCATATCTTTTCTGCAGGAAAGAAAGAAAAGCGCGGGAAGCGCCATTTTTTTTCCAGGATGCCTAAGGCTGGCAATATTGATGCTTTTGATAACGATATAGAGGATTGGACCACATATGTGGAAAGAGTGGAGGTATATAGCACAGCAAATGGAATAGAAAATGATAAAAAGGCGTCAGTACTTCTAAATCTAATGGGCGCAAAGACATACGGGCTGTTACAAAACTTAATCACTCCAGCCAAACCAAAGGACAAGAATTTTAAGGAAATTGTTGATACCCTACAGGAGCACTTAAACCCAACACCGCTGCTGATAGCGGAACGATTCAAATTCTTCAAGAGGAATCAGCACAAGAATGAAAGTAACACTGATTACCTAACCGAATTAAGAAAGCTATCAAAGCACTGCCAATTCAGGGCAGGACTGGCAGATTCTCTTCGAGACAAATTTGTCTGCGGTCTCCTAAGTGAAGGGACACAGAAAGGGCTGCTTTCTGAGAAAGATTTGACACTGGACAAGGCTTTCAGTGTGGCTGTATCATATGAAGCAGCCGCAAGAGGAGCTGCAGAGATACAGCAAAAGACACAGGACTTCGGCACCCATGAAATGACACAGGGTTTCGAGAGATGTTATCGCTGCGGCAGATCCACCCATGACCAGAGGGACTGCTGGTTCAAGGACAAAGCATGCAGGCAATGCGGAAAGATTGGACACATTGCACGGGTATGCTGATCTGGACAAAAAAAATCCACGGACAGGAATAAAAAAATCAATAAAGAAAAGTACAGAAAGGTACAAATGATGACGGACAGTAGCTCCGAAGACCAGAAGAGCGATAGCGCCTCCAGAAACAAGAGACTAAGCTGTCTCAAATTACATAATGTAATTGCCAAAGAAGATTACCAGACCATTTGGGTTACCCTCACGATAGCAGGGTCCCCAGTTAAAATGGAGCTAGATACAGGATCAGCTCTGACCATCATAAATCGAAGGGATTACGAGCGGCTATTTCCGCATATACCTTTAAAAGACATATCCATTATCTTGAAAACATATACGGGGCAGAAAGTATACCCCAAAGGAAAAATAAGGGTGCCTGTTGTATACAACGGCAAGGAAATACAGAAGTTGTATTTATACGTTCTACAAGATGGTGGTCCACCGCTGTTGGGACGTGAATGGATCAGAAAGATACGTTTAGACTGGCACTCCATTCAGGCACTGACGGTGACCAGTAAGAAAAAAAATGATGATGATGTCATACCTGAACGATTAAAAGACATCTTGGCCAACGCCAAGGAAGTGTTTCAAGAGAAACTAGGAACCTTGAAAGGCATCACCGCCTCAATAAAAGTGGAAGATGCGGCAATTCCCAAGTTTTTTAAGGCAAAGCCAGTGCCATACGCAATTCGTCCAGCAGTCGAGGCAGAGCTGGAGAATTTGGAAAAGGCAGGCGTATTATCCAAGATAGATTGGAGTGAGTGGGCAACACCCATCGTCCTGGTCATGAAGAAAACGTTGAATAATGATAAATCTGAAGAACAGAGAAAAATTCGCATCTGTGGAGACTTCAAGGTGACTGTAAACCCGGTCCTTCACACGGTCCAGTATCCTCTTCCGAGGATAGAAGATATTTTCGCCTCACTATCCGGAGGGAAACGTTTCACCAAAATTGACTTGGCACAGGCATATCTACAGATGGAGGTTGAAGAGGCCCCTAGAAAGTATCTCACGATAAATACACACAAAGGCCTGTACCAGTACAATCGACTGGTTTTCAGAGTAGCATCAGCTCCAGCTATCTGGCAAAGAGCTATGGAGCAAGTCCTCCAAGGGATTCCGGGGACTCAATGCTACCTAGACGACATCCTTGTAACAGGAGAAAACAACAACGAGCACCTTGCCAACTTGGAGCAGGTGCTCACTAGGCTGAGAGAACGAGGCCTATGAGCAAATCGCCCTAAGTGCGAATTTTTCCAGAAACAAATATCATATTGTGGCCACATAATTAATAAGGAAGGGTTGCATAAGTCACCTGAAAAAATTGAAGCAGTCATAAAAGCCCCAGCACCTGAAAATGTTTCACAATTAAGGTCGTTCCTGGGATTGATAAATTACTATCATAAATTTTTACCGAACTTATCAACTCTTCTGCACCCTCTTAATGAACTGCTACAAACAGGAGTAATTTGGAAATGGAGCGAAGACTGTAAACGTGCCTTCCATAAATGCAAAGACTTAATCACGTCCAAGGAAGTTTTGGCTCATTACAACCCATCACTGCCAATCAGACTGGCGTGCGATGCATCCCCTTACGGCATAGGAGCGGTATTATCCCATAAATTCCCTGATGGCTTGGAACGGCCGATAGCTTTTGCGTCACGCTCATTGAACTCAGCTGAGCGTAACTATGCCCAAATCGACAGGGAAGCACCCAGCCTGGTATGGGGAGTGAAGAAATTCAACCATTACCTACACGGACAAAAGTTTACTTTGTTGACTGACCATCAACCCCTCATCTCCATATTCAACCCTAAAAAGGGTGTTCCCATTATGACAGCACAAAGGCTACAGAGGTGGGCCCTTTTTCTAGGGGCACACCAATACAACATAGAATACAAAGGGTCAAAACAGCATGGGAATGCTGACGGTTTATCGCGCCTACCGTTGCCAACGGTAGAAGAGGCACCTACAGTAGACCCAGTGGAGATGTTCCACTCAACCATAGTGGAATGTCTACCAGTAACAAATTCTGCCATTGAAAGGGAAACGAGAAATGACCCGACTCTCTCACGAGTCTACGATTTAACAGTGAAGGGATGGCCAGCACATGGCGAACCACTGTTGCCAGCATTCTCGCAAAGAAGAGAACAGCTGTCAGTGTGCCGAGGAACCTTGATGTGTGGATCCAGAGTGGTGATTCCACCCAAACTCCAGGATAAAGTGCTAAAGGAGCTTCATGAGGGGCATCTGGGTGGAGTGAAAATGAAGAACCTAGCCAGGGCGTTTGTATGGTGGCCAGGTATCGATGGAGACATCGAAGAAATGACCAAGAGCTGCCTAGGATGCCAGAAGGTCCAAAACGCTCCACCACAAGCCCCTCTACATCCATGGGAGTGGCCCTCATCTCCATGGCAAAGGGTACACATCGACTTTGCTGGTCCATTTATGGACTCAATGGCCTAGAAATTCGGTGGGCTTTGCGCCCAGTTACAGTCCAAAGAGGGCTTCTGCGCCAGTAGGTGTGGTGGCGCTGATTTTGAGGGCCGCGGTAATGGCGGCGGTAGCCGGTAGCGCTGCGCCGGCACCGATGACGTCATCGTTGTGCGCAGTGCCCCGGTTCCGCCCCGCTACCGCCCCGACCCCCATCTTCAGTAGCGGCTGCCTCTTCCGTGGCGGCCGCTAACAACATCGGGAGACCGGGTCCTTACTGCAGCCTTAGCGGGGCGCTTTAAGGTGGAGGTGCGGCCGGCCGCTTTTTCGGCGGCCGCCTGCCCGCACCTCCTTCCCCGGCCTCCTCCACCCCCCCCCTGCGGCATTGCCGGCTGGTTTCCATGGAGCCCGGCACTTCTCCGTTGTGCCGGGCTCTTTTGCCGGCACTCGCGATCGGGGCTCCGGCCGTTGCAGGCACCTCCTCCTTAAGAGAAGGAGGAAGCCTGCGGTACAGCAGCCTGCCGCACCGCATCGGGTGGCGCAGTGGCACCGGGAGCGCTGAAATTCACTTTCAGCGCCCCAAGCGGGGGCGGGCACACCCTGGAACAGCGCCCGGTTCCACCTTGGGGCGCTAAAAGTGAATATGGGATGGGCGCAACTGGCTCCGCGGCCAGCGCAAAATTTTCGGCGCAAACGAGCTGGCGGGGCTATACCCAATTTCTAGGCCAATGTTCTTAATCGCAGTTGATGCACACTCCAAGTGGCCGGAGGTAATAAAGGTGTCCTCCACCACCACGGAAAGAACCATCACAGTATTAAGGACCATATTTGGCAGGAATGGGCTGCCTGAACAGATCTGTTCTGATAATGGACCGCAATTTGTGTCCGAAGAATTCAGGAAGTTCTTAAAAAACAATGGGGTTAAGCACTACACGTCCGCCCCATACCATCCCGCCACCAATGGATTGGCTGAAAGGTTTGTCCAGACCTTCAAGAAGGCCATAAAGGCCATGGGTAATGAAGACATAAAACTTCAGCATAAGGTAGATAACTTCTTGTTTGCATACAGGAATGCAACACATATGGTTACAAACCAAACTCCCGCCATGATGTTCTTCAATAGAAGCCTAAGATGCCGGCTGGATTTGATCAAGCCAAACATCAGAAGGGACGTGGAGAACCGGCAATTTCAAGGCATGAATGAAAGGCCAACTAGAATCTTCCAGATAGGTCAACAAGTTTTGGCCCGGGACTACCGTACCAAGAAATGGCAGCCTGGAACTATTTGCACACGACTAGGACCGTTGATGTATACCGTGGACATTGGAGAAAGCATAATAAGGCGCCATGCTGACCAGATCATAGAGTCATCCGAAAAGGGACAACCTACACCACAACTCTATACGCCTAATGATGAAGTAGAGATACCCATAGTATCTACCTCCAATCCGGTGATACTGGAACCAGATGAACCCGACACTGGCATTCAAGCCGAATCAGCCTTGCCAAAAGAACCTACTACACCACCAGAAACTACTACACCACCGAGGCGTTATCTGGACCGAGTCAGGAAGCCTCCAGAGAGACTGACTTATAATTGATTAACTGCAGCAATGTGTAGATTATTGTTCTTGTAACATGTAATTAATGATTACTTAAAATATTATGTACTGGTTGGCTAAAAGGGGAGGAATTGTAGTGTATGTGCCTTTAAGAGCCCCCTGTGTACTGTAATGCCGGTAATGGCCACTCGGGCTATATAAGCCTGTATATTGTGTTGTATCAGTTAGTTCACCTCCAGACTTTGTTCAGTAAACACCTGTGAAACCAACTCCTGCCTTCAGTGTCTCTATTAACACACGGATACAACAACACTGACAAAGGAGGAGAGTAATAATTCCTCTAGTTATTGTGTAACAACATCATGAATGCATTTGTGAAGGTTTCTCCTATGCACTGTTTCTAGTGAAATCATAAACATATTCAAAAGAGCATGTTTACGATTTTACTAATAATATCACAAATGAGTTTACAATGTTGCTACACAAAGACCAGAGGAATTCTTCCCTCAGCTGTGCTCTACATCATATGGTTTCTAACAGCATGCAATGTTTAGCCACCTCTGATGAGGTGGGAAAGACCATCACACAGATGAAAAACAGAAAAGCGTCCAATCCCAATGGAATGCTGGCAGCAATCTACAAGTGTGGCGAGAGCGCGCTTCTTAACCAACTTCACTTATTCTTTCAGACCGTCTCACTGTTGACAATCTCTGAAAGATTCTCGCCCATGTGCCTTGGGATCATCTAATCGTGAATAAGGCCGATACTTTAGTATAGTTGTGAGACATGAAAGAACTCAACAAATTCCACACGGAGCACTTGTGATTGAAAGTCTGCATCAAATGGAACAGGAAGATCACCTGTGGGAAAACCCTGTCACAAGCTAGTACAACTGGTACTGAAGCAATGTTTAACAAAGCACAGACTGGACATGTCTTTCAGACATCTGTGCAAGCTGAACAAGAAATCCACAATAGCACACAACAATAAATTAACTCCATCCATGCCATCAAACACTACAGCTGGTGCAAGAAAACCTGTGCCACCCACATTATGTATATCTTTAACCAACAAACTTTTAAGGATCTAATCACCCTTAAGACGAGGACAACTCCTGTAATGAGCTGCTGATCATCATGAAAATCACATTTTATGCAATATCTTTTGGGCACTTCAAAAGGTTTCTGAGATACTTCGGGGATGAATAATGGAAGATAATGGGCACTGACGCTTGAGACTTGCAATGTGCCCGAAGCATTTAAAATACATCAATACTGGCAATGAGTGCAAAGGGAACTAGAAACCTGCATACAAGTTGAGCATTAAGCTCATTAAGCCTCTGAGTTTTATTTCAATGAGGCAGCAGTCCATAGTGTAGCTTGTGTACATAAGCAGCACTCCAGTCACTCAGCACCCAGTGACACTTTCAAGGTACATATAAGAACATAAGAAATAGGAGCAGGAATAGGCCATTTGACCCCTCGAGCCTGCTCCGCCATTCAATAAGATCATGGCTGATCTTGGGCTCTTCCCCGCCCACTCCCCATAACCTTTCACTCCCTTATCTTGCAAAAATTTGTCTGTCTCCATCTTAAACGTATTTAATGACCCAGCCTCCACGGCTCTCTGGGGTAGAGAATTCCACAGATTTACGACCCTCTGAGAGAAGAAATTCCTCCTCATCTCAGTTCTAAAAGGGCGACCCTTTATTCTAAAACTGTGCCCCTGCGTTCTAGATTTCCCCACGAGGGGAAACATCCTCTCTGCATCTACCTTGTCGAGCCCCCTCAGTATCTTATGTGTATCAATAAGATCACCTCTCATTCTTCTAAATTCCAATGAGTATAGGCCCAGTCTGCTCAACCTTTCCTCATAAGTCAACCCCCTTATCTCTGGAATTAACCTAGTGAATCATCTCTGAACTGCCTCTAATGCAAGTATATCCTTCACTAAATAAGGAGACCAAAACTGTATGCAGTACTCAAGGTGTGGTCTCACCAATACCCTGTACAGTTGTAGCAGGACTTCACTGCTTTTATACCCCAACCCCTTTGAAATAAGGGCCAACATTCCATTTGCCTTTTTGATTACTTGCTGTACCTGCATGCTAACTTTTTGTGTTTCATGCACAAGGACCTCCAGGTCCCTCTGAACTGTAGCATTTTGTAATCTCTCTCCATTTAAATAATAATTTGCTTTTTTATTTTTCCTGCCAAAGTGGATAACCTCGCACTTTCCCACATTATACTCCATCTGCCAAATGTTTGCTCATTCACTTAGCATGTCTATATCCCTTTGCAGTTTCTTTGAGTCCTCTGCACAACTTGCTTTCCCACTCATCTTTGTATTATCCGCAAACGTGGCTACATTACACTCGGTCCCTTCATGCAAGTCATTAATGTAGATTGTAAATAGTTGAGGCCCCAGCACCGATCCCTGTGGCACCCCACTAGTTACCGTTTGCCAACCAGAAAATGACCCATTTATCCCGACTCTCTGCTTTCTGTTAGGTAGCCAATTCAGTATCCACGCTAATATATTAGCCCCCAATTCCATGAGCTCTTATCTTATGCAGTAACCTTTTATGTGGCACATTATCGAATGCCTTTTGGAAATCCAAATACACCAGTTCCATTGGTTTACCTTTGTATACCCTACTCGTTACCTCCTCAAAGAACTCCAGCAAATTTGTTAAACATGATTTCCCTTTCATAAAACCATGCAGACTCTGCCTCACTGCATTATGATTTTCCAAATGCCCTGCTACTGCTTCCTTAATGAAGGACTCCAGCATTTTCCCAACAACAGATGTTAGGCTAGCTGGTCTACAGTTTCCTGCTTTCTGCCTCCCTCCTTTCATAGAAACATAGAAACATAGAAGATAGGAGCAGGAGTAGGCCATTCGGCCCCTCGAGCCTGCTCCGCCATTCAATGAGATCATGGCTGATCATCCAAATTCAGTCATCTGTAGCTGCTTTCTCCCCATATCCCTTGATCCCTTTAGCCTTAAGAAATATATCCAACTCCTTCTTGAATATATTTAATGAATTGGCCTCCACTGCCCTCTGTGGTCGAGAATTCCACAGGTTCACTACTCTCTGGGTAAAGAAATTCCTCCTCATTTCTGTCCTAAATGGCTTACCCCTTATCCTTAGACTGTAATCCCTGCTTCTGGACTCCTCGGCCATCGGGAACATCCTTCCTGCATCCAGTCTGTCCAGCCCTGTTAGAATTTTATAAGTTTCAATGAGATCCCCTCTCATTCTTCTAAACTCCAGCAAGTAGAAGCCCAATCGACCCAACCTCTCCTCATATGTCATTCCTGCCATCCCAGGTATCAGTCTGGTGAGTCTTCGCTGCACTCCCTCCATGGCAAGAACATCCTTCCTCAGATAAGGCAACCAAAACTGCACACAATACTTAAGGTGTGGTCTGATCAAGGCCCTGTACAACTGCAGCAAGACATCCTTGTTCTTGTACTCGAACCCTCTCGTTACGAAGGCCAACATACCATTAGCCTTCTTAACTGCCTGCTGCACCTGCATGCTTACCTTCAGCGACTGGTGCACAAAGATACCCAGGTCTCATTGCACATCCCCTTCTCCCAATCTATTGCTGTTCAGATAATAATCTGCCTTCCTGTTGCTGCCACCAAAGTGGATAACCTCGCATTTATCCACATTATACTGCATCTGCCATGCTTCTGCCCAATCACCCAACCTGTCCAAATCATACTGGAGTTTCTCTGCATCCTCCTCACAGCACACATGCCCACCCAGCTTTGTGTCGTCTACAAACTTGGAGATATTACATCTAGTTCCCTCATCTAGATCATTTATATATATTGTGAGTAGCTGGGGTCCTAGGACTGATCCCTGCGGTACCCCACTAGTCACTGCCTGCCACTCGGAAAAAGAGTAGTTTATTCCAACTCCTTGCTTCCTGTCTGCCAACCAGTTCTCTATCCAAGTCAGTACCTTGCCCCCAATCCCATGTGCCTTAACTTTACACGCTAATCTCTTATGCGGGACCTTATCGAAAGCCTTCTGAAAGTCCAAATACACCACATCCACTGGTTCTCCCTTATCTAATCTACCAGTTACATCCTCCAAAAATTCCAGTAGATTAGTCAATCACGATTTACCTTTTGTAAATCCATGTTGACTTTGTCCGATCCTGTCACTGTTTTCCAAGTGCACTGCTATTACATCTTTTATAATGGATTCTAGCATTTTCCCCACTACCGATATCAGGCTTACCGGTCTATAATTCCCCATTTTCTCTCTACCACCTTTTTTGAATAGTGGGGTAACATTAGCCACCCTCCAATCCATGGGAACTGTTCCAGAGTCTATCGAATTTTGGAAGATGACCAGCAATGCATCTACTATTTCTAGGGCCACTTCCTTAAGTACCCTAGGAAGTAGATTATCAGGCCCTGGGGATTTATCAGCCTTCAATCCCGTCAATTTCCCTAACTCCATTTTCCTACAAATACTGATTTCTTTCAGTTCCTCCCTCTCATTAGATCCTATGTTCCCCGACATCTCTGGGAGGTTATTTGTGTCCTCCTTTGTGAAGCCAGAAACAACGTATGTATTTAATTGGTCTGCCATTTCTTTGTTCCCCATTATAAATTCCCCTGATTCTGACTGCAAGGGACCTATGCTTGACTTCACCAATCTTTTTCTCTTCACATATCTATAAAAGCTTTTACAGTCAGTTTTTATGTTCCCTGAAAGCTTACTCTCATACTCTATTTTCCCCTCTTAATTAATCCCTTTGTCCTCCTTTGCTGAATCCTAAACTGCTCCCAATCCTCAGGTTTACTGCTTGTTCTGGCCAATTTATATGTCTTCTCCTTGGATCTTATGCTATCCCTAATTTCCCTTGTTAGCCACGGTTGAGTCACCTTTTTTGATTTATTTTTATGCCAAACAGGCATGAACAAATTCTGTAGTTCATCCATGCGATCTTTGAATGTTTGCCATTGCCTATCCACCGTCAACCCTTTGATTCCCCAATCAATCCTACCCAACTCGCGCCTCATACCATCGTAGTTTCCTTTATATAAATTCAATACCCTAGTCTCTGAGTCAACTACTTCACTCTCCATCTTAATGAAGAATTCTATCATATTATGATCGCTCTGACCCAAGGGGCCTCGCACAACAAGATTGCTTATTAATCCTTTCTCATTACATAATACCCAGTCTAAGATGGCCTGATCTCTAGTTGGTTCCTCGACATATTGGTCCAGGAAACCATCTCGTATACACTCCAGGAATTCCTCCTCCACAGTATTGTTACTCATTTGGCGGAGCCACTGAATGATTCTGGGCAACTCTATATCATTCCCTTTAACGATGTTCTAACACCAACCTAAGCTGGTACCTTTGTGTTAGACATTACTGTGTTTTGTATATGGTGTTTGTATGTACGGGGCGTGGCCCCTTTAAGAGCACGGGAAAACGCGGGCAAACGCAATGACGTCACATCGCAAACCACGTGACGAGGCAGTCCTCGTGGAATCTCCATCCTGTTAAGACCTGTTTTCGTGGTTCTCCTGTATCGATCTCAACAAACGGTTCGAACGCATTTAGTCTTACATTAATGACCTGTTTGTTTGATCTCCTGAGTCGACCTCAGTTATTAGTTAAGAATTCGATGATTCCTACACTAATTTGGTTAGCCCAATCTATATGTAGATTAAAGTCACCCATGATAACTGCCGTGCCCTTATTGCACGATTCTCTAATTTCCCATTTAATGCCATCCCCAACCTCCACATTACTGTTTGGAGGTCTGTATACCAGCCCCACTAACGTTTTCTGCCCCTTGGTATTTCTCAGTTCTACCAATACAGATTCTACATTTTCAGAGCTAATATCCTTCCTTTCAATTGAGTTAATCCCCTCTTTAACCAGCAATGCTACCCACCTCCTTATCCTTTTTGTCTATCTTTCCTGAATATTGAATACCCCTGAATGTTGAGTTCCCAGCCTTGGTCACCCTGGAGCCATGTTCCTGTTATCCCAATCATATCATATCCATTTACCTCTATTTGCGCAGCTATTTCATCCACCTTATTACAAATTATTATTACCTTCAGGCTTCTTTTTTAACACTCTTACACCTTTTAGAATTATTATTTACTGTGGCCATGTTTGATTTAAACCCTTGATTTTTCTGACTGCCACCTTTGTTTTTCTCCTTCCTTTGTTTTGCTTCTATCCTTGTTTCCCTTTCCTCTGTCTCCCTGCTCAGGTTCCCAACCCCCTGCCATTTTAGTTTAAACCCTCTCCCAGAGCAATAGCAAACACTCCCCCTAGGACATTGGTCCCGGTCCTGCCTAGGTGCAAACCGTCCAAATCTTCAGGAAAGATAGGCAAAAAGGAAAGGGAGGTGGGGTAGCATTACTGGTTAAAGAAGGGATTAACACAATTGTAATGAAGGATATTAGCTCTGATGAGGTGGAATCTGTATGGGTAGAATTGAGAAATACTAAGGGGAAAAAACGTTAGTGGGAGTGGTTTATAGACCTCCAAACAGTAAGGCGGAGGTTGGGGATGGCATTAAAAGGGAAATTAAAGAAGTGTGCAATAAGGGCACGGCAGTCATCATGGGTGACTTTAATCTACATATAGATTGGGCCAACCAAATTAGTAACAATACTGTGGAGGAGGAATTCCTGGAGTGTTTACGGGATGGTTTCCTGGACCAATATGTTAAGGAACCAACCAGAGATCAGGCCATCTTAGACTGGGTATTATGTAATGAGGAAGGATTAATTACCAATCTTGTTGTACGAGGCCCCTTGGGTCGGAGCGATCATAATATGATCGAATTCTTCATTAAGATGGAGAATGAAGTAGTTGACTCGGAGACTAGGGTCCTCAATTTAAATAAAGGGAACTACGATGGTCTGAGGAGCGAGTTGGGTAGGATTGATTGGGGAATGGCACTCAAAGGGTTGATGGTGGATAGGCAATGGCAAACATTCAAAGACCGAATGGATGAACTACAGAATTTGTTCATCCCAGTTTGGCATAAAAATAAAACAAAAAAGGTGACCCAACCGTGGCTAACAAGGGAAATTAGGGATAGCATAAGGTCCAAGGAGAGGGCATATAAATTGGCCAGAAAAAGCAATAATCCTGAGGATTGGGAGCAGTTTAGGATTCAACAAAGGAGGACAAAGGGGTTAATTAAGAAAGGGAAAATAGAATATGAGAGTAAGCTTGCAGGGAACATAAAAACTGACTGTAAAAGCTTTTATAGATATGTGAAGAGAAAAAGATTGGTGAAGTCAAGCATAGGTCCCGTGCAGTCAGAATCGGGGGAATTTATAATGGGGAACAAAGAAATGGCAGACCAACTAAATACATATTTTGGTTCTGTCTTCACAAAGGAGGACACAAATAATCTCCCAGAGATGCTGGGAAACATAGGGTCTGATGAAAGGGTGGAACTGAAAGAAATCAGTATTTGTAGGGAAATGGTGTTCAGAAAATTGATGGGACTGATGGCCGATAAATCCCCAGGGCCTGATAATCTACATCCCAGGGTACTTAAGGAAGTGGCCCTAGAAATAGTAGATGCATTGCTGGTCATCTTCCAGAACTCGATAGACTCTGGAACGGTACCCATGGATTGGCGGGTAGCTAATGTTACCCCACTATTCAAAAAAGGTGGTAGAGAAAAGGCGGGGAATTATAGACCGGTAAGCTTGACATCGGTAGTGGGGAAAATGCTAGAGTCCATTATAAAAGATGTAATAGCAGAGCACTTGGAAAGCAGTGACTGGATCGGACAAAGTCAACATGGATTTACAAAAGGTAAATCATGCTTGACAAATCTACTGGAATTTTTTGAGGATGTAACTGGTAAAATAGATAAGGGAGAACCAGTGGGTGTGGTGTATTTGGACTTTCAGAAGGCTTTCGATAAGGTCCCGCATAAGAGATTAGCGTGCAAAATTAAGGCACATGGGATTGGGATCAAGGTATTGACTTGGATAGAGAACTGGTTGGCGGACAGAAAGCAAAGAGTTGGAATAAACGGGTCATTTTCCGAGTGGCAGGCAGTGACTAGTGGGGTACCACAAGGATCGGTCCTAGGACCCCAGCTGTTCACAATATATATTAATGATCTGGACGAGGGAATTGGATGTAATATCTCCAAATTTGCAGACGACACAAAGCTGGGTGGGAGGGTAAGCTGTGAGGAGGATGTCGGGAAACTCCAGTATGATTTGTACAGGTTGGGTGATTGGGCAGAAACATGGCAAATGCACTATAATGTGGATAAATGTGAGGTTATCCACTTTGGTGGCAAAAACAGGAAGGCAGATTATTATTTGAATGGCAATAGATTGGGAGAAGGGGAAGTGCAAAGAGACCTGGGTGTTATTGTGCACCAGTCGCTGAAGGTAAGCATGCAGGGGCAGCAGGCGGTTAAGAAGGCAAATGGTATGTTGGCCTTCGTAGCAAGAGGGTTCGAGTACAAGAACAAGGATGTCTTGCTGCAGTTGTACAGGGCCTTGGTGAGACCGCACCTTGAGTATTGTGTGCAGTTTTGGTCGCCTTACCTGAGGAAGGACGTTCTTGCCATGGAAGGAGTGCAGCGAAGATTCACCAGGCTGATACCTGGGATGGCAGGAATGGCGTATGAGGAGAGATTTTGTCAATTGGGCTTATACTCACTGGAGTTTAGAAGATTGAGAGGGGATCTCATCGAAACCTATAAAATTCTGTCAGGCCTGGACAGACTAGAAGCAGGAAGGATGTTTCTGATGGCCGGGGAGTCCAGAACCAGGGGTCATAGTCTAAGGATAAGGGGTAAGCCATTTAGGACTGAAATGAGGAGGAATTTCTTCACCCAGAGAGTGGTGAACCTGTGGAATTCTCTGCCACAGAGGGCGGTGGAGGCCAGTTCATTAAGTATATTCAAGAAAGAGTTGGGTATATTTCTTAAGGCTAAAGGGATCAAGGGATATGGGGAGAAGGCAGGGACAGGGTACTGAATTTGGATGATCAGCCATGATCTCATTGAATGGCGGAGCAGGCTCGAAGGGCCGAATGGCCTACTCCTGCTCCTATCTTCTATGTTTCTACTGGTCCCACCTCCCCCAGAACTGGTTCCAATGTCCCAGGAATTTGAACCCCTCCCCCTTGCACCATTCCTCTAGCCACGTATTCATCTGAAATATCCTTCTATTTCTACTCTGACTAGCATGTGGCACTGGTAGCAATCCTGAGATTACTACTTTTGAGGTTCTATTTTTTAATTTACTTCCTAAATCCCTATATTCAGCTTTTAGGACCTCATCCCATTTTTTAGTTATATCGCTGGTACCTATATGCACCACGACAATTGGCTGTTCACCCTCCCCTTCCAAAATGTTCTGCAGCCGTTCTGAGACATCCTTGACCCTTGCACCAGGGAGGCAACATACCATCCTGGAGTCTCATTTGCAGCCACAGAAACGCCTATCTATTCCCCTTACAATAGAATCCCCTATTACTATAGCTCTCCCACTCTTTTTCCTCCCATCCTGTGCAGCAGAACCACCCACGGTGCCAGGAAGTTGGCTGCTGCTGCCTTCCTCTGATAAGCCATCTCCCTCACCAATATCCAAAGCGGTATATATGTTTGAGAGGGGGATAGCCACAGGGGACCCCTGCACTATCTGCCTGCGCCTACTACTTTGCCTGGTGGTCACCCATTCTCTTCCCGGCTGTGCAGCCTTTACCTGCGGTGTGACCAACTCCCTAAATGTGTTATCCATGACCTCCTCAGCATCGCGAATGCGCCAGTATGTATCCACTTGCAGCTCCAATGCCGCAATGCGGTCTGTCAGTAGCTGCAGCTGGATACACTTCCCGCACACGTGGTCATCAGGGACACAGGAAGTGTCTCTGATTTCCCACATAGCGCAGGAGGAACATACCACGGGGCCGAGCTCTCCTGCCATGACTTACCCTTTAATTAATTCAAATTAAATTAAATCAAATCAATCCCACCAAATACACTACAAATAAATTATATACTTAAGGGCCCTGGTTTACCAGCAGTCCCCGCTACACCACAGACACCCTATAAACAATAAACCACAAAATTTAAGTTTGGAAAAAAGGAGAGAGAAATACTCACCAACCAATCACTTACCTGCTTTCTGGTGATGTCACACTTCGATTACTTTTTACTTCTCCCTCTCCCTCCCTCTGAGCTTAGAGATTGGTAAACCTACCTGCGCCTCTCTGCCTCTTTGTATCACCGCCGCTGCCTCGCTCCTTACAGGTCCGCCGCCGCCACTGTGGGGCCGACCTGCACCTCGCCGCCTCTTAAATCACCGCCGCTGCCTCACTCCACACAGGTCCGCCGTGGGGCCTACCTGCGCCTCTCTGCCTCTTTATATCACCACTGCTGCCTCGCTCCACACAGGTCCGCCGCCGCCACTGTGGGGCCTACCTGCACCTCGCCGCCTCTTAAATCACCGCCGCTGCCTCACTCCACACAGGTCCACCGCCGCCGCTGTGGGGCCTACCTGCGCCTCGCCGCCTCTTAAATCACCGCCGCTGCCTCGCTCCACACAGGTCCACCGCCGCCGCCGGTGTGAGGCCTACCTGCACCTCACCGCCTCTTAAATCACCGCCGCTGCCTCTATCCACACAGGTCCACCGCCGCCGCCACCGCTGTGGGGCCTACCTGCACCTCGCCGCCTCTTATATCACTGCTGCTGCCTCGCTCCACACAGGTCCACCGCCACCGCCGCTGTGGGGCCTACCTGCGCCTCGCCGCCTCGTAAATCACCGCCGCTGCCTCGCTCCACACAGGTCCGCCGTGGGGCCTACCTGCTCCTCGCTGCCTCTTTATATCACCACTGCTGCCTCGCTCCACACAGGTCCGCCGCCGCCACTGTGGGGCCTACCTGCACCTCGCCGCCTCTTAAATCACCGCCGCTGCCTCACTCCACACAGGTCCACCGCCGCCGCTGTGGGGCCTACCTGCGCCTCGCCGCCTCTTAAATCACCGCCGCTGCCTCGCTCCACACAGGTCCACCGCCGCCGCCGGTGTGAGGCCTACCTGCATCTCACCGCCTCTTAAATCACCGCCGCTGCCTCTATCCACACAGGTCCACCGCCGCCGCCACCGCTGTGGGGCCTACCTGCACCTCGCCGCCTCTTATATCACTGCTGCTGCCTCGCTCCACACAGGTCCACCGCCGCCGCCGCTGTGGGGCCTACCTGCGCCTCGCCGCCTCGTAAATCACCGCCGCTGCCTCGCTCCACACAGGTCCGCCGCCGCTGTGGGGCCTACCTGCACCTCGCCGCCTCGTAAATCACCGCCGCTGCCTTGCTCCACACAGGTCCGCCGCCACCGCCACTGTGGGGCCTACATGCGCCTCGCCTCTTTATATCACCACCGCTGCCTCGCTCCACACAGGTCCGCCACCGCCGCCGCTGTTTCTTAAATAGGAGTGTTACATTTATGGTTTTCCAATCCGCTGGGACCTCTCCAGAGTCCAGGGAATTTTGGTATATTGCCACCAATGCATCCACTATCTCTGCAGCCACTTCTTTTAAGACCCTGGGAAGCAGGCCATCTGGTCCAGGGGACTTGTCATCTTTTAGTCCCATTATTTTACCAAGTACGATTTCATTAGTGATAGTGATTGTCTTTAGTTCCCCCCTCCCTGTGGCTCCTTGATTATTCATCATTGGGATGTTGTTAGTGTCTTCTACTGTGAAGACAGATACAAAATATTTGTTCAGAGTCTCTGCCATTTCCCTGTTCCCCATTATTAATTTCCCAGTCTCATCCTCTAAGGGACCAACATTTACCCGGGAGAGTTCAAAAGCAGCAGGAGCAGAGTGAGAGCGCCAAAACCCGGGAGAGTTCAAAAGTAGCAGGAGCAGAGTGAGAGCGCCAAAACCCGGGAGAGTTCAAAAGTAGCAGGAGCAGAGTGAGAGCGCCAAAACCCGGGAGAGTTCAAAAGTAGCAGGAGCAGAGTGAGAGCGCCAAAACCCGGGAGTGTTCAAAAGTAGCAGGAGCAGAGTGAGAGCGCCAAAACCCGGGAGAGTTCAAAAGTAGCAGGAGCAGAGTGAGAGCGCCAAAACCCGGGAGAGTTCAAAAGTAGCAGGAGCAGAGTGAGAGCGCCAAAACCCGGGAGAGTTCAAAAGTAGCAGGAGCAGAGTGAGAGCGCCAAAACCCGGGAGAGTTCAAAAGTAGCAGGAGCAGAGTGAGAGCGCCAAAACCCGGGAGAGTTCAAAAGTAGCAGGAGCAGAGTGAGAGCGCCAAAACCCGGGAGTGTTCAAAAGTAGCAGGAGCAGAGTGAGAGCGCCAAAACCCGGGAGAGTTCAAAAGTAGCAGGAGCAGAGTGAGAGCGCCAAAACCCGGGAGAGTTCAAAAGTAGCAGGAGCAGAGTGAGAGCGCCAAAACCCGGGAGAGTTCAAAAGTAGCAGGAGCAGAGTGAGAGCGCCAAAACCCGGGAGAGTTCAAAAGTAGCAGGAGCAGAGTGAGAGCGCCAAAACCCGGGAGAGTTCAAAGGTAGCAGGAGCAGAGTGAGAGCGCCAAAACCCGGGAGAGTTCAAAAGTAGCAGGAGCAGAGTGAGAGCGCCAAAACCCGGGAGAGTTCAAAAGTAGCAGGAGCAGAGTGAGAGCGCCAAAACCCGGGAGAGTTCAAAAGTAGCAGGAGCAGAGTGAGAGCGCCAAAACCCGGGAGAGTTCAAAAGTAGCAGGAGCAGAGTGAGAGCGCCAAAACCCGGGAGAGTTCAAAAGTAGCAGGAGCAGAGTGAGAGCGCCAAAACCCGGGAGAGTTCAAAAGTAGCAGGAGCAGAGTGAGAGCGCCAAAACCCGGGAGTGTTCAAAAGTAGCAGGAGCAGAGTGAGAGCGCCAAAACCCGGGAGAGTTCAAAAGTAGCAGGAGCAGAGTGAGAGCGCCAAAACCCGGGAGAGTTCAAAAGTAGCAGGAGCAGAGTGAGAGCGCCAAAACCCGGGAGAGTTCAAAAGTAGCAGGAGCAGAGTGAGAGCGCCAAAACCCGGGAGAGTTCAAAAGTAGCAGGAGCAGAGTGAGAGCGCCAAAACCCGGGAGAGTTCAAAAGTAGCAGGAGCAGAGTGAGAGCGCCAAAACCCGGGAGAGTTCAAAAGTAGCAGGAGCAGAGTGAGAGCGCCAAAACCCGGGAGAGTTCAAAAGTAGCAGGAGCAGAGTGAGAGCGCCAAAACCCGGGAGAGTTCAAAAGTAGCAGGAGCAGAGTGAGATACAAAAGTCCGGTGAGTGTAAAGAAGTAAAAAGTAATCACAGTGTGACATCACCAGAAAGCAGGTAAGTGATTGGTTGGTGAGTATTTCTCTATTACCCGCTTTTTTTTCCAAACTTCAGCGTCTAAATTTAAGTGCCTTGGTGTAGATTAAAAGATATAATTGTTCCAAATTTTAAAACTACTTAAGTAATTGAGATGGGAGACCGGGCAAAGTGTTGTTGTTGTTGCATGTGGGAGCTGGTGGACACCATTGAGGTCCAAGGCACCACATCTGCAGCAAATGTTGGCGGCTCGAGGAACTTCAGCTCAGAGTTGATGAGCTGGAGTCTGAGCTTCAGACACTGCGACACATTAGGGAGGGGGAGCATTACCTGGACACTATGTTTCAGGGGGCAGTCACACCCACTACAATAATTACTTCCAATTTGGCCCATGGTCAGAGACAGGAGGGTGTGACTACAAGCGAGGCAGGTATTGGGATCCAGGAGGTAGTGGTGGAGGAGCCTCAGCCCTTGGCCTTCTCCAACAGGTACAAGATTCTTGCTCCCTGTGTGGACGAGGGCAGGGACTGAAGGGTGGATGAGCAAACTGACCACAGCACCATGGTACAGGGGGCCATTCAAGTGGGGGAGCAAAAAGAAATGTTGTAGTGATTGGGGACAGTATAGTGAGGGGGATAGATACTGTTCTCTGCAGCTGAGATCGTGAGTCCCGAAGGCCTTGTTGCCTGCCTGGTGCCAGGGTTAAGGACATCTCCTCTGGGCTGGAGAGAAACTTGGAGTGGGAGGGGGAGGATCCAGTTGTCATGGTCCACGTAGGTACCAATGACATAGTCAGGACAAAGAAAGAGGTTCTGCTGAGAGAGTATGAGCAGCTAGGGGCTAAATTAAAAAGCAGAATCACAAAGATAATAATCTCTGGATTACTACCTGAGCCACGAGCAAATTTGCATAGGGTAAATAAGATCAGCGAAATGAACGAGTGGCTCAAAGACTGGTGTGGGAGAAATGGGTTTCGATTTGTGGGGCACTGGCACCAGTACTGGGGTAAGAGGGAGCTGTTCCGTTTGGACGGGCTTCACTTGAACCATGCTGGGGCTAGAGTCCTGGCAAATCAAACAACTAGGACTGTAGAGAGGGTTTTAAACTAAATAGTGGGGGGGAGGATCCAGGTGAGCGGGAAAATAAAAAGTCAATGAGAAATGAGAAAGCAATAGAGCAGAATAGAGATGGGGGAAATAATAACCAGAGTGTGACAGGAAGGGACAGAATGCTTAAAAATAAGAGTGTAACAGAGAAAAAGGCCAAAACAATGAGAAATGGTAAAAAGACAAAGTTAAAAGCTCTATTTCTGAATGCACGCAGCATTCGTAACAAGATACATGAGTTGACGGCACAAATAGATACAAATGGGTATGATCTGATCGCTATTACAGAGACGTGGTTGCTGGGTATATGATAATTCGGAAGGATAGAAAGAAAGGAAAGGGAGTTGGGGTGGCTTTGTTGGCAAAAGATGGGATCAGTGCAGTGGTGAGAAGTGATATTGGCTCAGAAGATCAAAATGTAGAATCGGTTTGGGTGAAGATAAAATATAATAAAGGGAAAAAGTCTCTGGTGGGCGTAGTCTACAGGCCCCCGAACAGTAGCAATGCTGTTGGACAGAGTATAAATCAACAAATAATGGAGGCCTGTAAAAAAGGTACGGTAATAATCATGGGTGATTTTAATCTCCATATTGATTGGACAAATCAAATTGGCCATGGTAGCCTGGAGGAGGAGTTCATACAGTGCATCCGGGATGTTTTTCTAGAACAGTATGTAATGGAACCAACCAGGGAGCAGGCTATCTTGGATCTGGTACTATGTAATGAAACAGGATTAATAAATGATCTCATAGTAAAGGATCCTCTAGGAAAGAGTGATCATAGCATGGTTGAATTTCAAATCCAGTTGGAGGGTGAGAAAGTTGTATCACAAACCAGTGCCCTGATCTTAAACAATGGCAATTATAATGGCATGTGGGCATGGAATTGGACTGGAAAAACAAATTAAAGGGTAAGAAAGTTGAAAAGCAGTGGCGGACATTTAAGGAGATATTTCATCACTCTCAACAAAAATATATTCCAGTGAGAAAGAAAGATTTTAAGAGAAGGGAGCACCATCTGTGGCTAACTAAGGAGGTAAAGGATGGTATCAAACTGAAAATGAAGGCATACAATGTTGCCAAGATTGGTGGGACACCAGAGGATTGGGAAATGTTTAAAAACCAGCAAAGGATGACTAAAAAAATAATAGAGAGAGAAGATGAATTATGAGGGTAAGCTGGCAAGAAACATTAAAACAGATAGTAAGAGCTTCTACAGGTATATAAAAAGGAAGAGGGTAGCTAAAGTAAACGTTGGTCCCTTAGAGGATGAGACTGAGGAATTAATAATGGGGAACGGGGAAATGGCAGAGACTCTGAATAAATATTTTGCAATTGTCTTCACTGTTGAAGACACTAACAATATCCCAATAATGGATAATCAAGGGGCCACAGGGAGTGGGGAACTAAAGACAATCACTATCACTAAGGAAATACTACTCGGTAAAATAATGGGACTAAAAGACGACAAGCCCCCTGGACCAGATGGCCTGCATCCCAGGGTCTTAAAAGAAGTGGCTGCAGAGATAGTGGATGCATTGATTGCAATATACCAAAATTCCTTGGACTCTGGAGAGGTCCCAGCAGATTGGAAAAACGTTAATGTAACACCCCTATTTAAGAAAGGAGGGAGACAGAAAGCAGGAAACTATAGACCAGTTAGCCTAACATCTGTCGTTGGGAAAATGCTGGAGTCCTTCATTAAGGAAGCAGTACCAGGGCTTTTAGAAAAACATACTGCAGTCAAACAGAGTCAGCATGGTTTTAGGAAAGGGAAATCATGTTTAACAAATTTGTTGGAGTTCTTTGAGGATGTAACAAGCAGGGTGGACAAGGGTGAGCCAGTGGATGTGGTGTATTTGGATTTCCAGAAGGCATTCAATAAGGTGCCACATAAAAGGTTACTGCATAAGATAAGAGTTCATGGAGTTGGGGGCTAATATATTAGCATGGATAGAGAATTGGCTAACTAACAGAAAGCAGAGAGTCGGGATACATGGGTCATTTTCCGGTTGGCAAACGGTAACTACTGGGGAGCCACAGGGATCGGTGCTGGGGCCTCAACTATTTACAATCTACATTAATGACTTGCATGAAGCGACCGAGTATAATTTAGCCAAGTTTGCGGATAATACAAAGATGGGTGGGAAAGCAAGTTGTGCAGAGGACTCAAAGAACCTGCAAAGGGATATAGACAGGCTAAGTGAGTGGGCAAACATTTGGCAGATGGAGTATAATGTGGGAAAGTGCAAGGTTATCCACTTTGGCAGGAAAAATAAAAAAGCAAACTATTATTTAAATGGAGAGAGATTACAAAATGCTACAGTTCAGAGAGACCTGGGGGTCCTTGTGCATGAAACACAAAAAGTTAACATGCAGGTACAGCAAGTAATCAAAAAGGCAAATGGAATGTTCATCTTTATTTCAAGGTGGTTGGAGTATAAAAGCAGTGAAGTCCTGCTGCAACTATACAAGGTATTGGTGAGACCACACCTTGAGTACTGCGTACGGTTTTGGTCTCCTTATTTAGTGAAGGATATACTTGCATTGGAGGCAGTTCAGAGACGATTCACTTGGTTAATTCCAGAGATGAGGGGCTGGATTTTGTCAGTGTGGGCGGGCTGGGGCGTGTCAGGTGGAAATCGTGTCAGGACCCTGACTCCTAAGTGAAGTATTGAAAAAGTGTGATTTTCCCCTAATTGGCCAATTGATTTCCTGCATGTGGGAACCACCGGCCCAATTAGTCTTTTCATACAGAAAGTCGCCTCCGATGACATCATCAATGCTGTTGGATTTAAGGCCTGCAAGCAGCCTTGATTCTTCTGGAGACTGCAAAGGCTCTGCAATTTAAATGAAGGAGTTGAATTGTGGAAAATGTCAACGATCAAGCAAAAGTGTGTTCCTCGGTTTGATGAGCCCTCCCTCCAAGTTCTGGTGTATGGAGCCAGCTGTAATAAGAAGGTGCTGTTCCCTTCCTCAGGGAGAAAAAAGCCACCCCAGCAGACAAAAGCTGTGTGGCTACAAGTGGCCCAGGAGGTCAACTCCATTTCGCTGAGCCGCAGAACCTGGCTGCAGTGCAGGAAGAGGTTTCATGACTTTCTCCGCACAGTAAAAGTGAATATGACTTTCCCATCACCCTCAATCTGATCCCCATCGGCTCCTCGCTAGCACTCTGCTTTGCTAACCTCTTCCTCCACATCCTACTTGACATTTACATCCCTGCACCCTTACCCATTCCCTCTCTCTCTATGGTCACATTCACTTAACTATTTGACCATGCAGCCCTCACACTTCCTATCTCTGTGATGCCATGACAACAACTACTTACAACACACAGGGAGGGTCCTTTGTATCCTTCTAAGCACCTATGCTATGCATTCACTACACTCACTCCTCCCATGGTCCATGGAGGAGCTTAGTCACAAGGGTATTGAAAACATGGTCATTGTTCAGAATAGAATGACATCTCTTGATGAGCGATGGTCAGCTATTGGGCAAACAAAGCAGACCTTCATGCAAGTCCTCTGGAGTAGGACTTCCAGTGCAGAAATGGGTCCTCATGGTCCCCCTGCAGTGCAGCAAGGTGCTGTCAAGCCACTTGCTACCTCTGAAGTGAGGATGACCCATGAGAGGGATGTTGGTGGCAGACAACAAGGAAGTGGAGGCTCCTCTCCAAGCGCTCACACGACCATGCCACAGCAAAGCCCTTGGTCAGAGCTCCACCAGAGTCCTCACCCAAATGAGATGAGCGTCTCAGCCCCTGTACAGCCGTAGGAGCAGCAGATTGTTGGTGAGCCCGCACAGGTTCGCCACCCCAGAGGATGCCCGCCAAAGGTGTTGAGACAGGAGCAGCAAGAGAGCGAGCAAGGGGCCTCCACATTTGCTGAAGCCACAGGGGAAGCACCACGTAGGAGCATGCGTAAGAGGAAGATAAAGCACAAGTAGTCACAAGGGTAGTCACTTGGGTGCTGTGTTGTTTTGTTTTTGGACCAGCCATCATTGTGATTGTATTATAAAGTGATTTGATGGCAAACTGTTGAAGTTGTGGCCTGTGTCATTTCGCAAATGGGACTTTCACATTGAGGGCTTAGGGCGCCTTGCGATTGTCAGAATGGTGGTCAGAGTGATAGGATTCCGTAGGTTCTTCTCCATTGTCGATGATCTGGTAAGAAGGAGCGAGAGTAAAGTGTTTGATTGTGCAGGCTAATCAAATCTGGCCAGGATGAGTGCGTCCCTTGCATCCCAGGCAGCAATATGGTGGCGCTCTGGCGCCTTCTGGCCTATGCATCTTCAGGTGGGTGACTAGCAGCTTGGCGTCCTGTTGATGTTCCTGCTGTTGGTGCTGCTGTTGCTCATGGTTCTGCTGCTGCCACGGCTGGTCTTCATCCGAATCTGATATCCAGGATGGAAGGAATTAAATGGTCACCATGCTTCTGGTATATGCCTCAGTTGAGGAAGCACTTAGTCAAGGTGGGAAAGGGGTTTCCAAGGAGGTCACACTGGAGATGGGTACCAGGCTCCAAACTTCCACAACACTGAGTATGCCTGCTAAAAGATCCCCCAGACCTGAAACAACAAAGTTCTGCCACTGCAAATGATCATCGGTGAAAACTCCTTTGTAATGGTGGAGCTGCAGCTGTTCATAAGCAATCCACTTGTGAGGCCGCCAGGATTACCTGGCGTGTTCCAGAGGAGGCGTGTAGGATGGGGGAAATGTGTTAAAATTGGAAAGGCCTCACAAAATGGGATTATAGAGGCAATTAAGTGGTTATTAAGGGCCTTAAGATGGAAAGCGGGTCAGAAAACACACACTTGGGAAAATTGCTCGGAGGCAGGAACGGGCCCGCCCGCCAGTTTTGGTGATTTTAACAACTCACACGCCTCCAAATCTGCCTCCTCGTGGCTGGGAAAATCGAGCCCGCGGGGTTTGACTTAAGAGGAAAGGTTGAGCAGGCTGGGCCTATACTCGTTGGAATTTAGAAGAATGAGAGGTAAAACATATAAGATACTGAGGGGGCTCGACAGGGTAAATGCAGAGAGGATGTTTCCCCTCATGGGGAAATCTAGAACTGGGGCCACAGTCTCAGAATAAAGGGTCGCCCTTTTAGAACTGAGATGAGGAGGAACTTTTTTTCTCTCAGAGGGTTGTAAATTTGTGGAATTCTCTGCCCCAGAGAGCTGTGGAGGCTGGGTCATAAAATACATTTAAAGTGGAGATAGACAAATTTTTGCAAGATAAGGGAGTGAAGGGTTATGGGGAGAGGTCTGGGAAGTGGCTTTGAGCCCTAGATCAGCCAGAATCTTATTGAATGGCAAAGCAGGCTCGAGGGGCCAAGTGGCCTATTCCTGCTCCTATTTCTTATGTTCTTATATTCTTACTTTAGCTTCCCTCTTCCTTTTTATATACCTGTAGAAGCTCTTACTATCTGTTTTAATGTTTCTTGCTAGTTTACTCTCATAATTCATCTTCTCTCTCTATTTTTTTTTAGTCATCCTTTGCTGGTTTTTAAAAATGTCCCAATCCTCTGGTCTCCCATCAATCTTGACAACATTGTAGGCCTTCGTTTTCAATTTGATACCATCCTTTACTTCCTTAGTTAGCCACGGATGGTGCTCCCTTCTCTTAAAATCTATCTTTCTCACTGGAATATATTTTTGTTGAGAGTTGTGAAATATCTCCTTAAATGTCCGTCACTGCATTTCAACTGTCTTGCCCTTTAATTTATTGTTCCAGTCCACTTTAGCCAGTTCTGCCCTCATGCCATTGTAATTGCCATTGTTTAAGATCAGGACACTGGTTTGAGATACAACTTTCTCACCCTCCAACTGAATTTGAAATTCAACCATGATATGATCACTCCTTCCTAGAGGATCCTTTACTATGAGATCATTTATTAATTCTGTCTCATTACACAGTACCAAATCCAAGATAGCCTGCTCCCTGGTTGGTTCCATTACAAACTGTTCTAAGAAACTATGAACTCCTCCTCCAGGCTACCATGGCCAATTTGATTTGTCCAATCAATATGGAGATTAAAATCACCCATGATTATTACCGTGCCTTTTTTACAGGCCTCCATTATTTGTTGATTTATACTCTGTCCAACAGTATTGCTGCTGTTCGGGGGACTGTAGACTACGCCCACCAGAGACTTTTTCCCTTTATTATATTTTATCTCCACCCAAACCAATTCTACATTTTGATCTTCTGAGCCAATATCACTTCTCACCACTGCACTGATCCCATCCTTTACCAACAAAGCCACCCCACCTCCCTTTCCTTTCTGTCTATCCTTCCGAATTGTCAAATACCCTGGAATATTCAGTTTCCAGTCCTGATCACCTTGTAACCACGTCTCTGTAATGGCGAGCAGATCATACCCATTTGTATCTATTTGTGCCATCAACTCATCTATCTTGTTGCGAATGCTGTGTGCATTCAGAAATAGAGCTTTTAACTTTGTCTTTTTACCATTTCTCATTGTTTTGGCCCCATTTTCTCTTGCACTCTTATTTTTAAACATTCTGGGGGAGAAATTCGGCTGGTTGCGCCACTCATTAGCGCCTAAAGAGGCCGAGAAGTGGGGCGGTAACCAAATAGCGCCTGGGCGCAGCGAACCCTGTGCCTCTTCCCATATTAAGTGGACATTTTGCGCCGGTGCTAAACCTTAGCGCCCCACTCACGGGTGCAGGCAGATCATGACATCATTTCAGTGTGCAACGCCTTTTGGGCACCCCGGACCAGAAATTCAGTGGTGCGCCCCTTCGTTCCGCCTGCCGCTAATAAGGACAGCTTACCTGGAACGTTCCCCAGTCTCTCTCGGGCTGGGGGGGCGTTCTTTAAAGGGGACTGCTGTTGTATAAAAGCGGCAGCCATTTTTGGAGCACAACTTTAGAGAGAGTTGCTGAGCTGCACACTGAGAGCCATTTCACCACTGAGCCAGCGCTGGACGAAGAACTTCAGCCTTCTGACCATCACCTTGCTGTTGGTGAGCATTCCAAACGGGGAGACTTTCGGTGCGCACTTACTATGGGGGCTGCATTGGAGGGGAACGTCCTGCTGCTAAATCATCTGGAAAGGGCACAGAGACGCAGGGAGAGAGGGGCAGGCATGGCCAGACGGAGGAGGGCCAACAGACGTTGCCACACCAGACCTTAAGATGCCAGGGTTTTCTGACAGCAGTTTTCCTACATGAACATGTCGGAGGAGCAGTGTATCAGAAGGCTGCGCTTTAGAAAGGAGGTGGTGACTGAGCTGTGCCACCTGCTTCAGCCAGATCGGCAGCCTCAGTTAAGGTGCAGGACATCTCTTTCAGTGGCTGTGAAGATGACGACTGTTGCCCTGAACTTCTATGCAAGCGGCTCCTTTCAGGCCGCAACTGGGGACATAGCCAACATCTCGCAGTTTGCGGTGTATTGCTGCATCCGTCAAGAGACTGATGTCCTGTTTAAAAGGAGGCGGCAGTACATCTCCTTCCCAATGGCCCCGGACAAGCAGCGGGAGTGCGCAGAGGGCTTCGCAGCAATAGCGGACTTCCCCATGGTGCAGGGTGCCATTGACTGCACGCACGTGGCTTTGCGGGCGCCTGTATTGAATCCGGAGGAGTTCCGCAACCGCAAGGGGTTCCATTCCTTGAATGTCCAGCCGGTCTGTGACCATCGACAGCTGATCCTTGCAGTGAATGCGCAGTTCCCAGGCAGCAGCCACGACGCCTTCCTCCTGGGCCAGACTTCTGTTGCCGACCTTTTCGAGGCCCCGGCTCACCCAGGAGGTTGGCTTCTCAGGGACAAGGACTATCCTCTGTGCCCGTGGCTGATGACCCCGCTCCGTTCGCCCAGCACCCCTGCTGAAGAACGCTACAATGCGAGCCATCAGGCGACGAGGAACATTGTGGAGCACACAATCGGCGTCCTGAAGCAGCGATTCCGCTGTCTGGACCATTCCGGAGGAGCCCTGCAGTACTCGCATGAGCGAGTCTCCCACTTTGTTGTTGTATGTTGCATGCTCCATAACCTCGCTATCCAACGTGCCCAGCCAATGCCACCAGACATTGAAGCACCAGCGGTGGAGGTGGAGGAGGAGGAGGAGGAGGAGGAGCATGACCATGATGGGAGGGAGGCACAAACTGGAAGGGCCGTCCGTCAGAGGCTGACCAGAAGTTGCTTCTAGGCCCCTCTCTCGGAATGCATGCTTACATTCCAAGAAGAGGAATGGAACCGTCCTGATACCCCAAAGCCGGTGAAGGGCAAAATGCATGTAAATAGCAGACATGGCCATTGTAAATAAAGAAAGTTGTTTATTTTACAAAATGTGCTTCATTCCAACAAGACAAAGCAACGGCAACAGAAAGCAAAACTAACACACTGACACATCAGTGACTCGCACACCCGGGAGACTGTCCAAAACATCACTAACATTCAGACCAGCATCCTCGGCCTTGATTTCTACAAATAAGATGTTACAGCAGCACCTTCTACTCTTTCCCCCTTGATGGTGATCTGCTTCTCTTGAGAGATTGGCCCCTTCCCTCCCTGCAGCTCCTCCATAATGGGATCCCAGTGGCTGCAGCAAGGCTGGGGGAGGCCTGCTGACTGTCCGAAAGCGCAGATGCCCCTGAGGGATGGCCTGGATGACCTCTGGCCCTGGAGGGCCCAGCTGCTGACTGCTCCATCTGTGCATGGGTGGAAGCAGTCTGTCCTGCAGGTGGTGGCAGCTGCAGTGGAGACGTGCCAGCGGTGGCATCATGAATGCTGTCATCCTGAGAGCGGACAGCAGCTCCCTGGTCGGCCGACACAATGGCACTCTGACGGGGAAGCACCACAGCATGCTGTGGTGCTGCAAGGGCCCCGGGTAATCCTGCCTGATCCAGCGAAGGTGGCAGCAGTCAGTGGTCGCGTGGCCTCAATCTGCGTCTGCATGAGACCAGCGAGTGGCTGCGTGGCAGTACTCAGCAGTTGCATGGCAGGTGCCAGTGCTTCGGCGAAGCCCTGGACAGTCCTTTCCTGTGCTGCCCCAAAGCCCTGGACAGTCCTTTCCAGTGCTGTCCCAAAGTCCTGCGCACTCCTTGCCTGTGCTGCGCCGAAGTCTTGGACACTCCTTGCCTGTGCTGCGCCAAAGTCTTGGACACTCCTTGCCAGTGTCTCGATGGATTCAGGCATCCTTGCCACTGCAGCCATGAGCTCAGTGTGCCTGAGCCCAGCCTGGGCGCTCATTTCTGCGAGGGCACGCACCTCTTCTACGCTCTGTGCAGCAGCACTCGCGGCCTGACTCGCCCTCCGGGGAGACAGCCCCCCGAGCTTCCCTACCCACCTTGCATTGCTGCAGCCCACTGGTTCCTGGAACTGGTTCCTCCTCAGAGCATTCCCCCCCCGCTCCCCTCCAGGGAAGTAGTCTCCCCAGTCTGCAGAGGGGCTGGCTCGCCTGAGGGTGTTAGGGATGGTCCAGCTTCCTCCTGCTCGTCTCCTCCGGAGTCAGTGGCAGTGGCAGCTTGAGGGCCCGGCTCCCGAGCTGGTGATGCAGCATCTGAAAGCAGGGAGGTTGAGGAGTGGCTTTAGTGAAAGGACAGGGTGGCAGCAAGGGATGCATGAGTGCTGCAATGCACTGACTTGGGTCCAAAGTGAAAAAGCATGCTGGTGGGGGGAACAAGTGGAAGGAGAGAGCTCAAAAAGGTGATGACCTTACCATCGCTGTGCACAATGGGGTCGGCAGCTCCAGAGGTGACAGGACCACTCATCCGGCTTCCAACAATCTGGTGGACTCGCTCCTCGAGGTCTGTGAGGGTCTGCAGGTGAGACTGGCCTCCACCAGCACGAAGCTGCTCCCTACGGTTCCTGGCCAGCTTGGCCTGCAGGAGAAAGGACGGGAAGTGATGAAACATGCTGCCCTGAGCTGACATTACATGCCCCCCATGGTAGAATAGCCCTTACATTATGCACTGAGCTGAATGTGCGTGTGTGTTTCCAGAAAGGGCCATGGGTGCTGGCTGGCAGATGGCCATTGGGACTTCGCGCACCCTCTGGCCATAAAGCCAGGTGCAGATGGAGGGATGAAGATGAATGTGAAAAAGGCACTCACCCTAACGACCCGAGTGAGGTCGTTGAACTTCTTCCTGCATTGCACAGGAGTCCTGGGCACCACGCTGCTGGAGGTGACTCTTTGGGCAACATCCCTCCAAGCTCTGCGGTATTCGCTCTGATGAGGCCTCCTGCCATTCTCGGGGTACAGCATAGCTCACCGGCGCTCCACTGCGCCAACCAGATCATCCAATGCCCCATCGCTAAAGCGCTCCGCTCTCTGCCTGACCCTCTCCATGTCTTGGAAGTTTTGAACGCCACAGGTAGGTCACCGCCGATTTTGAGGCCTACAAGGCGTAAAGTGTGGCTGCTGATGTTAATTGACCCGCCCCTTTAAGAGCCGGCCGGCGCCAGCGTGTCTCAGAGAAATCGATTATTGACAGCACCTGCGCTGCGCCCGGCCGCCGAGAAATTGAGTAGCGCCGCCGGGTTAGCGCCTTAAGAGTTCCGTGCAGCGCCTGATTTAGCGCCGCAATCACCCTCAGGGGTGCTGCAACCCAATATCAATCAAGGTGGCGATAAGTTGCGCCTGGCGCTAAACTTTGCGTACCGCCAAAACTAGCGCCACAAGCAGGGCTATACCGAATTTATCCCCCTCTGTCCCTTCCTGTCACACTCTGGTTATTATTTCCCCCATCTCTATTCTGCTCTATTGCTTTCTCATTTCTCATTGACTTTTTTAATTCCCGCTCACCTGGATCCTCCCTCCCACTATTTAGTTTAAAGCCCTCTCTACAGCCCTAGTTATTCGATTTGCCAGGACTCTAGCCCCAGCATGGTTCAAGTGAAGCCCGTCCAAACGGAACAGCTCCCTCTTATCCCAGTACTGGTGCCAGTGCCCCACAAATCGAAACCCATTTCTCCCACACCAGTCTTTGAGCCACTCGCTCATTTCGCTGATCTTATTTACCCTATGCAAATTCGCTCGTGGCTCGGGTAGTAATCCAGAGATTATTACCTTTGTGGTTCTGCTTTTTAATTTAGCCCCTAGCTGCTCATACTCTCTCAGCAGAACCTCTTTCTTTGTCCTGCCTATGTCATTGGTGCCTACGTGGACCATGACAACTGGATCTTCCCCCTCCCACTCCAAGTTTCTCTCTAGCCCAGAGGAGATGTCCTTAACCCTGGCACCAGGCAGGCAACACTGCCTTCGGGACTCGCACTCTCGGCTGCTGAGAACAGTGTCTATCTCCCTAACTATACTATCCCCATCACTACAACATTTCTTTTTACTCCCCCCATTTGAATGGCTCCCTGTACCATGGTGCTGTGGTCAGTTTGCTCATCCTCCCTGCAGACCCTGCCCTCGTCCACACAGGGAGCAAGAATCTCGTACCTGACAGGGCCAAGGGCTGAGGCTCCTCCATCACTACCTCCTGGATCCCAATACCTGCCTCGCTTGAAGTCACACCCTCCTATCCCTGACCATGGGCCAAATTGGAAGTAATTGCTCTAGTGGGTGTGACTGCCTCCTGGAACATAGGCCCCGATTTTCAGCTTGTGTGGGGAATGGTCGGGTTTTCCCGAATGTGGGATTTCTGACACACATAAAAAAGTGTCAGTCAGCTCTACGCAATTTTCCCTCAAGTGGCCAATTAATTCCCAGCATGTGGGAAGCCTTGCTAATTGTCCAATTCAAGTCAGAAATCCCCACAGTATGATGTCATCATTCGTGGTGCTTTCAAGGTCCATAGCAAGCACTGCATCCTCTGAAGGCTTCCAAATGAACAATACAGGATGGCAGAGGAGCCTGCAGCAGCTGTGGCCAGTGCCAGACCCCGAGCTGCCTCCAAATTCGACGAGGCTTCACTGCAGGCATTATTGGATGGGGTTAGGGCCCAGAGGGAGGTCCTCTTCCCTAGGTCAGGGAGGAAGAGGCCTCCCACTGAGACCAATGCTGCATGGATGCAGGTGTCAGCAGATGCCAACTCACTGGGAGTCACCAGAAGAACCTTGGCATTATATCTTGTAGGATTTGCAAAATTGGACTTTGTATTAATAAGGGTCAAATGGCAGAAGAGGCCATGATTTTAAAGACTGTTTTAAAAGAAGCCCAGAAAAAGGGGCATACAAAATGGCCGCCATACCATGTGACCAGCTTATTGGGACATTTTAAAATGGTTCCTGCGAACCCTCAGACAGCTTTGTGGATTCAACCCACAGTAAGTTCTGGAAGCCGTTTGAGAGAACGAAACCAGACCCACACATATGCATATGGATTAGATGCAGATCCAGTCAAGATCGGCCTGGAGACAGAGGCCATCTAAATGTCGACCCAGACAAAAGGGGACAATTTCATATTCATGAGAACAGCACCAAGGACTAGATAACAAGATTAGCAGGACATTAAAAACAATGAAGGTCATTCCAGACCAGAGATGGGCCTTTACCAGCCATCAAACATTTTAAAATATAATAACTACCCCGCTGTGCTCCCAGCCCGCCAAAAGTTAAACAAAGACTAACCTGATTTTGGGCGGGAAGTGGAAGCTTCTGGGGGAAAAGTATAACTGGAGGAGTTGGAGTTGTACAGACACTCACGCAGACTCGGGAAACTCTGAAGGAGACACCGGAGTTGTAGTTGTGGAGACAGCGGTGGGTGAAGAGGAGTCGCTTCGGGAGAAGATCAGCAAACTCCTCTCCACCATCGGAGGAGGAAGAAGAATCAAGCCAACATCAAGAAGGCCGTTTCGAAGCCGGCGTCCCACCCCGGGGAAACACATTGGGAGATCATCGACCATCCCCGGGCCGTTGCTGAAACGAGAGGCCATTGACCCAACTTGGGAGAAGAAACAAAAAAATAAAAACCCCAAGAGAAGAAACCTTCCAGCCACTCCGGCTTGAAAAGAGACAATAACGAACCAAGGAAATCTATGGGAGCCAGCCCAAGGCTCCTCTGACCGGGGTCGAGCCGACGATCCTCGACCCCACCGACATCCAGGCCCGCCGGTGTCCAGCCGCCCCGACCGCCACCTCAGGAGAGAGGTGTGGCACAGCTCGCAGGGGTTCCACGATCCACGAGGAGACGGAGCGCCTGAAGGAATCAAAACACAGACTTGATTTCAAAACCTTGCACTTCCCAGTGGGGTTGGTGAGCATGTTTCTGGCCCTTCACAATCAGATCTAGATAGGTTTAATAAGGGGGTGGATTTAAGGGTACAATTAACATGAGTTGTTGTCCCTCAATGTTCCGTGTTTCCTTATTTCATCATGATCTTTGTAGAGTATAAGATGCCTGTATTTGCCTTAGTTAGTACTGTGTCGTTATGATTTGTTTGTGTTTTTCCCTCCCATGTACTCTCTTATCTGCTTGCATTTGATTTGATATTTTCCTTATGCAATAAAGTTTCATTTTGTTTCATCAAACTTGGTCTACAAGAGTTTTCTCTACATTGTAGTTCCTGCCCCAAAGTCCAGAGTATAGAATCTAAGGGGCGAGTGGGTCGAACCACTCAAGGTTTTACTGTGCAAGAGAGAGAGGCCTCTAGAGAGAGAAACCTCAGACATCTCTCAAGGAAAACTCCTTACAATCTCTAACTCCTTCCGTTACTCCCCCACAGTACCATCCAGAGCCCCCGTCCTCACTGTGGAGGAGGAAGAGGCTGTGCAGCAAGACTCCTCAGAGGAAGCTCCAACCTCTGAGGGCGCAGCGTCAGCAGAAGTAAGCGCACCCAGCACCAGCGCAGACACTCACACCGCGGGGGGACCTTCGGGACATAGAGTAGTGTTGTCACCTGGTGTTTCACAGCTCACAAGTGAGCCTCAGCAGATTCTGGAGACAGGGACAGCAGTGGAGAGTCCTCGTCGGAGGGCGCAGGACTCTGCCAGCTCAGCTCAGCTGCGCTGCATGTTGACCCTCTGCCTCTGGGTCCATCCGCAAGAGAAGAGGTGATGGATCGCCATGCACAGATGCAGGAGTCTCTGGCAGGCTTTGTCTCCAGGGTCGCTGCGAGTGTGGAGCGAATGGAGGAGTCCATAGCGACCATGAGCAGAGCCTTTGTGGAGTCATTGGCGCATGAACGCATCACCATGGAAAGGTTGGCAACCTCCATGGAGGAGATAACTCGCCAGGGTACGGGAAACATGGTGAGTGCTCATAAGAGAATGACATCTCTTGAGGAGCGTTGGCCATCTGTTGAGCAGAGAAACCAGATCTTCATGGCAGTCCTTCTGAGTAGGACTGCCAGTGCAGAAACAGGTCCCCATGGCCCCCTAAAGCGCAGCAAGGTGCTCTCAAGCCACTTCCAAGTGCTGGCCCCTTCTGGCCTGTGCAGCTTCAGGTGAGTGAGCAGCAGCCTGGTGCTCCTGGTAATCATCCTGCTGTTCCTGGTTCTGCTGCTGCCGCCTCTGCTGCTGGAGATCCTCTAATGGCAAGAAGGGAAGGAAAAAAAGGCGTCCCATGCTTCTCGTAGATGCCTCTGCTGAGGAAGCGCTGAGTGAGGGTGGCGAGAGGGGCTTCCCAGGAGATCGCATTGGAGAAGTGTGTGAGGCTCCAACCTTCCACAGCTGTGCCTAAGCCTTGAAGAAGTAGCCCCAAACCTGCAACAAGGTCCTTCAACATACAAGTGCTGTCCCTTTAAATCGCAGCTTCTCCGATTGACCTGCAGCTGCAAGCAAGCAAGCTGGCAAGCTTCACACCAGGTTTCATCAGCGGGGTTCCCCACAGGCGTGTTTAGCGTGGGGAAAGCCCCAAATTCGCAACGGCCCCGGAAAATCTACTTCAACAAGGTAATAATTGGTCATTAGTGTTCCGATGACCAGTCCCGCCAGCGGCGGCCGGGACTGAAGCGGGTCGCGGAGAAACGGCGGTCCGAAAGTCGGACGGGGTGGAGAATCAGGCGGGGGGGTCGCGACCCGCTTTTTCGGCGATTTTTCGGCCCCCGGCCGCCTGGAAAGCCGCTCGACGGCTGACAGAAAATCGACCCCATAGTGTCCAGGTAACGCTCCCCCTCCCTAATGTGTCGCAGTGTCTGAATCTCAGTCTCCAGCTCATAAACTCTGAGCCGAAGTTCCTTGAGCAGCCAACATTTGCTGAAGATGTGGTCGCCTTGGACCTCAATGGTATCCACCAGCTCTCATGTGCAACAACAACAACACATTGCCTGGTCTACCATCTCAATTAATTAATTTGTTTTTAAATTTGGAACACGTATATCTTTTAATCTACACCAAGACACTTAAATTTAGACGCCCAAGTTTGGGGAAAAAATGCGAGAAATATAGAAATACTCACCAACCAATCACTTACCTGCTTTCTGGTGATGTCACACTTCGATTACTTTTTACTTCTTTATACTCACCGGTCTGTTGTAGCCGCGCTCTCCTGGGCTCCCGCTGCTTTAGTAGTGCCGAACTCTCGCTCTCTCCTGGGCTCCCGCTGCTTTCGTAATGCCGAACTCTCGCTCTGTCCTGGGATCCCGCTGCTTTAGTAGTGCCGTACTCTTGCTCCCACCTGGGCTCCTGCTGTTTTAGTAGCGCCGAACTCTGATATGGCACACTTGATGCTCAGGACAGTAGATGTCACTACCACTGATAGTCAGGACAGTAGATGTCACTACCACTGATAGTCAGGACAGTAGATGTCACTACCATTGATAGTCAGGACAGTAGATGTCACTACCACTGCTGTTCTTTATCACCTCATCTGCAGACCATCATGCACACAGCAGCACTTGATGACTGCTTCTGTGCTCAGCCTCAGTAAACGGCTCTTCAGGAAGCCCCAGGTAGCTGTAATTTGCATTAACGTGTCTGTTGGAATATGAAATTTCAAATAAGATTTGGAGGTTAAAGTGAGTCTCTACAAGACTTTATTGTTAAGCAGTAGCAGTTTACACACATCCAAGCTGTGTCTAGTTACCAACAAATAGAATTACAATCAGGAATTTTGCAACAACCAAGGATTGCCTTCTTTCCATCAGGTGCCCAGCATGCCAAATGTGCATGTCTTCTTTACAGCAAACCGCACATTGATTTTAACCCATTTGTTACCAACATTCCCCACTTTGAAACTCTAGGATTCTTCCTAGGGTTTCCACTTATCTAAAGACGCTCTCACGGCCCTCAGGCCCTTGCCACCCTAATGGTTCTGTTCCTTACGACCTACATATACCTCACTAACACTATAGTTTCCATGACAATCTTCCTGTACCTCACGCATCTCAGGGTCTGTTTAACCAGATAAATCAAGGCGGTTACCCTCTAGGCAATGATAAACACCATAGACATGATTCTGATCCAAGGATGCCGTCCCACATTATAATCTACCTCCCAACATTCATGATTTTTTAATACACTTTATATCTTTCTCTATGTTGTCATTTTGATGCTACATGTGTAACAAGTGTTTTTGAGATGTGATGGACCTTTGCAAAATAGACCATAAAGTTAAAGACAATGGCGGGATAGGATGCCTAAACCTCACCATTGAATGTAATGCCTCTGTCTGGAGGGTTATATTCACTTAAACTCAGTGATATTATGCACCCAAACTGGCATTATAATTTTGTCTCCAGATTATGTTATCTCTCTTGGGGTGAGGCATACCATAAACTCTGGAAGATGGCAGATGGCAGTGCCATGCTTGTGCTGCGATGCCATGCCATGTCATATTTTCCTTGTTCCTGATAAACAAAGTTCATTCTTGTGTTAGGCCAGTTGCTTCCTGTGATGGTGCAATTGGGAGATTCTTCATCCATTGTGCAGCCACAAGCTGCTAATGGGTTTTTCAACACATAGCTTCACCTTTCCTGGAACCACATGAGGTCTCTGGGGCTTTCCAGACTCCCTTCTCTCTCCTTACAAGAGTTCTTGCAAAATTCACACATTCCTTCAGCATATTTGATTGATCATCATGCTCAATCACTCCTATCGACTCGACCTTAAAAACCTCCATAGGTCTGTGTTCCTCCAACTGTGGTATTGCCACCACAACAAGTATGACACCCCATTATATTCTCGGATTGGCTACATGATTTTCTGGTGTAATAAACTGAACAGTAGCGTCTTACTTTACATCAATCTGAATTTTGCTGCCCAGATACCAACTGATTAAATGGCTTTCCTTCACAAACTAGGTAGTTTATTATTTGCCCCTTTTGGATCTGATTCAGTTTTTTTTTAAACTTGATGCATGCCGCATGTAATTGCTTTTGACATCTTCTGCTCCCTATATTCTGCATTGGTCAGATTAATCATTAATAATCTCCTGCACCTCATGCATAGCATCTACTATTTCATGCATTGATAACACTGTTTTTAGTCCTCCAATAATATCATCACTTTGAGTGGTCATCCCCTTCAGAGTCCCTTTAGCTGTTTCATCATTGCCTCATCATAGAGTCATAGGGGGTGATTTTCTCACTGGAGGCGAGATGGAGGTGGGTTTCAGTTTGGGTGGGTTTGAAACCCGCCTCCACTGATAGTTTTCAAAAATTTGCGTTTTTCCCATGATTGGCCACTTGATTTCAGAGGTGTGGGATACCCTTGGTCAATTAGTGTTTTGGGACTGAAACTCGCCTCTGCTGACAACACTTTTCCAGAATGGTTTTATGGCTTCTTGCTGCCTTGGCTCATTTCACAGGATTTCTGCCTATGCTGCACCACCCGCAACATATTCTGAGAAACCACTATGTCCAATTCCAAGGAAAGGGCCTCCCCGAGGCTCTTGGATGAGGCGCTGCAAATGTTGTTTGAGGGGGTGACAGCTAGCAGGGGGGTGCTCTTCCACTCATCTGGGAGGAAGAGACCTGCCAAAGAAACCAAGGCTGTGGGTCCAGCTGGCAAGGGATATAACATCCAGATCTGTGTGCAGGTTGGGAGAATGTTTCTGTGTATTGATAAAATGCCATCCCTGTTGGAAAGCATTAAAATGATTTGATGCCAAAATGTTGGCATTATGGTATCTGATCTTTCGCCTTAGGCAGCTCCACATTGTGGGCTCCGCCACACTTGTGTTGTCAGGCTGGTGGCCTGAGTGAAAGGAGGCCAGAGAGTCGTGTCAATTGTCAATGATGTCTTAGGATGGAGCCAAAGACATGTGCCAACTTGGGCAACCTATGCAAATCTGGCCAGGATAAATTCATCCCTTGCATCCCAGGCAGCCATGTGCTCGCGTGCTGCCGCTGCTGCTGGTCGATACACCGGCACTTTGACCTCCTCCTGCTCCTCCTCCTCCTCCTGCTCCTCCTCCTCCTCCTGCTCCTCCTCAGCATCCTCCTCCTCCTCCTTATCCTCATCTGAAGAGCATACAGAAAGAAAACAAATGGTTCCCATGCTGCTTGCAGGTGCCTCCTTTGGGGAAGCACTCATTGCAAGCAGGGAGAGGGTCTTCCAAGGAGGCCCCACAGTTGAAAGATTCAAGCTGCAGCACCTCTGACTTCAGAAGGCCTTCTAAAAGTGCTCACAGACCTTTTAAAGCAAAGGCACCTGCAAGTAATCCTTGATGAAAGAAACATTGTCTCATTAGATCTGCAGCTGTGAGGAGGCCACCCACGAGTCAACCCACCAGGTTTACCTGGTGTGGTTCAGGAGGTGCGTGGAGCACGCCGAAATCATCGAAAAACCAGGAGGGCCTCTCAAAATAGGCTTAGAGAGGTCCTTAACGAGCATTTAATGATCTTAAGTAGCGCTATGGCCAGCTGGAGGCGGGACTGTTACCCAACCTCCAAAACCGCTACCGGCAAAATCCCGCGGAGGCAGTTTGGAGGCGGGTTCTGAACCCGCCCTCATTGTTTCTGATTTTCCCGCCTTTCCCGCCTCCAAACCCACCTCCTCCGATGTCAGAAAATCATCCACCTAGAGTCATAACGGCACAGAAGGAGGCCATTCGGCCCATCGAGTCCATGCTGGCTTTCTGTAGAGCAACCCAGTCAGTCCCATTGCCCCGCTCTATCCCCATAGCCCTGCAAGTTTATTTCCTTCAAGTGCCTATCCAGTCTCCCCTTGAAAACATTGAGGGCTCGATTTTCCAAGCCCCGAGGAGGCGGGCATGGAGGTGGACCCACAGCCTTGGTTTCGCCTGGGAGGATGCAAGTCAGAATGAGCATCTCTGGCTGGCTTCTCACAGGCACAAGGCGTCATCGGCTGCACACACGTGGCAATCTGGGCACCCCCCAGATCAACCAAGAGTATTTGTCAACTGGAAAAGCTTCCACTCTATCAATGTGCAGCTGGTGTGCAACCACAAAAAGATATTTCTGTAGGTGTTTGCAAGATTCCCAGGGAGCTACCATGATGCTTTTGTCCTGCGGTAGTCCAAGCTTCCTGATGTCTTCGGACATGCAAACAGACTTATAGGGTGACTGGTAGGAGACAAGGGATACCCACTTCAAACATTGCTGATGACACCCATCAAAAACCTGACCAATGAAACCCAATAGCGCTAAAATGAATGCCATATGATCACTAGATGTGTGATAAAACAAGCCATCAGCATGCTGAAGATATGCTTCAGGTGCCTAGACAGAACTGGAGGCGCCCTTCAGTACTCACCAGCCAGGGTCTCCAGAATGGTCATGGTTTGCTCAACATTGCGCAGCAGCAAGGTTTGGACCTGCAGGAGGAACAAGGCGAAGAGCTCAGTTCCTCCTTGAATGATTCGGAGGGGGAAGAGGAGGAAGACAAGGAGGAGGAATGTGATGATGGCAATGCATGCCCAGCACATTGCTGCCCAGGACACCAGGGATGCCCTTATTAATGCAAGGTTGCACCAGTGGACCATTGTCACAAGCACATGCAATGGCTACAGTATACAGCAGCCAAGAGAAAGTAGTACATCTCTTAAGGTAGTTCTCTTAAGGTGGAACAGGTTACATACACCACAATCCTCCCTTTTTAGCTTAACAGTTATATCCCCATTTAACATAACATAATAACATATATATATATACAACTTCATGCAAAACAGTTCAAAGATTCAGTCTCTGAGGAGGCCTCCTGATTCGAGTTGGATAACACCTTTCAGGGGTCTCTGATTCTCGTTGCTGGGGTGACTCATCTAGTTGGTCTCTTATGGATTGGACATCATCATCAGGTACATTCACTTCTGAGGTAGATGCTTCAGGTTCACTAACTTCTTCCACGGTTGTCTCTGTCGTAACCCTGGGTTCGACCCTTGTTCTCGATTCTACCAGTTGGTCAGCATGACGCCGTATTACATTTTCACCAATATCTACCGTGTACATCAGGGGTCCTTGTCTGGCCCGAATTGTTCCAGATTGCCATTTCTCGTTTTTATAGTCCCGGGCTAACACTGGTTGTCCTATTTCGAAGCTCCGAGTGGTCTTGTTATTTATATGCTGGAACTGTTTGTTTTCAACTTCCCTCCGCACATTTGGTTTTAACAAGTCCAACCTGGACCGCAACCTCCTGTTATAGAACATCATGGCAGGACTTTGGTTTGTCACTGCATGAGTGGCGTTTCGATATGCCAGTAGGAATTTGTCCACCTTGTGTTGTAGTGGAATCTGATCTTCGCTCATGGCCTTTATTGCTTTTTTAAACGTTTGTACAAATCTCTCGGCCAACCCGTTTGTAGCCGGATGATATGGGGCAGAGGTATAATGTTTCACCCCATTCTTCTTCATGAATTTCTGGAATTCTTCTGACACGAACTGCGGTCCGTTGTCTGAACATATTTGTTCTGGCAATCCATTTCTTGCAAATATCGTTCTTAGCACCGCGATCGTCTTTTCCGAGGTAGTGGTAGTCATCTTAATCACTTCTGGCCATTTAGAATGTGCGTCCACCGCAATTAAAAACATGGAGTCCATGAATGGACCAGCAAAGTCAATATGTACACGTTGCCATGGGGTTGAAGGCCATTCCCATGGATGCAGCGGTGCAATCGGAGGTGCATTTTGCACTTTTTGGCACCCTGAGCAGCTTTTCGTCAGATCCTCTATCTGTTGGTCGATACCCGGCCACCACACATAAGCCCTAGCAAGGCTTTTCATCTTGACTCCCCCCAGATGACCTTCATGCAGTTCCTTTAGAACTCGCTCTCTTAACTTAGGAGGAATAATCACCCTTGTTCCATACATCAATGTTCCTTGACAGACGGACAGCTGTTCTCGTCTTGCTGAGAATGCCGGTAACAGTGGATCACCATGTGCTGGCCATCCCTTCACTGTCACTTCGTAGACCCTGGACAGTGTCGGGTCGTTCCTGGTTTCTCTTTCAATACTTGCATTGGTGACTGGCAAACATTCGATGATGGTCAAGTGAAATAACTCAACAGGGTCAACCGTCGGTGCCTCCTCCTCTGTAGGTAGTGGCAGGCGCGACAGCCCATCAGCATTACCATGCTGCTTTGTACCTTTGAATTCAATCTGACATTGATGTGCCCCTAGGAAAAGGGACCATCTCTGGAGTCTCTGTGCTGTCATCACCGAAACACTCTTCTTAGGGTTAAAAATGGATACCAACGGCTGGTGGTCTGTCAGAAGCGTGAACTTTTGGCCCTGCAGGTAATGATTAAACTTCTTTACTCCCCACACAAGGCTGAGAGCCTCCCTATCTATCTGAGCATAGTTGCGCTCAGCGGAGGTCAATGATCTGGATGCGAACGCAACTGGCCTCTCCTGGCCATTTGGCAACTTGTGTGAGAGTACTGCCCCAATACCATATGGAGAAGCATCACAAGCCAAACGAATGGGCAGCGTTGGGTTGAAGTGAGCCAACACTTCCTCTGAGGTGATCAATGCCTTGCTTTTGCGAAAGGCCCTCTTACAGTCCTCGCTCCACTTCCATGGTACTCCCTTCTGCAAAAGAGCATTCAGCGGGTGCAGCACCGTTGATAAATTTGGCAGAAACTTATGGTAATAGTTAGTCAACCCTAGGAACGACCTCATCTGGGATACATTATCCGGAGCGGGAGCCTTCACAACAGCTTCGATCTTGTCAGGAGACTTATGAAGCCCCTCCTGGTCAATGACATGACCACAGTACGAGATCCT
This sequence comes from Somniosus microcephalus, assembly GCF_052327205.1. Taxonomy (NCBI): domain Eukaryota; kingdom Metazoa; phylum Chordata; class Chondrichthyes; order Squaliformes; family Somniosidae; genus Somniosus; species Somniosus microcephalus. Next base: position 164,694,176 of record NC_140995.1, on the reverse strand, counting down.
CTTCTGAAAGAACTCACATTTCTGGTGATTAACTCGAAGTCCATATTCTTTCAATCTGGTGAGCACCAGTTCCAAATTTGCAAGGTGTTCCTCGTCATCATCTCCTGTAATCAGAATACCGTCCAGGTAACATTGTGTGCCTGGAATTCCCTGTAATACCTGCTCCATGGCCCTCTGCCAAATTGCTGGCGCCGATGCCACTCCAAAAACCAGTCTATTATACCGGTACAAGCCTCTATGCGTGTTGATCGTGAGATACTGGCGTGACTCTTCCTCAACTTCCATCTGTAAGTACGCCTGCGCCAGGTCTATCTTGGTGAAGTGTTTCCCGCCAGACAACGAAGCGAAGATATCCTCAATCCGCGGAAGCGGATACTGCACCGTGTGAAGCACCGGATTAACAGTGATCTTGAAATCTCCACAGATGCGAACCTTCCCCGGTTCCCCCGGCTTGTTGCTCGATGAACGCTTCATGACGGGAACAATGGGCGTGGCCCATTCACTCCAGTCTACCTTAGACAGTACTCCTGAACGTTCTAGCCCTTCCAGCTCAGCTTCCACAGCAGGTCGTATCGCATAAGGTACCGGACTGGCTTTGAAAAATTTCGGGTTTGCATGTTCTTCAACCTTGATGTTTGCCGTAATTTCTCTCAGTGTTCCCAGTCCCTGTTGAAACACCTCTTTAGCATCATCCAATATTCTGGACAATCGTTTAGGTTTGACATCTTTTTTACCGGAATCTACCGTTAGTGCTTTTAAGGAATGCCAGTCCATTTTTATTTTCCTAATCCACTCCCGTCCCAGTAGTGGTGGACCTCCCTCAGGTAGCACATATAAGTCCATTCCTCGGCTTTCTTTGCCCTTGTGGACCACCTTTACCTCTATCTTCCCGATGGGGTATACTCTTTGCCCCGTGTATGTTTTCAATACAATCTCCGTATCCCGCAGGGGAATATGTGGGAATAACCTTATGTAATCTTGCTTATTCATGACCGTCAATGCCGATCCAGTGTCCAATTCCATCTTCACTTGGACTCCTGCTATCTGAAGTGTGAGCCAAATTGTTTGGAGGTCTGCTTCCTTACCAACATTGTGTACTCCTAGACTACCCAGTTCATAACTGCTGGAGTCTGAATCTGACTTCTGTTCGTTCGAACTGTTCTCTGTCACCTTGTGTACCTTTCTGTACTTTTCCTGCGGTGACTTTTTGTTGCTGGTCTTCTTTCCTGACCGGCATACTTTAGCTATGTGACCAAGCCTGCCACATTTTCTGCATTCCTGATTTTTGAACCAGCACTGGTTCTGATCGTGTGTTGTCTTTCCACAACGATAACATTTTACTGTACCCAAGACCATTTGATTGGTGCTGAGTTCCGGTGACCATAGCTGCATTTCCGCCGTGCCTCTCGCTGCGGCTTCTTGCGATGCTGCAATGGTGACAGCTTTATTAAGCGTAAGATCATTCTCCTCAAGCAGTCGCTTTTGTGTTCCTTCTTTTAACAATCCACACACAAATTTATCTCTCAGCGCATCTGCTAGTCCTGTTCCAAACTGACAGTACTCCGATAGCTTACACAGTTCAATTAAAAATTCAGCATTGCTTTCGTCTTTCCGCTGCGTTCTTCTGTAAAATTTAAATCGTTCCACTATCATCAGCGGCGTGGGGTTTAAATGATTTTTCAGGACAGTAACAATATTCGCGAAAGTCTGATCCGCCGGTTTATTTGGTGATAGAAGGTGCTTCAATAGCCCGTATGTCTTCGCACCCATTGAGCTTAATAAGGTTAGTGCTTTCTCATCATCTGGTACCTTATTTGCTTTACAATAAACTTCCATGCGTTCTACATACGTGGTCCAATCTTCGATGTCACTATCAAAGGTATTAATGCTCCCATGTTTAGGCATCCTTGCAAGTTTTAAAATTTTTCTTTTTCTCAAAATGGCGGCTTCCCGCGCTTGTCTTCTTCCCCCGCCTACTAAAATGGCGGCTTCCCGCGCTTGGCGGTCTTTCCCGCGCTCGTCTTCTTCCCCCCCCCCCGCCGACTACAATGGCGGATTCCCGCGTTTGCCTTCATCCCCCGCTGGCTGCAATGGCGATTGCCGTGCTGCTGCCGTTCTCGCCTCCCCAGCGGTTCTCAATTCCCCGACGCTGCTTTGCCTCGCAGCCCCGCTTGCAGCCCGGTCCTTTACACCGGCTGCGTTTGATTTCTCCACGGCTCTCGTGCCTTAAGCTGCCCCAGTCACTGCGCCTCTCGGCCTCGATTGCAGCGCGGCCCTTTTTACCGGCCGTGGCCGAGTTCTCCGCCCTTATTCCTCCGTTTTCCCTCCCCTACTCCACAGCCAACGCGGCCGACTTTCTGCTCGTGTCGCTGATCGGCTTACCCACCACCGTGGTAGAAGGGATGATCACTGCCTGTCGCTGATGGAGGGCTTCGTGGTCAGAATTTTTCTTTTTAACCCGGGTTCTCGATGCCTCCCGTGCGATGGTGCTCAGCAGGATGATGCGGGCGGATGCCTCTTCTCGACGCCTGTTCTGAGGACGAAGCTGCCTTGGATGTAAAACTGCCGCAGGGTAAGATCGGACTTGTCGCCACTGTTGAGTCTGTGTGTCCCAGTTATGTTTAGGATCAATCACTGGACACAGACAACAAGAATAACTTTTAACAGGTCTTTACTATTCGGAGGTCAGGGCTGAACTGCCCAGCAAATCCCTACACAACACTTATATACCGGTGTGGTCACCACCGGTATCACAGTATTACAGTATACAGCAGCCAAGAGAAAGTAGTACATCTCTTAAGGTAGTTCTCTTAAGGTGGAACAGGTTACATACACCACACTAGCCACTATTGTCTAACAGTACTGAATACTTTTTCATTATGTGCCCATGAGAACCATGCATATACTCTTTACTGCAAGCCACAAACTGATCTTAACCCATTCATTCCCAACGGTGCCTACCTTGGGTAGTTGGTTGGCACAATACTGAGCTATGCTCCTAATGTTCCCTTGCTCCAGTCTCTTCCATCTCATCCTCCACAGTGCCATTGCCCACAAGTAGCACTATACCTAATCTGCTGCTGTCGAGTCTGTACTGGCAAATACGACTGCGGGTGTGACCGGAATAAAGTCCTCAGCTTGACCGACTAAAAATCAGACGAACTACACCAAGCTGTTTTTGTGCTAATAATAGCAATGCTGTCCAAATGAAGAGAGTGATTTAAGAGTGTATTACGTGAGTCAAAAGATACTTTCTGCATCTTTTGAAAACTATGCCCCAAATTCTGTTCTTTCTATTGCCAAATGCTTTTAATACCACCTGCACACTTAATCATTTATAAAATCTTGGCATTCACAAATTCAATATATTGTATTAGAAAGTGTAAATATTATTAAACTGACATGCATCTAGATTGCTCGTAGTTGCAACAGCTCCACTAAGGGACACATGTCTGGATTAGGTTCACTGCCTGCAAGCATTGAGGTACATCAGCTTGTCATTAGATTATTCATGGTTAATTTTCAAGTGTGATCAGCTTTTTCATGAATGTGTTCATTTTCTCTTGCTGTTAATTATTCAATGTCTGGCCAATGAATACAGTACTTTTGCAGTACATTCGCTTTCCCAGGTGTTTGTTGCTTTCAGCTGATATACAACTGCTGCTTCCCACAGTTTGTAAGTAACTGCAGGTCATTTACCAGGAACACAACACAATCTGTATAAACCAGTGGACAGGGAAATAATTAGCCTTTTCCTCCTGTGATCTCCTGTGAATCAGAGGTTATTGCAAACAGATCAGCTGTGGAAGTGGGAGAGGGGAAGAGGGAAGACGGGAAAAAGAGGGGGAGGGGTGCACCTCTCCACTGACAGAATTTGGAAAGAAAATTTGTAAGAAATCTGGCAGGAGACAGTGAAACAAATATTTTTTCATTGGGTCCTGGAAAATACATAAAATAGCGTTATCTTGCCCATTACAGATGCATTAAAAAACTGCCACAGTTGGTTACAGATATAAACCTATGAAGGTGTGGCGGAGCCACTGAATGACTCTGGGCAGCTGTACATAATTCCCTTTAACGATGTTCTAACACCAGCCTAAGCCTGTACCATTGTGTTAGACATGACTTCATTTTGTATATAGTGTTTGTATGCACGGGGCGTGGCCCCTTTAAGAGCATGGGAAAACGCGGGCAAATGCGATGACGTCATGTCGCAAACCACGTGACTGCCCAGGCAGTCCTCGTGGAAGCTCCATCTTGTTAAGACCTGTTTCGTGGTTCTCCTGTATCGATCTCATCAAACTGTTTGAACTCGTTTAGTTTTACATTAAAGACCTGTTTGATTTGATCTCCTGAGTTGACCTCAGTTATTAGTCAGGAATTCGTCAATTCCTACAAAGACATTTTTTTGAGTTTTCGCAATATGCAAAAGGGAGGTGTTCTAATCATTTTGAATACAATACCCAATTTAAAGATTTCACTTGAAGTTTGTCACATGTAACGCATAATGCAAATATCCCTTGAATAAAGTAACTTACTTTTTTCAGTAAAACCACCTCAGAAAACAAAATTGACTGAGAGGAATAATACTAAACACGCGGCTCATGAAATAAACATAAGATTGTATAAACGACCCATTGTATGTAGCATTTTTACATGTTATCTCAGAAAAAGTCATTAGGCTGTATTTTGCGACCCTTACGGGTGCGTACGAGGTGCGCACATGCCCGTAGGGGCCGCGTCATTCCAGGTTTAGGCATGCAAAGCGCATACGCTGAAACCCGGCACATGCGATCTATCAAGAATCCTCTTGACAGATCCTCCGCTTCCCTGGGAGATGGATCTCCGCGGGTGGAGAGTTGCGCTATTTGCCCAACTTCCACCCGCTGAAAGGCCGTGGAATTCTTACGCCTGGTAAAAGCAGGTGTAAAGCCAGCTTCTACCGCATAAGAGTTTTAAAAAATAGAAAAATAAAATGTTATCACTCACTTATATATTAAAAACCCTGTCCAATAAGGTAAGTTTATATTTAGCCCTGTTAAAACATATAGGGGTAGAAATTTGGTATCGCCCCGTTTGGGGCGCAATTATTGGCCGGGCGCAAAGTTTAGCGCCTGGCGCTAATTATCGCCTCCGACGGCAAACTTGGCTTTTATCACCCCTGGAGGTGATTGGAGCGCTAAATCAGGTGCTGCACACCAGTCTCAAGGCGCAAAGGCCGAGGAGCGAGGCGCCAACTCAGAACGCGGGCGCAGCGCAGGTGATGTCAATTAGCAATGGAACACAGACACACTGGCGCCGGCCAGTTCGTAAAGGGGAGGGTCGATCTTGCTCTCCAGCCACACCTAGCTCATTGGAGCCTTGAATCTCGGCCTGGACAGACCTGTGACTACATTTTCCAGCCAAGGACTGTGGAGACGGTGAGAGAACGAGCTCAGCACTTCAGCGAGCGGGCCTTGGAGGCTCTGGTTGGCGCGGTGGAGCGCAGAAGAGCGATACTGTACCCTGAGAGTGGCAGGAGGTCTTTGCCGCGCAACTACAGAAGAGTGTGGAGGGAGGTGGCTCAGCACGTCTCCTCCAGGAGCATGGTGACCAGGACTCATACTCAATGTCGCAAAAAGTTCAACGACCTCACTCATGTCGTCAGGGTGAGTGGCTTTTTTTCAATACCTCTCCATCCCTCCATTTCAACCTCACTCTATCGCCAGAAGGTCTTAAAACCCCAATACCCAACACTCATCCAACATCTACGGCCCTCTTATGAAACACACATGCACATTCCATACCTTGCATACAGTAAGGGCTATTCAACCATTGGGGCACATCAGGTAAGACCATAAGGGTTATTCAATTATGGGAGGCACATCAGGCAAGACCACGGCTGTATATTTACTCAGACGCCGTCCTTTTTCTAGCAGGCCAAGCTATCTCATAACAGGAGACAGCAGCAACGGACGGGTGGAGGGCGGCCTCAGCTGCAACCCCTCAGCGATCTTGAGGCGCGTGTCCACAGGTTTGTGGCAAACAAGGTGATCGGTCCCGTCGCCCCTGGAGAGGTCAACCCCGTTCGGGACAGCAATGGTAAGGTCATTAGCTTTCTCTCCTCTCTCATTCCACTTGTCCCTCACAACACCAACCTTTGACACTTTCAATCCTACTTACTAAATCGCTACACTCCTGCCTCCCTTACTGTCCCCTTGTCCTCACGCTAAAGCCACTCCTGTACCTCCCTGCTTTCAGATGGTGATTCACCAGCTGAGGAGACGGGCCCACAAGCGGCCAGTGGGAGCAAAGCCGCAGGCGAGGAGGAAGAGGAAGCCGGAGCATCGGCGCCACTCTCTCCCGAGGAAGCCCATGCCCACACTGGGAACACGTCTTCCCTGGAGGGGAGCAGGGGGGAAGGGTCTGATGGGGTTGAAGCTCCAGGACCCAGCGGGCTGCAGCAACATGATGTGGCTAGGGAAGCTCGGGGGCCTTCTCCCCAGAGGGAGGGTAGGCCAGCGAGTCCTGCTGCACTGGATGCAGAGGAGGAGTGGCTCATCACTGAAATGAACACCCAGGGGGTGGACATGCACACTCAGCTCATGAGTGCAGTGGGAAAGGTGCCCAAAAGCATTGATACACTGGCAAGGAGTATGGAGCACTTTGCTGTAGCACAGGCGGATGCCACGCAAATGCTTAGTGCTACAATTCAGTCACTGGCTGTCGTGATTCAATCTTAGACTGGTCTCATGCAGTCTCAGATTGAGGCCACACAAGCACTGACAGCTGCCATTGTCGCTGGTTCGGACACATTTCCCTGGGGCCCTCACCGCTCCGCAGCAGGCCAGCAATCTGTGTTCCAGCAGATTGCTCCTGATGCTGAGGTGCTGCCCGTGTGAGTGCCAGTGTGTCGGTCGAGCAGGGAGTTGCTGTCCTCTCTCAAGATGACAACATTCCTGCTGCCACCACTGTCACTTCCCCATTGCACTTGCCACCGCCTGTAGGACATACTGCTGCCGCCCATGCAGAGTTGGTGCAGTCTGCAGCCAGGCCCTCCAGGCCCAGAGCTGGTCGAGGCCATCCTTCAAGGGCATCTGTAGTCTCAGGTTTTGACAATCAGCAGCCTTCCACCAGCCTTGCTGCAGCCACTGGGGCCCCATTACGGAGGAGCAGTAGGGTGGGAAGGGGGGAAGTGCGCAAGGAAAGGAGATCACCCTTGAAGGACAAAAGTAGGAGGTGTGACGAAATGTTGGGAATTTTTTTATTAAAGGCCGAGGTTCGTGTTCAAACTTTTGTTTCGTGTTTTGGCCATTATCTCCAGGTTGCGTGAACCAGTTATGTTAATTAATGATTTTTTGGGTTTGTTTCTATTAGTTAGTCATGAAGAAATGACACACACAGAGTTTGTAAAATAAAAAAGTTTTTGTATTCAAAATGCACAGGTTTGGCCTTTAGAATCATTGCTGCCTTGGCCGGCTTTGTGGTTGCAGGTTGCTTTCATTCATGTTGTTCTCCATGCCAGAAGCCATTTCCTGAGTTGGGGCCTAGAAGCAGCTTGTTATCAGTCGTTGACAGACGGCCCTTGCAGTTTCAACATTGTGGGCCCCCCTCCCGCCTTGGTGCTGCTGCTGATCATCCTCCTCCTCTTCTTCCTCCTCCGGTGGTGCACCAAGGCCTGCAGGCATTGGCTGGGTCCTGAGGATTGCCAGGTTATGAAGAATGCAGCATACAACTATGAAGAGGGAGACTCGCTCAGGCAAGTACTGCAGGGCTCCTCCTGAGTGGTCCAGACAGTGGAACCATTGCTTGAGCACACCGATCGTCTGCTCAATGATGTTCCTGGTGGCGCGATGGCTCTCATTGTACAGCCGCTCATCAGGGGTGTTGGGGTCACGAAGCGGTGTCATCAGCCAGGCGCAGAGTGGATAACTCTTGTCCCCAAAGAGCCAACCACTTAGCTGATGCAGTGCCTGGAAAAGTTCTGGCACACCAGCCTGGCGCAGGATGAAAGCATCATGGCTGCTGCCAGGATAGCGGGCATTGACAGTAAGTATCAGCTGTCTGTGGTCACAGACCAACTGGACATTTAAGGAGTGGAAGCTCTTGCGGTTTCGGAAAACCTCTGCATTCTCATGCGGTGCCCACAATGCCACATGCGTGTAGTCAATGACGTCCTGCACCATGGGGGAGCCCGCTATCCTCGCAAAGCCCAATGCACGTTCATGCTGTTTGGCCTGGGTCATCGGGAAAGATATGTACTGGTGTCTCCTTTTATAGAGGGCATTTGTGACCTGATGGATACAGCAATGAACCGCGAACTGGGAGATATTGGCGATGTCCCCAGTAGCTGCTTGAAAGGAGTCGGTGGCATAAAAATTCAGAGCCACTGTGACCTTCACTGCCACCGACAGAAACGTCCTGCTCCTCAGTTGAGGCTGCAGATCTGGCTGCAGCAGGCGGCAGAGCTCAGTGACCACCTCCTTGCTGAAGCGCAGCCTGCGCAAACACTGCTCTTCAGACAAATGAATGTAGGAGAATTGTTCCCAGGATACCCCGGGAGGGTAAGATCTCCTGTGCAGAGGCCTATTGGCCCTCCTCTGCCTGGCCATGATTGCGTCTCTGTTGCCTCCGATTCTGCAGGGTCAGGATGACGCCCCGAATCACTGCAGCCCCCACAGTCTCTTGACAATCGAAGTAATGAAGGTCAAATCCAAAAGTACCTGCAAAGCGATGCTCAGTAGCCAAAACTACTTCACACAGCGTTGACTCTATGCAGAAGTCTCTCTCTCTCTCTCTCTCTCTCTCTCTCTCTCAGAATCTCTCTCTCTCTCTGTCAGAATGAGTGGTGCAAAAATGTCTACCACAGAAAAAGGCAGGAAGAGGGTGCCTTTAAATAGCGGTCCCCCCAGCCCCTCACCGACTGGGAAACGTTCCAGTCTCCCTGCCGTTGCTTGCGGCAGGCGGAAAGGAGGGGGGCGCCACTCAATATCCGGTCCGGGGCGCCACCAGGGTGCTGCACGCTCGACTGACGTCACGATCTGCGGGCGCAGGAAATCAGGGCGGTAAACAGTTGCGCCACCGCAAAAACTCGAGTCAATTTTGCGAGCAGCGCAAACATCGCCGCACCAGGGCGCTAGTTGCTTTGTGCCCAATTAGCGGCCTCTTAGGGCGCTAGCGGGAGGTGCAAACCAACCGAATTTTTCCCCATTATTTTTTTTCCAAGAAATTAAATTTTCATTTAAAATATTTAAATAAATGCCAGTTTAATTAATTTTATATAAGTAATGTTTCTTTTTTATTTATTTCATGAGTTTGTGTATTTTTTAAGTTATCACCATTCATACTTATGGGAGTTCTGTACGTACAGAACTCCCATAAGTATGAATGGGGATTCCCTTCTTTCATTGGTTGGGCCGGCCCACGTGACCTCAGGGGCGCTTGTGAACCGCACGCACCCCTTGGATACGTGGGCCTCTACGCATTTCTAACAGGAGAGGCCCAGGATCGCAAAGCTCTGTATCTCCCGGACCACCAGGTAAATGCGTAGATTTTTTTTGATGATCGGAGGCATCCGCCCCCAGGAAGCCTCCAATCGGAAATTCAGGCCCAAATACAAAAAATTTATATGGCACCTTGCACAGCTTCAGAACTTCCCAAAGCAAATTTACTACTATCTGAAACATAGTCACCATTGCAACACAGCACCAATTAGCACACAGCAAGGTCCCACAAACAGCAATGAGATAATGGAGATAAAGGAAGTTATGATGAACCTTTATAAAACACTGGTTCAGCCTCAACTGGAGTATTGTGTCCAATTCTAGGAACCGCACTTTAGGAAGGAGGTGAAGGCCTTAGAGATAGTGCAGAAAAGATTTACAAGAATGGTTCCATGAATGAGGGACTTCAGTTACATGGGTAGATTGGAGAAGCTAGGGTTGTTCTCCTTAAAGCAGAGAAGGTTGAGAGGAAATTTGATAGAGGTGTTGAAAATCATGAGGGGGCTAGACAGTGTAGATAGAGAGAAACTGTTCCTATGGGTGGAAAGATCAAGAACCAGAGGACAGAGATTTAAGGTGATTGGCAGAAGATCCAAAAACGACATGAGGAAAAACTTTTTTACGCATCGAGTGGTTAGGATCTGGAATTCACTGCCTGAAAGGGTGGTGGAGGCAGATTCAATCGTGGCTTTCAAAAGGGAATTAGATAAGTACCTGAAGGAAAAAAATTTGCAGGGCTACAGAGAAAGGGCAGGGGAGTGGGACTAGCTGAAGTGCTCTTGCAAAGAGCCAGCATAGGCTCAACAGGCCGAATTGAACTCCTTCTGTGCTGTAACCATTCTATGATTCTATGATAATGAGCACATAATCTGTTCCAATGATGTTGGATGAGGGATAAACATTGGCCGGGACATCAGGAGATTTCCCCTGTTCTTCTTCTAATAGTGACATGAGATCTTTTACGCCCACCTGAGAGGGCAGACAGAGTTTAGGTTTAATGTCGAATCTGAAAGAGGGCACCTCCGATAGTGCAGCATTCCCGAGAACTAGATTATGTGCTTAAGTCACTGAAGTGCAATTTGAACCCTTGACCTTCTGACTCAACAGTGAGAGCACTACCACTGGACCATGGCTAACACCTGGTCTGCAAGGGACAATGTTTACAATGAAACTTTGGCCTGGATCTTGCTGGAGCAGGGCATCTCTTGGCGTGCGCCGTTAGTTAGACATTTTCTGCTCAAAAACTTTTTGTGCTGCAACTTGCTGGAAGTGAGAGTTGATAAAAGCGTGGCGAGGGCAACAGGTCATCTGGGACCTTGGTGAATGGTGGCACCAACAGTGTATCTCCTGAAACAATCAGACTTATGGATTGAGAAAGAAACAGAGGAACGACGGAGAAGGAGGGTGAATTAGAGTCAAATCAGGTACAGAAAAAGAAATAAAGAGAGGGAAAGAAAGACTTGATTAAGAGAGAGAGAGAAAAGAGACAGAAAGGAAAAGTAAGAAAAATAAAATAATTTTAAATTTGAGATTTTTAAAATCTCTAACAAGAATTTTCTACGTGCAGGAATGAGAGTAAACAGTTAAAATTGTTCCCTTCCTGGGCCAGAGAGGTTGATTGGCATTGCATTAACAATTATCACGTCATTAAAAAGGTACTTAAGCTGTTAAGTTCCAGTCTTAACTTTCTGTGGCATGTTTAATGGGCAATTAATGCACAAATCCAGCAAATTCTTAAAAATAATGGGGAGGCTAAGGGCGAGATACTGTCTGTGCGAAGCAAAGAACAGAGTGGCATAAATCGACCAGAAGGATCTGGAGATTCGCAACTAACGGCGTAGCACTTAATCCCCAGAATTTGTAGGTCGATTTGTGCATTACTAACGGTATACGTCATTAACACATTATTTTTCTAGCAAGATCCGGCCCAGTAAGTTTTGGTACGCCTACCTATCTTCTGGAGCCAATAGGAAGAGGAAAGGGGCTTATAAGAACATAAGAACATGTGAAATAGGAGCAGGAGTAGGCCATTTGGCCACTCAAGCCTGCTCCGCCATTCAATAAGATCATGGCTGGTCTTCTACCTCAACTACACTTTCCTGCACTATCGCCATATCCCTTGATTCCCTTAATATCCAAAAAGCTATCGATCGCTGTCTTGAATATACTCAACGGCTGAGCCTCCACAGCCCTCTGGGGTAGAGAATTCCAAAGATTCACCACCCTCTGAGTGAAGACATTTCTCCTCATCTCAGTCCTAAATGGCCGACCCCTTATTCTGAGGCTGTGACCACTGGTTCTAGACTCCCCAGCCAAGGGGCAACATCCTCCCTGTATCTACCCTGTCAAGCCCTGTAAAAATGTTGTATGTTTTAATGAGACCACCTCTCATTCTTCTAAACTCTAGAGAATATAGGCCTCGGTAATTGTTGCTGAATGCCCCTTTTTGATTCATGGGCCCCGTTTTTAGCTCATGGTGGGTCTTGGGCAGGTGGGTAGCGAGGTTAGTTGGAAACTCACCCTCTACTCCAGAAATGAGGCTCTGGCTATTATAACTCCTGGGCCTCATTTAAATCCCAGCAACCTATTTTCCACCCGTAGGTAGCAGGATTGCCTTCTGCGGCCATCACACGTGGTGAGGGTTGGGGGGGGAGGGTGCATCTCGCATTCAGGAAGCAGGGTGAGTCAGGAAAGGCCTGAGCTTTCCTTCTGGGGCCCGGAGGAGCAGGAGTTTTACTATGAAAGTTTTTTTTAAAGTACCCGTTTTGGCCTCTTCTGACCCTGCTTCCTCTTCCCGCTGTCTTCACCTGCTAGGAAAGTCACAGTGGCTTCCCTGCTCAGATTACCAGTAAAAATTGCAGTCCAGTCCCGATGACAGCATTGGAGCCCAACATGTAAAGTAGGTGGCGTTGAGCAGGTGTCCTTGCTGCCTGCTCAGTAGGTTGAAATTTGGAATGATAAGCTCCTGCCGGCTTTCGGTGGGTAAGTAACCAGGACAATTTTAACTGCCCACCCGACCAGTTTCTGCCAGCCAAGGTTAAAACCATAGTTTCAGAATTTCTTAATAGATTGTATCCACTGGTAATTCCCACTTGCAGACTGGTGCGATGACTATCTATTCAGTTGTGAGCCAATCAGTCGCAAGACATTTGCACATAAGCAATGGTGAAGTGTGCTACAAGAAGCGTGGTGGAAACACCTGCTAATATATTACCTGCAGGGGTTGGATTTTGCCCCAGAACGGAATCTGGGTGGCAGCCTAGTTCTGCCATGAGGCCCGGCCACGTTTCAAGACCGGGCCTCATTTGCATGTGACCGGCAGGCTGCAGTTGGAAAACGAGCATCCCAGGGCAGACCATCGGCTTATGGGCATCGCAACACCAGGCGGCCCTGATATATACCAGCTGCTATCCATTGCATTCAGCACTGCATTCTTGATCAATACAGGATCAAAGCTCAATGACTTTCAATCAGCATTTCTAATAGATTTATATATTCACAATATATTTTATATGTAATGAAACCTGCGTGCACAGCATGGCAACATCCTCAAAAAAAGCCTCCTGTTAATTCAAAGTCATTAATTCGAATTAGCAATTAATTCAAAAATTTTCAAGCATGAAAAATGGTAAGTGCCATTTTAATTACTGGATTGTGTGAATTTTTTGTGCAAAAATGACTGAATTAACAGAAGTAGACTTTATTCTAATCATGAGCTGCTCGCTGTTTCATTTTTATCATACTTTTATTACTCTGAAATTAAATCATACCAAGGTGATTATTCAGATTATGAAAGCCATGTGCAAAATATGGTTTTAATTAGAACCTCTGATTATAATTGGATTATTTTGATGATGTGTACATACTCTTGAAAATAAATCAGCAAAGCTTGTGGCAGAATCAGTAACCATACCACATGATAGAATATTACTGTAACACCATACACATTATAATAGTATACTCATATACCGGCCAATTTCAAAAAGATATAAGCCATACAAGGTCACTGTTACAAGAGACATAAAATGTGATATTCCCTACAAACTAACACGTAAGATAGACTTTTGTCACTGACCCATGTCTTCCTCTTTTATGATAACACTGTTTGTGATGCTTTCTGTAGCAACCTGTGCTCCGGAGGCACAACAGCAGCCTTTATGGCTGTGCATCCTAATTAGGAAGCCAGATCATGACACACAACCTCTCCAAGCAGGATTAGAGTGGTAGGTCAATGTAGTGGAGCAGAACAAGCTTTTGTAGCTGGTAATTTAACGAGCAGCAACAGGGTAATGTGCAGCCAAGGGAGGGTGCAGCATGTGGTGTGGTTCTCAGAAGAGCAGCAAGCCCATAATGACACCTAGCAGTGGATAGCAGCTGGTAAACTCTGTACCAGAGAATAGGTGGGCTTAGGCGGTCTTTATCTCAGCACAAAAGCATGCAAATTACTTTAAAAAGACTAAGTGAGTACTGAGAACATGCTCATATGGTGAACCATCTCTCTTTTAACCTACACATTCTCAAAATAAATGATAGCAAACAGTGAAATTTATAAAGAGGCAAAGGACAAGAGAGGATATTGCCATCCTGCAGCATATCACCGAGACACTATAAGGGCCACTTTACCTATCTATTGCTGAGTGCAACATATCAACAAGCCCAGAAAAATGCTGTTTTGAATGGTTTGATCGCAACATATATTAACAGTTTTCCTTCCAAACATTAGAAACATATTTCCTCCCCTAAAACATGCTTATTTAATCATAAAACATAGGATATGTATTATTAAAAAGAAAACGTGACAAGTATTTCCATATTCATGCCCTAATTTCTATCTATGACGTTCCAGAAGAAGAGAAGAGAGGATTCTTGACTGAAAGGTGAAACCCGATGAAGTTAGTATGTATGCAGCTTAATCCATTTAGGTAACTATCTGACAAATTAATATACTACGTAAAAGATAAGCTATTTCTCTACATTGTCCATTTAAATTTCTTCAGATAAACTCACATATTGTATTAGAATATCGCTGTTGTCTCAAATCACATGACACTAACAGTTTCTCCTCCAAACCTTACTTTTGTGTTCATGGCTAGATGGCAGTTTCCATAAATAGATCAAGGCATAGAAATTGGATTGGGCCCGAAAACAGGCGGTGTCATCGGCCAGCCTATTTGCCTGCAGTGGTACAGGCAGCTCGCAAAATTTGTGCTGCCTGCTCATTATAATGATTGCAGCACTGATCTCAGCACTAAACGCGCTGCTGATTGGCTTAGAGCTGAACACTTGGGCCAATTTCGAGTGTAATGTTTGGCCCAGGCTCTCTGCACTACTTAAAGGGGAGGTGCTTTGTTGCAGCAGCGCCTCATTGTCAGTCAGGCTGAAGACATGGCTCAGCAACCTAGGAAGCGACCACGAAGGTTCTTGGATGCTGCACTGGAGGCCTTGGTCGTGGCCGTTCAAAGAAGGTGAGCTGTACTGTTCCCGCAGCGTGGCAAGAAGCCATCCAAGGGCACTTGCAGAAAGCAGTGTGGTCTCCAGGACATGGATTCAGTGCCGAAAAAAGGTTAATGAGTGAAGGCTTCAGCAAATGCCATATCCCAGCATCTGCACCACAAGCCTCACACACTGCTCAATGCACCACACCCCTAGCACTCGCCTACCAACATAGAAACATAGAAACATAGAAGATAGGAGCAGGAGTAGGCCATTCGGCCCCTCGAGCCTGCTCCGCCATTTAATGAGATCATGGCTGATCATCCAAATTCAGTACCCGGTCCTTGCTTTCTCCCCATATCCCTTGATCCCTTTAGCCTTAAGAAATATATCTAACTCCTTCTTGAATATATTTAATGAATTGGCCTCAACTGCCTTCTGTGGTAGAGAATTCCACAGGTTCACCACTCTCTGGGTGAAGAAATTCCTCCTCATCTCTGTCCTAATCTTTAGACTGTGACCCATGGTTCTGGACTCCCCTGCCATCGGGAACACCTTCCTGCATCTAGTCTGTCTAGTCCTGTTAGAATTTTATAAGTTTCAATGAGATCCCCTCTCATTCTTCTAAACTCCAGCAAATATAAGCCCAATCGACCCAATCTCTCCTCATACGTCATTCCTGCCATCCCAGGTATCAGTCCCGTAAATCTTCGCTGCACTCCCTCCAAGGCAAGAACATCCTTCCTCAGATAAGGCGACCAAAACTGCACACTATACTCAAGGTGTGGTCTCACCAAGGCCCTCTACAACTGCAGCAAGACGTCCTTGCTCCTGTACTCGAATCCTCTCGCTATGAAGGCCAACATACCATTTCCCTTCTTAACCGCCTGCTCCACCTGCATGCTTACCTTCAGCGACTGGTACATAAAGACACCCAGGTCTCGTTGCACTTCCCCTTCTCCCAATCGATTGCCGTTCAGATAATAATCTGCCTTCCTGTTTTTGCCACCAAAGCAGATAACCTCGCATTTATCCACATTATACTGCATCTGCCATGCATCTGCCCAATCACCCAACCTGTCCAAATCATACTGGAGTTTCTCGGCATCCTCCTCACAGCACACATGCCCACCCAGCTTTGTGCCATCTGCAAACTTGGAGATATTACATCTAATTCCCTCGTCTAGATCATTAATATATTTTGTGAATAACTGGGGTCCTAGCACCAATCCCTGCGGTACCCCACTAGTCACTGCCTGCCACTCGGAGAAAGACCCATTTATTACAACTCTTTGCTTCCTGTCTGCCAACCAGTTCTCTATCCAAGTCAGTACCTTACCCCCAATCCCATGTGCTTTAACTTTACATGCTAAAATCTTATGCGGGACCTTATCGAAAGCTTTCTGAAAGTCCAAATACACCACATCCACTGGTTCTCCCTTATCTATTCTACCAGTTACATCCTCAAAAAATTCCAGTAGATCAGTCAAGCACGATTTACCTTTTATAAATCCATGTTGACTTTGTCCGATCCTGTCCCTGTTTTCCAAGTGCTCTGCTATTACATCTTTTATAATGGACTCTAGCATTTTCCCCATTACCGATGTCAGGCTTACCGGTCTATAATTCCCCATTTTCTCTCTGCCACATTTTTTGAATGGTGGGGTTACATTAGCTACCCTCCAATCCATGGGAACTGTTCCAGAGTCTATAGAATTTTGGAAGATGACCAGCAATGCATCTACTATTTCTAGGGCCACTTCCTTAAGTACCCTTGGATTTAGACTATCAGGCCCTGGGGATTTATCGGCCTTCAATCCCGTCAATTTCCCTAACACCATTTCCCTACAAATACTGATTTCATTCAGTTCCTCCCTCTCATTAGACCCTATATTCCCCGACATCTCTGGGAGGTTATTTGTGTCCTCCTTTGTGAAGACAGAACTAAAGTATGTATTTAATTGGTCTGCCATTTCTTTGTTCCCCATTATAAATTCCCCTGATTCTGACTGCAAGGGACCTACACTTGACTTCACCAATCTTTTTCTCTTCGCATATCTATAGCAGCTTTTACAATCAGTTTTTATGTTCCCTGAAAGCTTACTCTCACACTCTATTTCCCCCCTCTTAATTAATCCCTTTGTCCTCCTTTGCTGAATCCTAAACTGCTCCCAATCCTCAGGTTTGTTGCTTTTTCCGGCCAATTTATATGTCCTCTCCTTGGATCTAATGCTAACCCTAATTTCCCTTGTTAGCCACGGTTGAGTCACCTTTTTTATTTCTACCCATCACCACTCATACCTCACAATCATGGCTTTACTTCACCCTCACAACCTTACCACTGCTGCAACACTCACACCCACATCTCACACCTTGCTCACACTGAGAACTATTCAACTATGGCAGGCAGATCACCCAAACACATTGCACTACACTTACTGACACGTTACCCTTTTTCTTGCAGGCAAAGGTGGCACAGAACAGGAGGGAGCAGCGGCAGACAGGAGGTGGCCAAGCAGCAATACAGAACCTTAGCGACCTATAGGAATCCATGCTCGACACCATTAGAGGGGCAGTGACGGAGGCCATGGTAACAGGAGAAGTTGAAGCCTTTGCTGATAATGACGGTATGGTCATTCCTAATCCTTCTTCTCACACCCCACTTCCCCCTCATCCCACAATCTCTTCTCACTTACAAGCTGCTGATGGTGTGTGCATGGATATCTTGGTTTTCCCCCACTCCCCTCACCACAGCCCACTTTCAGATACCCAAGAAGTGCCACCAACACAGCTTGTCCCTGATGTTGTGGTGGAGAGTGATACGGGGGAACAAGAAGACACACCATCACTGCATCTGATACTCGCAGTCACCAACTCAGAAAATTGCACTGCATGGAATTTAGAGGGTAATATAGAGGCACGATCTGCACAGGGTGAGGCACTGGGCATGAGTGGGCTGCAGCCAGGCCAGGGGGAAAGGGTAGCTCTGGTGCCAGCTCCCCGGAGGGCGAGTGCATTCCGCAAGAGTTCTGCTGCACATGAATCAGATGAAGACCTCGATGGAGCGGCCTTTAGAAGAAGGGTGATGGGCGTGCACACGGAAATGTTAGGTGCAATGGCAAGCCTGCCAGAAAGCATCTTGTCAGTGTCAAGTAGCATGGAGTAGTTCAGCTCCAACGTTGGGCGGGTTTTTTTTTCAGAGCTTAGAGCCCATGATTTACAGAATGGAAGTGATGGGCAACTCCAGGAGAGTTGGACTCAGCCATGATGCTGCGTGTGACGGGCGATGTCGCGGTTTCCATTGAAGCACAAGTGGAAGTGACCCAACGTCTCAGTGTTGCAGTGTTAGCACAGACTTCTCTCGTGCAGTCTCAGCTTACTGCAATGCAAGCTCAGGCTGCTGCCATCATCACTGGGTTTACAAGTGTCAAAAGGGGCTTGCAGGGTATCACAGCAGTCCAGCTATCTGTCCTCAAACAGATTGCTAGGAATGCTGAGCAGCCGGCCAGGGGGAGTGGCAGTGGGTCTGTGAAGCAAGAACTTGCTGTCTTCTCTCAGGATGACAGCATTCCTACTCCCACCACTGCCACTCCGCCATTGCCTTTGCCTCTGCCTTTCAGCCAGCCAGCCCAGACTGCTGCCACCCATGCCAAGGTCTTCTAGGCCCACAGCTGGTTGAGGTCGACCTACAAGGCTATCAGTAGTCTCCCTTACTGAAAGTCAGCAGCCTTCCACCAGCCATGCTGCAGCCACTGGAGGTGTACTGTGTAGGAGCACTTGAGTAGGAAAAGGCACACGGACGACAGCCACTAAGGGATTGCACAAGGGTGATTAGTTGATATTGTAATGTTGATGGGATTCTGATAAATTTATGCGTGAGGAGGTTGAAAGCTGAAATAGCCGTTGCCGCTAATGGAAATGACTTCGCGTGAAGCAGGGGCTGGATCTTGTCGGAGAAGTGGGGTATCCATTTCGCATAATAGGCGAACATGCCAAGTGCCTGACGAAGAAAGCCGAGATTCGTAGGGGGAGGGAGCTCCTGAAGTGGACGAAGTCGCTCCGGATCCGATTTGATGACACCGTTGCCCACCCAGTAGCCAAGGATGTTGACTGATAGTACTGATTTCACAGATTTGGACTCATTTAAGGTTAAGTTGCGACGATGGAGAACGTCAAAAAATTTCTGGAGGCTGGCATCATGCTCCTTCTGGCCATGACCAACAATGGTGATATTGTCCAGATATGGAAAAGTGTCTGTTAAGCTCTCCTGTTTGACTAGGCTATCCATTGCCCATTGAAAGACGGCCACCCCATTTGTGACCCCAAATGGAAGGCAACAAAACTGGTAAAGCCGACCATTAGCCTCAAAGGCCGTATACTTCTTGTCAGAGTCCTTTAACAGCACTTGATGATATGCGCTCTTTAAATCAAAAGTTGAAAATACCTTGTAGTTGGCAAGGTTATTGACCATGTCATCGATGCGTGGTAGTGGGTAGGCATCCAGGTCGGTATACTGGTTAATAGTTTGCGAGTAATCGATGCAAAGACGTTTCTTGTGTTGCTTCAGAGGATTTTTAACAACGATGACTTGAGCCCACCAGGAAGATGAACATGGCTCAATGATACCATCAGCTAGAAGGCGAGAGATTTCTGTCTCGATAAAGGATCGATCATCTTGGCTAAAACGTCGTGATTTAGTGACTATGGGCTTACATCGGGGGGATAGATTGGCAAACAAGGAGGGCTCGTCGAGCAAAGCCGCCGAAAGCGCACAAAACAGTACTTTGGAAATAGTAAGCTCCGGCTTTGACACTCCAAACTCGAATATGAGTCTTTTGTGTTGTTTCTGGAAATCCTGTCCCAGGAGCACATCACTGCATAGGTTCTTGAGCACGCCGAGCCGGGTAGAGAAATAAGTGCGGCCATTGAGAATAAGGTCGACAAGACAAAAGCCGGAAGAATTGGTGGTCAATGCCATCAGAGCCATTGCAATTTCCCTGTCCGAGGGGTAAATACGCAGTTTTAACTTACTGACAGCCTGCTCACTAATGAAGCTGTCAGAGCTGCATGAGTCGATTAGTGCACTCAAAATGTGTCCCTTTACCGAAACCTTTGTGGCTGCATGGGACAGACTTTGGGGAAAAACAGCTGTGATGGGAGGAGGGGCAGTTTTACCCTTGACAGCTGTAACCTTAGTAGTGGTTCTTGGAGGAGGAGCAGTTTTATAGATTGCAGCTGTAACCTTAGTAGTGGCTCTTGAGGGAGGGGCAGTTTTATAGATAGTAGCTGCAAAACTAACAGGAGCTCTCGACCGGTATACCTTAGAAAAGTGGCCTTCCTTACTAACAGCGGCTCTTGACTGGCATACCTTAGATAAGTGACCTTTCTTGTTGCAATGATTGCAGGTCGCGTTATGAGCAGGACAAAATTTCCTATAATGGAACGCACCTCCACAGAAGAAACACTTCCTTCCAGATTGCCAAGATGCCGCTAGGGCGGGGTCATCATTAGTGTAGGTTTCTAGGGTAGGGTTGTCATCAGCCGGGTTGGAGTTGTCATCCGTGAGGGCTTCCGCCCGAGGCCTATCGAAAGAGTCACTAAAAGTGATAGCAGCAGCCCGTGCACGTGGTGAAATATAGGTGTCTGCATTCCTCTTTGCTAAGTCCAGAGAACATGCCTGGTCATAGGCAGCCTGTAACTTGAGGGTTTTATTCTCCAACAGATGCTGACGTATGAAGGGAGATGCAATCCCATTAATAAAGGAATCACGAATTAACTCCTGGCAGTGCTCAGCTGTAACAGCTTTAAGATTACAATCCTTGCTGAGCCTGCGAAGTTTCTGAAGCAATTCATCAAGTGATTCTCTGGGTTGTTGTCAAGTTGTGGCCAGTAAATGCCGAGCAAAAATTTCATTTGGGGACTTGACATATAGCTGCTGTACTATTTGGATAGCGGCTTCATAGTCTACACAGTCTTCGATATAATCAAACACATGAGGGGATACATAATTAGCAAGCATTTGTAGCTTGTTAGGAACATTCTCACCACACTCCTCAAGGAAGTTGCTAAAGGTACGATACCAGTGTTTCCATACCTTAGCGACTGTAAGTGAATTCAGGTCGAGGTCGAGACGGGCGGGTCTGAATAGTTTCTCCATGATGGATCGATTACTTGTCTGAGTTCCCTTCTATGGTTCGAGTCATAGCTGGCTGTTCCCGAATCAACCAAAGCGTGGAGTCGATTTCAAGTTGGTTAAATTGACGTAATAAAACTCACTACGCACTTGGTTTGAGCATAAAGCAAGGCTTTAATCAACTTGTTTCAGAACATGGAGGTCTAGTTGTACTTCACTAGTTCCTTGTCTTACAAAATGTCCCTGACAAGCTGGGGCCAACGCCCGAGTATTTATACTCCTTGGACAGTGCCACCAGCTGGCTGTCCAGCGTTATTTCACGAGTAGTTTCTTGAATGATGAGATTTATAAAAATGGGGAAGTGGTGAGCACTGGGGATCTGGGGTTTCATTCACTGGAATCGGAGTCTGATAAGGCATTCATGGACAGCCCGTCCGAAACAGGGATTTGCTGCCTGCCTCCTCCCTCCCTCCTCATCCTTATCCTCATCCTCTTCCTTCTCCTCCTCTCCCGCTTCCTCCTCCTGAGGTGGTCCCGCAATCCCTGGTGGCAAGGGCTGCGCCCTCATGATGGCCCAGTTGTGGAGCATGCAGCAGACCACCAAGAAATGGAACACCTGCTCCGGCGAATACTGGAGGGCTCCTCCCAAGTGGTCAAGGCAGCTGAATCGTTGCTTCAGCACCCCGATCGTCTGCTCGATGATGTTCCTGGTGGCAGCATGGCTGTAATGAGACAGAATAAATTAATAAATGATCTCATAATAAAGGATCCTCTGGGAAAGAGTGATCATAGCATGGCTGAATTTCAAATTCAGTTGGAAGGTGAGAAAGTTGTATCTCAAACCAGTGTCCTGATCTTAAACAAAGGCAATTACAATGGCATGGGGGCAGAACTGGCTTAAGTGGATTGGAAAAATAAATTAAAGGGCAAGACAGTTGAAATGCAGTGGCGGACATTTAAGGAGATATTTCATAACTCTCAACAAAAATATATTCCAGTGAGAAAGAAAGAATTAAGAGAAGGGAGCATCATCCGTGGCTAACTAAGGAAGTAAAGGATGGTATCAAATTGAAAACGAAGGCATACAATGTTGCCAAGATTGGTGGGAGGCCAGAGGAATGGGAATTTTTTTTAAAAACAGCAAAGGATGATTAAAAAAATAATAGAGAGAAGATGAATTAGGAGAGTAAACTGGCAAGAAATATTAAAACAGATAGTAAGAGCTTCTACAGGTATATAAAAAAGAAGAGAGTAGCTAAAGTAAATGTTGGTCCCTTAGAGGATGAGACTGGGGAATTAATAATGGGGAATGGGGAAATGGTAGAGACTCTGAACAAATATTTTGTATCTGCCTTCATGGTAGAAGACACTAACAACATCCCAATAATGGATAATCAAGGGGTCACAGGGAGGGGGGAATTAAAGACAATCACTATCACTAAGGAAAAAGTACTTGGTAAAATAATGGGACTAAAAGACGACAAGTCCTTTGGAACAGATGGCTTGCATCCCAGGGTCTTAAAAGAAGTGGCTACAGAGATAATGGATGCATTGGTTGCAATATACCAAAATTCCTTGGACTCTGGAGAGGTCCCAACGGATTGGAAAACTGTAAATGTAACACCCCTATTTAAGAAAGGAGGGAGATAGAAAGCAGGAAACTATAGACCAGTTAGCCTAACATCTGTCATTGGGAAAATGCTGGAGTCCTTCATTAAGGAAGCAGTAGCAGGGCATTTGGAAAATCATAATGTAGTCAAGCAGAGTCAGCATAGTTTTATAAAAGGGAAATCATGTTGAACAAATTTGCTGGAGTTTTTTGAGGATGTAACAAGCAGGGTGGACAAAGGTGAGCCAGTGGATGTGGTGTATTTGGATTTCCAGAAGGCATTCGATAAGGTGCCACATAAAAAGGTTACTGCATAAGATAAGAGCTCATGGAGTTGTGGGTAACATATTAGCATGGATAGAGAATTGGCTAACTAACAGAAAGCTGAGAGTCGGGATAAATGGGTCATTTTCCAGTTGGCAAACAATAACTGGTGGGGTGCCACAGGGATCGGTGCTGGGGCCTCAACTATTTACAATCTACATTAATGACTTGGATGAAGGGACCGAGTATAATGTAACCAAGTTAGCAGATGACACAAAGATGGGTGGGAAAGCAAGTTGTGCAGAGGAGTCAAAGAATCTGCAAAGGGATATAGACAGGCTAAGTGAGTGGGCATTCATTTGGCAGGTGGAGTATAATGTGGGAAAGTGCAAGGTTATCCACTTTGGCAGGAAAAATAAAAAAGCAAATTATTATTTAAATGGAGAGAGATTACAAAATGCTACAGTTCAGAGGGACCTGGGGGTCCTGGTTCATGAAACACAAAAAGTTAGCATGCAGGTACAGCAAGTAATCAAAACGGCAAATGGAATGTTGGCCTTTATTGCAAGGGGGTTGGAGTATAAAAGCAGGGAAGTCCTGCTGCAACTGTACAGGGTATTGGTGAGACCATACCTTGAGTACTGCATACAGTTTTGATCTCCTTATTTAAGGAAGGATATACTTGCATTGGAGGCAGTTCAGAGACGATTCACTTGGTTGATTCCTGAGATGAGGGGGTAGACTTATAAAGAAAGGTTGAGCAGGTTGGGCCGATACTCATTGGAATTTAGAAGAATGAGAGGTGATCTTATTGAAACATATAAGATACTTAGGGGGTTCGACAAGGTAGATGCAGAAAGGATGTTTCCCCTCGTGGGGAAACCTAGAACTCGGGGCCATAGTTTCAGAATAAAGGGTTGCACTTTTAGAACTGAGATGAGGAGGAATTTCTTCTCTCCGAGGGTCGTAAATCTGTGGAATTCTCTGCTCCAGAGAGCTGTGGAGGCTGGGTCATTAAATATATTTAAAATGGAGATAGACAGATTTTTGCAAGATAAAGGAGTGAAGGATTATGGGGAGCGGGCAGGGAAGTGGCTTTGAGCCCAAGATCAGCCATGATCTTATTGAATGGTGAAGCAAACTTGAGGGGCCAAGTGGCCTATTCCTGCTCCTATTTCTTATGTTCTTATATCGGGAAACTATTAACTGCCCTCTGAAATGGCCGAGCAAGCCATCACTGTGGGAGTAACTTCACCACAAGGACTGCGGTGGTTCAAAAAGGCGACTCACCACCACCTTCTCTAGGACAATTAGGGATGGGCAATAAATGCTGGCCTTGCCAGGGATGCCAACATCCCAGGAACGAATTTTTTTTTTTAAACTGAAGTAAATCGCTCCGATAAAGGCCAAAAAGCAACACCTCTGATTTATGTGGGGTCGGGAGGAGCATGAAAGGGCCCATTAAAAAAATTTCACCTGTTGCCAATTGCTCAGTGACCCACCTTCCCTTAAGGGAGTACTTTGGCTCAACTCCATGGAGGATGTTATGTTCATTAATAACCAGTCATTTTTATTAAGAACAGCTAGCTTTTGCTAGACACTTTATTGAGCACATGTGGACTAGGTACAGTATCTGTAGAGGCCTCCATCTTGACTGCTGCCTTGTGGGTAGCCTAGTGCATTGTGGGTAGCCCACTCTTATATACATACAGCACCACCTAGTGTACCATTCCAGAATGACAGGTTACTGATCATTACATCCCCCTTTCTTTGAGGTTAAACAAAATCAGTATCAATCAATATCAATCAATAACAACATAGTGTGGAGATGCCGGAGTTGGACTGGGGTGGACAAATGTAAGAAGTCACACAACACCAGGTTATAGTCCAACAGCTTTATTTGAAATCACAAGCTTTCGGAGCGCTGCTCCTTCTTCAGGTGAAGTGGAGAAATGCATAAAGACACAGCTTATATAGTCAGAGAATCATGTCAGATGTTTACAGGTAACCTTTCCAACTGCCATCCCCACGCCTCCACTACTCGCTTTCAAACAGCCGCCTAACCTCAAACAGACCATCGTTCGCAGCAAATTACCCAGCTTTCAGGAGAACAGCGACCACGACACCACACAACCCTGCCACAGCAACCTCTGCAAGACATGCCAGATCATCAACACAGATACCATCATCACACGTGAGGACACCACCCACCAGGTACATGGTAAATACTCATGTGACTCGGCCAACGTTGTCTACCTCATACGTTGCAGGAAAGGATGCCCCGGAGCATGGTACATCGGCGAGACCATGCAGACACTGCGACAACGGATGAACGGACACCGCGCAACAATCACCAGGCAGGAGTGTTCCCTCCCAGTCGGGGAACACTTCAGCAGTCAAGGACATTCAGCCTCCGATCTTCGGGTAAGCATTCTCCAAGGCGGCCTTCGAGACACACGACAACGCAAAATCGTCGAGCAGAAACTGATAGCCAAGTTCCGCACCCATGAGGACGGCCTCAACCGAGATCTTGGGTTCATGTCACGCTACATGTAACCCCACCTGACGCAGGGTCATCCAGACTCGAGTCGACATTGGCTTGTTCTCTCTACACAGATGCGGCCGGACCTGCTGTGATTTCCAGCCAAAAAAAATGTTTTTTGTCTGTTTTTTTGTTTTTCATACAGACCCCAGCATCTGCAATATTTGACCCCTTGTGACCCCACCTCATTGTTCTTTGATGTAATGTTTCCCTGACTGACCTGTTTGGACACCATTCAACCTTTGACTGCTGTGATTATCTCTCTGCCGAGGTGTGATAAATGGCAGTTGGAAAGGTTACCTGTAAACATCTGACATGATTCTCTGACTATATAAGCTGTGTCTTTATGCATTTCTCCACTTCACCTGAAGAAGGAGCAGTGCTCCGAAAGCTTGTGATTTCAAATAAAGCTGTTGGACTATAACCTGGTGTTGTGTGACTTCGTACAATAACAACATAAACATCTTCAACAGTCAATACATTTTCAATGTAGTTTTCTTTGTACTCAAAGATTAAGTCTATCAGGCTTTTTTACTTCACGTGTGGATCTTCTCAGCACAGGTAAGTCTGATGTATTTTCATGAGAGCCTCTTTGTGTATTTGTGTTAGATTGTTCTGGTGGTGAGTGACAAGATTCAGTTGCGGCATTGTCATCGATTTGCTCTTCGATAGTCTCTTGTGTTTTTAGGAGGGAACGGCGGTTTTTTCCTGAGAATCTGTCCTTCCTCAGTTCTAACAGTGTATGACCTTGGTCGTACTTCCTCAAGAACTGTAGCTTTCCTGTTCCATGCATCTGGATCCTCAATCCTGACAACATCATCCCTTGTCAATGGTTTTAGAGTTTTGGATGACTTGTCATAGTATGATTTCTGTTTCAGCTTTAACAGTTGAAGTCTCTGTCTTAGTTCCTTACTCTGCTTTTCTTTTGCACAGCAGGGTAGCGTGGTACGCAACTTGCGACCCATTAGGAGTTCAGCAGGTGAAGAACCAGAGTCTAAAGTTGAGGCTCGGTAGCTCAGCAGGGCGAGATAAGGATCAGACTTGCTTTCTGTCGCTTTCTTCAGTAGCTGCTTGAGAACTTGAACACCTTTCTCTGCCTTACGATTCGACTGAGCATACAAAGGACTGGATGTGATGTGTTGAAAGTCATAATGTGCTGCCAACTGTTGCCACTCCTTACATAAGAACATAAGAACATAAGAAATAGGAGCAGGAGTAGGCCAATCGGCCCCTCGAGCCTGCTCCGCCATTCAATAAGATCATGGCTGATCTGATCCTAACCGCCAATCCACTATCACAGAACCATCTCATGAATCTAACAGAATTAGACACACGAAATAGGAGCAGGATCAGGCTACATGGCCCCTGGGCCCGCTCCACTACCCACAGGGCCATGACCGATCCGAACCTAGACTCATGTCCAAATTCCTGCCCGCTCCCCATAACCCTTAATTCCCTTTACTTCTAGGAAACTGTCTATTTCTGTTTTAAATTTATGTAATGATGTAGCTTCTACAGTTTTTTGGGGCAGCATATTCCATGGACCTACCACCCTCTGAGTGAAGTAGTTCCTCCTCATCTCAGTTTTGAAAGAGCAGCCCCTTATTCTAAGACTATGCCCCCTAGTTCTAGTTTCACCCATCATCGGGAACATCCTCCCCACATCCACCCGATCCAACCCCTTCACAATCTTATATGTTTCAATAAGATCGCCTCTCATTCTTCTGAACTCCAATGAGTAGAGTCCCAATCTACTCAACCTCTCCTCATATGTCCATCCCCTCATCCCCGGGATTAACCGAGTGAACCTTCTTTGTACTGACTCGAGAGCAAGTATGTCCGTTCTTAAGTATGGACACCAAAACTGTACGCAGTATTCCAGGTGCGATCTCACCAATACCTTGTACAACTGAAGCAATACCTCCCTATTTTTATATTCTATCCCCCTAGCAATGAAAGCCAACATTCCATTGGCCTTCTTAATCACTTGCTGCACCTGCATACTAACCTTTTGAGTTTCGTGCACCAGGACCCCCAGATCCCTTTGTACTTCAGTACTTTCCAGTTTCTTGCCATTAAGATAATAACTTGCTCTACGATTTTTCCTGCCAAAGTGCATAACCTCACACTTTCCAGTATTGTATTCCATCTGCCAAATCTCTGCCCACTTACTTAGCCTGTCTATGTCCCCTTGCAGGTTTTTTATGTCCTCCTCACTCACTACTTTCCCTCCCATCTTAGCATCATCTGCAAACTTTGATATGTTACACTCGGTCCCCTCCTCCAAATCGTTAATATAGATTGTAAAGAGTTGGGGACCCAGCACTGACCCCTGCGGAACACCACTAGTTACTGATTGCCAGTCTGAGAATGAACCATTTATCCCAACTCTCTGCCTTCTGTTAGATAGCCAATCCTCTATCCATGCCAGAATATTACCCCCAATCCCATGATTTTTTATCTTAAGCAATAATCTTGTGTGTGGCACCTTGTCAAATGCCTTTTGGAAGTCTAAATACACTACGTCCACTGGTTCCCCTTTATCCACCCTATCTGTTACTTCCTCAAAGAACTCCAGCAAATTTGTCAAACATGACTTCCCCTTCATAAAACCATGCTGACTTTGTCCTATTAAATTATGATTATCCAAATGTCCTGTTACTGTCTCCTTAATAATGGACTCCAAAATTTTACCTACCACAGATGTTAGGCTAACCGGTCCATAGTTTCCAGCCTTCTGTCTACTGCCCTTTTTAAATGAGGGTGTTACATTAGCAGTTTTTCAGTCTGCCGGGACCTTTGCCGAGTCCAGGGAGTTTTGGAAAATTATTACCAATGCATCCACAATCCCTACCGCCACTTCCCTCAAGACCCTAGGATGTAAACCATCAGGTCCAGGTGATTTATCCGCCTTGAGTCCCATTATTTTACCGAGTACCACTTCCTTAGTGATTTTGATCGTGTTTAGCTCCTCCCCCCTTTAGCCCCCTGTTTGTCCAGTGTTGGGATATTCTTAGTGTCTTCCACTGTAAAGGCAGTTGAAGCACGGACCATTGTCGCTAATGGCAATCCTGGGAATTCCATGTCTGGTGAAGATGGATTTCACATGCATTATGACACTGCTTGCTGTGGTGCTTGAGAGCAGCGCCATCTCAGGATAGTTAGAATAGTAGTCAATCACTATTAGATAGTCTTTACCATTTAAATGAAAAAGGTCCATACCAACCTTTTGCCATGGTGCTGTTGGTATGTCAGTTACTATCATTGGTTCCTTTGCTTGTTTGTTTTGGTGTTTCTGACATGTCTCACATTTGCCTATCATGTTCTCAATGTCCTTATTTATGCCAGGCCAATAAACAGTGTCTCTTGCTCTCCTTTTGCATTTTTCAATTTCGAGGTGTCCCTCATGAATCCTTTTGAGCATGTCTTGACGTAGAGCCTGTGGAATGACTATTCTGTTCTGTTTTAGTAATAGTCCACTTGCGACACTCAATTCTGACCTTATGTGAAAATATTTTGGACAGGAACCTTTTGGCCAACCATGATGAATGTTCTCTATTACTGTTTGTAATACTGTATCTTTTACTGTTTCTTCTGCTATTTGCTTTGATTTTGTGTCTGACACGGGCAGCGCAGCAGTGACCATACTCACATGAACATCCACGTCTTCTTCAGTAGAGCTCACATGACTCATTGTGGGTGCTCTGGATAGTGCACGTGCTAACACTTTGGCCTAGAAATTGAGTTTTGGCGCTGCCAGGGCTTTAGCGCCGGAAGTTAGTGCCGGAGCTAAGTCGCGCTGGTCGGGCCCAAAATTCACTGGTTCTGCGCCCAAACGGCTGCCGGCGCTGCTGAAAGCTGTTAGCGCCTGAAAACAGGCGCTATGCGCTGAATTTCGGCGCTATTCCGGCGCTGCGGCGCCCGCTGCGGTGCGGCAGGTTCGGGAAGTGCAGGCCTCCTCCTTCCCTTAAGGAGGAGCTGCCTGCACCCGGCCGCGGCCCGCGATAATCTTATTAAAAATGAGCCCGGCACCTCGGAGAAGTGCCGGGCTTGCTTCTGTTCCGGGGGGGGGGGGAAGTCCGGGGAGGGAGCTGCGGCCAGGCGGGCGGCGGGAAAGCGGCCGGCCGCCGCGGGGCCTTTAATGCGCCGGCGCAAACTTGTGCAAGGCACCTCTGCCAGAACGTTGCTTGCGGCTGCCACGGGCGAGGCGGCCGCAAGTCAATTTCGGCGCTGGGGCCCGTCACCGCGGCAACCGGGACGCTGCGCACACCGATGACGTCATCGGTGCCAGCGCAGCGCTACCGGTCTACCGCGGCGGAAGGGCCCCAGCCAATTTAGGCGCCGGCGCCAATTGCAGCGCTAGGCCCTCTAGCGCCGCAAAATCGGCGCTAAGGGCACTGAATTTCTAGGCCTATGTGTTTGCCTGGTGTGCAGATCAGTTCAAAGTCATATCTTTGCAGCTTCATCATGAGTCGTTGAATCCTTGGAGACATCTCATTCAGATTTTTTTTTATGATGGCAACCAGTGGGCAGTGGTCTGTCTCAACTGTGAAGGTGGGAAGTCCATATATGTAGCCATGAAACTTTTCTAATCCAACTACCATGCCTAGACATTCCTTTTCAATCTGGGCATATCGACACTCAGTATCAGTCATAGACCTGGAGGCATAGGCAACAGGCTTCCAATCTTCACCCTCTGCTTGTAGCAAGACCGCGCCTAGGCCATCTTTTGATGCATCCGTTGACACTTTGATTCTCTTTGTTGGGTCAAAGAAGGTGAGTACAGGTGTGGTTGTCAGCACTGTTTTGAGATTCATCCACTCTTGTTCATGTCTTTCTGACCATGCAAACTCATTTGTTTTATGTAGCAGGTCTCGCAGACAGGCTGTCTTGGCTGACAAGTTAGGAATGAACTTTCCAATGAAGTTTATCATCCCCATGATGCGTAGCACTCCTTTTTTGTCAGTGGGTCGGGGCATGTTGAATATGGCGTTTACTTTTTCCATATCTGGTTCTATTCCTTTACCAGATAGAATATCTCCTAGGAAAGTGACTTCCTGGACGCCAAACTGACACTTGGCTTTGTTGAGCTTCAGTCCATTCAGGCGTATGCTCTGTAACACTTTAGTCAGTCTCTCATTGTGTTCTTTCAGTGTGGAGCCCCAGATGATGATGTCATCAACATAGACCTGGACTCCTTCCAGACCTTCAATTATGTGTTCCATCGCTCTATGAAAGATTTCAGATGCAGATATTATCCCGAAAGGCATTCTGAGGAAACAATACCTGCCAAATGGTGTGTTGAAGGTACAGTATTTGGTGCTCTCTTCATCCAGTTTTAGTTGCCAAAATCCCTGTGAGGCATCGAGCTTTGTAAAGTATCTGGCACCTGACATTTCACTGGTGATTTCTTCTCGCTTGGGAATCTGGTAGTGTTCACGTTTTATGTTTGCATTTAAGTCCTTTGGATCCATGCATATTCTTAGATCATTGTTCTTTTTCTTTGCACATACCATGGAGTTAACCCAGTCTGTTGGCTCTTCGACTTTCCTGATGACTCCTAGTGTGGTCATTCTGTCCAGTTCATTCTTGAGCCGGTCACGCAGGGGTGCTGGAACTCTTCATGGAGCATGTACCACTGGCTGAGCATCTTCCTTTAGCTGGATCTTGTCAGTGAATGGTAGAACTCCAAATCCTTTGAACACATCCTGGAAATTATTCACTACAGAATCCACCGAGTCATCTGGTCTGCTTATGGCACAGTTTATACGGTAGACTCTCTTGACCAGTTCTAAGTCCTCACAAGCTTTGTCACCCAGTAGTGAATCAAATCCTTCAGCCACAACAGAAAACATGAGATGATGCACTTTGTCTTTGACTGTCACTTTAAGTCTGCATACACCTAAGCTATCTATTTTCTGTCCATTATAGTCCTTCAGTAGTATTGACTTTTTCTGTATTTTGGGCTTTTCTTTCATATTGTTAATGTCACTCATACTGATTAAGTTTGCTTTTGCCCCAGTGTCTAGTTTCAATGTAACTAATGCTCCATTTACCTGCAGTGGGATCATCCATTTGTCCTCTTTTACTGCATTAACTTTATGTTCAGCATTGTTAAATTCCTGAGGGCTGCACATTTTCTGTATCCTTTTTGATATTGTCACATGACACCATTCCTACAAAACATGTCTCACTTAAATCAGTGTCCTCAATTACATTAACTCGTTGCCCTTTCTTAGTTTTTACTTTTGAAAAGCATTGTTTGGCAAAGTGATTCTTTCCATGACATTTTGTGCACATTTTTCCAAACGCTGGACATTGTTTTAACTGGTGTTTGTAACCACAGCGTTTAAAATTAAAAATTCCTTCCTCTGATTGCTTTTCACTTCTGTTCTGCCCATGTTTCTTCCCCTTGTAGGACACAGCACTGACAGCAGCACTTACTGCAATCGCATCATCATTGATTTCACTGAAAGTCTTAGCATGCTTTTGAGCTAGCTCGCTAGCTTGGCATATTTTCATTGCATTTTCTCTCAACAGACGTTCCCTGACTTTTTTTTCATGAATACCAAACACAATCTGGTCACGAATCGTGGATGCTTTCAGCTCAGAGAAATTACATGTCTGTGCTTTCAGTTTCAGATCAGTCAAAAAGCTATCAAAAGTCTGATTTTGCTGCTGTGTCCGAGAAAAGAAGATGTACCTCTCATAGGTTTTATTCTTTTTGGGAGAACAATGTGTATCAAACTTCTTTAGCACATCGTCTAATTTTTCTCTGTTCTCCTCTGGATTAAATACAAATGTATTAAATACCTCTATCACCTGTGGGCCTGCAACCGTGAGCAGCAACGCTATTTTCCCTGCATCTGGCTTCGTACCGTACCCGATGGCAGCAATGTAGAGTTCAAATTGTTGTTTAAAAGTCTGCCAATTGTAGTTGACATTTCCTGTGAGTTTCAAATGCTCTGGTGGCTTCAAATTCTCCATGTTGCGTTGCACAATATTCAGCAGATCTTACCAATCCTGGTACCATGTTATGTTCATTAATAACCAGTCATTTTTATTAAGAACAGCTAGCTTTTGCTAGACACTTTATTGAGCACATGTGGACTAGGTACAGTATCTGTAGAGGCCTCCATCTTGACTGCTGCCTTGTGGGTAGCCTAGTGCATCATGGGTAGCCCACTCTTATATACATACAGCACCACCTAGTGTACCATTCCAGAATGACAGGTTACTGATCATAAGAACATAAGAACATAAGAACATAAGAAATAGGAGCAGGAGTAGGCCAATCGGCCTCTCGAGCCTGCTCCGCCATTCAATAAGATCATGGCTGATCTGATCCTAACTGCCAATCCACTATCACAGAACCATCTCCTGCATCTAACAGAATTAGACACACGAAATAGGAGCAGGATCAGGCTACATGGCCCCTGGGCCCGCTCCGCTAACCACAGGGCCATGACCGATCCGAACCTAGACTCATGTCCAAATTACTGCCCACTCCCCGTAACCCTTAATTCCCTTTACTTCTAGGAAACTGTTTATTTCTGTTTTAAATTTATGTAATGATGTAGCTTCTACAGTTTTTTGGGGCAGCATATTCCATGGACCTACCACCCTCTGAGTGAAATAGTTCCTCCTCATCTCAGTTTTGAAAGAGCAGCCCCTTATTCTAAGACTGTGCCCCCTAGTTCTAGTTTCACCCATCATCGGGAACATCTTCCCTGCATCCACCCGATCCAACCCCTTCACAATCTTATATGTTTCAATAAGATCGCCTCTCATTCTTCTGAACTCCAATGAGTAGAGTCCCAATCTACTCAACCTCTCCTCATATGTCCATCCCCTCATCCCCGGGATTAACCGAATGAACCTTCTTTGTACTGACTCGAGAGCAAGTATGTCCGTTCTTAAGTATGGACACCAAAACTGTACGCAGTATTCCAGGTGCGGTCTCACCAATACCTTGTACAACTGAAGCAATACCTCCCTATTTTTATATTCTATCCCCCTAGCAATGAAAGCCAACATTCCATTGGCCTTCTTAATCACTTGCTGCACCTGCATACTAACCTTTTGAGTTTCGTGCACCAGGACCCCCAGATCCCTTTGTACTTCAGTACTTTCCAGTTTCTTGCCATTAAGATAATAACTTGCTCTACGATTTTTCCTGCCAAAGTGCATAACCTCACACTTTCCAGTATTGTATTCCATCTGCCAAATCTCTGCCCACTTACTTAGCCTGTCTATGTCCCCTTGAAGGTTTTTTATGTCCTCCTCACTCACTACTTTCCCCCCCATCTTAGTATCATCTGCAAACTTTGATATGTTACACTCGGTCCCCTCCTCCAAATCGTTAATATAGATTGTAAAGAGTTGGCGACCCAGCACTGACCCCTGCGGAACACCACTAGTTATTGATTGCCAGTCTGAGAATGAACCATTTATCCCAACTCTCTGCCTTCTGTTAGATAGCCAATCCTCTATCCATGCCAGAATATTACCCCCAATCCCGTGATTTTTTATCTTAAGCAATAATCTTTTGTGTGGCACCTTGTCAAATGCCTTTTGGAAGTCTAAATACACTACGTCCACTGGTTCCCCTTTATCCACCCTATATGTTACTTCCTCAAAGAACTCCAGCAAATTTGTCAAACATGACTTCCCCTTCATAAAACCATGCTGACTTTGTCCTATTAAATTATGATTATCCAAATGTCCTGTTACAATCTCCTTAATAATGGACTCCAAAATTTTACCTACCACAGATGTTAGGCTAACCGGTCTATAGTTTCCAGCCTTCTGTCTACTGCCCTTTTTAAATAAGGGTGTTACATTAACAGTTTTCCAGTCTGCCGGGACCTTTGCCGAGTCCAGGGAGTTTTGGAAAATTATTACCAATGCATCCACAATCCCTACCGCCACTTCCCTCAAGACCCTAGGATGTAAGCCATCAGGTCCAGGAGATTTATCCGCCTTGAGTCCCATTATTTTACCGAGTACCACTTCCTTAGTGATTTTAATCGTGTTTAGCTCCTCCCCCCCTTTAACCCCCTGTTTGTCCAGTGTTGGGATATTCTTAGTGTCTTCTACTGTAAAGACTGATGTAAAATATTCACTCAGTGTTTTTGCCATCTCCATATTTCCCACCATTAATTTCCCGGTCTCATCCTCTAAGGGACCAACATTTACTTTAGCCACCCTTTTTCTTTTTATATAACTATAAAAACTCTTACTTTCTGTTTTTATATTTTTTGCTAATTTACTTTCATAATCTATCTTCCCTTTCTTAGTCAATCTTTTTGTTATTTTTTGCTGTCTTTTAAAGTTTTCCCAATCCTCTATCCTCCCACTAGATTTGGCTACCTTATATGCCCTTGTTTTTAGTCGAATACTATCCTTAATTTCTTTACTTAGCCACGGATGGCTGTCTTTTCTTTTACACCCTTTTCTTCTCAGTGGAATATATACTTTTTGGAAGTTGTAAAATAACTCCTTAAATGTACACCACTGATCATGTATCGTCTTACCCTTTAATCTATTTTCCCAGTCCACTCTACTCAATTCCGCTCTCATACCTTCATAGTCTCCTTTATTCAAGCTTAGCACGCTTGTTTGAGATCCAACCTTCTCACCCTCTAATTGAATATGGAATTCAACCATGTTATGGTCACTCATTCCAAGGGGATCCTTTACTAGGACATTTTTAATTAATCCTGTCTCATTACACAGGACCAGATCTAAGGTTGCCTGCCCCCTGGTCAGTTCAGTTACATACTGCTCAAGAAACCAATCCCTAATACACTCAATGAACTCTTCCTCAAGGCAGCCCTGCCCAATTTGATTTGTCCAATTAATATGATAGTTAAAATCCCCCATAATTATAGATGTTCCCTTATTACAAGCCTTCACTATTTCCTGATTGATACTCCGTCCAACAGAGTTGCCACAGTTCGGAGGCCTATGGACTACGCCCACTAGTGTTTGTTTTCCCCTTATTATTCCTTACCTCCACCCAAACTGTTTCATTGTCCTGATCTTTTGACCCAATATCATTTCTCTGTATTACAGTGATTCCTTCCTTTATTAACATAGCCACCCCACCTCCCCTTCCTTCCTGCCTGTCCTTCCTGATCGTTAAATAACCTGGTATGTTTAATTCCCAGGCATTGTCACCCTGCAGCCATGTTTCTGTAATGGCCATAAGATCATACCCATATGTAGTTATTTGTGCCATTAACTCATCATTACAGAGGAGCTGTCGGATTTCCCGTTTCCCTCGCCACCGATCAGTGAGCTGCCTTTCAAAGCTCGTTGGAGTGCTGGTAGATCGCCAAAATTATGCAGATCAGGCACACAGATATTCATGCCCAGATTCCCCATATCATAGAATCATAGTATCATACAGCAAAGAAGGAGGCCATTCGGCCCATCGTACCTGAGCCAGCTCTTTGAAAGAAGTCCCATAGTGCACAGCTCTCTGCAGGAATACTAACTTGTAAAATTTACCTCAATATCGTTTCTTATGAAATAATGGGCTGGATATTAGCTCGGAGCTGGGAAGGGAACGCGGGGTGGGGGGGTGGACGGGGACCGTTTTGTGGTTGGGAAACCCAGAATTATGGGTTTCCCGAACATCCTACAGTTTTTCACTGCAGGACCAATTTACATTTTTCTCTGTAGGTTTGCCACCCACAGCCAGCCTAATTGACAGGTGGGAAATCCTGCAGCACAAAGCCGCAGCCGAGCTGGAGTGAGAACAGGTAGGTCTAGTGTGGGCTGGGAGTGATCGTGTGGGAGGGGTCCAATCGCCGGGGGGGGTGGTCTGATCATGGGGTGGGGGGGTTGGCGAGATGGTAGACGGTTGGGTGTCCAATTGCGGGGGGTAGGGGGGGTGGTTGTAGCAGATGGTGGTCAGGGAGGGGTTCCGATCGCGGGGGGTGGGGAGCAAACAGATCGTGGCGGGGGTGGGGTGGTCCGATCATGGGGGATGACTTTACTGGGTAGCTTGCTAGCCTGGAGGAAATGCTCCTGCTCCTCCTGGCCCACAAGCAGTGCAGTCACTCCTGGATGGACGCCAACATTCTATCCTCCGTAAACTTGAGGTCATCCAAAACTCGGCTGCCCGTATGATAAATTGCACCAGGTCCCGTTTATCCATTACCCCTGTGCGCGCTGACCTACATTGGCTCCCAATTAAGCAACACCTCAATTTTAAAATCCTCATCTTTGTTTTCAAATTCCTCCATGGCCTCACCCCTCCCTGTCTCTGTAATCTCCTCCGGCCCTACAACCCTCTGAGATATCTGCACTCCTGCAATTCTGGCCTCTTGAGCAGCCCTGATTTTAACCGCTCCACCATTGGTGGCCGTGCCTTCAGCTGCCAAGGCCCTAAGTTCTGGAATTCCCTCCCTAAACCTCTCCACCTCTGTACTTCTCTTTCCTCTTTTAAGACGCTCATTAAAACCTACCTCTTTGACCAAGCTTTTGTTCATCTGCCCTAATATCTCCTTATGTGGCTCGCTGTGAAGTTGCTGGTGCTATTTCTCAAAACAAACCACTTGAACTGAGGTGGTTCTCATTTCATGGCTGCTAAGTCCTGAGACAGAACTGCTGCAGGCTGCACTTCTTATGCTGCTGCATGGGCAGCCTGGCCCTGCCTTCGTTCTGCCACATGAGCCGACATTTGTGGGGGCTGACCAGAGGGCCCACACATGCTGCATCATGTGAGTGCACTCCTGGTATGCCACTAATATTGGGCGTTGACTCGGCATGGCCATCGATTTGCAGGAAAGTAGGCTAATGGTACTACCGAGATCAGGGAAGCCCAGAGAGAACAACAGAAAATGCTGGAAATACTCAGCAGGCCAGGCCGCATCCGTGGAGAGAGAAACAGAGTTAACGTTTCAGGTCTGGGACCCTACTTGTGTGTGTCACATCCCCAATCACTAGGAGGCCAGAAAACACTGTCCTTTTTTTAAATTAATTCTCGGGATGTGGGCATCACTAGCAAGGCCAGCATTTATTGCCCAACCCAAGTCTACCCACCAACTGCTGCAGTGTCTGACGCCGTCCCCAGTGCCTGCACATATACTTGGTGCTCTGGAAACATCCTGCTTTCAAAGCAGGACCCATAAGATCTTGGTTACCAGGCTCTTCAATCTAGGGCCGATATCTCCTCACCCGCCAGTCAGCATCATCTTCCACCTTATGTTCCACACCCAGCTGCTCTCATTTGCTCATTCTCTTGGGTGTCACCCAGTGAACTTCCTACTGGTCACCACATGGACTGCAGCAGTTTAAGAAGACGGCTCACCACCACCTTCTCAACAGCAATTAGGGATGGGCAATAAATGCTGGCCTGGCCAGGGACGCCCACATCCCATGAATAAATAATTTATTTTTATAAAGTCCCCTGGGCATATGTCTCTGGACTGGTCCTTGAGAGAGAAAGAGTGAGTGATGGTTTGTGTGCTGAAGTGCTGACAGGGCTGAATGCAGAGCTACCTATTTCTTATTTTACCTCGACTTATTTTTTTTTTAAACATTACCATGATTTTTCCTTCCCTAATTCACAATGCTGACTCCAGGCTTAGCCCTCTACTGCTGAGATCACCTAACTTTACACAGGGAATTGAACCTAGGACCCTCATGATCTGCACGACTCAGCCACTCATTGGAAAATTTTGCTGAGCCATTTCATCTGAGGAGGAAAGAGAAAGAGAGATTAGAATGTGTTGCTGAGGTGCAGAGTTCATGGTGGGAATTTTAACTCCCAAGTGGGAAAGCGGCCAAGTGAGTGGCCGGCCCATTTGGGAGCTGTAGCCGGAGGCCCAGCTGATGCAAATGCCCGGGCCTCCTTAACATGCCACTGGCTGACTTCTCCACCAAAACGGCCGGGAAGTCAGCGGAAAGTGGCAGAAAGGTGGATAGCATGAAGGTCAGGGGAATGGGAGGGGAGAACGGGGGTTCTGCAGTTTGCGAAAGGGCGGGGGTAGGTAAGTCAGGGCAAGGGAGGCATGCATTTCCCTTGTGGGACCTAGAGAAGTATAAAGGAAAGTTTTAAACTTACCTTCAATGGTCTGACTCGGTTCTTGCTGTTGGGCTGCCCACTGACTTGCTGGTTTAGATGGTGTCGGAGTCCCAGTGGCATAACAGGACCTTGATTTGCATAGATATATGATGCTCTCCCCTGAATCAGGCATGTTAAAATTGCAACAGATTGGGGACGGAGTGAGTAGTTCACCAACTCCATTTTAACTGCCCCCCGCCTGGTTTCTGCCAAGCGGGAAATGTTAAAATTTCCCCCATCATGTCACTTTTAATCGAAGGAAAGACTCTGACAGAATGATTATGGAACAATTGGTGGCATGGAGCCTAGATTGTCTTTTCTTTCAGCTCTGGCTATGACTGCTCTTCGTATGTCTGGAGGTGCAATACTCGACAGTAGGTAAAGACCATTCTACCTTGGTAGGTATAAGGCAGCCAGTAATGCAATGACAGCCAGCATTAAGAACTGAGTTCAATTTCTTTGCATGGATGGAGCATTCCCAAGCATTGCCCATCCCTGCAGAAAAACAGAGTGCCACAGCTGTAGTTCTAATAGTCTTTGGATCAGTGTCCCACTTTGAGTTTGCCAAGATTTGTAGGGGGAAAAAGTCATCCCCATTGCGCTGCCCATTAGCGCCAGTAGATGGCACTTATGCGGCATTGAGACCAGTACCAACAGGGTGAGGCGAATCCAGCGGCACATGCCAAATCCGGCCCCCTGTAGCGCCGCTGGTAACAGCTATTGTTATATCCGTGTATCTTAATGTTGTGTCCTTCAATAATCAGACAACAGACTGCAGGGAACGATTCAACAGGTGTTTACTGAATGAGGGTTCCTCTAGAACTAACTATACAGATCACTCCTCAGGGTTTATATACAGGTGTGGTCACTGCCGGTATTACAGTATACAGGAGCTGTA
The DNA here is from genome assembly GCF_052327205.1 of Somniosus microcephalus. NCBI lineage: Eukaryota > Metazoa > Chordata > Chondrichthyes > Squaliformes > Somniosidae > Somniosus > Somniosus microcephalus. The sequence continues at coordinate 164,654,737 of NC_140995.1, read as the reverse complement.
AAAAGTAGTTCTCTCCCTTAAGGTATATATACATTACATACATTACAATTCCTCCCCTTTTAGATTAACAGTACCATAATACTCATTTAAAAATTAACATTTTTAATATACAATGTTATGTGAAAATAGTCCATTCATATATTCAGTCTCTGGGGAGGCTTCCTGATTCTTTCTGGATAACGCCTTTCCCGAGTGTCTCGCTCTTGGTGCGGAGGCGATTCTAGCACCCTGTCGTCAGTTGATTCATCAGCTTCCAATGCTATTGTTTCTGAGGTAGATGCGACCTGTACGTCGGGTTCCTCACCAGGTACGTATGGCCGAGACATGGGGTTGACTCATTCCTGTGACTCTAGGATCTGGTCAGCATGGCGTCTCACAATGTTCTCCCCAACATCCACTGTGTACATTAGTGGCCACTGCCGTGTGCATATCGTTCCTGGTTGCCATTTCTCTGCTCGCTAGTCGCGGGCCAAGACTGGTTGCCCTACATTGAAGCTCCTTGTCGGCTTCTCATTGATGTGCTGGAATTGCTTACTCTCAACATCTCTTCGTACATTTGGTCTGAGCAAATCCAGACGAGATCTCAACCTTCGGTTAAAGAACATAATGGCCAGGGTCTGGTTGGTGACTGCATGTGTCGCATTTCTGTAGGCTAACAGGAAATTGTCCACCTTATGCTGCAGTGGAATGTCGTCATCGCACATGGTCTTCACTGCTTTTTTAAAGGTTTGTACGAACCTCTCAGCCAATCCATTTGTGGCTGGATGATACGGGGCGGATGTGTAATGCCTTACCCCATTCCTTTTCATAAATCTTCGAAACTCTTCGGACACAAACTGTGGTCCGTTATCAGAGCAAATCTGCTCTGGCAAGCGGTTCCTGGCAAAAATGGTCCGTAGGACTGCAATAGTTTTCTCCGTGGTGGTGGAGGACATTTTGATCACCTCAGGCCATTTCGAGTGCGCATCCACGGCTATTAAAAACATTGAGTCCATGAATGGACCAGCAAAATCAATATGCACCCGTTGCCATGGAGATGAGGGCCACTCCCATGGGTGTAGAGGGGCATGTGGTGGTGCATTTTGGACCTTCTGGCATCCTGAGCAGCTCTTTGTCGTCAGGTCCTCGATTTGCTGATCGATCCCCAGCCACCACACATAAGCCCTAGCAAGGCTTTTCATTTTCACCCCTCCCAGATGACCTTCGTGAAGCTCATTGAGCACTCTCTCCCTTAACTTGGGTGGAATTACCACTCGGGATCCACACATCAAGGTCCCCTGGCATACTGACAGCTGTTCTCTTCTGGATGAGAGTGCTGGCAACAGTGAGTCGCCATGTGCTGGTCAACCCTTCACCGTCAAATCATATACCCGAGACAGTGTCGGGTCATTTCAGGTCTCCTTCTCTATACCAGCGTTAGTTACTGGCAAGCATTCAATTATAGTCGAATGAAATATTTCGACAGGATCCACTGCTGGTGCTTCCTCCGCAGTAGGCAGTGGCAGGCGTGATAGCCCATCAACGTTTCCATGCTGTTTCGTGCCCTTATACTCGATTTCATATTGGTGCGCCCCTAGAAAAAGGGACCATCTTTGTAGCGGTTGCGCAGTCATCACCGGAACGCCCTTCTTTGGATTAAAGATGGAGACAAGTGGTTGGTGGTCAGTCAGCAATGTGAACTTCTGCCTGTGCAGATAGTGATTGAACTTTTTCACTCCCCACACTAGGCTGAGGGCCTCCCTGTCAATCTGGGCGTAGTTACGCTCAGCTGAGGTTAGTGACCGAGACGCAAAGGCTACTGGTCTCTCCGAGCCGTCCGGGAATTTGTGCGACAGCACCGCTCCAATGCCATAGGGTGATGCATCACACGCCAACCGAATTGGTAGTGCTGGATTGAAATGAGCCAACACCTCTTTTGATGTGATCAATGCTTTGCTCTTCTGGAAAGCTCGTTTACATTCGTCACTCCACTTCCATGGTACCCCCGTTTGCAGTAGGGTGTTCAGTGGGTGTAGTCCGGTAAACAAATTCGGCAAGAACTTATGGTAGTAGTTCACCAGCAAGAGGAACGACCTCAGTTGTGACACATTTTCCGGTGCGGAGCCTTGACTACTGCCTCAATCTTTTCAGGGGACTTATGTAACCCCTCTTTATCAATAACGTGGCCACAATACGAGATCTGCTTCTGGAAAAACTCGCATTTGTGGCGATTAGCTCGGAGCCCATATTCCTTCAATCTAGTGAGCACCTGCTCCAGGTTGGCGAGGTGATCACTGTCATTTTCACCCGTGATCAGGATGTCGTCCAAATAACACTGGGTCCCTGGAATCCCTTGCAGGACTTGTTCCATTGCCCTTTGTCAAATAGCCGGAGCTGATGCTACCCCGAACACCAGCCGGTTGTATTGGTAGAGACCTTTATGAGTGTTGATCGTGAGGTACTGTTTCGAGGCTTCTTCTAACTCCATTTGCAGGTACGCCTGGGCCAGATCAATCTTAGTAAAGCGTTTCCCTCCAGACAGCGAGGCGAAAATATCTTCAATCCGCGGAAGCGGATATTGTACAGTGTGAAGGACTGGGTTCACTGTCACCTTAAAGTCCCCACAGATGCGAACCTTCTTTGGTTCCCCAGGCGCATTACTCAACGACCTCTTCATTACAGGAATGATGGGTGTAGCCCACTCGCTCCAGTCCACTTTGGACAGTACTCCCGAACGTTCCAAACCTTCCAGCTCTGCTTCGACGGCTGGGCGGATCGCATAAGGTACCGGTCTGGCCTTAAAAAACTTTGGGCTTGCATTTTCCTCTATTTTGATCGTCGCTGTTATGCCTTTTAGTGTTCCGAGTCCCTGCTGGAACACTTCTTGTGCGTCAGTTAGCATTTTTGACAGTCATCCAGGTGTGACGTCATCATCCTTTTTGGCATCTACAGTCAGTGCTTGTATGGAATGCCAATCTAGCTGTATCTTTCGGATCCATTCACGTCCTAGTAGTGGTGGTCCTCTATCTGGCAATACATATAGGTCCATTTTTGGTGTTTCCTTGCCATTATATATAACGTTCACCCTTATTTTTCCTTTGGGGTAGACTTTTTGCCCTGTGTACGTCTTCAAGACAATCTTTGTATCTCTCAAGGGTATATGTGAGAATAGCCGCTTGTAGTCCCTTCAGTTTATGACTGTTAGGGCTGATCCTGTGTCCAATTCCATTTTCACTTAGACTCCTGCTATCTTGAGCGTGACCCAGATAGTTTGGTGATCCTCCGTTTTGATCACATTATGTAGTTTCAGACAACCCAGCTCCTTGCTTCCGGAGTCTGTATCACTTTTCTGTTCGTCTGAACTACTCTCCGTCACCTTATGTACCTTCTTGTATTTCTCCTGTGGAGATTTCTTGCTGCTGGTTTTCTTTCCCGACCTGCAGACTCTTGCTATGTGTCCTACTTTTCCACACTGTCTGCACACTTTGTCCTTGAATCAGCAATCATTATGGTCGTGTGTTGTTCTGCCACAGCGATAGCACTTCACTGTTCCGTATGACATTTCATTTGTGCCATATTCTTGCGGTCTCCGTTGTATCTCTGCAGCGCCCCGTGCTGCTGCTTCTTGTGATACTGCAATGCTGAAAGCCTTGTCCAGCGTAAGATCCTTTTCTGATAGAAGCCATTCCTGGGTTCCTTCACTTTGAAGCCCACACACAAACTTGTCCCTTAAAGTATCTGCTAGTCCCGTTCCAAACTGGCAGTGTTTCGATAGCTTGCGCAGTTCTGTTAAATACTCAGCATTACTTTCATCTTTATGCTGGTTCCTTTTGTGAAACTTAAATCTTTCTGCTATCAGCAGCGGTGTGGGGTTTAAGTGGTCCTGTAGGATTGACACTATGTTTTCAAAATCCTTTTCTACTGGCTTCTCTGGGGTTACTAGGTTTTGTAGTAAGCCATACATTTTTGCACCCATTGAATTCAACAATACCAGCGCTTTCTTGTCATCTGGCACTTCATTCGCCTTGCAGTATACATCTATGCGTTCGATATATGTCGTCCAATCTTCGACTTCATTGTCGAACGCTGTGATACTGCCACTCTTCGGCATTTTTGTGTGTGGTTAGACTGGCTTAAAATGGCGTCTCCCGCGCTTTCCTTTCTTCCCCGCTGCGGCTTAAAATGGTGTCTCCCGCGCTGCTGCCAACGCCGCTCTCGGCGGCCCTCGTGGCAAATGGCGACACCCTGTGGGTTTCGTGCGCTGCTCCTGCACTGCTGCCAATGCCGCTCTCTGCGGTCCTCGTGGCAATGGCAACACCTCGCATTTTCCTGCGCGCCTCTCTCCCCCGTTGACGCTGCTCGGACATTGAACACCAGCTGCGCTTTGCTCTCTCTCGTCTTTCTCCCCGTTGACGCCGCTCGGTCCTGAACACCAGCTGCACCCTGTGCACTCTGCCCTCTCTCTCTCCCCCGTCGACGCTGCTCAGCCTTTTTCTGTGCCGCTCGGTCGGGCTCTAGCCACCGCTGTCCGGGAAGGGTCTGCGCCATACCTGTTGCTAGCCCGTTTTGCTGGACCACCGTGACTGGAAAGCCAAGCCTGGCTCTCGACAGCCTCCCCTGCGATGCTCAAATCTCCACTGGATGACTGGGCGGTTGCCCGTGGTCGACGCCTGTGCTTCTGGACTCGACCTCCTTCCACTGTTCTCCAGGAACGAATCCCTGGGAGGTGATGCAGAGTTGCAGGTAGGTTCGAATCTGCTTCGTCGCCAATGTTATATCCGTGTATCTTAATGTTGTGTCCTTCAATAATCAGACAACAGACTGCAGGGAACGATTCAACAGGTGTTTACTGAATGAGGGTTCCTCTAGAACTAACTGTACAGATCACTACTCAGGGTTTATATACAGGTGTGGTCACTGCCGGTACTACAGTATACAGGAGCTGTAAAAAGTAGTTCTCTCCCTTAAGGTATATATACATTACATACATTACAGCTATCACCGGGGACCTCAACGCTAGGGAGATCATGACGTCAATGAGTGTACAATGCTCACTGAATGCCCGATTTCCCAAATTGCTTTCAGCCACTTACCTCACTGCCTGGAGTAAACACCAACAGTGAGAGCTGGCGTGCAGCACCAGGAAGCCGGCTGCAGTCACGTTATTTAAAGGGATCATCAGTAATCACTCGCACCTGTCCAGGTTAGTGCAGTTTCAGTGGCTTCTTGTTCGTTTCAGCTACTGCAACAGTTTCATTGAGTAATTTCAAGGTTCTTTTATATCAGGAGTCTTATGGCAAGTACAAAGTAGCTACATATATTCTTCAAAGATTCAAACTGCAACACTTGTTAAGATTAATGGGGGCTGTACTGGCATGCCACCTCGCCCTCCAGGATCTATGCCGGAGGGAGTGTAGGCAGCGAGAAAGACGGAAACATATACGCAGAGGGAGGAGGATGAGGACAAAAATGAGGAAGAAAACGAGGAGCAAAAAGATGAGGAGGAAGAAGACGAGGAACAGGAGCTTGGGAGGAGGTAGCCATACAATCAGGCTTCCAGATGGGCGGTCCATCATGTGGTGTGCCAGCTCCCTCCACATAGCGCAGCAGACTTGTGGCGAGAGCCTCCTGCCAGATGGTGGGTACACGACTGCCCGCCTTCTCTCCAGCGCTAAAACCAATGCCTCCAAAACTTCATCGGAAAACCTGCGGGCTCTCTCTCTGACAATCTGCCATGAGGATTTGTAAATAAGTGCGGCATCGGCAGTGGCTGGAGGCGGAGCAGAGCGGCAGAGCGACTACAAGAGGCCCCAGAGGCTCAGGTAGGCCTCAGTGCGGCATCGGCAGCGGCTGGAGGCGGAGTAGAGCAGCAGAGCGACTACAAGAGGCCCCAGAGGCTCAGGTAGGCCTCAGTGCGGCATCGGCAGCGGCTGGAGGCGGAGCAGAGCGGCAGAGTGACTACAAGAGGCCCCAGAGGCTCAGGTAGGCCTCAGTGCGGCATCAGCAGCGGCTGGAGGTGGAGCAGAGCGGCAGAGCGACTACAAGAGGCCCCAGAGGCTCAGGTAGGCCTCAGTGCGGCATCAGCAGTGGCTGGAGGCGGAGCAGAGCGGCAGAGCGACTACAAGAGGCCCCAGAGGCTCAGGTAGGCCTCACCAATCTCCAATCTCAGACAAGGAGAGAGGTAAAAAGTATTCGAGGTGTGACGTCACCACAAAACAGGTAGGTGATTGGTTGGAGTATTTCTCTCATTTTAAAACTTTAAGTCTGTGGTTTATAGTTTTTAAGGTTGCTGTGGTGTAGCGGGGACAGTTTGTAAACGAGGGCCCTTAAATATATCATTTAACTGTAGTGAAATTGGTGGGATTCATTTAATTTTAATTAATTAGTTAAAGGGTGAGTCATGGCAGGACAGCCCAGCCCGTAGTGTGCTCCTCCTGCTCTATGTGGGAAATCAGGGATGCTTCCTGCGTCCCTGACGACCATGTGTGCAGGAAGTGTGTCCAGCTGCAGCTACTGACAGACCGCATTGCAGCACTGGAGCTGCGGAGAGATACATTTTGGAGCATTCGCGATGCTGAGGACGTCGTGAATCTCACATATAGCAAGTTGGTCACACCGCAGGTAAAGGGTGTACAGGCAGGAAGGGAATGGGTGACCAGCAGGCAGAGTAAGAGGCGCAGGCAGGTAGTGCAGGAATCCCCTGCGGCCATCCCCCGCTCCAACAGATATACCACTTCGAATACTGTTGGGGGGGATGACTCATCAGGGGAAGGCAGCAGCAGCCAACTTCCTGGCACCATGGGTGGCTCTGCTGCACAGGCTGGGAGGAAAAAGAGTGGAAGAGCTATCGTGATAGGGGACTCAATTGTAAGGGGAATAGATAGGCATTTTTGCGGCCGCAATCGAGACTCCAGGATGGTATGTTGCCTCCCTGGTGCAAGGGTCAAGGACATCTCGGAGCGGCTGCAGAACATTTTGGAGGGGGAGGGTGAACAGCCAGTTGTCGTGGTGCACACAGGCACCAACGATATAGGTAAAAAACGGGATGAGGTCCTAAAAGCAGAATATAGGGAGTTAGGAGGTAAATTAAAAAATAGGACCTCAAAGGCAGTAATCTCATGATTGCTACCAGTGCCACATGCTAATCAGAGTAGAAATAGGAGGATATTTCAAATGAATAGGTGGCTAGAGGAATGGTGCAAGGAGGAGGGATTCAAATTCCTTGGACATTGGAACCAGTTCTGGGAGAGGTGGCACCAGTACAAACGGGACGGTTTGCACCTGGGCAGGGCCGGGACCGATGTCCTAGGGGGAGTGTTTGCTAGTGCTGTTCGGGGGGGTTTAAACTAAAATGGCAAGGGGTTGGGAACCTGAGCATGGAGACAGAGGAAAGGAAAACAGGGATAAAAGCAAAAGATAGGAAGGAGAAAAACAAAAGTGGCAGTCAGAGAAATCAATGGTTTAAATCAAACGTGGCCACAGTAAATAATAATTCATATAGGTCTAAGAACGTTAAAAAAACAAGCCTGAAGGCGTGTCTTAATGCGAGGAGCATTTGTAATAAGGTGGATGAATTGGCTGCGCAAATAGAGGTAAACGGATATGATTTGGTTGGGATTACGGAAACGTGGCTTAAGGATGGCCAAGGCTGGGAACTCAACATCCAGGGGTATTCGATATTCAGGAAAGATAGGCAAAAAGGAAAGGGAGGTGGGGTAGCATTACTGGTTAAACAAGGGATTAATACAATTGTAATGAAGGATATTAGCTCTGATGAGGTGGAATCTGTATGGGTAGAATTGAGAAATACTAAGGGGAAAAAAACATTAGTAGGAGTGGTATATAGACCTCCAAACAGTAAGGCGGAGGTTGGGGATGGCATTAAAAGGGAAATTAAAGAAGCGTGCAATAAGGGCACAGCAGTCATCATGGGTGACTTTAATCTACATATAGATTGGGCCAACCAAATTAGTAACAATACTGTGGAGGAAGAATTCCTGGAGTGTTTACGGGATGGTTTCCTGGACCAATATGTCGAGGAACCAACCAGAGATCAGGCCATCTTAGACTGGGTATTATGTAACGAGAAAGGATTAATTAGCAATCTTGTTGTACGAGGCCCCTTGGGTCGGAGCAATCATAATATGATCAAATTCTTCATTAATATGGAGAATGAAGTAGTTGACTCAGAGACAAGGGTCCTCAATTTAAATAAAGGAAACTACGATCGTCTGAGGAGCGAGTTGGGTAGGATTGATTGGGGAATGGCACTCAAAGGGTTGACAGTGGATAGGCAATGGCTAACATTCAAAGACCGAATGGATGAGCTACAGAATTTGTTCATCCTAGTTTGGCATAAAAATAAAACAAAAAAGGTGACTCAACCGTGGCTAACAAGGGAAATTAGGGATAGCATAAGATCCAAGGAGAGGACATATAAATTGGCTAGAAAAAACAATAATCCTGAGGATTGGGAGCAGTTTAGGAATCAACAAAGGAGGACAAAGGGATTAATTAAGAAAGGGAAAATAGAATATGAGAGTAAGCTAGCTGAGAACATAAAAACTGACTGTAAAAGCTTTTATTGATATGTGAAGAGAAAAAGATTGGTGAAGTCAAGCGTAGGTCCCTTACAGTCAGAATCAGGGGAATTTATAATGGGAAACAAGGAAATGGCAGACCAACTAAATACATACTTTGGTTCTGTCTTCACAAAGGAGGAAACAAATAACCTCCCAGAGATGTCGGGGAACATAGGGTCTGATGAAAGGGAGGAACTGAAAGAAATCAGTATTTGTAGGGAAATGGTGTTAGGAAAATTGATAGGACTGAAGGCTGATAAATCCCCAGGGCCTGATGGTCTACATCCCAGGGTACTTAAGGAAGTGGCCCTAGAGATAGTAGATGCATTGCTGGTCATCTTCCAGAACTCGATAGACTCTGGAACGGTACCCATGGATTGGAGTGTAGCTAATGTTACCCCACTATTCAAAAAAGGTGGTAGAGAAAAAGCGGGGAATTATAGACCGGTAAGCCTGACATCGGTAGTGGGGAAAATGCTGGAGTCTATTATAAAAGATGTAATAGCAGAGCACTTGGAAAGCAGTGACAGGATCGGACAAAGTCAACATGGATTTACAAAAGGTAAATCATGCTTGACTAATCTACTGGAATTTTTTGAGGATGTAACTGGTAAAATAGATAAGGGACAACCAGTGGATGTGGTGTATTTGGACTTTCAGAAGACTTTCGATAAGGTCCCACATAAGAGATTAGCGTGCAAAATTAAGGCACATGGGTGATGCGCTATTAATTACTCATAAAAGACTGAGGCCTAGAAATTGGGTTCTGGTCTTGCCAGGGCTGTAGCGCCAGAAAGTTTGCGCCAGCGGTAATGCGGCAGCGCCCGCCGAAAGTTCGGGTGCGCCGGGCCCAGACGGCGGCGGGCGCTAAAACCCTCCTTTAGCGCCTCAAAACGGGCGTCAACTTGGGTTTCCCGGCGCTAATCCCCCGCTGCGGCACCCGATGCGGTGCGGCAGGCGGGGGAACTGCAGGCCTCCTCCTCCTGTTAAGGAGGAGCTGCCTGCAGCCGACAACTGTCCGGCGGATTGACCCGACATCTGAGCCCGGCACCTCGGGGAAGTGCCGGGCTCGCATGAGACACTGATCAGGGCCGCGGGGGGGGAATGCAGGAGTCCGGGAAGGGAGGTGCGGGCAGGCGGCCGCCGGGAACGCGGCCGGCCGCCGCTCCACCTTTATGCGCCGGCGCACACTGGGGGAAGACTCTGTTGCCAGAGTCTTAGTTGCGCCTGCCACGGGCGAGGCGGGCGCAACTGAATTTCGGCTTGGGGCCGGGTTACCACGGCAACCGTGACGCTGCGCACACCGATGACGTCATCGGTGCCGGCGCAGCGCTACCGGTCTACCGCCGCAGAAGGGCCCCAGGCAATTTAGGAACCGGCGCCAATTGCAGCGCTAGGCCCTCTAGCGCCGCAAAATCGGTGCTAAGGGCACTGAATTTCTAGGCCTGAGAGTTAAGAGAGTAACTAAAGGCTTTTATTAGCAAAGAACAGAGCATGCCTCTCGTGGTTGACTGGGTTCCAAGAAGGCAGGGGGCTGCAGGTCAATCACCTTTATACCTGGGCCTGTGGGTGGAGCCAGCCGAGACATGTTGAGGCATGCATAGGTACAACAGTGTGTAACAACAACAACAACAACAATAACAGTGGTTTACCACATTCACCCCTTGTTTAAAATTGAGTCCGGCGGGGTGAAGTGTACTAAAGGTTCGTGTAAGTAAGTCTATCAGGTGGTCTTGTATGCCGTCCTGATCGTCGTGGTGGTGGCGGTGATGGTGCAGCATCCAACGTTGAATCTGGCGTCTCATTGAGTGGTTGGGTGGTCAATGACGGGTCCTGGGGCTGCGGCATGCCGTCTAGCGGGGTTGGGTTGTGGGTAGTGGTGGATGGCAATGGTAGTGTTTCAGGGGCACCCAAAGGTGCTAGATCTCGTGTGGGGGCTGTGTCCTCCCGCCCGTCCGGGTACGCTACGTAAGCATACTGGGGGTAGGCGTGGGTAGTGGTGGGTGGCGAGGGAGGTGTTTCGGGAGCACCCGAATGTGCGAGGTCTCGTATGGAGACTGTGTCCTCCCGCCCGTCCGGGTACACTACGTAAGCATACTGAGGGTTGGCATGGAGGAGGCTCACCCTCTCGACCAGGGGGTCCGTCTTATGGGACCTCACGTGCTTCCGCAGTAGGACGGGTCCTGGAGAAGTCAGCCATGTCGGTAACGAGATCCCCGATGTGGACTTCCTGGGGAAGGAGAACATTCTCTCGTGAGGGGTAGCATTGGTGGCTGTACAGAGCAGTGACCGAATGGAATGGAGCGCCGCAGGGAGGACTTCCTGCCAGCGAGAGGTCGGAAGGCCCTTAGATTTCAAGTTTAAAAGGACTGCCTTCCAGACCGTCGCATTCTCCCTTTCCACCTGGCCATTCCCCCGGGGGTTGTAGCTGGTGGTCCTGCTTGTAGCGATACCTCTCGAGAGCAGGTACTGCCGGAGTTCGTCGCTCATAAAGGATGAGCCCCTGTCGCTATGAATATAGCTAGGGAAACCGAACAAGGCGAAGAGGTCATTCAGACATTTAATGACCGTGGTACTGGTCATGTCTGAGCAAGGGATGGCAAACGGGAAACGGGAGTACTCATCAATTATGTTGAGGAAGTACACATTGCGGTCGGAGGAGGGGAGGGGCCCTTTAAAATCGACGCTCAGCCGTTCAAAGGGGCGCGTGGCTTTGATCAGGCTTGCTCTGTCTGGCCTATAAAAATGCGGTTTGCACTCGGCACAGATTTGGCAGTTCCTGGTCATGGTCCTGACCTCCTCGATGGGGTAGGGCAGGTTACGGGATTTGATGAAGTGAAAAAACCTGGTGACCCCCGGGTGGCAGAGGTCATTGTGGAGGGTCTTCAGTCTATCGACCTGCGCGTTGGCGCATGTACCACGTGATAGGGCATCTGGGGGCTCATTGAGTTTCCCGGGCCGGTACAAGATATCGTAATTGTAGGTGGAGAGTTCGATTCTCCACCTCAAGATCTTGTCGTTCTTGATTTTGCCCCTCTGCTTATTATTAAACATAAAAGCTACTGAACGCTGGTCAGCGAGCAGGGTAAATCGTTTTCCGGCCAGGTAATGCCTCCAATGTCGCACAGCTTCCACAATGGCCTGGGCCTCCTTTTCGACAGAGGATTGTCGAATCTCGGGGCCCTGGAGGGTCCTTGAGAAAAAGGCCACGGGTCTCCCCGCCTGGTTAAGGGTTGCAGCTAGAGCAAAGTCGGATGCGTCGCTCTCCACTTGGAAAGGGATGGACTCATCCACTGCGTGCATTGTGGCCTTCGCAATATCTCCTTTTATGAGAGTGAAGGCTGCACAGGCCTCTGCTGTCAGGGGGAAGGAGGTGGACTTGATGAGGGGTCTGGCTTTGTCCGCATAGTTGGGCACCCACTGAGCATAGTACGAGAAAAACCCTAGGCATCTCTTCAGTGCTTTTTGGCAGTGGGGGAGGGGGAGCTCCATAAGGGGGCGCATCCTGTCGGGGTCGGGGCCGATGACTCCGTTCTCCACTACACAGCCAAGAATGGCAAGGCGCTTGGTACGAAACATACATTTGTCCTTGTTGTATGTTAGGTTCAGCCGCTGGGCCGTACGGAGGAATTTCTCTAGATTAACATCATGGTCCTGCTGGTCGCGGCCGCAGATGGTGACGTTGTCTAGATAGGGGAAAGTGGCCTGGAGCGCGTTCTGGTCGACCATCCGGTCCATCTCCCATTGGAAGACTGAAACCCCGTTGGTGACGCCGAAGGGAACTCTGAGGAAGTGGTAGAGACGACCGTCAGCTTCAAAAGCTGTGTACTGGCGGTCCTCAGCCCTGATGGGGAGCTGGTGGTATGCCGACTTCAGATCAATCGTCGAGAACACCCGGTATTGTGCTATCTGATTGACTATGTCAGATATGTGGCGGAGTGGGTATGCATCTAGCTGGGTGTAGCGATTGATCGTCTGGCTGTAGTCAATAACTAGGCGCTGTTTTTCGCCAGTCTTCACTACCACCACTTGTGCTCGCCATGGGCTGGTGCTGCTTTCAATAATCCCTTCCTTCAGGAGTCTTGCTACCTCGGATTTAATGAAGCTCCTATCCCCGGCACTGTAACGCCTGCTTTTGGTAGCGATGGGCTTACAGTCGCGGGTGAGGTTAGCGAACAAGGAGGGGGGGAGGACTTTAAGGGTGGAGAGGCTGCAAATGGTGCGCGGCGGGCGGTTTAAAAGCCGTCGTACGCTAATGTGACACTCTTAAGGTTGCACTGAAAATCCAACCCCAGTAGAACGGCAGCGCATAGATGGGGCAGGACCAGGAGTTTAACATTTTTGTATTCTGTGCCCCTTACTGAAAGGGTCACTACACAGTAGCCACCGACGTCCGCTGACTGGGCTTTGGAAGCCAAAGAGATCCGATGTCGCGTCGGCAGTACCGGGAGAGAGTAACTGCGCACCGTGTCGGGGTGGATAAAGCTTTCCGTGCTCCCGCTGTCAAAAAGGCAGGTAGTGGCGCGGCCGTTTACCTTAATGTCCATCATGGACCTGGACAGTTGATGAGGGAGAGATTGGTCCAGCGTCACGGAGGCCAGCGTATGGTCGAGCGAGTCGATGTGGTCGTCAGATGAGGCGGTGGTTGAGTCCGGGTCCCCCGTGGTTGAAGTTGGAGACGTCCGAGATGGCGGACAAAATGGCGGCGCCCATGGTCCCGATCCCCACGCGGCTGGGGGAGCCCAAGCTGGCGGACAAGATGGCTGCCCCCACGGTTCGCACGCGGCGCTGCTGGCGTTAGCGGTTTTACCTTTGCAGGCGCTGACATAGTGTCCTTTCTTCCCGCAGCCGGAGCAGGTAGCGTTTCTCGCCGGGCAGCGTGCTCTGGGGTGTTTTGCCTGGCCACAAAAATAACATTTCTGTGCCTTGGACGTCGCAGCAGCAGTTGAAGGTGGCGGTCCCATGACCCAAGGTTGTGGCGTCCACGTTGCGGAGCGGTTAGGGGAGAAGGCGTCCATATTCCTGTGGGCCGCGTCGAGCGAGAGCGCGAGGGACACTGCCTTTCTCAGGTCCATTTCTCCCTTTTCCAACAGTCTCTGCCGGGAGTAGTCGGACCTTAGACCCGCAACGAAAGCATCTCGGATCAGTCCCTCCGTGTGTGCTGCGGCTGATGCTTCTTTGCAATCGCAGTCTCGGCCGAGTATCCGTAGTGCCCGTAGGAAGGCCTCCACCGATTCCCCGGGCTGCTGTCTGCAGGATCTTAAGAGGTGCCGGGCATAGACCGTATTTACCGGGCGTGCGTATTGCCCTTTTAGCAGACCGATAGCCGCCGCGTAGGTCATCGCGTCCTGGATTATTGTATAAACTTGGTGGCTCACCTTTGAGGCCAGGATTTCCAACTTGTTTTCGTCCATGGCCACAGTTGAGGCTTGCAGGTAGGCCTCGAAGCAACGCAGCCAATGCGCGAATTTGGTAGCCGAACCCGCTTCTTGGGGGTCTAGGTCCAGGCATGTTGGTCTGAGGGCTCGCAGCAGCTCCTGTTGCTCAGCGTTTGGTGCAGCAGCCTGCTGTTCAGCGTTTGGTGCAGCAGCCTGCTGTTCAGCAAATGTCGACATTTTGTTTTTGCTAATAAAATTGATGCGCTATTAATTACTCATAAAAGACTGAGAGTTAAGAGAGTAACTAAAGGCTTTTATTAGCAAAGAACAGAGCATGCCTCTCGTGGTTGACTGGGTTCCAAGAAGGCAGGGGGCTGCAGGTCAATCACCTTTATACCTGGGCCTGTGGGTGGAGCCAGCCGAGGCATGTTGAGGCATGCATAGGTGCAACAGTGTGTAACAACAACAACAACAACAACAACAATAACAGTGGTTTAACACAATGGGATTGGGGGCAAGGTATTGACTTGGATAGAGAACTGGTTGGCGGACAGAAAGCAAAGAGTTGGAATAAACGGGTCGTTTTCCGAGTGGCAAGCAGTGACTAGTGGGGTACCGCAAGGATCGGTCCTAGGACCCCAGCTGTTCACAATATATATTAATGATCTAGACAAGGGAATTGGATGTAATATCTCCAAATTTGCAGATGACACAAAGCTTGGTGGGAGGGTAAGCTGTGAGGAGGATATCGTGAAACTCCAGTATGATTTGGACAGGTTGGGTGATTGGGCAGAAACATGGCAAATGCACTATAATGTGGATAAATGTGAGGTTATCCACTTTGGTGGCAAAAACAGGAAGGCAGATTATTATTTGAATGGCAATAGATTGGGAGAAGGGGAAGTGCAAAGAGACCTGGGTGTTATTGTGCACCAGTCGCTGAAGGGAAGCATGCATGTGCAGCAGGCAGTTAAGAAGGCAAATGGTATGCTGGCCTTCGTAGCAAGAGGGTTCGAGTACAGGAACAAGGATGTCTTGCTACAGTTGTACAGGGCCTTGTTGAGACCGCACCTTGAGTATTGTGTGCAGTTTTGGTCACCTTACCTGAGGAAGGACGTTCTTGCCATGGAGGGAGTGCAGCGAAGATTCACCAGGCTGATACCTGGGTTGGCAGGAATGACGTATGAGGAGAGATTGTGTCGATTGGGCTTATACTCACTGGAGTTTAGAAGATTGAGAGGGGATCTCATCGAAACCTATAAAATTCTGTCAGGTCTGGACAGACTAGATGCAGGAAGGATGTTTCGGATGGCCAGGGAGTCCAGAACCAGGGGTCATAGTCTAAGGATAAGGGGTAAGCCATTTAGGACTGAAATGAGGAGGAACTTCTTCACCCAGAGAGTGGTGAACCTGTGGAATTCTCTACCACAGAAGGCAGTGGGGGCCAATTTATTAAATATATTCAAGAAGGAGTTGGATATATTTCTTGAGGCTAATGGGATCAAGGGATATGGGGAGAAGGCAGGGACAGGGTACAGAATTTGGATGATCAGCCATGATCTCATTGAATGGCGGAGCAGGCTCGAAGGGCCGAATGGCCTACTCCTGCTCCTATCTTCTATGTTTCTATGTTTCTCTTTGTATTTCTTCTTATGGTTGTTGAGGCAGCTGCATAGCCATCAATGCTGAGAATGAGGTGCTGCAGCATCAATGAATCTCCCCTTTAAGTAGTGAAAAAAGCCTGCTGCAATCATGAGTTATGATTAGACTACACCCGATATTGGGCCAGCCTTTAAGTGTAATGCCAATGAGCTTGGGTTTTTAAACTTGATTTAAGACTCCAATCATTTTATTGAGCAGTGAGGACGAATTTTGCGTGCAGTCTAGACGATTTTCACCTGGCGCTAATTCACCATTTTTAGTCTAAACACTGCCCATTCCTTGGCTATAATGAATTTCTAGCCCATTGGATGCTATTCCTAGCTCCTTTAGCTTGGGCTTGATGATGTGTTCCCCATATCTCAAAGTAAGATCAAGTGTCACACCAAGGTAGACAGGGTTGAAACAATGATCAAGTCTTTTCCCCTACCATTCAATGTGTAATTCCTGCTTAGCTTCTCTATTCTAGAGGTGCAACACACAGACCTGAGTCTTATCTGGATTGGCCCTCAGTTGATTGAAGGTTTGGTATTGTGTCAGGCCAGCATTCAGAGTTACTTCGATCCTATCAAAAGTCTGGCTTTGAGCGGTAACACAAAGATCATCTGCATATTGAAAACATCTGGTACCAGGTTGGATAGGTTGGTCAACCTCCACCCAAGGCGTTTCAGAAAGTCTGAAGCTGTATTCAGTCCTAGCACCCCACCTTAAACATCGTATCATCTCACACACTAAAATTATGCAATGAAGAGATGGCGTAACTAATGCATCTGATATCATTAGTAAATCATCAAAGTGGAGGCTTGAAACAAAGGAGCAAGTTGTTCCTAAATTAGAAATTCTGGGAATGATTTGGACCTTGTTGCACTTGTATAATTTAGTGCTCCCCTCGGCTCCAGATTGAAACTGCAGGCCGCTGCCAACCACCGCTCACTCATCCCCCACTCCCGATCACCTTTCCCACAGGAACTGCCTGAGTCACAGTTCCACCAGGGAGTTGCCTGGGGATGTACGCTAGGCATCTGCAGCTCGTTGGTTTTATTAAAATGAGACCCGTGCCAATATTGAGTGGGCCTCAGACCAACCTGTTCTTGCACAGGGATCATTCCCTGTGCCCAGTTTGCATCGGCCTAGTAGCGCAATCCAATTTCTAGCCACTCTGTCTTCTGCTCCTAGAAAGAAATGTCTTCTTAGTTCTGGTGAAGGCCCACACACAAAATGTTAACCTATTTTTTGACTTTCAGATGCTGACTGATCTGATGTGCCTTATATCAATTTTTTGATTTTAGTTCAGATTTACAGGATTTTAAAGGTTTCTTTTAGTATTTTCTAAATATGTTCTCTGAAGAGTTGAGCCCATGATCCAGCGCTCCCAATGTACTCCATCAAAAACTGTTCCCTACTACGAGCACTGCTCTCCGCCAGGAGTGCCAGATTGCAGAATCACCCCTTGAATCACCCATAAACTTCCACTTTCACTTTACTATTTTTTCTCTCTATTTTGCAATCAACAGATTGTTCAAGGCAGCAGACGGGAGGTGGTGGGTGAGAGGTGGCCCAAGATTTTAAGGTCAGGAGGAGCATTCCTGCTCCTCTTGGCTCCACATTCAGGTAAATATCTTTTAAACACTTAGGGGGAGAAATTCAGTATCGCCCCGTTTGGGGCGCGATTATCGGCCAGGCGCAAAGTTTAGCGCCTGGCGCTAATTATCGCCTCTGACTGCAAACTTGGCTTTTATCGCCCCTGGAGGTGATTGGAGCACTAAATCAGGCGCTGCACACCTGTCTTAAGGCACAAAGGCCGAGGAGCAAGGCGCTAACTCAGAGCGCGTGCACAGCGCAGGTGATGTCAGTTAGCGATGGAACACAGACACACTGGCACCGGACAGTTCTTAAAGAGAAGGGTTGATCTTGCTCTCCAGCCACACCCTTCTCATTGGAGTCTTGAATCTTGGCCTGGAGAGACCTGTGATTACATTTTCCAGCCAAGGACTATGGAGAGGATGAGAGAACGAGCTCAGCGCTTCAGCGAGCAGGCCTTGGAGGGTCTGCTTGGCGCGGTGGAGTGCAGAAGATCTATACTTTACCCTGAGAGTGGCAGGAGGTCTTTGCCGTGCGACTACAGAAGACTGTGGAGGGAAGTGGCTCAGCACGTCTCCTCCAGGAGCATGGTGATCAGGACCCGCACCCAATGTCGCAAAAAGTTCAACGACCTCACTCGGGTCGTCAGGGTGAGTGGCTTATTTTCAGTACCTCTCCATCCCTCCATCTCAACCTCACTCTATGGCCAGAGGGTCTTAAAACCCCAATGCCCAACACTCATCCAACACCTATGGCCCTCTCATGAAACATACACGCACATTCAACACTTTGAATACAGTAAGGGCTATTCAACTGTGGGAGGCACATCAGTCAAGACCATGGCTGCATACATTAAGGGCTATTCAATTATAGGAAGCACATCAGGCAAGACCATGGCTGTATATTTACTCAGACGCCATTCTTTTTCTTGCAGGCCAAGCTATCTCATAATAGGAGACAGCAGCAATGGACGGGTGGAGGGCGGCCTCAGCTGCAACAACTCAACGATCTTGAGGTGCGCATCCACAGGATTGTGGCAAGCTAGGTGATCGATCCCATCGCCTCTGGAGAGGCCAACACTGCTTGGGACAGCAATGGTAAGGTCATCACCTTAGATAGCAGATAGGAGCAGGAGTAGGCCATTCGGCTCCTTGAGCCTTGTAGTGGCGCTTCTTAATTTCCAAACAGGCAGCCACTGAGCTTTGGGGCTTTTAACAACGAGTAGACGCGTGTCGAAATAAAGCGTTCCCAAACGTAGCTTTGTCTTTTAAACTGTTTACTATAACACCTTACAAACAGAATTACAAAGCAAACACGTATAAACGAACACGGTCAAAAACTGTATTGCTCCAGCCCTCACAAGCTTCTGCCTCCTCCAGCCACGTGGAGTTTAAACTGTAAAATGGCTGCATACCATGTGACGATCTTAAGGACTGTACCATTGTGGCAAGAATGAAGGGGGTATCTCGGACTATACTACTGGAGCAAGAAAATAGGGGGTTTCTCAATACAATAAGTCAGTCAGGTAAATTAACTATTATATTATTTAACCAATATTTTAAAGTATTTTCTTTCTTAAACTTTCATGGCTCTTACATTCCGGCCCCTAATTGACTAGGCACATGAAGCATATCAATTACTCAAACATTAAGAGTCATAAACTAATGAGTTCAACATATTTACAATATAAGTGTCCACTTTTTTCGTTCAGGAACTTTTCACGCTGCTTCTTGTAGCAGGCAGAGCTTTGTGATCGGTCTTTCCAGGGTACTGGTCTTGGTTTGCAAACAAACGCGACGAACGACGCCTCTGGAGTCTGGCATGGTCTTAATTATTTTTCCCATCAACCAAGAATTTCTAGGGGCTGAATCATCCACGATTAAGACGATGTCTCCGACAATGAAGTTCCTCTTTATTTTGGACCATTTTTGACGCTCCTGTAGCAGAGGTAAGTATTCTCTTGTCCATCTGGTCCAGAAAAGGTCTGACATATACTGAACTTGCCTCCACTTCCGACGGGCATACAGATCTTCCTTTTTGAAGACTCCCGGGGGCATGGCTGGCTGTGTTTTCAACAACAACAGGTGGTTCGGAGTCAGGGCTTCGAGGTCATTGGGATCATCTGATGTCTTAGTTATCGGTCGGTCATTAATGATGGCTTCGACCTCACACAGAACGGTTTGGAGTCCCTCGTCGTCAAGCACTTGCTGCTTCAGTACAGAACTGAGTAGTTTTCTTACGGTGCGTATCTGTCTTTCCCAGACACCTCCATGGTGGGATGCAGCCGGAGGATTGAAGATCCACTTAATTCCTGTTTGCATCATGGCTTCCTGTATTTTAAGCTGATTCCAACCTTCAATAGCTTCCCGTAGTTCTCTCTCCGCTCCGACAAAATTAGTGCCATTATCAGAACGCATAATGGACACCTGTCCTCTTCTACAGACAAAGCGCCGCAAGGCGTTAATACAGGAATCAGTGTCAAGCGTGTGTGCCACCTCAATATGAACTGCTCTGATGGTCAAACAAGTGAAAAGCACACCATATCTCTTGACAAGGCTCCGTCCTCGCTTTACCTCGAAAGGCCCGAAATAGTCCACCCTTACGTTTGTAAATGGGGGCTTGTCTGGTAACAAACGGTCTTCAGGCAGGTCTGCCATTTTCTGCTCCCCAGCTCTAGCGTGTAACCGTCTGCAAACAATGCATTCAGAGAGTATTTTTCTTATTACAGAATTAGCTCCTGGAATCCAGTATCTTTGTCTTAGCTTCGCAAGCACGTGATTCCTCCCATTGTGTCCAATACTCTGGTGTATATGCTGAAGAATGAGAGTAGCAACCCGGAGGTCCTTAGAAAGGATAGCAGGATGCTTGGCCTCCTCTGGCATAGCAGATTTGTTTAGTCTCCCTCCCACCCTCAGTACTCCATCTTGCAGTGTAGGGTCCAGCTTGTAGATATGACTACCTTTCTTGATTGGAGTATTTCGCTGTAAAGCTTCGATTTCTTCTGGGTATCTTTGTCTTTGACTGAAGCAAACTATCTCCATCTCAGCCTTGGCCAAATCCTCCACGGTCAATGAATTCTTACCCAATGTGGTCTTGTTCTGGTGCATATACTGCTGTAGAAGCATTCTCTGCTTATCAGGGTTACTTTCAGACTGACTGATAGTGGCTCGGTACTCTTTTCTCTTACCGCTCAGGTGTAGCAGCAACTCTTTCAACCTTAGAAACCATGCAACTGCTTTCCTCAACTGGTGCCATCCTGAGAAATGGTTAACAAGCTTGTTCACTGTGTCAAAGTTCTCTTTCGTATTTATGAGATTTACTGTGACTGATCTCTTGACTTCGACATCGTCTTCAGCAATCTGACTTGGCATATCTGGTCTTTCTGGCCATGATCTCTCTGTTTCCAGCAGATAACTTGGGCCTTGTATCCAAGTTTCACTCCTCGTGAAGTTTTCAGCCTTCAATCCCCGTGAGGCTTGATCTGCTGGGTTTAATGAGGTGTTTACATACCTCCATTGAGATGGTTGTGTAGCTTCTCTAATGGATGAGATTCTGTTTGCTACGAAGGTCTTGAAGCGTATCTTCTCATTCTCTATATACTTCAGCACCGTCGTGCTATCCGTCCAGAAGACAGATTCTTCTAATGGGAGCCGTAACTCTTTCCGCATCACCTGGTCAACTTTAACTGCAACAACCGCTGCCGTCAATTCCAGTCTCGGGATGGTGACCTGCTTCAGCAGAGCCACCCTGGATTTCCCCATGAGGAAGGCACAATGTTTCTGGCCCTGTTGATTTGTCAGCAAGAGGTAAGTAGCCGTGCCATAGCCGCCCTCACTGGCGTCCGAGAAATGATGTAGTTGAGCCGTCTTTGTAACTCCAAAACTCACGGGCTTGATGCATCTACTGACGTTGAAGCTAGAAAGTTGTTGCAAATCTGTCAACCATCTGAGCCATCTCTGAGCTTGACCTTCTGGGATATCTTCATCCCATCCTCTCTTGTCTCTACACAGCTCTCGTAGCATCAGCTTCACCGGCAGGATGAGTGGTGCCAGGAATCCAAGAGGGTCGTAGATGGAACTGACCACGGAGAGAATCCCTCGTCTTGTGGATGGTCTTTCATTCACCATTATTCTGAAGTTGAACGTGTCTGACTCAATGCACCATTGTACAGCAAGAGCTCTCTCGATAGGAAGGACATCGTGGCTCAGGTCCAGATCTTTGACTTCAGTGGCTCTTTCCTTTTCTGGGATAGAAGCTAGAACTGCTCTGCTGTTGCTTATCCACTTAGTCAGATGGAATCCTCCATTCGAACACAGAGTTCTAAGGTCTCTTGACAGTGCGATGGCATCGTCTTCTGTTGACACGGACTTCAGACAGTCATCGACATAAAAGTTTCTGAAGATTGTCTCCATAGCCTCTGATGGTGCTTTGCCTTTGCCATCTTCTGCAGTTTTTCTGAGAGCGTAGCTTGCACAGCTGGGAGATGATGTGGCTCCGAACAAGTGTACAGCCATTCTACATTCCACCATCGCGTGACTAACGTCGCCATCTGGCCACCAAAGGAAACGCAGAAGATCAGCATCTTCATCAGGGATTCTGACTTGGTAGAACATTGATTCTATGTCTGCCATCATGGCAACGAGCTCTTGTCTAAACCTAGTCAAGACGCCAATGAGGGTATTAGTAAGATCAGGACCTTGAAGCAGCTGGTCATTCAGTGAAGTTCCTCTGAATGAGGCGGCGCAGTCAAACACTACACGGATCTTTTTCTTCTTTGGGTGATACACACCGTGATGAGGAATGTACCAGACCCTTCCATCGTCTCTGTTCAACTGTTCCTCGGGCACTTTTACAGCATAGCCTTTCGCTATGATGTTTCTCATGAAGCCTTTGTAGTCTTCGTGAAAGTCGGGGTTCTTGTTCAGCTTTCTCTTTAGACTGATGGCGCGTTGCTCTGCTATGCAGCGATTGTTCGGCATCTTCGCGGTCTGTCTTCTCAGTGGCAAACCAATCTGATAGTGGCCATCAATGAACTGTGTAGACCTTGTCATCAAATCCATGAACTGATGGTCTTCTTGTGACATCTCTGTCTTTTCCTCACAGCTGCGTTCTGAAAAATCTGCGTTGAACTGCTGTATCAACAGCTCTTCGATGCTTGCAATAGAGATACAATTAACTGTTACGTTTTGTCGTTGCTCCTTGTTCGACTTGTTGCCATCATCTCTCCTTACCGGTCCATTGACTACCCATCCAAGGGCTGTCCTGACTGCATAGGGTCCGTCGTCCTTGCTGTTTATCACCTGCCATGACTCCATAGTTTTGTAGGCATTGGTTCCAATTAATAGGCCAATTTCTGCTTCAATGTATGGGAGACGCACCTTTTCTAGGTAAGGCCATCTATCCACATCCTTCTGCAGGGCTAAGTTTCCTATTTTAACAGGAATCTCCCTCTGTGTGAAAACATTAGGCAGGTCTATGAAGTCCTTCTCTTCAAGTCCACACACTTCTAAGTCTGACAGGATATAACTTTGCATTGACTTCTCATGACCCATGGTGCGTAATAGGATTTCTGTTCTTCTGCCTCTAACGTTCAGCTGTCGCATGAGTGATTCTGTGCAGAACGTTGCTGAACTACCTGGATCCATGAAGGCGTAAGTCTCCACAAACTTCTCACTCCTCTTAGACTTGATCTTTACTGGTACGATGGCAAGAATACAATCACTGTCACCGGCCCCAGTGAATCCACAAGTCTCTGGTTCTAGCGACACCAGAGCACTTGAAACAACCTTCTCGTCGGTATTGTTTTCTTCACTCTTCTTAGAGACTTGTTCTTCTTTATGGATATGCAGCAGACTGGGATGTTTCCGAGTGCACTCTCTGCATGTTGTTCTTTGCTTACAGTTTCTACTCAGGTGCCCCTGAGAGAGACATCCAAAACATAGGCCATTGTACTTCAGGAATTCGATTCTGTCCTTATGTGGCTGTGCTTTGATGTCACTGCAGAAATCCAATGTATGATTCTTCTGGCAGAATAAACATGGCTTCTGAAAGGCATTAGCAGGCGTCACTGTGCTGCTCTTTTTGGGAGATGAGTTCTGAGGCCTTTCTTCCCCAGCCTGAGTGACGATAGTTGCAAAGCTGCTTCCCCTGGAACCACCTTTCCTGAGAGTCTTTGATTCAACAGGTTTGGCTTTCACTCTTCCATCAGTAGTCGGGCTGACATCCTGGATGTTTCCAAACAATGGGTCCCTAGCAATTTTAGCCTGTTTGTCTATGAAATTCACTAAGTCTGCAAACCTGGCTCTACTTTTCCGTCTCTCCATTATCTCAAAGGCTGTTCTTCTCCATTGTTCTCTCATCCTGTAAGGAAGCTTAGAGATGATGATTCTCAAAATCGTAGGATTGTCCATCTCTTCCATGAATTCAACATCCTCCATGGTGTTGCGACATCCTATGAGGAAAAGAACATATGCGTTCAATGCCTCTCCGTCCTCCGATCTGATCTGTGGCCACTTGGTAGCCTTTTCAATATATGCAGTGGCTATCTTCAGCTCATTACCATAGTGCTCCTGCAGCAACTTCCTGGCTTCTATGTATCCCCGGTCCGGTCTCATGTGTTCACAGCTTCTGACCAGGTCTTGTGGTTTACCACTGGTGTACTGTCCCAGGTAGTACAACTTATCACTGCTGCTCTCTGTTTTGGAGTCAATGGCTTGTTCAAAGGATCTGATGAAGGGCTTATACTTGAGTGGGTCGCCTTGGAACACTGGTATGTCTCTGTGAGGGAGCCGAAACAGATTCTGTTGTTTTACAAGCATCTCTGTAATTTCGTTCTGACGTTGCATCACTCGGTATAGGCTTCTCCCTGTGTCTTCAGGCCTCTGGTGGTCATCAGCAGGGTCTAGTCTAGACCGTCTGACGTCTGGGGTAGCATCGGGTGCTCCTGTTAGTGGAGAGGCCACTCTTCCACGCTGTAATGCCAGGAGATGGCCTTCGGACTCTCTTGTAACTCTTGAAGGTGCCCTGGATCCAACTCTATGTGACAACATTGACTGGCAGTATTCGCTCACGCCGTCCTGTGAGCCTTCATAATCTGCATACACATCCAACTTGGCATCTGAGACCGCAATAGCTGTTTTTATCTCCAGCTGTTCTTTCTTTGCCTGCACTTGGGCCTGTTGGGCCTGCAGTTGGGCCTCTTCCCATTCAAGGGCTTGCTTCTCCACTAAAGATGCTGCGCGCGCCATCAACGTTGCCCGTTCAACCTCCTCTCTCTTGCGTCGCGACGAGCTTGTGGTAGAAGCGACTGACCCGTGTCCAGAAACAGAGCTACCTTCTTTTCGATTTTTGCTCAGTCTGGCTGAAGTCTCTGAAATGCTATCATCTGGTCCGACTTCATCATCAACTTTATCTTTCTCTGCTGTATCAGCATCTTGACGAATCCTTAACATCCACTGTTCTGTGGCCTTGGCATAGTCCTTAATGCTGGATGATTTAAGATCAAACCAGTTGTGCTGATCGGCTTTTCCCTCTTCTTCAGACAAAAGTACTAATACATCTTCATTGAGTACATTAAATTCTTCATGCAGCTTGGAGAAATCGTAATGCATTATGTCTTCAGCTTTCTTAATATTAGCATTATCTTCCATGAGACAATCAATTATCTTCATTTTTTCAGTTATCTGAGCTAATTTAGCCTTCCTTGCACCTATGCTTCTATGTAACTTCTCTTCCATTGCCTTTGGGGTGAGCTTTATTTCCCTCTTTTGGCCAACAATCCTTCTGGCTGGGGGAAGCTCCTGGCTCCGTAAGGCCTCGGCCATTTTACCCGCAGCTCTTATTTAGCTTCTCAATAGAATGAACAAAGCAAGTAACAGTCACTGTACCTTAGCTTTCTTATATTGTCGTCTGGCTCCGTGACCATTCATGTATTCCGTCCTTTCCTTCTTAGGGAGCTAGTTTTTGACTAATGTAGTGGCGCTTCTTAATTTCCAAACAGGCAGCCACTGAGCTTTGGGGCTTTTAACAACGAGTAGACGCGTGTCGAAATAAAACGTTCCCAAACGTAGCTTTGTCTTTTAAACTGTTTACTATAACACCTTACAAACAGAATTACAAAGCAAACACGTATAAACGAACACGGTCAAAAACTGTATTGCTCCAGCCCTCACAAGCTTCTGCCTCCTCCAGCCACGTGGAGTTTAAACTGTAAAATGGCTGCATACCATGTGACGATCTTAAGGACTGTACCATTGTGGCAAGAATGAAGGGGGTATCTCGGACTATACTACTGGAGCAAGAAAATAGGGGGTTTCTCAATACAATAAGTCAGTCAGGTAAATTAACTGTATTATACTATTTAACCAATATTTTAAAGTATTTTCTTTCTTAAACTTTCATGGCTCTTACAAGCCTGTTCCGCCATTTAATGAGATCATGGCTGATCATCCAAATTCAGTACCCTGTCCCTGGTTTCTCCCCATATCCCTTGATCCCTTTAGCCTTAAGAAATATATCTAACTCCTTCTTGAATATATTTAATGAACTGACCTCAACTGCCTTCTGTGGTAGAGAATTCCACAGGTTCACCACTCTCTAGGTGAAGAAATTCCTCCTCATCTCTGTCCTAAATGGCTTACCCCTTATCTTTAGACTCTGACCCCTGGTTCTGGACACCCCCGCCATCGGGAACATCCTTCCTGCATCTAGTCTGTGTAGTCCTGTTAGAATTTTATAAGTTTCAATGAGATCCCCTCTCATTCTTCTAAACTCCAGTGAATATAAGCCCAATCGACCCAATCTCTACTCATACGTCATTCCTGCCATCCCAGGTATCAGTCTGGTGAATCTTCGCTGCACTCCCTCCATGGCAAGAACATCCTTCCTCAGATAAGGTGACCAAAACTGCACACAATACTCAAGGTGTGGTCTCACCAAGGCCCTGTACAACTGCACAAGACATCCTTGCTCCTGTACTCAAATCCTTTTGCTATGAAGGCCAAAATATCATTTCCCTTCTTAACCGCCTGCTGCACCTGCATGCTTACCTTCAGCAACTGGTGCACAAGGACACCCAGGTCTCGTTGCACTTCCCCTTCTCCCAATCTATTGTCATTCAGATAATAATCTGCCTTTCTGTTTTGTCCACCAAAGTGGATAACCTCGCATTTATCCACATTATACTGCATCTGCCATGCATCTACCCAATCACCCAACCTGTCACAATCATACTGGAGTTTCTCTGCATCCTCCTCACAGCACACACGCCCATCCAGCTTTGTGTCATCTGCAAACTTGGAAATATTACATCTAGTTCCCTCGTCTAGATCATTAATATATATTGTGAATAGCTGGGGTCCCAGGACCGATCCCTGCGGTACCCCACGAGTCACTGCTTGCCACTCGGAGAAAGACCCGTTTATTCCAACTCTTTGCTTCCTGTCTGCCAACCAGTTCTCTATCCAAGTCAGTACCTTACCCCCAATCCCATGTGCTTTAACTCTACATGCTAATCTCTTATGCGGGACCTTATCGAAAGCCTTCTGAAAGTCCAAATACACCACATCCACTGGTTCTCCATTATCTATTCTATCAGTTACATCCTCAAAAAATTCCAGTAGATTAGTCAAGCATGATTTACCTTTTGTAAATCCATGTTGACTTTGTCTGATCCTGTCATTGTTTTCCAAGTGCCCTGCTAATACATCTTTTATAATGGACTCTAGCATTTTCCCCACTACTGATGTCAGGCTTACCAGCCTATAATTCCCCGTTTTCTCTCTACCACCTTTTTTGAATAGTGGAGTTACATTAGCTACCCTCCAATCCATGGGAACTGTTCCAGAGTCTATAGAATTTTGGAAGATGACCAGCAATGCATCTACTATTTCTAGGGCCACTTCCTTAAGTACCCTTGGATGTAGATTATCAGGCCCTGGGGATTTATCGCCCGTCAATTTCCCTAACACCATTTCCCTACAAATACTGATTTCATTCAGTTCCTCCCTCTGTTCCCTATGTTCCCCGACATCTCTGGGAGGTTATTTGTGTCCTCCTTTGTGAAGACAGAACCAAAGTATGTATTTAATTGTCCTGCCATTTCTTTGTTCCCCATTATAAATTCCCCTGATTCTGACTGCAAGGGACCTACGCTTGACTTCACCAATCTTTTTCTCTTCACATATCTATAAAAGCTATTACAGTCAGTTTTTATGTTCCTCGCAAGCTTACTCTCATACTCTATTTTCCCCCTCTTAATTAATCCCTTTGTCCTCCTTTGCTGAATCTTAAACTGCTCCCAATCCTCAGGTTTGTTGCTTTTTCCGGCCAATTTGTATGTCCTCTCCTTGGACCTTTTGCTATCCCTAATTTTCCTTTTTAGCCACGGTTGAGTCACCTTTTTTGTTTCTACCTATCACCACTGATACCTCACAATCATGGCTTTACTTCACCCTCACAACCTTACCACTGCTGCAACACTCACACCCACATCTCACACCTTGCACACACTGACAGCTATTCAACTATGGCAGGCAGATCACCAAAACACATTGCACTACACGCGCTGGCACATTTTCCTTTTTCTTGCAGGCAAAGGTGGCACAGAACAGGAGGTAGCAGTGGCAGACAGGAGGTGGCCGCGCTGCAATACAGAACCTTAGCGACCTGTAGGAATCCGTGCTCAACATCATTAGAGGGGCAGTGACGGAGGCCATGGTAACAGGAGAAGTTGAAGCCTTTGCTGATAATGATGGTATGGTCATTCCTAATCCTTTCAACATTGTGGGCCTCCCTCCCGCCTTGGTGCTGCTGCTGATCATCCTACTCCTCTTCCTCCTCCTCTTCCTCCTCCTCCTCCTCCTCCGGTGGTGCTCCAAGGCCTGGTGGCATTGGCTGGGTCCTGAGGATTGCCAGGTTTTGCAGCATGCAGCTCATTACTATGAAGAGGGAGACTCGCTCAGGTGAATACTGCAGGGCTCCTCCTGAGTGGTCCAGACAGCGGAACCGTTGCTTGAGCATGCCGCTCATCTGCTCAACAATGTTCCTGCTGGCGAGATGGCTCTCTTGTACCGCGTCTCAGCAGGGGTGTTGGGGTTATGGAGCGGTATCATCAGCCAGGTGCACAGTGGATAACCCTTGTCCCCGAGGAGCCAACCACTTGACTGATGCGGTGTCTGGAAAAGTTCTGGCACAGCAGTCTGGCGCAGGATGAAAGCACCGTGGCTGCTGACAGGATAGCAGGCATTGACTGCGAGTATCAGCTGTCTGTGGTCACAGACCAACTGGACGTTTAAGGAGTGTAAGCCCTTGCGGTTTCGGAAAACCTCTGCATTCTCATGCAGTGCCCGCAATGCCACATGCGTGCAGTCAATGGCGCCCTGCACCATGGGGAAGCCCACTATCATCGCAAAGCCCAATGCGCGTTCATGCTGTTTGGCCCAGGTCATCGGGAAAGTGATGTACTGGCGTCTCCTTTTATAGAGGGCATTTGTGACCTGACGGATACAGCAATGGACCACGAATTGGGAGATATTGGCGATGTCCCCAGTAGCTGCTTGAAAAGAGCCGGTGGCATAAAAGTTCAGGGCCACTGTGATCTTCACTGCCAGCGACAAAGACGTCCTGGTCCTCAGTTGAGGCTGCAGATCTGGCTGCAGCAGGTGGCAGAGCTCAGTGACCACCTCCTTGCTGAAGCGCAGCCTGCGCAAACACTGCTCCTCAGACAAATGAATGTAGGAGAATACCCTGGGAGGGTAAGGTCTCCTGTACAGAGGCCTGTGGGCCCTCCTCCTTCTGGCCATGATTGCCACTCTCTCTCTGCGCCTCTGTTGCCTATGATTCTGCAGGCACAGGACGACACCTCGAATCAGTGCAGCCCCTAAAATCTCTTGGTAATCAAAGAAATGAAGGTCAAATCCAAAAGTACCTGCAAAGTGATGCTCAGTAGCCAAAACTACTTCACACAGCGTTGACTCTATGCAGAAGTCTCTCCTTCTCTCTCTCTCTCAGAATCTCTCTCTCTCTCTGTCAGAATGAGTGGCGCAAAAATGTCTACCAGAGAAAAAGCCAGGAAGAGGGCGCCTTTAAATAGCGCCCCCCCAGCCCCTCACCGACTGGGAAACGTTCTGGTCTCCCTGTCATTGCTTGCGCCAGGCGTAAAGGAGGGGGGCGCCACTCGATATCCAGTCCGGTGCGCCACAAGGGCATTGCACGCTCGACTGACGTCAAGATCTGCGGTCACAGGAGATCGGGACAGTAGTGTTTAGCGCCGCCGCAAAATGTCTGGTCAATTTCGCGAGCGGCGCAGACATCGTCGTGTACGGGCGCTAGTAGCTTTGCGCCCCATTAGCGCCCTCTTAAGGCACTAACAGGAGGCGCAAACCAACCGAATTTTTCCCCCTTAGCTTTTCAGCGACGGCCTGTATGTGTCCCTTTAAGGATCACCAATTAGGCTGCATGTAGACCTGGCTTTTCTGAACCCAGTCGTCCCGGTGCCATTTCATTCACGGCAACCCAGTTTTGCACAGGGGGCTTCAAACAGGCGTTCGGCCCCTTATTTGCTAATGCAATGGGCCTAATGCCTGTTTCAGGTACATGCCCTGGACACTTACGGGGAGAAATACATATGGTTTGCGCCACACTTTAGCGCTATGAGATGACACTAAAATGCCATTGTGAGCCCTAACGACACCTAATGCCAGTTCCAGTGTCGCACGCCAGATCGGTCATGCCAGTAGCACTGCCGCTGAAGTGGATCACCGGGGACCTCGCCATCACAGAGATCATGGCATCAGTGAGTATGCAACACTCACTTGATTTCTGAAAAGCTTCAACCTACAACACTTGCTAAAAGTCACGGGGGCTATACAGACAGTCGGCCTCGCCCTCCAGGATTTACGGCGGAGGGAGCGGAGGCAGCGAGAAAGATGGGAACATGTGGCCAGAGGGAAGAGGAGGGCCATTAGGGCTCTGAACAAGAGGCCTTACCCACCTAGGGTCTTCTGATATCACTTCTCCTACCTTCAATTAAGCAAGGAGCAGTGTATTAGGAGGCTCCGCTTCACCAAGGAGGTGGTCACAGAACTCTGCCATCTCCTGCAACCATAGAATCATAGAATCATAGAAAGTTACAGCACGGAAGGAGGCTATTTCGGCCCATCGTGTCCGCGCCAGCCAACAAAGAGCTATCCAGCCTAATCCCACTTCCCAGCTCTTGGTCCGTAGCCCTGCAGGTTACAGCATCCCAAGTGCACATCCAAGTACTTTTTAAATGTGGTTAGGGTTTCTGCCTCCACCACTCTTTCAGGCAATGAGTTCCAGACCCCCCACAACCCTCTGGGTGAAGAAATTTCCCCTCAAATCCCCTCTAAACCTTCCACCAATTACTTTAAATCTGTGCCCCCTGGTTTTTGACCCCTCTGTTAAGGGAAATAGGTACTTTCTATCCACTTTATCTAGGCCCCTCATAATTTTATACACCTCAATAAGGTCTCCCCTTGGCCTCCTCTGTTCCAAGGAAAACAGACCCAGCCTATCCAGTCTTTCCTCATAGCTAAGATTCTCTACTCCCGGCAACATCCTTGTAAATCTCCTCTGTACCCTCTCTAGTGCAATCACATCTTTCCTGTGGTGACCAGAACTGCACGCAGTACTCTAGCTGAGGCCTAACTAATGTTTTATACAGCTGAAGCATAACCCTCCTGCTCTTGTATTCTATGCCACGGCTAAAAAAGGCAAGCATTCCGTATGCCTTCTTAACCACCTTATCTACCTGGCCTGCTAACTTCAGGGGTCTGTGGACATGCACTCCAAGGTCCCTTTGTTCCTCTACACTACTCAGTGTCCTACCATTTAATGTGTATTCCCTTTCCTTGATAGCCCTCCCCAAATGCATTACCTCACACTTCTCCGGATTGAATTCCAGACCTGCAGCCTCAGAGCACGGCTCTTCCAGTGGCCCTCAAGGTCACCGTGGCACTCAATTTCTTCACCAGTGGATCCATCCAGTTTGCAGCAGGAGACATGTCTAACATCTCACAGTTCACCGTCCATCGCTGCATCTGGGAGGTCACAGAGGCTCTCTACAGAAGGAGAAGGGACTACATTGGCTTCGCAATCACCAGGGAGAAGCAGGATGGGTGTGCTTGTGGCTTTGCCAGGATAGTGGGCTTCCCCATGGTGCAGAGCGCCATTGACTGCACCCACGTGGCTTTGCGGGCACTGCATAACAATCCTGAGATCTTCCGTAACCGCAAAGTCTATCACTCATTTAATGTGCAGTTGGTGTGTGACCACACACACCAAAACCTCAACAGCCACAATGCCTTCATCCTGTGCCAGCAGTCTTCCAGCCACCACGTCAAGCTCGCGGCTGGCAACTGGATGGTCGGAAACATGGGCTATCCGCTCTCCACGTGGCTCAAGACTCCCCTCCGCAGCCCCAACACTCCCGCCCAGCCACCAGGAACATCATCGAGCAAACCATTGGGGTTCTGAAGCAACAGTTCCGCTGCCTTGACCACTTGGGAGGAGCCCTCCAGTACTCGCCAGGGCAGGTGTACCATTTCGTGGTGGTCTACTGCATGCTCCACAACTTGGCCATCATGAGGGCGCAGCCCTTGCCAACAGGGATTGCGGGACCACCTCAGGAGGAGGACGAGGCAGAGGAGGATGAGGAGGAGGAGGATGAGGAGGACAAGGACGAGGAGGAGGAACGAGAGGGAGGGCGGAGGCAGTGAGACAATCGACTTTCCAGACGGGCTGTCCGTGACCGGCTCATCAGACTCCGATTCGCATGAATGAAACCCCAGATCCCCATTGCTCACCATATCCCCAGCATACAATCCCTGTCTCATGCCATATCACAGCAGAGGTGAAATGAGAGACCACAATATATTCAAAACACCATTTCTAAATTTATCGATAAACATTATAATAACCAATGACCCTTGTGCATGCCATAGTTGAATAGCTGTCATTGTGTGCAAGGTGTGAGATGTGGGTGTGAGTGTTGCTAGGTAGAGATTGTTGGTGGGTGAGTGCTGGGGGTGTCATGCATTGAGCAGTGTGTGAAGATTGTGGTATGTAGCATTTGTTGAAGCTTTCAATCACCCTGACCGCCTGAGTGAGCTCATTAATCTTCTTCCTGCACTGTGTGTGGGTCCTGGGGACCACAGTGCTGCCCGTGATGTGGCGTGCTACCTCCCATCACATAGTCCAGCAGACTTGTGGCAAGGGCCTCCTGTCAGTTGGTGGGTACAGGACCTTCTCTCCATCGTTAAAACCAATGCCTCCAAAGCTTCATAGTAAAACCTCCGGGCTCTCTCCCTGGGGCGGTGATCTGCCATCAGGATTTGTAAATAAGTACTCCTTCTCCTTGTCCTCCTTCTTATGGTTGTTGAGGCAGCTACACATCCAACAATACTGAGAATGAGGTGCTGCAGCATCAATGAACCTCCTCTTTAAGTAGTGAAAACAGCCTATGGCAATCATTACTTGTGTTTAGACTGCCCCCAATATTGGTCCATCTTTTCAGTGTAACGCCAATGTGCTTGGGTTTTTTGACGAGAATCGTGGCTGCAATCATTTAAATGAGGAGTGAGGACGAATTTTACGTGCTGCCTAGATGATTTTCAACTGGTGCTACTTAACCATTTTTAGTCTAAACACTGCCCATTTCTTGGCTATGACAAATTTCTAGCCCTTATTTTCTGCCTGACACCAATATGGCAGCTGGCACACTTCTTGCTCATAATGAGAGCGCATGCCCTGCCCGCCATATTGGAGACTTAGGCACCCGTTTAGCACCTGAAAAATTGACACAGCACCTTCGAATTCCAAGGCTTGTGACATTGTTGCTTGCATTTAAAATCACTTAGTTGCCAATTGAAACCAATGTTTAAAGAAGCAAATAAAATAGATGCAAGAATATATCCTGCTCTTGAGGTTGGCAAAACCTTTCAAGTCTTCTGAAACATTTGAATAAATATATATAATAAACCATTCATCTGTCACTACCATGTGCAAAGGTGCTGCATTTTGACAAAGCCAAATAAATTGACACAAGTAACATGATGAAAGTAAGGTAAAATATTGTGTGATGAATATTGGAGCTTTTATCAATTTGCAGTGTTTCACTGGGCTGACTCTCAGTGCAACATATATTAATGTCAGACCTTCATGACTCATAGTACTTGTGCCTCGTATTAACCTTTGCCTTTGAATGGAGTTTTGGAAATGCAGTACCTGATTATTCACTGTCAGTTCAGCGACACACTGATTTCAGCCAGCGGCCAATCTGGAGGACCTGGCTGTGCGAGTGTATCTGACACTCTCGGAGAAGTGCTCAGGCCTAGCATGGCACCGGCATCTGCTCTATGTGTGTGTGTGTGTGTGTGCAGACTGGCGTAAGTGAGTGTGGGAAAGCAGCAACTGCAGAGCAGGGCTGCCAGAAGGCACAAACCAGTGCTTGGCTTTCGAGAGATTCACACACAGCACACAGATGGAAACAAATAAAAGAGTCATCACAGGGGCAGGGGGGGCCTCATTCATGCCAAATTGCACACAAACCAGCATATATAGTATTCCAAACATTCTCTTCCTTTTGAAAATTGAAAATAATGTTTCAGCTGATCTTCGATCATTCTGCACCAAATTAAATTATGCGTGCGCAGCTTTGAGAGACAATCAAGTCCCCACAACATGCTGCAGGACTGATCAGTCAGGCCTTTTCTTTTACCTTCACTCTTTAATGAGAGTTCAAACATGCCCACTGTTTACCTGGAATATCCATTGCTTCATCCTTAACCACTGTTTAAATTGACTCGGGCACATTCTTTCTCCTGTTTATCACAGCATTCCCTCCTTTTCCCCCACTCATGCAGATTTAACAATTGAATGCTTGATTTTCCTCTGTGTGTCCTCATGTTGTAGAATATTCTTTAACATGGGATTGTTTACTCAGAGAAGAGAAGACTCAGGAGAGATATTATTTAAATTATTCAAGATTCTTAAGGGAATAGATAAAATGAACCCCAATAAATAATATTGGCCCAGAAATTCGGGTCAGGTTTTCCGCGGGTGCAAGCCCCCGACCTGCACTTACCTAGCGCACCGGCCGCTGAGCTGTGGGCCCGTGTAGGATTCCAATCCTGGGCCTCCTCTAACTGCCGGCGCGCAGTGCTTGCGTATCCCAGGGGCGCAGTTAGTTCGATGCGTCCCCTGGGATCACGTGGGCCATGGAGAGCCAATGGTAGCAGGGAATGCTTCATTCATAAGTTTGACAGGAAGAGCTGTCAAACTTATAAATACTACAAGCCCCAAAACATCACTAAATCTTCAAATAATTTTTTTTAAACCATCACATTTAAAAGCAGTTGGTTTGTCTGTCCATCTGTCTGTCTGTCTGTCCGCTATACACTCAAAAGTTATAGAGTGTACCTACACATATGTTATATCAAAAGAAAGCTGATGATCAGGGGAGTGTAATAGGTGTATTTACTTTTCAGTCAGGCAAAAATTGTTCCGACAGTCTACAAAAAATGTTCAAACATCCGCTCATTAGCGGTTGACCAATCCTACCGCTCATTAGCATTGAGTGACGTGATGGTTGACCAATCCTACAGTTCAGTGACCTGATGGTTGATCAATCGGTGCATCATGGGCAGGACCTAATCCTGCAGCCTCCCGAAACTTCACCACCATTTTTTCCCCTGCTTTTCCTCAAAGCTGCGTCGGCCCGCCGGAGTGGGAGGTGAGTTCCCCTGCTTTTCCTCAACTGCGTCGGTCCGCCGGAGCAGGAGGTGAGTTGGGGTCACTCAGGATGGGCCTCACAACCGCTCGGCCCGATACACACAGCGGGGGAGCGACAGTGGCCGGCCATCAACCGCATGGCCCGAGACTGCGTCGGCCCGCCGGAGCGGGAGGTGAGTTGGGGTTACTCGGGCCGGGCCTCACAACCGCTCGACCCGAGACACACAGCGGGGGACCGGCAGCGGCCGGCTGTCAACCGCGCGGCCCGACACACAAAGCAGGGGAGCGGCAGCGGCCGGCCGTCAACCGCGCCGCCCTCTAAACTGCCCTGGCAATGCCAGGCCCCCCCTGCTAGTAAACTATAAATTACATGAAATACTATTTTAAACAATAATTTAAATTTTTGAAAAAATTAATTACATTTTCTAACGGGGCTAAAAATAAACTTACCTTTAAAGTATTTAAAAATAATAAATCTGTGGAAAAAGTGTTTTAATTTTAATTAATTCACCACTTACCTTGTAAAAAGCAGGCCTTGCATCTGCTTTTTAAATGTGTAACTCCTGGAGACTTACCCTCCTGGGAAAACCTGTGAAAAAAACATAAGTTCAATGCGCACGCGCTGCCTCTCCTGTGCACGCGTTCGACCACTGAACCCCTTCTTTCAGGGGAACGGAAGTGCCGGTTTCCCGCGCACGCGCAGTGCATGCACAAAACTGGCACTTCCATTGGGCTTACGGGTGAGTACCCCATGCGTACTCACCCGTGGAGACCCGAATTTCTGGGCCATTAATATGTTCAAGATTGTCACTAACTGTAGAACCAGGGGACATGGAATCAAGCTTAGAAGAGGGAAGTACACTCAGTTTAGGTTTCCTTAATTTAGGCAGAGGCTGGTGAATGTGTGGAATGGGCTGCCAAGGGATGCAGCGTAGCCAGATAGTGTGGAAAAAATTTAACCTGATAGTTATTTGAGGGAATGGGAAATTGAGGGCCATGATATTTTGGGACTGGACAGATGGATTGCAGAGTCTTTTCCAGTGTTGTATGGTATCAACTGACCTGCCTCCCTGTGTTGCTTGTCCCCACAGAATGTTCTCATTCTGTGAAGATCAGCGGTGGTGACTAAAGACACTTTTGCAATTGCCACTCAAGCTACTTTGCGATCAAACCACAGAAAGGGAAATCTTTTTAAACCATCAGATTGAAGATAATTCCTGGAACACTCCTGCACACCTCCTATTCGCTGGTACATTACAGCGTTGGCAATGGCTATGGTTCTGCTTTGTCAATCACAGCAAGTGCAAGGTCTGCCAACAAAAACATAAGGAGAAGGAGTGAAAAATAAAGGGATTTCATGTCTTCAATGAAAATGGCTGCACAGGAATATAGTAGCAAGCTGTGTGAACTAATGATAAGCACCTCGAGTGATAAGATTCTTAGGTAGACTTCTGGGGGGGCAATTTTCAACAGGCGCCTGCTCGATTAATGATGATAATATAGGCACTAGGTCCCTGAAAATTAGGTGATTGTTTCACCCCTCTATTCCATGCCAGAACTGCACCTGACACCACTTTGAGTCAGTCCTCCTCTTATGCGTCCAGCCTGCTTGCCTGACATCAGCGCGCGCCTATTTAATATATGCAAATGAGGTTCTTCCACTTATCTAAGGAACAAAATGCAATTTTCAATATCTTTAGTGTGCTATTGATCAGTTCTGCAATAGACCCACAAATTATGGATGGGAACAGTTGGTAGGGCATCATTTCCACCGTTAATTAAAAGGATCATCAGTTGCTCATTAGGTTCTTTGACTAAGAGATAACTGGAGGGGCGAAATTGGGTTTGTTAGCGCCTGTTTTTTGGGTGCTACGAGGTCCCTTAAGGTTCAAAAATGGTGTCCACGGCGCACACGCAGACTTCTGAGGCGACGTGTGCTAGACGCCATCTTGGTAAAGGGGTTAGTGCGTGCATACCTACTGTCCGCCGGAAGTATGCAGAGCAGGCAGATCATGGACGCTGATTTGATGGTAGCGCTGCCATTTTGGAATTCAATGCTCCAGCCTACAACCCCTCTTAACCTCGCACAACTGAACACACATTAAGCAGCATGAAGGATCGCCCAACCAACGCTATTTAAAGGGATCATCAACTACATACAGATTAGCTGCTGGTATATTTCTTCTAATGCAATGAAATTCTAGGCCTAGAAATTCGTCACGAGGGGGTGGCAAAAAACAGGCGGCATTGGATCGGCCGCCCGTTATACACAGTGCCTGATATTCAGTTCCATTGACTGCAACAGAACTGAATATCAGTCACTGTGTATAACGGGTGGCCGGTCCGGTACCACCGCTTTGCGCCACCGCCCGAGACGAATTTCTAGCCCTAAGAGTTTTGGTTGCTTTCTGTAGTTGGTTAAAGTTTCAGTAGTCTACAGTGGTCACAGTCTCAGAATAAGGGGTCGGCCATTTAGGACTGAGATGAGGAGAAATTTCTTCACTCAGAGGGTGGTAAATCTTTGGAATTCTCTACCCCAGAGGGCTGTGGAAGCTCAGTCGTTGAGTATATTCAAGACAGAGATCGATAGATTTGTGAATATTAAGGGAATCAAGGGATATGGGGATAGTGCAGGAAAGTGGAGATGAGGTAGAAGATCAGCCATGATCTTATAGAATGGCGAAGGGCCAAATGGCCTACTCCTGCTCCTATTCCTTATGTTCTTATGTTCTAATGGTCTGGCAGGTGCTGAAGTACTTTTATGGTGACTTAGAGGCTTATGTACAGGCCAGTTGCTCCCAGACATGGGGGGACCAGTAGGTCTTCCTCTTGGCATTGACTATTACTTGGAGATTGAGCAGAGGCCACACATAGCAGGATAAGCTGCTAGAAGAGGGAGGAGGAGGAGGAGGAGGAGAAGGGCTCTCAGCAGGAGGCCATATCTGCAGAGGGTCTTTAGGGAGCAGATCTGTTGGAGAGCAGATTGCTGGAGTGCTGTGATGCCTTGGAAGCTGCTTTACACACTGGTATCCAGAGCCACGATGACAGCAGTCTGAGCTTGCACTGCAGCACTCAGACATTGGGTGGATACATCTTCTGATGCAATGGAAGCTGAGGCATCGGCTATCAGTCGGTGCATGAAATAAAAACAGAAAATGCTGGAAATACTCAGCAGGTCAGGCAGCATCTGTGAGAGAAACAAAGTTAACATTTCAGTCAATGACCTTTCGTCAGAACTGGAAAAAGTTAGAGATGTAACAGATTTTAAGCAAGTGCAGGGACAGGGAAAGGGGGGAGGGGAGGAAAGAACAAAAGGGAAGGTCTGTGATAGGGTGGAAGGCAGAAGAGATTAAATGACAAATGGTATGATATAACAAGGCAAAAGGAGATGGTAATGGGACAAGTAAAGAAACAAAAGATGTGTCTAGAAGAGGTGTCAATGGGAATGGCAGAATCATCAAAGGCTGCCATGTGAAAAAATAGAGGCAGAGGTTATGGCCTGAAATTGTTGAACTCGACATTGAGTCCTGAAGGCCGTAAAGTGCCTAATCGAAAGATGAGATGCTGTTCCTCGAGCTTACATTGAGCTTCATTGGAACAGTGGAGGTCAGAGTGGGAGTGGAGCATAGAATTAAAGTGACAGGCGACCAGAAGCTCAGGGTCACACTTACGGACTGAACAGAGGTGTTCCGCAAAGCAGACACCCAATCTACGTTTGGTCTCCCCAATGTAGAGGAGACCTCATCGTGAGCAGTGAATATAGTATCCTAAATTGTAAGAAGTACAAGTAAATCACTGTTTCACCTGGAAGGAGTATTTGGGTCCCTGGACAGTGGGAAGGGAGGAGATTAAAGGACAGGTGTTGCATCTCCTGTGCTTGCATGGGAAGCTGCCATGGGAAGGGGAGGGGGTGTTGGGGGTGATTGAGGGGTGGACCAGGTTGTCGCGGAGGGAGCGATCCCTTCGGAATGCTGAAAGGGGAGGGGAGGGGAAGATGTGTTTGGTGGTGGGATCATGCTGAAGGTGGTGGAAATGGCAGAGGATGATCCGTTGAATGTTGAGGCTGGTGGGGTGAAAGGTGAGGACATGGGAAACCCTATTGTGGTTCTCAGAGGGAGAGAAAAGGGTGAGAGCAGAAGTGCGGGAATGAAACGAGCACATCGAGGGCCATGTCAGCCATGGCAGAGGGGAGTCCTCGACTGAGGAAAAAAGAAGACATAGCGGAAGCACTAGTATGGAAGGTGGCATCGTCAGAACAGGTGCAGTGGAGACAGAGAATGGGCAGCCAATCCATTACTGTCCTTTTTGTGCCTTGCCAAAGTTGAATATCACCCCTCTCCCTCCACCCCCAACTTTCTGGCAGGGTTCCCAGTGTACCAAGCATTTGGGTGTGTACACCCATCAGCCTCCTTCTGTAGCCTAGCCCATCAAAGTCCTCATCTGAGTCCTCTGCAGCAGAACTAATGTGTAGCAAAGTTGGCATCCTGCCTGCATTCCACTGAACAGGTGTGGTTAACTGCGCACCACGATCCCTGCACCTATTGAGCCCCCCTGATTTCTAAAGTGTTGTACATTACAGGAATATTTGTCTAAACAAATGATTTACATCATTTAATGTTACTTAATATTAATATAGGATTCTCACACGTGAATTTTATCTAAGAGGGTGCGGTATAAATTATTAAAGGGTTATTGAGTATTGGTCTTCTAAGACATTTTACCCAGTTTTTCAACAATGGAAGACACAATGATTTGATTGGTAATATATCAATGTCATTGAATTCTTGCTTGTGTCTGCCACCAAGTATTTGAAGATTATCATTTTGATCTTGTAGAAGCTAATAAATAATAACATAAAAACATATTTCAAAAAATTGCATTGCAGACAATATAGTATCTACCATAGTGCACCCTGAATTCAGTGTTCACCATTGCATGCGTGAGCAAAGCTTTCCATGCTGACCATTCTAGGCTCTGTTCCATGAACTGAGGCTATCTAAACATTTCTGAATGTGATGGTAATGATGCTCCTTTAAGAGTTCAGTATAACTTACAGTCTATGATGCAGGAACTCTAACGCTGTATACATATTGGCCTGGATTTTACAGTCAGCAGCAAAGGGATGGTGCTCACTGCTGACCTCGAAGAAGGCTGCCCACAAAGATTTAGCAGGCTCTGTGGCATCAACTTTCCCCATTCTGATGAGACTTTCAATCTGACACCATCTATAGGGGATCTGTGGTGTCCAGGAACAGTGAAGTCAACAAGCAG
The DNA here is from genome assembly GCF_052327205.1 of Somniosus microcephalus. Lineage (NCBI taxonomy): Eukaryota > Metazoa > Chordata > Chondrichthyes > Squaliformes > Somniosidae > Somniosus > Somniosus microcephalus. The sequence continues at coordinate 164,614,536 of NC_140995.1, read as the reverse complement.
GCTGAGCAGCCAAACAGATTGAGGAATTCTCACAGACAGCAAACCAGGAAGTAAAAATTACAGAATATAAATCACTTTTTAATCATTTTACAGAAAGCAAAATAAATATTAGGACATACACATGGGATTAAGGTAGAATCTGAAATATCATAACCAAACTTTAAAAAAAATGATTTATTATTTTAGAAATCTATGGAATTTGTATTATAGAATGGAGCGAATGACAGTCCACACTTATAAAATTAGCTTTTCAGGGCCAGAGAGGTTGTTCAGCTGTAATTATGACTTAGTACACCCTTAAAAACTCAGTTACACCTCATTCAACAAGGCTTAACATTTTCAATGGTTACAGCGAGAATAGTGCGTAAAAAGTTGAAGTTTACGTTAAGTCACTGATTCTGTGTCGATTGCTTCTGCAAAAACTGCAACAGCGCACCCTGTGGAGGAGCAAGGTATCACTGACAGCAACTTCCAGATTTCTACGTTTAACTGTGCCAGAAGTTGTTGTCAGTTTTACACAGTAATGACAGCGAACGCTGACAGTTTTGCCGCCATTACAACTGTGAATCCTGGGCCAATGATTCCTTCTTGCGAAAAACAGGAATGAAAGACTAACAGATTGTGGAGTGAGTTTATGTCTTGTCCTGAAGGAACTAACCATGCCTATTATCACACACCTGGTGCTTCTGATAAGGACTTTGCCCCTCAAAGAAAATTGAGACTTCAATGGAGCTCCACTAAAGAGACTATAATTATACTCCATGAAAATAATTTGCAGAAGAGAATTCAACAGGACAGTCTATTTGGAGAAACATTGTGAAGGAGTTCAAGCAGATCTTCAGAATGCTACAAGACAAAAACCTCATTACATGTAATTATTGCTTACCAGTACCAGAGCTTGATAGCAAGGCTCTTCTGCTAATCTGAGTCTGCTACTACAAGAAGAGGCAATTAGATTAATTCTGTACCACACAGAGCTTTTTGACTGTCAGGCTAACCTGCATCAGTTGGTCACTGTAACAAGTCAATAAACCAGAGCTTAAAAGAAATGAAATTTCAGAATACTGTGTTATACACAATATAGCTTGACCGGGAGATTTTAAACTGACCAGGAGATTTCTAAAACACTGTACATCACAAAAATGTTTGTCTAAATAAAAGCTTCCTCTAAACATTGTAGCCTTCTAATGACATTGTCTACCGTGCAACAAAAATGCACCCTATGTGAAAGAGAATGCTTCCTGCCACAATATATATGAGATACAACACACCTCCAGAGTTGAGCTGTACTCACAAACTCACTCTAAAAACACAAATACCTTTTCAATGGAAACCCATGGAACTTAGTAAAGAAAGAGTTTTCATTTGTATAGCGCCTTTCATAATCTTAGAATGTTCCAAAGCGCTTTCACAGCCAATGAAGTACTTTTGAAGTGTAGTCACTGCTGTAATGTAGGGAAATGCAACTGCCAATTTGCACACAGCAAGGTCCCACAAACAGCAATGAAATAAATGACCACATAAGCCCTGAATTTGGTCAGACATTCTGCTGCTGCACCATTGCAACTTCATCAGAAGTGCAACATAAACCTATTTACAGTATAATGTCATCTTTCAGCCATTTCCTTTCAAGGCTGAAAACCCCAAAGAAATTAAGTCAGTGGAAAAATAAGGTGGGGTATATAACGGGCGGCCAATCCGCTACTGTCCTTTTTGTGCCTTGCCGAAGTTGAGTATCATCCCCCTCCCTCCACCCCCAAGTTTCTTCAGGTTTTCCTCATAACTCTATCAATAGGGATCAGTCTTGTTGCTGTTCTCTCCAGCTGATAAATTATGGTTCAGTGGCCCCCAGTAACCCAGCACCTTATTCAAGTGTGTGCTCTTCAAGTGCAAGTCTAAACTGTAAGTGCCATAGAGTTTTATTTCACGGGACAGTGCAACTGAGACCAATCTAGTCCCCACACAACATCCACATACATGTACTTTATTGCAAGAGTCACTGGATAACATTCAGGAGTTGGAGCCTTGGCTGATTTTTTTCCCCTCTCTAGCCCAAGGACTCCGAGGTCAATTGTAATGCTCTCACCACTGTCTTAATTGAGATCAGTACAGAGCAAAGATTGAAATGGGACCTTGGAGGTCTATTTGTCTCAGTAGCACAACTCATTATGCATATGCTCACTGAGCCATAGAATGTAACTTGTAGTAGTGCTTTTGCAAATGCACACAACTCCAGCTGACTCTTTCTTTGTTGTAGTATTCATACAACATAACTTGTCGCTGAGATCACATTTCATCCTTTGTTTGGTTTATATTTAGCCTATTTGATAGCATAAAGTTACCGTAGAACTTTTAGCAGGGAAGTGCTGCTTCTGCCAATTCTACTTTAATATTAGTGGCTTTGATTTCAAAATTTATTGCATTTGGCCACACCTGACACTTTCCCAGCATTGCCAGGCCAAATCCCAAACCTCATTCCATTCAAATATCTTCTCCAGACCCTGGGGTCGATTTTTCTGGAGCCGTCAGGCGGGGTTTCAGGCATGTGGGGGGGGGAAACCCCGATTTCGGGGGTCCCGACACCATCCCGCCCAAAACCCGCCTCCACGTACGTTTCAGGGGAGGTGGGTACCCTCCCCGCACTGGGACCCGCTGACCCGAGGCGGGTAGGTATTAGTGCCAATTAACTGCCTGTTAACAGGTAGTTAACAGGCAGTTTTTAGCCTAATCCCTATTTTGAGGGGTGTCGTGTGGGATTCCCGACGGCTCCAAACCACGCCAGGTTAGAGCAGGCGGGCCGTCGGGTTGAAGGACTTGGAGGGGTTGCGATGTCGGTGTTCAGGTGAGTGATGGGTGCATGAGTGCAAAAGTAAGTGTGTTTGGTGTGTCTAAAGTGTGTAAAGAAGTTTAAATTACCTGTACTTACCTTAACAGCCTTTCCTCCTCTAGGTTTCGGGTGTCCATCACTCAGCCGGCACTGAAAGCAAAATGGCTGCGAGCTGTCAAAAGTGACAGCCTTCAGCTTTCATTGCCGGTGAGACTTCTAACTGAGTCTGTGTAGAAGGACTCAACTTAGAAGTCAGACTGTCAGTGTTTGACAGCTTCAAACAGCTGTGAAACACTGATACTTCATCTGTCAAGACCTCTTGACAGATGAAATTTCAGTCTGTGATGTCACCTGTTGCTGGGTGGCCCTTAATTGGCCTGCTGAGCCCGCTGGGCGGGCTTAACAAGGTCAATCAAGGGAAAATCGCGTGGATTGGCCGAACGTCGATGTAGGTGGGACTAAAACCCGAAAGTTGTAGTCCCGCCTCCTTCCCGACAGCTTTATGAAAATCTACCCCCCTGTCTTTGTTATAAAACTCTAACCTCCCAATCGGATGAAAATTGGGTGGGTTTTACAATGAGTGGGTGATCCACTCCACCAGATTACCACACAGGCGATGAAGGTGAAAATTATTCCACTATGATCTGTAATTTCCTCCAGTTTAAGTTAGCATAATTAAAGCCATTGAAAATCAGGCTCCTGCTCCTCTGGGACTCCTACACCTACATACCTCTGTATTGATGCTGGGTACTAATTAACCCCAAGGTGGCTTCATTCCCTATATCTGATCTGTCACTAAATCCGTCTTCTTCCACATCTGAAACACTCTCCCAATATTGCCAAAAAAAAGTTTATGCTTTTATCACCTCAAGGCTTGACTTCTCCAATACTCTCCTTGATTACCTCCCCAACTCCAGCATCCACAAATGTCAACTCATTCAGGGCCCCATGGCTTAAATCTTCATCCTCATAAATTCCCATTATCCCATCATTCTCCTCCTTGCCTAGTTCCACTGGCTTCCTGTGGCTTTAAACTCCTCTTTCACTCCCTGGCGTCACTACACTCTATCTTGTCAATTTTGTCCAGCTATATTTTCCTACATAAATCATATGCGCCTCCTACACTGGCTTAATCCTCATTCCCCATTCCCTCCACTGTCTATGGTGGTTCTTACAGCCACGACTCCCATGATCCCTGGAATTCCCTCCATAAATCCCATTGCCTTGGCGGATCTCTGCTTTCAAAAGCCTCCTAAACCTTCAACCCAACAGCTTATTTTCTTTCTCTTTTCCAACCCTACTTATTGTCCACTCTTTTCCTCCATCCGCGAAAGCTCTTTGAGTCATCTTTCTGTCTGTGAAATGTAAACTGTTGACTGTGGGCTTGAACATTATTCTAGGACCACAAATTGAGTTTTTCCTGATTTTTAACAAGATTTTTTTACAACAAATATTGACCTAACCACATCATAGATGCAACTAAGTCAATTTTCAAAAATCTGGATTTTGAATTAAGCAAATCAAAGCTCCCAGTCTTGCAGCTTTAAATAATCATCTAATAACTAACTGTATAATGTACTTGGTTCAATTCATATAAAAGACAAATTAATCTGTCCGATTTTAATGAACTTAGACTAATAATATCATCGGAAAAATGAATAGTTAATTTTTGGGGTGGGGATTTAACAATTCCTATATTTTCTTACTGTTTTGCTTGATCAGCTGGAATGATGAAATGGTTATCTGATTGAATCACGTGAGTCTTTCTATGGGGATGTCACCTTGGCTTACCATTTTAAAGGATCTGTGGTACTTGTACAACACAATGTAATAAGCAGGACTGGATGATACACAGATTCAAGTATTTCTGTGCAGTAGAGTTTGGATGCTGCTTTGCTCCCATAACATAAGCATGCAGCAAATCCTTTGATTGTGTTGATCTGAGTAAAAAAAAGCATATTAATGGTATGAATTGTACTTAGCTTTGACTAATATGGTGCTCAGTAGACTCCAGGATAGGGATGAATATATTTTTAAATGGCTGTTATTATACAATACAAATAAATTATACCTTGTTAATCAGATTTTAGTTATAATGCTGTAGCACATCTTTTAAAGAAAGCACAAACTTGCATTTATATAATACCTTTCACGACATCCCAAAACACTTCACAACCAATGAAGTACTTTTCAAATGTAATCACTGTTGCAACATAGGGAAGCACAACAGCCATTCTGCACACAGCAAGATCCCACAAACAGCAATTATATAAATGACCAGATAATGGTCCTGATGTTAACTGCATGCGGATTATGGGTGGGTGGGTTGCGGTGTGAGTTAGAAACTCACCTACAGCTCCAGAAATCCAGAACAGGTGGGAAGCCATCAGGAAACGGCGGAAATTTGCACTGCCCGCCCATACTAGGTAGTGGTGAGATCAGCTTCAGAGTCTATATCGTGGGGGCCTTGCATTCTGGAAGCGGGGTGTCTGTGGCAGGGGAGGGCCCGGAGGAAAACTCCAGCTCCTTTTGGTCCCAGAAGGAATGTAAAAAAAAATACCAGTTTGAGCCTCTTCTGGTCTCAGTTCCTCTTCCCACTCTCTACTACTGAGTGAGAAAGCTACAGAGGCTTCACCGCTCAGGCCACCAGTTAAAATTGCTGTTTGGTACCAATGATGTCATTGGGACCGACATGCATATGTAAAGAAGGACCCAGCCGGCTTGGCACCTGCTTTGGAATGGTAATTTCCTAGAAGCTTTCCAGCCAGAAAGTAACCTGGGTGATTTTAACTGCCCACCCCATCCAGTTTCTACCAGGCAGGCAAGGTTAAAATCAGCCCCAATATGTTGTTTTATGTGATGTCGGTTCAAAGATAAATGTTGGCTAGAACATCAGGAGAAGTCCACTGCTCTTCTTCGAATAGTGCCAAGGGATCCTTTATATCTATCTCAGGGGACAAATGGAGCCTCAGTTTAACATCTCATCTGAAAAACAGTACTGCATTTAGCCCTAACCCTAACCTAACCCTAACCCCAACCCTAAAACAGCACCTTCAGCAATGCTGAATTGTCAGCCGAGATAATGTACTCAAGATTTTAGAGTGGGGCTTGAGCTCACCACCGTCTGGCTCAGAGGTGAAAGTGATACCACTGAGCTAAAAAAGAATAATGTTAAAAGCTGTCTCTTATATTAACAAAACAGAAAGCCCAATATACACGTAAATCTTTACTGACAGTCAGAGCGAGTAGTCAGTATAATGAAGACAACTATAGGAATTAGCATTACACCTTGTCCAACAGTCAGTTTTAAATGTGACAAATTTTGATATATATTGTAAAGAAAGAAGTGAATCTCAGCTAACTCTTATTGAGAAGAACATTAACATCAGTAGCAAGTGAATTTAACTGTGACAAAATAACAATAATATGAAACAACAGTTTTTAAAGTTAAGTTGCTTGACAGCCATTCCATTACCACTGATCAGAACTTATGTCAAATATATTACAAAAGCCCTAGTGTAAATTAGACAAAGGGATTAACTTTAGCCCTACCCGCAAAAACAGGGTGGGTGGATAGTTAAAAATGAGTGGATTGCTTACCTGTTCAAATACAGACTGTTGGCAATGTTAACCTTCAGGGTTTTGCAGACAGATAAGACACTCACCTAAAGCAGGCGGGAGCCTTCTAAGTTTTGTAAATCGAGGTCCTATTACGTATGTCACCAGAACCCTGATGCAATTTTAACTGGGGGTTGAGCGCAGAAGCCTCCATGCTTTTCCCGCTAGGCAGATGCAGGCCTGCAACTCGTCTAAATAGGCAATTTTTCAAGAACAATTTTGTCGTGTCACATGGATAATTTTAATTTTCTCTCAAGGCTTTGCCTTTGTTGTTGTTGCATACATTACTGATGAACTTCATTAAAATGTAACACTACAAACAAACATTAAAAACCGACCCCACAGGAAAGTTGCGACCTCCTTTCCCCCCAGGCTATCCTCCCATCCCTACCACGAGACCCCCTCGCCACAACATACCTGGAAACTGAGGGCTGCCTGATATTTCTCTGCCAGCAGCTGCTCTGCACCTTCTTCATGCCTGTTCCAGGTGGGAATTGGACCTGTGGCATTTAACTGAGGCCCAGTGGTTAAAATTGTCATGGCATACTCCTGCCTCAGCTGGTTGGGAAATCATCTTGATAGAGTGGTTTCCCCCAGAAACTTACTCCGAGTTAAAATCCACCTCAAAGATTTAGACAGGCACCTGAATGTGTCAATCTGATATTTGGTCCAATTTTGATGATTCAGATTGGTGGTGGCGCTATAGAAACAATCCACCGTCTTTATAATAGATCCTGAAGACAATGTTAAAATGAGTCTAATGAAGTTGAATTTGAATCTATAACTAAATCATGTAGTGATTATATGATTTGTAGCTATTGACATGCAATAATTAATCTTTAGGCATTGCACTGAATTTTCAGCACTCCTATATAATTCCCATTTGCATTTCTCATTAATAGGTGCTGCTTTACAAACATTCCTCATAATGTTTGTTTGTAGTGTTACATTTTAATGAAGTTCATCAGTAATATATGCAACAACAACAAAGGCAAAGCCTTGAGAGAAAATTAAAATTATCCACACAACAGTGAAAGCAAAATTGTTTTTGAAAAATTGCCTATTTACAAACTAACATTTTTATATTTCTTATCTTTAACAGTGTTTCAGTCTGTTGTTTTGATGTCACCCAAAGAAAAATGAATGTAAATCCCAAACACTGGCAAGTACCTTGGTTTTATTATTCTTTTTTAATTAAATGCTTTATTTGCAAAAAATCACTTTCCAATCTTCAGGACTTGAGCTGCACCTGTCTATGACATTAAAAGGGCACTTGGAACATCTCCAATTTAATAATATGTGCATAATATATGAAATGAATGACTCGCAGTCTTTTAGCTGCAAGCTTTTTGTAAGATTTCTAAAGTTGTTACAAGTCATTCACCCATCGTTGCCACTTTAAAGCTGTTACTGTTGTGTAGTACATTCTTTAATTCCTGAATGCTTTACTTTACAGATTCCTCCAGCCAAATTTTTTTTATAATTGCTCAATGTTGTCCAAATCAACAATCTTTGATTGTGGTAATAGTCCCATTCCGTAAGTAGCAACCTTTTTACTATTCAGGAAAATCTTAACATTTAGAAATTCAACTGAAAGTAGCTCATTTGAAATTTTTGGCTTTATGTTATGCTTTCAGAAAACGTGACTCACCTCTGTTTTTTAATGATTGAATTTGTGGGAATTGAATTAGCAATTATTAACACTGAAAATGTAGCAAACCTGCAATAATCCCGTTTTATCACAACTAAATTAGCTTAATGGGCACTTAATCACTCAAACCCATCACAAGGAAGCTTTGGAGGTGATCAATGATCTTGATCAATGATCAATGATGGAAGTGTATAAGAAGTTTTAAGAAGAGCATCAGGGTAAGCCAAATAAGGGATCAAAGACAAATACAAATAGGTTTGCCACATATGACTAGCTAATGGAAATGTCTGCATCCTGTTGCTACAATGATATGTGGTTTAAACATTTTTACTGTTCAAAGTTGCAGCTGACATTCTGCAGATGGTGCTCACATGTGGCTATCAACAGTGCTATCAGTACATGTGAACAGTAAGCACATACATGGTTTGCAGAGCCAAACACCCATTTTCTCGAGACCAGTGGGAGAAATATCATGATGAATGATTCTCCAAAATGAAACACTGGGGTGAAATTGAACTTTGGTGGGGGCATAAAATGGGCGTTAGTGGATCATACGCCTGTTATACACCCCACCCAATTTTCCTATCCATTGAATTCAATGCAGAAAGAAGTTCAATGACCTCACCAGAGTTATCAAGGTAAGAATCTTACCTTTCACATCAATTACTCTCTCCTCACACGTGCACTACATGCAGCCTCACTGCTCACAACACTCCTCTCCCCCATTTCTCTTCACTCTCCTGCGATCACTACACCACACTTCACTATTCTTACTTCTTTCTTGTAGAAGAAGGCACAGGTGCAATGCAGTCTAATTTCTAGGCCAATATATCTGGTTGACCATTCAGATATTTCAAAGTTAAATGTTCCTTATTTAAGTACAAAAGGTGTCCACCAGTTAATCAGGCAGATACTTGTATGATCTGATGGTAATCTTTATCTAAAAACACAAGTTAGACAGAAGGCTCTGCATAAATTATGCATACGTCTGATACCAAGCCATATGCCCTATGATTGGTGTTCATTGGAAGATCCTGTCACTTAATCCTGACGCCTCTGTCCTCCCCACTATACTGACTGCTCTACACCTTTGCCTACTTGCTTTTCATGGTTTACTGCTGCTTCTGCCAATAACAGTGTTGTGGAGCATCTTTTATGGAGCATATTGTAAGGAGCTGCCTGATGATCCAGGTACCTAAATAGTTGCCTGAGCACCCATTGCTGTATTTGCTCTCTGACATGTTATAGGTGTTGTGCAGAGGTGTCAAGAGCCTTGATAGCATCATTTAGTCCATGTCGCCAAGAAGCGAGATTTACATCCTTCCTTTTTGCTTGAAGAGCAAATAAAAACTCCATGAGAAAAGTGATCCATCAGTGGCTAACTAAAGAAGTTAAGGATAGTATTAGATTAAAAGAAGATGTTTATAACTTTGCAAAGAAGCTTGCAGATTGGGAGAGCTTTAGAAACCAAAAATTGTATAAAAAGGGAGAAAATAGAATGAGGGTAAACTAGCAAGAAATATAAAAACAGATTTTCTAAGAGCTTCTACAAGTATGTAAAAAGGAAGAGAGTAGAAAAAGTAAGCGTTGGTCCTTTAGAGGCTGAGAGAGGTGAAATTATTATGGGGAATAAGGAAATGGCAGACACTTTAAACAAGTATTTTGTATCTGTCTTCACAGTAGAAGACACAAAAAGCATAACAAAAATAGTGGGGAACCAAGGGGCTATTAAGAGTGAGGAACTTAAAGTAATTAATATCAGCAGAGAAAAAGTACTTGAGAAAATAATGGGACTAAAAACCAATAAATCTCCTGGAGCTGATGGCCTACATTCTAGGGTTCTAAAAGAGGTGGTTGCAGAGATAATGGACGCATTGGTTGTGATCTTCCAAAATTCACTAGATTCTAGAATGCTCCCAGTGGATTGGAAGGTAGCAAATGTAACCCTGCTATTCAAGAAAGGAGGGAGGGTGAAAACAGGGAACTACAGGCCAGTTAGTCTGACATCAGTCGTTGAGAAAATGCTGGAATCCATTGTTAAGGAAGTGGTAATAGGGCACTTAGAAAATGGTAATATAATTAGGCAGAGTCAACATGGTTTTATGAAAGGGAAATCGTGTTTAACAAATTTATTAGTGTTTTTTGAGGATTTTTGAGAACTGGCAGGGTAGATAAAGGCAGAGCAGTGGATGTAGTATATTTAGATTTCCAAAAGGCATTTGATAAGGTGCCACATAAAAGGTTGCTACACAAGGTAAAGGCTCATGGGGTTGGAGGTAATATATTAGCATGGAGTGAGGATTGGTTAACAGACAGAAAACAGAGAGTAGGGGTAAACGGGTCATTTTCCGGTTGGTAAGCTGTAACTAGTGGGGTGCCGCAAGGATCAGTACTTGGGCCTCAATTATTTACAACCTATCTTAATAACTTAGATGAAGGGACCGAGTGCAATGTATCCAAGTTTACTGATGATACAAAGTTAGGTGGGAAAGTAAGCTGTGAGGAGGACACAAAGGGATATAGACAGGTTAAGTGAGTGAACAATAAGGTGGCAAATGGAGTATAATGTGGGGAAATGTGAGGTTATTCACTTTGGTAGGAAGAATAGAAAAACAGAATATTTTTTAAATGGTGAGAAACTATTAAATGTTGGTGTTGAGAAAGATTTAGGTGTCCTCGTACAGGAAACACAGAGAGTTAGCATGCAAGTAGAGCAAGCAATTAGGAAGGCAAATGGCATGTTAGTCTTTATTGCAAGGGGGTTGGAGTACAAGAGTAAGGACGTCTTGCTACAATTGTACAGGGCGCTGGTGAGACCACACCTGGAGTACTGTGCACAGTTTCATTCTCCTTATCTGAGAAAGGACATACATGTCTCAGAGACAGTGCAATGAAGGTTTACTAGATTGATCCCTGGGATGAGAGGGTTGTCCTATGAGGCGAGATTGAGTAGATTGGGCCTATACTCTCTGGAGTTTAGAAGAATGAGAGATGATCTCATTGAAACATATAAGATTCTGAGGGGGATTGACAGGGTAGACGCTGAGAGGTTGTTTCCCCTGGCTGGAGAGTCTAGAACTAGGAGCCATAGTCTCAGGATAAGCAGTCGGCCATTTAAGACTGAGATGAGGAGGAGATTTTTCACTCAGAAGGTTGTGAATCATTGGAATTCTCTAACCCAAAGGGCTGTGGATGCTGAATTGTTCAGTATATTCTAGGCTGAGATAGATAGATTTTTGGACTCTAGGGGAATCAAAGCATATGGGGATCGGGCAGAAAAGTGGAGTTGAGGTCAAAGATCAGCCATGATCCTATTGAATGGCACAGCAGGCTCGAGGAGCCGTATGGCCTGTTCCCGCTCCTAATTCTTATGTTCTTATGTTGTGCTGCTTTAGAATGTAAGCATCATTAATGTTCACATTCATTGTACAAGATTTTTGCTGGTGGCCGCATGTCCTTTGCACGTTAATAAAGCATTGGGGTAACTTTTCCCTCTGTGTGGTATTTGGGCGGCTGATAGTGTCAGCAGGAGGCCCGGTCCATTTTGAGAGCCGGGCCTCATTCACATACAGCCGGCACGCTACAGGCGGGAAACGAGCTCCCTGAGGCACCCCGCCGGCTCCAGGCCGACTCAATAGCAAGTGACTCGGCTCGCCTCCGGGCTTGGGAAAAAAAGTAGGTCGGGGAGGGTCGATTCTCAGGAGGGGTATCCTGCTGCGGCAGTGAGCCTGGGTGTTTTTTATGGAGCCCAGAAGAGCAGTCCTGCTCCTCCCGGCCTCACTAAAAAAAGAAAAACCTTTCGGGCTCCTCTACCGCTGGACCGCCAGCTGAAACTGTGCGGAGTGTGCACGGCACACCTTCTGCCCAGGTGAGTCCTAAAATGGCAAATGGGGCCTTATGTATGTCATAAGACACTGATTTGCATATTAAAAGAGTCTACCGCCTAATGATAGATGTCAAAACAGCTCACTGGAATGATGTCTCATGTGCCTGTCTGGAAACATCCTGCGGCATGGACACTGAGGGCAGTGGTGACCTTTCCTGCTGCTGAATGTGCAGTGGAAATAGTTGATGTTCCTGCAGGTCTTGCTGCATCAGATGGTACAACTCAGTCACAGCTGCCTGTGTGATTCTGAGTCTCATCAGGCATTGCTCCTTCATCAGGTCAAGGAAGCTGCCTCTGCCCCCACTGAACAATTCCCTGCGATAGGTTTGTGCTCTCTGTGGTTGTTATTTATTGAACGCTGACCTGCTAACCTGCTCTCTGTTGCCACTGATTCCACATTGTGAGGTAGCCTAAAAGGTACAATTCGCCTGCTTTCCAAAAGTCCATACATACCAGTGTTTTGATGATACATAGGACTAGAAATTCATTAGCCCCCGAAAACGGGCGAGGGGGTCGCAATGCGCGATCAACCCGAGCCCGTTCAAAGGAATGCTTGCGGCACGCGAAGAGGCATGCTGCCTGCTGATTAGCGTGAAGGCGGCATTCAGCCCAGTGCTGAATACGCTGCTGAGTGGCTGCTCGCTCAGCAGGGGGCCCAAGTTCATGCGCGGTCAACTCGAGGAGAGAGGTACTGTTTCCACAGGGGGTCATGATGCCCTCCAGGCAACAGTGTAAAGTCCAATGGAAGTGGATAGCCGCTGTGGTGAATACCAGAAGTTTAGCCTCAAGGAACTAGATGCAGTGCAGAAAGAAGTGGTCAGGGTCAGTGAATTCACCTTCAAATACCATATCCCACCATTGGCATCACTAGCCTCACACACTGCTCAATGCACCACACCCCCATCACTCACCCACCAACAATCTCCACCAAACACGACTCATACATCACATTCATAGCTTCATCTCACCCTCACACACTTACCACTGCTGCAAGCCTCACACCCACATCTAACAGCTTGTACACACTTTCAGCTATTCAACCATCACCCAAACACATTGTACCACACTCACTAACACACATCACCCAAACACATTGTACCACACTCACTAACACACATCACCCAAACACATTGTACCACACTCACTGACACTCTTCACCCAAACACATTGCTCCACACTCACTGACACACATCACCCAAACACATTGTACCACACTCACTGACACTCTTCACCCAAACACATTGCTCCACACTCACTGACACACATCACCCAAACACATTGTACCAGACTCACTGACACACATCACCCACATTGTACCACACTCACTGACACACATCACCCAAACACATTGCACCACACTCACTGACACACATCACCCAAACACATTGCACCACACTCACTGACACACATCACCCAAACACATTGTACCACACTCACTGACACACATCACCCAAACACACTGCACCACACTCACTGACACACATCACCCAAACACATTGTACCACACTCACTGACACACATCACCCAAACACATTGTACCACACTCACTGACACACATCTAAACACATTGTACCACACTCACTGACACACATCACCCAAACACATTGTACCACACTCACTGACACACATCACCCACATTGTACCACACTCACTGACACACACATCTAAACACATTGTACCACACTCACTGACACACATCACCCAAACACATTGCACCACACTCACTGACACACATCACCCAAACACATTGCACCACACTCACTGACACACATCTAAACACATTGTACCACACTCACTGACACACATCACCCAAACACATTGTACCACACTCACTGACACACATCACCCAAACACATTGTACCACACTCACTGACACACTTCCCTTTCTCTTGCAGGAAAAGGTGGCTTACAACCGGCGCCAGCAGGAACTAACTGGTGGAGGACAGGCACGCCTGCATAACCTGACCCTCATGGAGGAGATGGTGCTGGCCATTCTTGGGAGGAGAATTGCTGAGCCTGTGGCCAGCGGCAGGGCTGAAAGAATACAAGATGCTGATATCCTCATCCTTCTCACAACCCACTTCCCCCTCATCCTGCAATCTCTTCTGATTTATAATCTGCACATGGTGTAAGCATGGACCTCTTGCTTTCCCCCACTCCCTTCACCTCAACCCTACCCTTGTGCCTTTCTTATTTCAAAGACCAAAGGAAACCAACCAGCCCAGCCAGTGGTGCAAGAAGAAGAGGGAGAAAAGAGTGATGATGAAAAAGAAACATCGTCACTCGATCTGACACTCACAGCCACCAACTCAGATACTGGCACTGCGCGGACATTAGAGGGTAGCTTAGAGGTGGGATCTGCACGTGGTGAGTCACCAGGTACGAGTGGCCTGTAGCCAGATCAGGGGGAAAGGGTAGTACAGGTGCCAGCTCCCCAGAGTGTGTGGTCACACACGAGTTCTACTGCAGAGGACTCAGATGAGCACTTCGATGGGGCGGCCTACAGAAGAATGCTGATGGGTATGCACAACGAATTGCTTGGTGCATTGGCAAGCCTGCCAGAAAGCCTGAGTGCAATGTTAAGGATTATGGAAGAGTCCGGCACAGGGCTTTACGCAGAGCTTGGAGCCCATGATTTCCAGCATGGAAGTGATGGCCAATGCCATTAGCGCACTTTTGGACCCAGCCATGATGCAAAGTCTGATGGCTGATGTCTCAGCTTCCACTGTAGCACAAGCACAAGCCACCCAACATCCGAGTGCTGCAGTGGAAGCTCAGACTGAAGTCATGCAAGTTCAGACTGCACTCAGGCAGGTTCAGCTTGCTGCCATGCAAGCTCAGACTGCTGCCATCATGGCTGTGTTTACCAATGTGGAAAGGGGCTTTCAGGGATGTCACAGCAGTCCAGCAATCTGTCCTCCAGCAGATTACTAGGATTGCTGAGGCACCGCCCCAGGGGAGTGGCCATGGCTCCGTGGAGTACAAACCTGCTGTCCTCTCTCAGGTTGACAGCATCCATCCTCCCACAGCTGCCACGCCGCTGCTGTTGCCTGTCAGCCAGCCAGCCCAGACTGCTCCGTTCAGTCCGTAAGGGTGACCCCGAGCTTCCGGTCGCCTGTCATTTCAATTCACCGCTCCATTCCCACTCGGACCTCACCGTCCTTGGCCTCTTGTACTGTTCCACGGAAGCTCAACGTAAACTCGAGGAACAGCACCTCATCTTCCGATTAGGCACTCTGCA
Source organism: Somniosus microcephalus (assembly GCF_052327205.1). Lineage (NCBI taxonomy): Eukaryota > Metazoa > Chordata > Chondrichthyes > Squaliformes > Somniosidae > Somniosus > Somniosus microcephalus. The sequence continues at coordinate 164,599,313 of NC_140995.1, read as the reverse complement.
GCCTTCCGGTCTCAATATCGAGTTCAACAATTTCAGATCATAACCTCGGCCCCTATTTCATTTTTACTTATATTTTTCCACTCCTTTCCTCCCCCCCCCCTTTCCTTTTGTTTCTCTCTCACACCTGGCAGCTATCTTCTGCCCTGCCAGTACACTTTACACCTAATCCCAGCATATTACCATCTCGTCTAGCTTCTAATCTCTTTTACTTCTTTTGGTTCTTTTATTCTTTTGTCCGATCGCAGCCCTGCCTTCGATCTAGTTCCTTTTCTCTCCAGTTTTGAAGAAGGGTCAAACCTGAAACGTCAACTCAAATTTCTCTCCACGGATGTTGCCTGACCTGCTGAGTTTTTCCAGCATTTTCTGTTGTTAGCCCAGACTGCTGTCGCCCATGCCGAGATGGTGCAGTCCGCAGCCGGGTCTTCGAGGCCCAGAGCTGCTTGAGGTCATCCTGCAAGGCCATCTGCAGTCTCCCCCACTGAAAGTCAGCAGCCTTCCACTAGCCATGCTGCAGCCATTGGAATAGCACGTCGGAGGAGCACTAGGACAGGCAAAGGCACACTGAAGTCAGCGCAAAATTGAATGCACAAGGATGATTAGTTGACTTTGTTATGTGATATTGGGTAGATTGGAATGTTTCTTTTGTGGTAGTTTTTATTTCAGCATTGTGGCCAAGAGAACGCTGTGATAGTCAGTAACAGAGGGAAGGTAAGGTGTGGGGTTACTGTAGAATGGGCAATTGGGATCACCTTCATGGGTACTGCAGTTGGATGAGTCGATCACCGACAGCCCGGGCAGAAAGAGTCTGTCTGGGTGGCCTCCTCCCTTCCGCATCCTCCTCTTCCGCTTCCTCCTTCTCCTCTTCCTTCTTCTTTTCTGCTTCCTCCTCCTCCTCCTCCTCCTCCTCCTCCTCCTCCTCCTCCTCAGCTGGCTGCAGTATGCCTGGTGGCAAGGGCTGCACCCTCATGATGGCGAGGTTGTGGAGCATGCAGCAGACCACAATGCGCTCTGGTGGGTATTGCAGGGCTCCTCCAGAGCAGTCCAGGAAGCGTAAGCATTGTTTAAGGATGCCAATGGTCTGCTCGATTGGATTCTGTGTGGCAGCATGGCTCTTATTGTAACCATGCTGCCCACATGTGGTTGGGTTGCGGAGCGGAGTCATGAGCCTGGTGGTCAGTGGAAAGCCTTTGTCGCCCAGTAGACACCTTCTGGTTTGTCGTGGTGGCTCAAAGACTGAAGGAGCAGCGGACTGGCGCAGAATAAAAGCATCATGACTGCTGCCAGGATACCGGGCATTCATCATTATGATGTGCTGAGCCTGGTCGCTCACGAACTACACATTCAGCGAGTGATAACCTTTGCTGTTGCCGTACATCTCAGCATTTAGATGCAGCGCCCGCAAAGCCACATGCATGCAGTCGATGGTGCCCTGCACCATGGGGAAGCCCACTATACTGGCAAAGCCACGTGCATGCTCCGCCTGCTTCTCTCTAGTCAGAGAGAAGACAATGAATTCCTCTCTCCTGGCATTAAAAGCATCTGTCACCTCTCTTATGCAGCAGTGGGCAGCAAATTGGGAGATACTACAGATGTCACCTGCTCCAGCCTGGAAGGATCCCAACACGAGGAAATTCAGGGCCACGGTCACCTTCACAGCCACTGGCAGTGTTGTCCTTGCCCTGGTGTGAGGCTGCAGGTCTGGTTGCAAGAGGTGACAAAGTTCTGTGAGCAGCTTCTTCATAAAGCGCAGATGCCTCACACACTGCTCCTGGCTCAGGCCGAGGTAAGAGACTTGCTCTCGGAAGACCCTAGGTTGGTAAGGCTGCCTGCTTAGAACTCTTCACCCCCATTCTTCCTCCCTCTCTGAGCAGCTTGTCCTCTTCGTCACTGCCTCTGCTCCATCTCCCTATCATGCTGCAGGCCAAGGGGGATGACAACTAGAGCCCCCATGATTGGGAGCAAGTGGTCTGACCAGAACCCTTGAAGTTAGAAACAAGGCCTTCACCACTTGCAGCATCACTTCCTGTCATCTCACCAACTTTAAACAACTCTAGGAAGCTCCAAACTTTTCCACAAACTTACACAGAGCCAGTAGAAATGAATCAGCAAATAACCTGAGAGTGGTTGCTGATCCCTTTAAATATCGCTAGTGGGGTATCCTTGCTGCTGTTGGATGCATGTTCAGCTGTGTGAGGTTAAGGCAGGGTGTTAGTTCCAGCGTTGAGGACAAAAATGGCAGCGCTAATGTCAAATCAGCGCTGTACGCTGATTGACATCACGATCTGCCTATTCCACATACTTCTGGCACACGCACCTAACGCCCACCCTACCGCCCTCACCAAGATGGCATCCGGCATGGCACCCACTAGAAATGCACACACATGGCACGGATGCCATTTTAATCACAAAACAGCACACTTAGCGTCAAAAAATTGGGTGCAACGGAGCAAAATTTTTAGCCCTAAGTGCTTTTGCTGTCCCCTCACGGTTAGCTTGGTTTACTGATTGGCAATCTCACCTCTGCACCAGAAAGTTATAGGTTCAAGTTCCAATATAGACTTATGCACATTGAGGGGCACCCCCAAAATCTGGCCGTGGCGCTTGCGCTGTGACCCTTCAGCGTCAAGGTTCTGCGGGGGTCCTGGAGGCTCCCTAAAGATAGAACTGGCTGAAGATACATTTATTTCCTTACCCATTCTTCTTCTAACAGGTGGGTCTTCGGGCCCAGTGGCCAATGGAGCAGCTGGAGGCCACTCAGGGGAGCAACAGTAGGCCTCTCAACATAAGGCCCTCCCAGGTGAAGGGCCTGCATCCCGAGGACACATGTAATGGCCCAGGCCAGGAAAGTTGCCCACACTGCTCCCTCATCAGGCACAACACACCTCTGATATGCTGCACCTGTCTGTTATCTGGCAGGAAGTTCAAGAGGAAAATTGGTCCTATTATCTGGTCATTCATTCATTTGCTGTTTTTGGGACTTTGCAATGTGCACATTAGCTGCAACATAGTAGGTAAAGTGGCAGCTTCTGCACTTCAAGGCATAATCCATTGGTTGTGAAGCCCTTTGGGTTTGCTGAAGACATGATAAGAAGCTATACAAACTCCAGTTCTTTCCTTCTTTACATTAATTCTAGCTGAGTACAAGTTTATTCTGAAATAAAAACAGAAAATGCTGGAAATACTCAGCAGGTCAGGCGGCATCTGTGGGGAGAGAAACAGAATTAGTGTTTCAGGTCGATGACCTTTTGTCAGAACTGGAAGAAGTTGGAAATTTAACAGTTTTTAAGCAAGTGCAGAGGCAGGGAAAGAAGTGGGGGAGGAGGAGCGGAAGAAAGGACAAAATAACCTGGTCATTAGAATGTCACCCAGTGCAAAACTGCGCTCCACTTCTTCCTTGAACAGTGGCCCAACCAGTCTCCTTATCCAGCACCACTCTCCTCCGCCTGGCTGAACTTGTTCTCACATTAAACAACTTCTCCTTTGACTCCACTCACTTCCTCCAAATAAAAGGTGTTGCTATAGGAACCCTCATGAGTCCCAGCTATGCCTGCCTGAGTCGCACTCAGGTCCCCTCCCTCACCTCTTCTTCCAGTACATTGATGACTGTATCAGTGCTGTTTTCTGCTCCTGCCCATAACTGGAAAATATCATTCACTTTGCTTCCAATTTCTACCCTTCTCTCACCTTTACATGGTCCATCTCCACTCTTCCCTTCCTCGAGATCTCTGTCTCCATTTCTGGGGATAGGCTATTGGCAAACATCCACTATAAGCCCACTGACTTCCACAACTACCTGGACTAAACTTCCTCCCACCCCGCTTCCTGTAAAGACTCTATTCCATTCTCCCAGTTTCTCCGTCTCCGTCGCATCTGTTCTGACGATGCCACCTACCATACTAGTGCTTCTGATATGTCTTCCTTTGCCCTCAACTGAGGATTCCCCTCTACCGTGGTTGACATGGTCCTCGACCATGTCCGTTTCCTTTCCTGCACTTCTGCTCTCACCCCTTCCCCTCCATCCCAGAACCACGATAGGGTTTCCCTTGTCCTCAACTTTCACTCACTAACCTCCAACAGATCATCCTCCAGTTCCACCACCTCCAGCCTGATCCCACCACCAAACACATCTTCTCCTCCCCTCCCCTTTCAGCATGCTGAAGGGACTGCTCCCTCCATGACACCCTGATCCACTCCTCTATCACTCCCACCACCCCCTACCCTTCCCACGGCACCTTCTCGTGCAAGTGCAGGAGATGCAACACCTGCACTTTTACCTCCTCCCTTCCCGCTGTCTAGGGCCCCAAACACTCCTTCCAGATGAAACAGCGACTTACTTGTACTTCTTACAATTTAGTATACTGTATTCGCTGCTCATGATGCGGTCGCCTCTACATTGGGGAGACCAAACACAGATTGGGTGACCGCTTTGCGGAACACCTTTGTTCAGTCCACAAGCATGACCCCGAGCTTCCAGTAGCCTGTCACTTTAATTCACCGCTCCACTCCCACTCTGAACACTCTGTTCTCGGCCTCTTACACTGTTCCAACGAAGCTCAGCGTAAGCTCGAGGAGCAGCACCTCATCTTTCTATTAGGCACATTACCGCCTTCTGGACTCAACATCGAGTTCAACAATTTCAGGCCATAATCTCTGCCCCTATTTTTTTCAGATGCCAGTTGATGATTCTGCTATACTCATTTACGCCTCTTCCAGACCCATCTTTTCTTTCTTTACTTATCCCCCATTACCATCTTCTTTTGCTTAGTACAATCATACCTTTTGTCATTTAATCACTCCTGCCTTCCACCCTATCACAGACCTTTCCTCCTCTCCCCCCTTACCCTGCCCCTGCGCTTAATTAAAATCTGTTACATCTCTAACGTTTTCCAGTTCTGATGAAAGATCATCGACCTGAAACGTTAACTCTTTTTCCCTCTCCACAGATGTTGCCCGGCCTGCTGAGTATTTCCAGAATTTTCTGTTTTTATTTCACATTTCCAGCATCCACAGTATTTTGCTTTGGCACCAAGTATTTATTTTTTCTCTGATTTTTAAAAAAATATTCACACAAGCGTGTTTGGAAATTATGGAAAACTCTGACTCGTGTTAATGCACCAAGAAGCTGTTGTTGCATTGTACCTGGTTTTCCACCGCATCACAATATAACATGTTTGCTAACTCCAACGCCCAGCAGGAAATAAAGGCCAGAAATTTCCTCGGAGCTGCTCCCGCTCCGTCGATGTTATTTAGCCCGAATTGGGGTGGAAACTCTGAAATAATGGATCAGGAGCAGTTCCGAGGAATTTCCCTGCCATAGTCATTTGGTTCTGGGCTGCCTATTAGATCTCCTGCCACAAAGTTGCAAATCTGAGCTTTAGTACTGACTGACTGAGAATTAAGTTCAGCTATTGAGAACTTTGAAGGTTGGCAAGCTTCTGATCCCTGTTGGCCTAGTGGCAACAATATATCTAATTTCCCTGTCAGTCTATCCAGTGGAGGTGAGAAAGTGGCATACAGTAGTAGGGATGTGATCAACTTCCCTGGGGACCTAAAATGACCTTTTCCCTGCACATACACCAAAAATTCAAATGATGAAGTTCCAAATGCAAACATAAAGTCCTAATTGATCAAAATATTCCTACAATAGAGGATTTTGTTCAATTGTCTTACAGTATCTTCCAAAAACTGTGTGAACTTAACTGGATATGTAAGTTTATATAATGTATAGATATTTGAGCAACAACCCAGGATCTAAAGCCCCATTGAATGATAATGTTAAGATTTTGTTTTGTTAAGAAAGGCATATTGCTTTGTCATCTTAAAACATAAAGGGGGTTATTTTGGGGAAAGGATGAAAATAGATGCTAGTTAGGTTTTGTGCTAATAAGACGCACCTGTTTAAAAGTCTGGTTTTAGCCTGCAATTTTGGGGGTGATTGCTGATTACCATGATTACATGCCTGGAGGCACTAAAATGGAGGCCTGCAAGTTTAGCACTCAAGCGCTGATTAGGAGCAATTTTCCTGGCGCGTTATATGTAGGTGGAGGTGTGGAGTGTGCTGGCTGACACACAACGGCACGTATCAGGATGGCTCAGGGACCAAGGGAAAGTGATCACAGGTTCTCAGAGGTGGTACAGTAGGTCCTGGTTGAGGAGGTACAGCAGAGGAGGGCTGTCCTGTACCTGCAGGGGGAAAGGAGGCCACAGAGGCAAATAATGCGGCGGATGTGGGAGGAGATCGCCGAGGAGGTTACAGCCAGAAGCACTGTCCCCAGGACATGGCTTTAGTGCCACAAACAATTTAACGATTTGACACAATAGGTCAAGGTAAGATCCCATCTCACAAACACACTTCTCAATAACTGCACCACCACCAGCAGCACAACCTCAACAGACTGCATCCACCATCTAACTACACACTGACATTCACACAACCCACACTATTGCATCCTTCACAGGCACTACTCACACCTCAGACACATCTCACAGCTCTTCAATCATGCAAGGTATTGTAAGGGGTGTTCGTCCTCGAGAGATTTCCCGGAGGTTTCTCTCTCTAGAGGCCTCTCTCTCTTGCACAGTAAAACCTTGAGTGGTTCGACCCACTCGCCCCTTAGATTCTGTACTCTGGACTTAGGCGCATGAACTACAATGTAGAGAAAACTCTTGTAGACCAAGTTTGATGAAACAAAATGAAACTTTATTGCATAAGGAAAATTATCAAATCAAATGCAAGCAGATGAGGGAGTACATGGGAGGGAAAAACACGCAAACAAATCATAACGACACAGTACTAGCTAAAACAAATACAGACATCTTATACTCTACAAAGATCATCATGAAATAAGGAAACACACGGAACATCGAGGGACAACAACTCATGTTAATTGTACCCTTAAATCCACCCCCTTATTAAACCTATCTAGATCTGATTGTGAAGGGCCAGAAACATGCTCACCAATCCCACTAGGAAGTGCAAGGTTTTGAAATCGAGTCTGTGTTTGGTCCTTTCAGGCGTCTCGTCTCCACGTGGATCGTGGAGCCCCTGCGAGCTGCGCCACACCTCTCTCCTGAGGTGGGGGTCGGGGGCCGCTGGACACCGGTGGGCCTGGATGTCAGCGGGGTCGAGGATCGTCGGCTCAACCCTGGTTAGAGGAGCCTTGGGCTGGCTCCCATCACTTCTTCAGGTTCCTTTCCTCTCTTCTACCGAGCCGTGGTGGCTGGAAGGTTTCTTCGCTTGGGACCTTTATTATTTTGTTTCTTCTCCCAAGTTGAGTCGATGGCCTCTCGTTCCGGCAATGGCCCGGGGACGGTCGATGACCTCCCGATGTGCTTCCCCGGGGCGGAATGCCTGCGATTGACTGCTCCTTCTTCTGGGTGTCCGGATTCAAGCTGCGTGTTTCCAGCTCTCCAACCCGGCGTGTCTGTGTCCAAGCTGCAGGCTTACGACTGTCTGCCTTCCAACTCGCTCTGGCCTGCCTGTCCCGACTGTCCAACTGCTGAAAAGTCTCTCCAGACATACCTATCTTCCAGAGGCTTCACTTCCCGCCCAAAATCAGGTTAGTCTTTGTTTTATTTTTGGCAGGCTGTGTGCACAGGGATAGTTATTATATTTAAAATGTCTTAAACGGCTGGTAACAGGCCCATCTCTGGTTTGAAATTACCTCCATTGTTTTTAATGCCCTGCTGATCTCGTTATCTAGTCCTGGGTGCTGTTCTCATGAATATGAAATTGTCCCCTTTTGTCTGGGGCAACATCTTGATGGCCTCTGTCTCCAGGCCGATCTTGACTAGGTCTGCATCTAATCCATATGCATACCTGTGGGTCTGGTTTCGTTCTCTCAGGAACGGCTTCCAGAACTTACTGTGGATTGAATCCACAAATCTGTCTGAGGTTGCGCAGGAACCATTTTAAAGTGTCCCAATAAGTTGGTCACATGGTATGGCGGCCATTTTGTATGCCCCTTTTTCTGGGCTTCTTTTAAAACAGTCTTTAAAATCATGGCTTTTTCTGCCACTTGACCCTTATTAATACAAAGTCCAATTTTGCAGATCCTACAGTATCACACGCACACAAACACACCTGCCAATACACTCATTCACACTCTTTCTCTTCCAGGACAAGATAATACATAACAGGCGCCAGCAGCACCTGACCGGAAGAGGGCAAGCACAACTTCATGAGATCCCTCCCCTTGAGGAGGCAGTGCTGGCGGTAATCGGGAGGCGTGTGGCAGACACCATAGCCACAAGCAGAGCAGGGGACATATTGCCTAGACGTATGTGGCCACTTCAGCATCCTTACATATCCACAACTATTCCTGATCCCTAATCCCCCAAACCTATCCTCATTCACAAGCTCCATATGGTCTCATCACATACATCCTCCTATAATGGCCACACATGCTGAACCCTAACCATTCTAGCTTTATCATTGAAGGCTCCCAGGAGCAAGATCCACCTCATCCCCCGGAGGAGTGACAGGATCACACAAAGTCAACATGAATTTACAAAAGGTAAATCGTGCTTGATTAATCTACTGGAATTTTTTGAGAATGTAACTGGTAGAATAGATAAAGGAGAACCAGTGGATGTGGTGTATTTGGACTTTCAGAAGGCTTTCGATAAGGTCCCGCATAAGAGATTAGCGTGTAAAGTTAAGGCACATGGGATTGGGGGCAAGGTACTGACTTGGATAAAGAACTGGTTGGCAGACAGGAAGCAAAGAGTTGGAATAAACAGCTCTTTTTCCGAGTGGCAGGCAGTGACTAGTGGGGTACCGCAGGGATCGGTCCTAGGACCCCAGCTATTCACAATATATATAAATGATCTAGACGAGGGAACTAGATGTAATATCTCCAAGTTTGCAGATGACACAAAGCTGGGTGGGCGTGTGTGCTGTGAGGAGGATGCTGAGAAACTCCAGTATGATTTGGACAGGTTGGGTGATTGGGCAGAAGCGTGGCAGATGCAGTATAATGTGGATAAATGCGAGGTTATCCACTTTGGTGGCAAAAACAGGAAGGCAGATTATTATCTGAATGGCAATAGATTGGGAGAGGGGGAAGTGCAACGAGACCTGGGTGTCCTTGTGCACCAGTCGCTGAAGGTAAGCATGTAGGTGCAGCAGGTGGTTAAGAAGACAAATGGTATGTTGGCCTTCATAGCGAGAGGGTTTGAGTACAAGAACAAGGATGGCTTGCTGCAGTTGCACAGGGCCTTGGTGAGACCACACCTTGAGTATTGTGTGCAGTTTTGGTCACCTTATCTGAGGAAGGATGTTCTTGCCATGGAGGGAGTGCAGCGAAGATTCACCAGACTGATACCTGGGATGGCAGGAATGACGTATGAGGAGAGATTGGGTCGATTGGGCTTATATTCGCTGTAGTTTAGAAGAATGAGAGGGGATCTCATTGAAACTTGTAAAATTCTAACAGGACTGAACAGACTGGATGCAGGAAGGATGTTCCCGATGGCCAGGAAGTCCAGAACCAGAGGTCACAGTCTAAGGATAAGGGGTAAGCCATTTAGGACAGAGATGAGGAGGAATTTCTTCACCCAGAGAGTGGTGAACCTGTGGAATTCTCTACCACAGAAGGCAGTGGAGGCCAATTCATTCATTAAATATATTCAAGAAGGAGTTGGATATATTTCTTAAGGCTAAAGGGATCAAGGGGTATGGGGAGAAGGCAGGGACAGGGTACTGAAATTGGATGATCAGCCATGATCTCATTGAATGGCGGAGCAGGCTCGAGGGGCCGAATGGCCTACTTCTGCTCCTATCTTCTATGTTTCTATGGAACTGGAAGAGGAGGAAGAGCCACTTCGTCCCTCCCCCGGCCCCCCCACCCGGAGGATCAGGAGGAGGAGGAGGAGGAGGAGGAAAGCGAGGAAGAAGGCACGGCATCAATCGCTACCACTGTTACAGGCAACAACTCAAAAACCTGCACCACGCACAACTTAGAGGCTAGGACAGAACACAGGTCCTCACAGTTTCACACACATGGGCACTAGTGGGCAGCAGCCATGCCAGGTGAAAGGGACACCACGGGTGCCACCTTGCCAGGGGGCAAGATCACATACTAGTTCTACTGTAGAGGAGTCAGATGAGGACCTCACAGGGCCAAGCTTCAGAAGAAGGCTGATGGGTTTGACAAACCAAATGTTTGGTGCAATAGGCAGCCTGCCTGAAAGCTTATGGGTCATGGTTAGGGGGATAGAGAAGTCCGCCTCCAGCTTGGCCCATGGTTTGACACAGAGCCTGGAACCTATCCTCTCCAGCGTGGAGAGGCTGGCCAATTCCATCCAGCGACCTGTGGAGCCTGACATCATGCAGCATCTGATGACTGAGGTTGCAGCTTCCAAGGAACGGCAAAGTGCTGCAATGAAAGCTCAGGCAGCTGTCGTGGTGGCTCTAGGCTCCTTGGTTGAAAGGGGCTTGCAGAATGTCTCATCTGCCCAGAGATCTGTCCTCCAGCAGATCACTGGGCTGGCTGAACAGATGCCCCGAGGTAGTGGCTTGGGAAATTCATGGAGCAGGAACCTGCTGGCCTCTCTCCAGATGGCAGCATTACTACTCCCTCCCCCAGCACTCCACCATTGCCCTTGCAGTTGCCTGTCAGCCAGGCAGCCCAGACTGCTCAAGCCCATGCTGAGATGGTGCAGTCTGAGGCAGAGCCATCACGGTCCAGAGACTCTTGAGGGCCGCCCTCTTCAAATTCTCAGCAGCCATCCACCTCGTGTGTTGCTGCCACTCAGGTTGCACTTCGTAGAAGCACCAGAGTGGGCAAAAGCACTTATAGGATAGCCACAGCAGGTAAGCACCAGGGTAGATAGTTTAATATTTGTAAGTGCTGTTGGTTATGTCATGTTTTCATTGTTTATGTTTGCTCTAGATAAAGATTGTTTTTGGTAATTGGGTAGTGCTGGATTTGGTGGTCTTTTTATTGTGTTGTTCAAGGGGAAGGGGTTGAAAGGATTGAGTGCAGATGAACTTCTTAATGGATCCTCAATCGTGGAAGATAAGGCATGTGGCAACAGTCCTCCGAAGTCTGATGGTGGAGAACGTCTCTCAAAAGCAGTCTTCAATTAAATGGTGGTGAGTGCCCCTCCCAGGTGCGGGCCATCTACCTGGAACCCTCTGGTGCTCCCCAGGTCCTCCTCATCTTTCTCCTCCTCCTCTTTCTCCTCTTCCTCCTCTTGTGGCTCCTGAGCTTGACCCTCTGGTACAATTGCTGGTGGTAATGGCTGGTCTCTTATGATTGCTAGATTGTGGAACATGCAGCAAGTCACCATGAATCTGAAGCCCTCCTCACCATCCTGTCCTTCTTCTCCCTCTCTCCTCCAGCAGCTGGTGCCTGGCCTCATCTCCTTCTCCCGTTCCTCCTCCAGATCAAGGGGGACCCCTAGCAAGATCCCCATGAACAAGCACTCCCTTTCTCCTGCTGGCTCCTATAAGGTCTCCAATAAGGTACATTAACACAGCACTCACTCTCTTTAGGTGAAATCCTCAGAGAAATCCCAGAAAAAAATATTAATAGGGTGTTGGTGAAGTCTTGACAAAGTGTCTCAGAAAGTCTCCCGATGCGTATCAAAAGTTTTCTTCGAACACAGTGTCGTCAGTCGCTCTCCAGCAGCAACAGAACAGTGATAACTGAGCATGGCTTTAAGTAGTGCTCGCAATCCTCACCAACTTCTTAACTCCTGTTCAACTGGTCACTGTTAAGAGAGGTCGGTAATTGCAGCGCTAGCCAGAAAAACAACCTCTTTAATGAGCATTAGGAGCCAGTTATCAGAGGCTTAATTATCCTCAGGGCGGCCATTCCTAGTGCATGATTAATCTCCTTTACCAAGCTGGTGTCTTACGCTAAAGGCGGGCTAACCAATCATTGCGGCTCAAGACCCCCATCTTGGCCACCTCAGAGGCTCTTTAGCACCTAAACTACCGGCACTACAGCAGGGAAAATAGCCCCCAGAACATTGAAATTGCTGGGGGATCTGAGTAACTGTTCATAATATGTGTGGTACATTTAACTATAATGGTTTGCCTGGATAAGGTTGCTTCTTCATCTCCCAGAAATTCACTTCTTTCCCAAATCTTATTAAATAAAAACAAATGAAGGTTTCATATCTAATTAAAAATCATTACTTCTACCTTGAAAAACAAATATAGAAATGAAAAATTGACCAGGACTACTGAAGGAAATCCTTTCTCCAGACTTCCTTTGCCTTCCTAGTTCAGTTCCACAAAAGGAGGAATATAAAGGTAATTGAATGGTTCTAATCCTGCTTTAAAGTAGTTTGCAGAAAGCCAGCAGCCTGAGATAGAACTGAAATATGTGCCCTCTCCATCCCCATCAACAGGTTTAGTCCCCGTTGTTCCATCAACTGCTGCAGGAATTGTTTCTCATGCTGACACAGCTGCTGGGTCTTTAGCTTCTTCAACTCCTTCAGGATGTCCTACTTCACATCAATATTATCCTGCTGGAATGTGCATCGCTCCCGTAGGAACTTGACTGAGCCAGCAGAGCCACAATCAACAGCTGCCCAGCCCCCCAGGAAGGCTGAGATGATGGGATTTGAATCTTGAAAAAAAATTAGTCTGGCTCAAAAATATTGCTTGAAAATTACAAATGTACGTTGCATATGCCACATCAATTATATGCTTATTGATATTAGAGTCTTTCTGCACATAAATGAGTATAAAAAGATATGAATTCTAATGGTTTTTAAAATACTTACCTAAAGAATACATTCCAATACATATGATTTCAAATGTAAATCATATTTTAAATTTTCAGATAGGTCTGTGAGTAGCTGAGCCACACACAGCAAAAGGTCCAAGGTTTGATTAGTATTCTGTGTTTAATCGTCTGATCTCAGCATGTGCAGTGGTAGGAGCATTAGCCTCAGCACCCAAATGCTGAGAGTGGAAAATCAGACATAATTCCTTTTTCTGATTTAGCAATGCTTGCTGGCTATGCATGTATGTTGGTATTATAGGGTCAGCTCTGAGTCCCCCTTTGGTTGAATAGCCCGTCAAGACTCACATATGAATAATGGCTAACTGAGTAAGGCACTGGTGAGTTACTTATGAACCCATATAAACAAGGTATACATTCAGGAGAGGAAAAACACCAGGGGATAAAGTGATTTCATCTTCTTTTTAGTGGCCAGGAAAATAATTTATTTGATGTCTCTCAACTCTTCCATTGGGGAGTAAAACTGATTGTGTTGGCATATAGAACTATAAAATGTTACAGTACAGAAATAGGCTATTCAGTCAATCAAGTCTGTTCCAGTTTTTTTCTCCGCATAAGCCGCCTAATACAACCCCACTTTTATCACCATTTAACTTATAACATTTCTTGAAAACCTCAATCAGGTCACCCCTTAATCTTCTCAACTACTTTTCAAATCTCTTTTCATAAGTGTAACCCCTCCTCTCTGGTAACATCCAAATGAATCCATTCAGCACCTTTTCCATTGCTTTTATATACAGGTAGACTATCCTTTATCCGAAAACCTTGGGACCAGCCGTGTTTCGGATTTCGGAAAATTTTGGATTTCAGAAGGTATTACGGGGCAGCACCCCGTAAGCCACCACATTAATATTTCTGCAGCGAACCTTATGAATACCTGTATTCACACTGAGTGGGATAAATAAAGACTATAAATACTGTAGTATTACAGGGATAAATACTCTAGTACAGTTTATTTGTAAGGAAAACATTCAGTAAAACTTCAAACATATACAGGTACAAACTAAGCTAAATACCTGTACATATACATGCAGTAAAGGTACATTACATCTGGCTTGAGGATCTTGGAGAAGAGGGTACATCAGTGTTGTCATCATTGTCATCAGGTAAATTGCATACACCTTTCAAACATCTCGGATGTTGGCTTTTTCCAATCACTACCAACTTTAACTTGTGTGTGCCTGCAGCATTGGCACACCCAAGAACAGTCAACCTGTCCTTAGCATCCTTAAAACCTGCTGGTGCACTCTCATCAGCCGTTGCTAATGTTTTTCTAGGAACGTAGCGCCAGAACAGAGCTGTTTCATCAGCATTGTAAATTTGTTCAGGACCGAGGTTTTCATCAGATATTATTTTGGCAAATTCGTCTATGTAATTTTCAGCTGCTTCATGATCAGCAGAAGCTTTTTCACCACAGATTTTCAGATATTTTATACCATGACGCTTCTTAAATTTATGCAGCCAACCTTCTGAATATTCACACTCAACTTCAATGTTCAGTTCTTCATGGTATATTCTAGCTTGTTTCATGACCATCAAACCAGTCAGTGGCACACGTTCACCTCTTCGTTGTCGAATCCACTCAATCAGCACACGGTCAAGATCTTCATTTTTTGCCCTATGCAATGTTTTCCTACTTTTCATTAGTTTATGGTCATCACTGTCAGTGTAAAACTTCAACAACTTGTCTTTCTGTTTCTTTAAGTCATATATGGTGGTAGTTCCCACACCATATTCTTCAGTAAGACGTCGCACAGACACACCACGATCAAGCTTCTGCAATAACTCCACTTTCTGCGATATCGGTAATGAGAGATGCTTCCTTCTCTGCTTCTCACTGTTACCCATAGGGGTATCTGCAGCTCTTTTTAGCATTTTCACAAATCATAAAAAACCAACAAATATCAAAGAGAGCAGCAGGCGCACGTGTGACAGCGCTGAGACACAACTGACACCTCACACCTGCATGGGTCAAGCATCGGCCGCGTCGGGTCATGTTTTGCGCCACTCGGGTCATGTCGTGCGCACGACTTACGCTCCACGAAAAAACTTTCGGTTTTCAGAGGTTTTCGGTTTTCGGGAGTGCGGATAAAGGATAGTCTACCTGTACTTCCTAAAATAGAGATCCCAAAAATGCATATAACACTCCAACCGTGGCTTAAGGTCTCCAAAATTAACACCTTGCTTTTGTATTTTATGCTTCTAGATACCAAATCAAGGATCGTTCACTTTTTTACAGCCTTATTGACTTGGGCTGGCTCTTTTAATGACCTGCACACCAAGATTTGTTTGCTCCTCTACCCCAATTAAAAGCTTACCATTTAAGGTGTACTTTCTTTCCCAATTCTTACTTCCAAAATGTTTTATTTAGTATTTTTCAACATTCAACTGCATCTACTACATATCTGGCCATCCTGCTAGCTAGCCTATCTATGTCTCCATGCAGTCTTTTACACTTCTTGTCACATTTGCCACATCCCCAATTTAGTTTTGTAATTACAACAGAAAATGCTGGAAACACTCAGCAGGCCAGGCAGCATCCGTGGAGAGAGAAACAGAGTTAACGTTTCAGGTCTGGGACCCTTCATCAGAACTGGATAAAGCTGGAGATGTAACAGATATTAAGCAGGTGCAGAGACAGCGGGGGGGGGGGGGGGTGGTGGAGGAAGGAATTGAAGGAACATACTGTGCTAAGGTAAGAGGCAGGAAAGATAAAATGTTGCAAATGGGGATGGCAAAATCATACAGCATGAAAAATGGGAGCAGGGGTTATAGTTTGAAATTGTTGAACTCAATGTTGAGTCCAGAATGCTGTAAAGTGCCTAATCGAAAGATGAGGTGCTGTTCCTCAAGCTTACGTTGAGCTTCATTGGAACAATGTAAGAGGCCGAGGACAGAGAGATCAGAGTGGGAATGAAGCGGAGATTAAGGGCTGGATTTTCATTCTGGAGGTGTGTAGGAGGAGGGACTACAACTTTCGGGGCTGTAGTCCCGCCTCCATTGAGTTGTGGCCAACCCACACGATTTTTACTTGATTGACCTTGTTGGCACTAATCCCCTTCCCGCTTCGGGGAGGCGGGTCCTAGCACAGGTCGGGTATCCGCCTGCTTTGAAACTGGCATGGAGGCGGATTAGGGGCAGGATGGTTTCGTGCCCCCCGATTTCGAGATTTTAACCCCCCACATGCCTCCAATCCTGCCTCCATGGCCCAATGAAAATCCTGCCCTTAAAGTGACAGGCGACCAGAAGCTCGGGGTCACCCTTACGGACTGAACAGAGGCGTTTTGTATATGTTTTGTATGTGCACTATACTCTGGGCTTTGTCCTGTTCTAGCCTCATTGGTGGAGGCCATCAAGGCTATCTGATGGATCTTGCTTTTTACAATTCTTTCAGAGCCAAAAGTGAACTACAAGGATGAAAAATGTTCATTCAGGATTCTAAAAAATATGATTAATCAAAATACACAATCCTTTAAAATAGCAAACTTTGAGGTAATGAGTAGTTACTAATGCAGTAGTATTCACCAATAAAAAATAAAACACAAGAAAAGTGAAATTTTTTAATAACACCGTAAGTGATATGAAAGGAAGTGTATCTCTGTGAAAATAAAACAAAACAGAGGCCATACTGGCTACATACAGAAGGTACAAATGACATAAAGAATAATAAAAATTAAATTAAAACTTAAAGGGTAATGAGGGGATCTGGATAACACACTGGATTGGCATATTGTCCTTTCACCACTAGGACTGAAGATGAGATGTCTTCTTTCTCTGCCGCCTTTCAGGGTCCACTATGAAATGAGTTTGGCAGGATCAGCCCAGTTCCTAGTGAATATGGGCCTTACAGCACAAAACTGGCTTTACTTGGCAATCTCATTCAGAGACAATTGTTGTAGCAAATAAAAATATAACCCTAGTACATTATGGGCATTCTCTCCAAAGTTTTAAGTAAGAGCACAAAATGGGGCAAAATGGAGGATGGTTTACTTTCTAATCCCCGACCTGGGTTGCTGATACTGGGCGTTTGAACTGCAGAAATGTTCCACTATCCCATGCTAAGATCTCTTGCCTTGGTGAACATAAATATTTACCAAATGTTCTTCATAAGTGAGGACAGGAAGTTACAGAAAAATTATCTAAGGACAATGAAAAGAGGGAATTTTATGGGGAAAGAGAAAACAGAGGGAGAATTGCAGATAGTGACGTAAATAAAAACATGCAATGTTTTCTCCTTCTGCAAGCTTTACCTCTGATTACTCAAGACCTTTATGAAATTAAGAAGTTATAGGGTATTTGTGATAATGTATATAGTCTATATGAAACACATTTTGAAATATGCACTTCTTAAGGAATACAGTTTCACTAGCGATAATGGGGAAAAAATGAGGTGTTACAATGATGATTCTCAAACAGTAAACTAGCCATGTAACTGGCATGCATGTTGAGAAGTCCATTTATTGAGCTGTGAAGTGTGCATTTGCATCAGAAAATACTTCTGCACCAGCAAAGAAAGTCATGGTCCAGCATTGGGCCCTGCAAGTCCTTCTGATCTCTGTTGTAAGGACATTTTTGGTGGAGAGGCCACAGGTTGGCTAGGGCAGGATCGCATAACACCAATGGCAAACTCTGTTTCAATGACTACAAGAGCTTGAGCGGCAGTGAGAAAATAATTGTAAAATGTAAAGAACAGAACGGAGATAAGAGTCTTGTACTAAAATTAGTGAAGTCAAAAATTTTAACTCCATCTTGCTCTGTCATTAGCTTTTTAAGGTTGCCGCATTATTAACAAACCTTATTGTCCACCTCATGCCAGTATGCTCTATCAAATCAGAAAATATGCAACTTATCCAATAAATAAAATATTCTGAAAATAATCACAAAGATTCACCTTTGTAGACGGCTTGCAATTGACAAGTAAAGAGATTTGATTCAACAATAACTTGCCCTTATATAGTGCCTTTAAAGTAGCAAAACCCCCCAAAGCACTTCATAATGAGTAACTGGGCATTCAACTGAAGTAGGACAGAGAAATCTTAAGTTTTAGCAACTAGATGACAATAACAAATCATGCTGTTTGCCTGCTTTCC
This sequence comes from Somniosus microcephalus, assembly GCF_052327205.1. NCBI lineage: Eukaryota > Metazoa > Chordata > Chondrichthyes > Squaliformes > Somniosidae > Somniosus > Somniosus microcephalus. Next base: position 164,581,462 of record NC_140995.1, on the reverse strand, counting down.
GCTAGAAGGTGCCAACATCTAGTGCAGTACATCTGCAATCATTACAGTAGTGTTCTTTATAGCAGTATCCTTTGTAACAGGGTGCCAACATATATTAGTCTATAAAAATACTTGTGCTGTCTCTCTTTAGCAATTTATGTTAGTTTTCCAGTTAATTCAGGGGTTTGAGTAAGTTGGGTCAATTCCCATTGTGTGCCACCACCTAGTGGATATTTGGTACCTAGCAACTGCAGTAAAAGCGCAGTAAAGTGCAGTAAAGCACAGTAAGTGCAGTAAAGTAAACTACTGTATATTACAGACCTACAGCTGCACATGGTCTGGGAAGTTATATTGTTGCCACGCTTGAGTCTTGGATATTATTTGTCTGTAAGTACTTGAGAATGTTATAGATGATTAGTGTACACTATATGTTGCAGAAAATGTTTAGTTTGTAACTTTTCTCTGTAAGCAAACTTACACAGCTAGCCGTGAAGTGCTCGCTCTCTGTGTCTAGCTGGTTAACTTGTAGCTGTATTTTGATGCACTATGTACAGGGCTAATTTAAAGAGAATGCCTTCCAGTTTGCTAAATATATTCACAGTAAGCTGTGTTTCCACGTGTTTGGTAATTTACATGCCAAATGTACTGTGTTGCTCAGGCGTACCTAAATTTGTGTATGCATATCAGTTATGTGCTTGTATACTAATGTGTGCTTCCATTTCTGTGTTGTATTTCAGTTTCACAATAAGAATCTTTCAGTAATGTTTTACAAGAAAAGTCAAGCCTTGTGATTTTTATTGGAAGATATCAAGTTGTTAGCTACCTGTCTAGCTCTGCATAGGAATGCGCTGCAAGGGCAGAATAGTGAAAAGACAATAGCACAGCGGGCTCAAGCACAAGAAGATACCTCTCAGCTACCATGAGTCTACGCTCAGGAAGACAATATACCATAGAGGACGTCGACCAGCCAATCGAGAAGCATGAGCCTCTCCGAGCAAATGATGCCAAGTCACAGTCCTCTAACACATCCTCTAGATCATCTTGGCGGTCCAGCAGACCGTCGTCATCGACAGCTTCTGCAGCCGCCAAAGCACATGCCAAGGCAAAAGCTGCCCAGGCTCAATTGTCCTTCGCTGAAAACGAAGCTAGTGTGATGAAGCAGAGAGCTGACCTCGACGCTAGTGCGATGAAGCAGAGAGCTGACCTCGACGCCAGTCTCCACATTCTCCAAAGCCAGAGAGCTGCTGCTGCCGCTGAAGCTGAAGCTGCAGCTTATGAAGAAGGTGAGGAGAATGAAGGCGGGGAGCCCAGCCATGAAGCATATGTTCTAGAACAGCCCCTCAGTCCAGTGCAACGTACAAGTGAGTATGTCCAACAACACTCCAAATTGTTCTTCAAGGAAACATCCAGGTATCTCGACGCAGAACCAGCTACTCACCACAGTAGCAAACAGCCTGTTTTCGGAGACACTGAGCTTAAAGGAGAAGAAACAAGTAAGACTTACCTGCAGAGACCTCCACAGCACTCGGCCAATCCAGCCAAGCAGTCCTCACCCGAGCCACAAGGTGCACAAGACCTCGCTAGGTACCTCATCCGCCGAGAATTGTTAAGTTCAGGTCTTCTAGAATTTGATGACCGTCCTGAAAATTATTGGTCATGGAAAGCATCCTTCCTGAGTACCACCAAGGACTTGAATCTGTCAGCCAGAGAAGAACTAGATTTGATGACAAAGTGGCTCGGAGCTGAGTCGTCAGAACAGGCGAAGAGAATTCGCTCAGCGCACATCCGCAATCCCACAGCAGGCCTCAACCTGGTTTGGCAACGTCTCGAAGACTGTTATGGGACACCAGAAGTCATTGAACACGCACTGCTCAAGAAGATTGAGGACTTTCCGAAGCTAACCAACAAAGATAATGTCGAGCTCCGAGAACTGGGTGACATTCTCCTCGAACTGGAGTGTGCTAAGGGAGAAGGTTACCTGACAGGCCTCTCATATTTGGATACAGCTTGTGGGGTAAACCCAATAGTGGAAAAGCTCCCCTACAACCTTCAAGAGAAATGGATAGCTAAGGGATCCAAGTACAAGGAGGACAATGGAGTGGCATTTCCCCCCTTCTCTCTCTTCTCCAGGTTCGTCCAACAACAGGCAAAGGTAAGGAATGATCCAAGTTTCACTTTCTCCACCTCCAGCAGTTACGCTCCTTCGAGAACAGAGAAACCCACAAAGTACAGCAACAAAGCCTCTGTGAGCGTGCACAAAACATGTTCCAGCTGAACCCTCAGTCAACCAATCCAGTTCTGCTGGGAATAAAGTGGATGACCCAGATCGTCAGTGTCCAATACACAAGAAGCCCCGCCCACTCAAAAAATGTCGAAGCTTTAGAGACAAGCCTATTGATGAGCGCAAATCATACCTGAAAGAGAATCGCATCTGCTTCAGGAGTTGTGGGACGACTATGCACATGGCAAAAGACTGCAAGGCGACAATCAAGTGCTTCAAGTGCAACAGTGAAAAACACATCGCAGCCCTGCATCCAGGTCCTCCTCCTTCAACCACCGAGAGTGCTGTGGTTGACAAAGAGGATAGCGGGGAGCAAAGCGAAAGCACATCTTCTTCAGTCACCTCCAAGTGTACAGAGGTTTGTGGAAATGCAAGCAGCCCACGCTCATGCTCCAAAATCTGCTTGGTTAAAGCATATCCTGCAGGGAGAAAGGAGAAGGCAATCAAGATGTACGCAGTGCTCGATGAGCAAAGTAACAAGTCTCTAGCGAAGACAGAATTCTTCAATCTCTTTGAAGTCAAGGCCAGCGCAGCTCCGTACATGCTAAAAACCTGTTCAGGGACAACAGAGACTATGGGTAGGAGAGTTGGCAACTTCATGATCGAGTCCATGGATGGGAAACTACAGCTTCCCCTCCCCACCTTAATTGAGTGTGACATGATGCCAGATGATAGGATGGAAATTCCCTCCCCAGAGGTCGCACGCCATCAGCCCCACCTACAGCCAGTTGCCAACAAGATTCCAGCTGTGGACCCGGACGCTCCAATCCTCCTGCTCTTGGGAAGAGACATCTTAAGGCTGCACAAGGTGCGTGAGCAAATCAACGGGCCCCACAATGCTCCTTATGCGCAGCGGCTTGACCTGGGATGGGTCCTCGTGGGTGGAGTTTGCCTGGGAACAGTCCACAAACCAGCGGATGTCAACGTCTATAAAGCAAACGTGTTGCACAACGGTCGCACATCCTGTCTCAGCCCATGCCCAAACAGGATCCAGGTAAAGGAAGACTACGATGACATGACGCAGCATCATAGGTCAACCTCCTCTGCCTGTGAGGAAGAGGCAGGCCCCACTGTGAGCACAGACAGCCTAGGATGCTCAGTGTTTGAAAGGTCCAAGGATGATGACAAGCCAGCACTATCCATGGATGACAAAGCTTTCCTAACCATCATGGATGAGGAGGTTTACCAGGACGATGGACACAGCTGGGTGGCACCCTTACCATTTCACTCTCCTAGGTGCCATCTTCCGAGTAACAGGGAACAAGCTATGAAGCACCTCTGCTCACTCAGGAGAACCCTGGTGCCGGTGTCCACCGACCCAGACATGCCTGCAGTCCTCACCCCAGCGATGCTCCTGAGTCAAAAGATGAGTGCTATTTCAGCCCCCCCTGGAAACTTCGACATGGCTGAGCTGCACGGGAAGCAGTGGAAGCAAGTCCAGTGTCTTGCCAACACTTTTTGGAAGAGATGGAAAGGAGAGTATTTGTCCACCCTACAGAGCCGTAGGGATTGGACAGAAGACAAGCCAAATGTCAAGGTGGGAGATGTTGTCTTGCTGAAAGACAGGCAAGCACACAGAAATGAATGGCCAGTGGGACTGGTTGTCAAAACTCTGCCGAGCAGGGACAAGAGGGTCCGCAAGGTGGAGGTGAAGATTGTCAAGGAGGGTACTGTCAAAGTGTTTCTGAGGCCAGTCTCAGAGATCGTAGTTCTCCTTTCTGAAGAAACCTAGAGAAAGGATTCTGAGTATGTTTGCAGCCAAAGGACATTTTCTTTAGGTTTATATTGTATCTGTAGTGGTACAATGGAATTGTACCAAGTGGGGAGTGTGCTGTCTCTCTTTAGCAATTTATGTTAGTTTTCCAGTTAATTCAGGGGTTTGAGTAAGTTGGGTCAATTCCCATTGTGTACCACCACCTAGTGGATATTTGGTACCTAGCAACTGCAGTAAAAGCGCAGTAAAGTGCAGTAAAGCACAGTAAGTGCAGTAAAGTAAACTACTGTATATTACAGACCTACAGCTGCACATGGTCTGGGAAGTTATATTGTTGCCATGCTTGAGTCTTGGATATTATTTGTCTGTAAGTACTTGAGAATGTTATAGATGATTAGTGTACACTATATGTTGCAGAAAATGTTTAGTTTGTAACTTTTCTCTGTAAGCAAACTTACACAGCTAGCCGTGAAGTGCTCACTCTCTGTGTCTAGCTGGTTAACTTGTAGCTGTATTTTGATGCACTATGTACAGGGCTAATTTAAAGAGAATGCCTTCCAGTTTGCTAAATGTATATTCACAGTAAGCTGTGTTTCCATGTGTTTGGTAATTTACATGCCAAATGTACTGTGTTGCTCAGGCATACCTAAATTTGTGTATACATATCAGTTATGTGCTTGTATACTAATGTGTGCTTCCATTTCTGTGTTGTATTTCAGTTTCACAATAAGAATCTTGCAGTAAAGTTTTACAAGAAAAGACAAGCCTTGTGATTTTTATGGGAAGATATCAAGTTGTTAGCTATCTGTCTAGCTCTGCATAGGAACACGCTGCAAGGGCAGAATAATACTTAAAATCTAATATTTCAGAAATTTTACAAAGTCAACCCAAGACAATACAGGAAGTAATATATGACTGATCGACAAGCATCCTTGCAAATGATCTATCCTGAGATAGATCATCGCCCGTCTCCGCCCTTGCCTCAGCTCATCCGCTGCTAAAACCCTCATCCATGCCTTTGTTACCTCTAGACTTGACTATTCCATTGCACTCCTGGCTGGCCTCCCAGATTCTACCCTATGTAAACTTGAGGTCATCCAAAACTCGGCTGCTCATGTCCTAACTCGCACCAAGTCCCGTTCGCCCATCACCCCTGAGCTCGCTGACCTACATTGGCTCCTGGTTAAGCAACGCCTCGATTTCAAAATTCTCATCCTTGTTTTCAAATCCCTCCAAGGCCTCGCCCCTCCCTATCTCTGTAATCTCCTTCAGCCCCACAACCCCCCGTGATATCTGCACTCCTCTAATTCTGCCCTCTTGAGCATCCCTGATTATAATCGCTCAACCATTGGTGGCCGTGCCTTCTGTTGCCTAGGCCCTAAGCTCTGGAATTCCCTGCCTAAACCTCTCCGCCTCTCTACCTCTCTTTCCTCCTTTAAGACGCTGCTTAAAACCTACCTCTTTGACCAAGCTTTTGGTCACCTGCCCTAATTTCTCCTGATGTGGCTGTGTGTCCATTTTTTTGTTTTATAATACTCCTGTGAAGCACCTTGAGACATTTTACTATGTTGAAGGCACTATATAAATACAAGTTGTTGTTGTTGTTGTGTATCTATTGGGCTAAAATGGCAGCATTCATGTATCTACCCTGGTAGCATTAAAATAACATTCAGGAAATGTTTCAATAAACACTAATTCGTTATAGATATTTTATCCATTTTTTCCTTTCAGATTATCGTAAACTATTAAATATTAAATATTATGAATGGTGGGCTTGTTTAAAGATTTTCCTAACCTAAAGCCTTTTGTTTGAAGTAGTCTTTTCTTTTTAGTTGTGCATTCAAAATCAAGGTACGAAAAGTGGATTTTGTTTTACTCTTCTGATGGGCAGATCTGGATGAAACGTGTCAGCAATCAAAATCAAATTAACTAAAGTGCCCCCTTTTTTACAGAGGCATAAACAATAAAATCCAAATTATAAATAATCCCAAAGGAAACTTAATAAATTAAATCAGCATATTGTTCCCTGTGTCGGCAACGCTCTCCAGTTCCTCCAGTGCCCACTGGTTGCGGAAGGCCTCAAGCATACCGGCAGACACTGCATGCTTCCTCTCCAGGGTCATCTGGGTGCAGATATAGCTGTGGAGGAGAGGCAGGCAGCTGGAGCAGCCAACCCCATCAGCCGCATCCAGCCTGGACCTGTTGATGGCTACCTTGGCCAGGCCCAGGAGCAGACCCACAAGGAGGTCCTGCGACTTGCCCGCCCCCCTCCGCACCAGGTGGCCAAAGATCAGGAGCATGGCACTGAAGTGTAGCCAGAAATTGAGCAGCAGCCTCTTCAAATAGTGGAAGAGTGGCTGCAACCTCTCACACTCCATGTATATGTGGAACACGGACTCATCCAGGCCCCAAAAGTTACAGGCGATCTGGGAGTCTGTGAACCGACTTAAAAATCTGACAGGACTGCTCCGTGCAACAGTCTCCATGCCAGATTGCCAATGGAACAGGGGAGGACTCCCGTGAAGAGAGCCCTCCACTGGGGCCCCCTGCCTGGGTGGCAGGATGGAACACCAGGGCATGTCCAGATGGAAGACGAGAGCAAGGAAGAGATGTAATCAGGCAGAAATAGATGCTGAGTCAAAGGAGCTATTAGGAGCATTGACCAAAGGCTTGATCAAAGAGATGGATTTTAAGGAGGCCCTTGAAGGAGGAGAGGGAGGTGGAGAGGCAGTGGATCTAGGGAGGGAATTCCAGAGCATGGAGCCTAGATGGCTGAAGACACAGCCACCAATGGTGGGGCAACAGAAGTGGGGTGTACAAAATGCCAGAGTCAGAGGAACGCAGAGTTTGGCTGGGGAAGTAGTAGGGCTAGAAGAGGTTATAGAGATTGGGACAAATTTGGGTATGAAGGGATTTAAACATGAGGATGAGAATTTAAAGTTGGAGTGTTGGGGCGCTGGAAGCCAACGTAGGTCAGCAAGGACAGGAGTGATGGGTGATAGGATGAGGGATAGGACAGTAGAGGTTACAGAGGGTGGAGGATAGATGCCTGGCCAGAAAAGCATTGAAATAGTCGAGTCTGGAGGCAACAAAGGAACGAATGAGGTGGAGGCAGATGATGTTACGGAGGTGGAAATAGGTGGTTTTTATGATGGAGAATATATAAGGTCAGAAGCTAAGCTCAGGGTCAAGAACAGCAAGATTGTAAATGGTCTGGTTCAGCCTGGGGTAATGGAGGGGGATGGAATCGGCGAGAGTACAAAGTTAATGGCATTGGCCAAAGGCAATGGCTTCAGACTACCCAGTGTTTAACTGAAGGAAATTGCGGCTCCTCCAAGACTGGATATTAGACAAGCAGTCTGAAAACAGAGACAATGGAGGGGTCAAGCGAGTTGGTGGAGTGGTGTAGTCAGCATACATATGCAAGCTGACCCCATGTCTGCGGATGATGTCACCAAGAGGCAGCATGTAAATGAGGATGAGGATGGAAAATACTTGGGGGACTGCAGAGGTAACGGGATTGGCAAGAGAAGCCATTGCTGGAGATGCTTTGGATATTATCAGATAGTTAAGAGTGGTACCAAGCGACGGCAATCCCACTGAGCTGGAAAACATAGCATGGGTTAGATGTAGAGTAAAGCTTCATCTATTCTGTCCCAACAATGTTTCTTAAACCCACACACCCTTTTGTATGAGTGTAACATTTCCATTTCCCACAACTGTTATCCTTGTAGTAGATTGCTAAATAAGGGATAAAATTCTTCTTACTGCACAAACTGTACATTAAATGGAGAAAACATTTTTAAACTTAGCCTGTTTTTTTTGCGCACATACAGGAGTGCACAATTTAACTCTATGATTTCCTGGAAGCTCAGATGCAATAGGGTACAATAAAGTGAGTAGCCAATCCAAAAATATTTACATTAGATAGAATTACGTAGAATCTACAGTATAGAAACAGGCCATTTGGCCCAACTGGTCTACTCCAGCCTTCTCCCTCTTCACATCCTGCCCCCATATCCCTCTAACCCTTTCTCCCTCATGTATGTATCAATCTCCCCTTAAATGTGTCAATGCTATCGGCTTCAACCACTCCATGTGGCAGCGAGTTCTACATTCCCACCATACTCTGTGTAAAGAAATTCTTCATAAATTCTTTATTTGATCTGTTAGTGGCTATCTTATATTTATGCCCCCTCCTCTAGACTCACCCACAAGGGAAAACAATTTCTCCACATCCACACTATCAAACCCCTTTTAATTTTTGAAGACCTCTATCAGGTCTCCTCTTAGTCTTCTCTTTTCCTGCTCAATCTTTCCTGATAGTTGCATCCTCTCCACTCTGATAACAACAACAACTTGTATTTAACATAATAAGGCGCTTCACAGGAGCGTTATCAAACAAAATTTGACACCGAGCCACATAAGGAGATATTAAGACAGGTGACCAAAAGCTTGGTCAAAGATAGGTTTTAAGGAGCGTCGTAAAGGAGAGAAAGGTAGAGAGGCAGAGAGGTTTAAGGAAGGGAATTCCAGAGCTTAGGGCCTAGGCAGCTGAAGGCACAACTGCCAATGGTGGAACAATTAAAATCATGGCTGCGCACGAGGCCAGAATTGGAGGAGCGCAGAGATCTCAGAGGGCTGGAGGAGGTTACAGAGATAGGGAGGGGCAAGGCCAAGGAGGGATTTGAAAACAAGGATGGAATTTTAAAATCAAGGTGTTGCTGGATCGAGAGCCAGTGAAGGTCAGTGAGTACAGGGGTGATTGGTGAACAGGACTTGGGGCAAGCTAGGATACAGGCAGCAGAGATTTGGATGAGCTCAAGTTTATGCAGGGTGGAAGATGGGAGGTCAGCCAAGAGAGCAATGGAATAGTTAAGTCTAGGGGTAACAAAGGCCTGGATGAGGGTTTCAGCAGCAGATGAGCTGAGGCAGGGGTGGAGCCGGGCGATGTATGGAGATGGAACTAGTCGGTCTTGCTGATGGAGTGGATATGCGGTCAGAACCTTATCTCGGAGTCAAATATGACACCAAGGTTGCGAACAGCCTCTGTTGCGATTCAACATCAGACAGTTGGCAGGCAGAGGGATGGAGTCCTTGTAAATCTTTTCTGCACTTCTTCCAGTGCTTCAATGCTGGTCAACTAACTAAGCAGCCACGCGATCAACATAATTAGTGCTCTGTGAGCCAATGCAGTTATGGGGTGTGCAATTTTTGGGAGAAACAGAGATGTTGAAAAACACAATTTACAGGCAAAGGTCTGTAAGTCATCATCAATGGTAAGAGAGCTAAGAGAACTGCTCTCTGCAGTGTGATGCGGCAAGTCACTAATTACTATAGCATCAAACAGGCATGGAATGTTATTGCCTGGTTGTGATCATTGGATCATGTACCTCCAAAGCTGGAGGGATATCCAGTAGGAATATGTGACTTGAAGAAAAGTGCCAAGGTGAGAAATGAGGATGAGTGAAAAATTGTAACCTACCATTGAGTATGTTGCAGGCCTCAGAAAATGTTGCTTGAGAGTCTTAGTAGACATGTTCTAAACTGATCCAGTAACTTGCTGCAATGGCAACAGTAAAGGAAGTAATGAAGGTGAGTGAGAACCAGTACAGTAAACCAAGAGAGGATAACCAAGAAAAATACAGCTGAGAAAGACTGACAATAATCATCCCCACATAACAATGTATTCAGTCAGCTCTCAAATTTTTTAAAAATATTCTGTAGCCAAGGTACTTTACAATAAGCTATTCATAAACCTGTTCTGTAGTCTAAGATGCACAGCACAAAAAATTCAATGCATATTATTTGTGTCTTTACAAGAAAAGGCAGCATACAATGGAAGGCAGACAAGTGGATAGTCTCAGCAAGCCAAACCTTCACCCCCCGCCACCACCCCCCCCCCCACCTCCTTTGAAAAGGTGGGAGGCACTGCACAAGATGAGTAATTTTCAAGCTTCAGGAAAGCAAAATGCTTCTGTATTTTAAACAATTGAAATCACAAACCTTATCTGTTCAATTGTGCTCCAACGTGTGTGAAACAATATATGTGGCATTCCAGAAAATGTGCGACGCATTGTCTATTCAACTATAAATTGCCACGGTTTTGCACATGTACTTATCATGTGCCCTTTTTACAGATATATGCCAGAACCACCTCAATAGTCGCAAGCTAGATCCGCTCAGTAACAAGTCGCGCCATAGCACTCTGCATCATCATTACTTGAAGCAGGCACTGAGTCAGAAACAGAGGCTCTGAGGTTTCCGGCATTATGGCATTTGTATTTCCCTTTCCTGAGATCTTTAGTGTACATTGCGAATGACTGGCAAACGATTTACTTAGATGTAGCTAATATGCATATAATTAGCCTATGCTAAGTGTGACATAGGCAGTGGAAACCAGAGTGTGATGCTGACATGACAGGAAGCGGAACAGGTGCCAAACAGATTCGTAGCCTGAGCAAAGGCAGCAGGAATCCCATTATTCTTATATTATGAAAAGGAAGAGGATGAGGGCATGGAAGAACTTGATTGGAAGCTCTTAGAATGAGTAATCGCAGAACATGTCGCTTCCCTACAGGCTCATACCCACTCGCCAGGGTCTACGTTCAAGAACTGCTCCCGCTTCACCAGAAGTGCAGTGGAATCCTAATCCAGTGTACCTCTCCCTTTAAGGGCTTTATTGAAATGAGTTTTGACAGTTTCAACCTAGTTCCTAATGAATACAGACCTAGAACACAAAGGCCTAGAAATTCATTGACGCCACTTTTGGGGCGCTAAAGTGGGGCGTCCGCTAAAGTTTGCGGCCGCCGCCAAATCGATGCCACTTCTCCGATATTCATTAGCTTCGCCCTAGGAGTTCGGGCGAGCGCTAAAACTGCTGCTGGACGCCTCTCTTTGGGCGCTAAGCCGGAGGTGGTGATCGATAGCGCCGAGGCCGGGCACAGCGCAGGTGCGGCCATCTCATGATTGACAGCAGACACCCTGGCGCCGGCCAGCTCTTAAGGGGGAAGGGTCGACTGTGTCTGCTGCCACGCCCTGGATAGTGGAGCCCTCCAGCTAGGCCTGAACACTGCTGCTGGACCCAAATAGCGCCTGAAGACATGGAGAAGGCCCGTGAACGTGCGCAGCGCTTCTCAGAGCGTGATCTGAGTGTGCTGATTGCTGCTGTGGAGAAGAGGCGCCATGTTTTGTACCCGGACAATGGCAAGAAGGCGACGGTCCGCGTCTACAGGAGAGCCTGGAGGCATGTCGCCACCAAGCTGTCAGCCAACAGCGACGTCCCCAGGAGCGGTGCCCAATGCCGCAAAAAGTTAAATGACCTCACATGCATTGTCAGGGTGAGTACCCTTTCCAGTGACCTCCTCATCCTTGCATGTGCACCTCACATTATGGGCAAAGGGACCTGAAAGCTCTAATGGCCAGCCTTCATCCAGCAGCTATGGGACAGGCATGAGCATCAATTGCACATTCTGCACTTAACACACTGGCCAAGCTATTCCACCATGGGAGGCATTCCACACCAGATCATGGCGACACACTGGCCAGGCTATTCCACCATGGGAGGCAGTGCACACCAGATCATGGCGACACACTGGCCAGGCTATTCCACCATGGGAGGCAGTGCACACCAGATCATGGCAACACACTGGCCAAGCTATTCCACCATGGGAGGCAGTGCACACAAGATCACGGCGACACACTGTACTTAGAGGCCGTCCTTTCTCTTGCAGGCCAAGCTGGTGAATAATCGCAAGAGCCGGACTGCGACCGGGGGAGGCCGACCCCATATCCAGCCACTCACCGACCTGCAACATCGCGTGGAGCGCCTCATGGCTGGCCGGGTGATTGGGCCCGTTGCATGTGGAGATGCCGACCCTGTTCTGGGCAGCAATGGTAAGGACATCACCTTTTGCACCTCTCTCGTCCCACTTGCGCATCAGATCTACATCCTTTGCCACTGTCCGACCAATGCGCTGAATGCCACCACTCATGCATCCCGCACTGACGCCCTCTCCTCACTCTAAAGCTACTCTTGTGCCTTCCTGCTTTCAGATGGTGAAGAGGAGGTCCCTGAACTTGCCAGTGACAGACCCTCCGAAGAGGAGCAGGAGGAGGAGCAAGAGGAAGGCGGCCCATCAGGGGAACCCTCAGCCGCGGCCACCCAGGCCAATGTAGGGGACACGTCTTCCCTGGAGGGCAGTGTGGCGGAAGTGTCGAAGGGGAGGGGAGCTCCTGAGACCTGCGGGCTGCAGAAAGGCGGGAGGGGGGTGGAAGCTCGGCGGCCTTCTCCCCAGAGGGGGGAAGCGTCGGAGGGGAGTCCAATTGCTGGGCCCAGCAGCCTCCAGCAACGCAGGAAGGGTCAGCCAGCTCGGTGGCCTTCTCCCCAGAGGGAGAGTCCGGCCTCCAGTCAGGAGATGCTCTTCGCCGAGGAGATGGAACGCCTCGAAGACTTGTCTGCGGACTCGGAGCGCCGGCACACGGAGCTCATGGCGGCAGTGGCACGGTTGCCTGAGTCCATCGATTCCCTCTCTCGGAGTGTGGCCGAGTTCGGGCCCTCAGAGGCCACCAGTCGGGCGGAATACCGGGCAGATCAGGCAGCGAGTCGGGCGGAATTCGGGGCAGCTCTGGCAGCGACTGGCCAGGTGATCAGTGGTGCCGTCCAGTCACTGACTGCTCTGATGCGGTCAGTGAACAGGTCAACACGGACACTCACTGCTGCCACACTCGCTGTGTCAGCCAGGCATCGCCAGGGCACCCGGCGCGCTGCAGCAGCACAGCGGTCTGTCCCTCGGCAGATTGGTGCGCATGCTGCAGTGCTGGCCCAGGCGAGTGCCAGTGTCTCAGACGACCAGCGAGCGCCTGCCATCCGCCAGCTTGCCGCCATTCCTCCAGCCGCCACTGCCAGTCCCCCAGTGGAGCTGCCAGGAGCTGCTGCAGCGACTGATGCTGGCCAGCCACAGCTGCAGCAATCAACAGCCGCCCGCTCGATGGCCAGACCTCGACTAGGCCGACCCCCAAGGGCATCTGCCATCACGACATGTGCCCCTCAGGAGCCTGCCCCCAGCCTTGCAGCAGCCAATGGCCTTACTTTGAGGCGGAGCAGCAGGGCGGGCAGGGGCCACCCAAAGATGGCCAAGGCATCGCCCTAGCGGGCCAAATAGTCGAATGTGTGGCCATTTGTGTTTGTTTCTTGAGGCCGAGAATTGGATGTTTGTTTTTTGAAGGCCGATGATGTGATGTTTGTTTTTGACGAAGGCCGAGAATGACGGCCATTTTAGTTGCCCTATTTTGTTAATCCTCTCCAGGCTGTGGGAGCGAGTAATGTGTTTGAGTGTTTTTTGGGGGTTTTGTCTGTTTTTGGTTTTCATGTGGGAAGGGCCCAGAGTTTGTACAATAAACCATTTTATTTATTCACATTGTCCATGTTTGATCTTTGAAGTGTTTGTTGCCTTAACCGGCTGAGGGCTTGCGAAACGGCTGCAATCATGTTCTATCATTGGCACAAGCCATTCCCTGACAGGGGGCCTAGAAGTGACGTTCAATAAGCCGCCGGCGGGCGGCCCTTGGACCTTGTGCCTCCCTCCTGGGCTGGTACTCCTCGTCCTCGTCGTCCTCATGCTCCTCCTGCTCCTCCTCCTGAGGTGGTGGTCCAACGTGAGGTGGCAGTGCCTGAGTCCTGCGGATAGCCAGGTTGTGCAGCATGCAGCAAACGACGACGAATTGGGAGACTCGATCCTGCGAACACTGGAGGGCTGCCCCGGAGCGATCGAGACAGCGGAACCGTTGCTTGAGCACGCCGATTGTTTGTTCTATGAGGTTCCTCGTCGCTTGATGGCTCTCGTTGTATGCCTCTTCAGCAGGGGTCGTGGGCGCGCGGAGCGGGGTCATGAGCCAGGTACACAAAGGATAGCCTTTGTCCCCGATAAGCCATCCTCTTGGGGGAGGCTGTGCCTGGAACATGTCAGCCACAGTTGTCTGTCGCAGGATAAAGGCATCGTGGCTGCTGCCTGGAAAGCGGGCATTGACAGCTAGGATGCGCTGCCTGTGGTCACACACCAGCTGTACATTGAGGGAATGGTAGCCCTTCCGGTTGCGGTAATCCTCGGCATGCTCAAGAGGTGCCCGCAAAGCCACATGCGTGCAGTCAATGGCGCCCTGCACCATGGGGAAGCCCGCTATTCTTGCAAACCCCACTGCACGCTGCTGCTGCTCAGCGTCTGGCTGAGCCTCTTCTTCCTGGCTAGGGGGGACGGATGCTTGTGATGGTCCTGTGGGGGAGTAAAGGAAGGAGTCGGAGATGTGATGCAAAGGCTACATGCACATAGCTTTTTGCAGATGATCATAAGTGCATCTGTTACAGCTTCACAATCATTATCAACGACTCATGCAATGGCAAAGAGAGAGATGGGAAACTTTTCTGTCACCAGCTTGCTGTGTTGCACCCGTCTGTCCGTCCCCCATGCGCGAATCATCCTCAATGCCCATAATTTCCAGGACGGCCTCCTCCCAGGTGGTCAGGTGGGCTAATGAGGCTGTCCCTCCTCCTGTCCTGGCTCGCTCTCTTTTGTTGTGAGCTCTCTTTTCCTGCAATGAGAGAGACAAGTGGAGGTTGAGTGAGAATGAAGGAGTGAGTGTAGAGATTGCATAGCATCAATACTTAGAAGGAGACAAAGGTGGAGTGAGGTTGCAAGACCAAGGGCCCTCCCTGTGTGTTGTCAGTTGTGTTCAAAGCATCAGAGTGATAGGGAGTGTGAGGGCTGCATGGTTGAATAGTTATGTGAATGTGAGCATAGAGAGAGAGGGAATGGGTAAGGGTGCATGGATGTCAGTGTCAAGTGGGATGTGGAGGAAGAGATTGCTAAAGCTGAGTGCTGGTGAGGAAAGGCAATGCGGATCAGATTGAGGGTGATGGGAAATTCATACTCACTTTTCCAGTGCGCTGAAGGTCATGAAATCTTTTCCTGCACTGTATCCAGGTTCTGCGGGTGACCCCCAAGGAGTTGACCTCCTCAGCCACCTGCATCCACACTGCCTTGGTCTGAGTGGGAGGCCTCTTCCTCCCTGATGAAGGGAAGAGCACCTCCCTGTTGGCCCTAGCCCCATCGACTAATGCCTGCAGTGCTGCCTCCTCAAATCGAGGAGCTGATCTTGCCCTCCCGCTTGTCATTTTTGCTGCAGCTCCCTCACACTGCACAGTCAGGAAGCTTGGCAGTCTGCAGAAGAAGCAAGGCTTGCTGTGGACCTTAAATGCAGCAGCAATGATGACGTCATCGGAAGGAACTTTCAGTCATGAAAAACCCATCTGCAAAGGCTTCCCACACATTGGAAATCAATTGGCCACTTAAGTTAAAATTGCATCAATCTCCCACATCCATTTAGATTCGTGTGGGAAACACGAAATTCGGATAACACGACACCATCCCGCACCTGAGTTAAAATCCAGAATAGGTGTTCACCCTTTTGTCACCCTTGGATAAGTGGGAAGCCCATGATGTTGTAAGTGGCCAAAAAGAGAAAGTGTTCCATTTCCCAACATTCGCAAGTACAACATTCATCAAAAAATAACGTGGGAATAGAACTTTTTTGTGAAGTTATCAAAATGCTGCAAGGATTAAAGCTATCTCTGTGAAAAAGTCAGAGTATTCAAATATTCTGATGACAAGGTCATCGACCGGAAACGTTAACTCTGTTTCTCTCTCCACAGATGCTGCCTGACCTGCTGAGTATTTCC
The DNA here is from genome assembly GCF_052327205.1 of Somniosus microcephalus. NCBI lineage: Eukaryota > Metazoa > Chordata > Chondrichthyes > Squaliformes > Somniosidae > Somniosus > Somniosus microcephalus. The sequence continues at coordinate 164,565,754 of NC_140995.1, read as the reverse complement.
AGCAATTTCTGTTTTTATTATACAAATATTTAAGCAGCAAAGACGCATAAAATGGTTATTCGGCAACACCAAAACCAAAATATTAAATTATTTTGCACAACTTTCTAATGGATCATTAAAGACCTAAAGAGCACAAGAAGAAGTTTGCCCAAGCTGGACAATTCTCAGGATCAGGCTAACTCACAGTTAGGTAGAGGGCAAAGGTCAGCACCCCTTCTAGGCTCAGTTTAAAGGTAAAAGTTACCATTAAATCAAAGCCAAGCATGCCACAATAATTAGACAGAAGGAGTTCTAAATCTATTGGATAAAAGTGATTCCATTTCCTAAATCTTTTAGGTCTTATACATTAACTAAAGGATTCAACACAATCATGCTGATTGCCAATTTATATCAATGCACCAGTGCACTGAAAATAATGTAAGTAGGAATGTAAGGAGATAAATACAAAAAATACAAAATTAAAGCCTGGCAGAGTCTCAAGAAGTAGATAAATGATTGTTTCTTTGAGCAGAATGTTCATATACATATATATATATATAAATCTTTCTAAAAAGTAAAGTGCAAAATGGGACGGGTAAATTAAGGTTGCTTTTTTCACATTCTCACAATACCTCACTCTAATATCGCTCTCAATGCATTAAAAAAATGGCTTCTCACTGTTAACAAGACCTTTACTGAAGCAACAATAAATGACCAGTAATTACTGATAAAAAATAATTACAAGAGCACATTGTAATAGCATCTAATTTAATCTGTATTTAGAGACTAATTTGCTCAGTGGGAGGAAAGAAACAGCCTATTGTAAAAGAGAAATGACTGACTGATATTGCGCAGGAGGAAATGAAACATTATGCCTGTTTTTAACTCAATTAAATGAAGTGTAGTACCATTATAAATGTCCTAAAGGCTTGTGTGTTCATTTATTTTACCTAAATTGTAAGTTTTTTTAAACCTGCACTATCACTTTTTATGAGCTGATTTCAAAAATTATATGGCAAAAGATGTGACTCATCCTCAATAATCTTATAAACAAATCACAAAGTATTTATGATCTCAAACTTTTTTTGTATTGTATAACTTGGCCAAAATATTATTCAAGACAGATCTGTGACTACAACAGACAAATTTTCATGCTGAAATTTTTGATAATTTCAAGCAATAAAACTAAAATATTTTCTCATGTTTTTGTCTGGATTTTGGAGACAATCCCTCCTAAACCTGTTCCACCTCATCCCTTTGTCATATTTCCGGAATATTACTTTGTCTGAAATTACTGACAAAACAAAATGCTTTGATTGTTTCGACTTCTAAAACAAATGTGATGAGAAACATAGAGGGCGTCTATGGGGGTTCACCAAATTCTTTAAAGTAGAAATTGGCTTTGGCCTTTCATATGCCCCTTCCCCCCACACCCCTCTCGATTGGGATGCATCTCTGGCGGACTGGGTTTGCCATCTGTCCCTGATCCTGGCCTTAATTCTGCTGCTGGGTTCATTAATATATGGGAGATGACCTGTTGTAGTGGGAAAAGAAATGGCCAACACACTGATTAATTAAAAAAATGTTGGCATCAAAAGGCCACTTTTAGCAGTTGAGGCCTGCAGCGCGTCCTGCTTTACATAAGAACATAAGAAATAGGAGCAGGAGTAGGCCAATTGGCCCCTCGAGCCTGCTCCGCCATTCAATAAGATCATGGCTGATCAGATCCTAACCGCCAATCCACTATGACAGGACTATCTCCTCAATCTAACAGAATTAGACACACGAAGCAGGAGCAGGATCAGGCTACATGGCCCCTGGGCCCGCTCCGCTACCCACAGGGCCATGACCGATCCGAACCTAGACTCATGTCCAAATTCCTGCCCGCTCCCCATAACCCTTAATTCCCTTTTCTTCTAGGAAACTGTCTATTTCTGTTTTAAATTTATGTAATGATGTAGCTTCGACAGCTTTTTGGGGCAGCATATTCCATGGACCTACCACCCTCTGAGTGAAGTAGTTCCTCCTCATCTCAGTTTTGAAAGAGCAACCCCTTATTCTAAGACTATGCCCCCTAGTTCTAGTTTCACCCATCATCTGGAACATCTTGTACGATAGCAAAATACTGCAGATGTTGGAAATCCGAATTCTTTTGTCTGATCGCAGCCCTGCCTTCGATCTAGTTCCTTTTCTCTCCAGTTTTGAAGAAGGGTCAAACCCGAAACGTCAACTCAAATTTCTCTCCACGGATGTTGCCTGACTTGCTGAGTTTTTCCAGCATTTTCTGTTGTTATCTGGAACATCTTCCCTGCATCCACCCGATCCAACCCCTTCACAATCTTATATGTTTCAATAAGATCGCCTCTCATTCTTCTGAACTCCAATGAGTAGAGTCCCAATCTACTCAACCTCTCCTCATATGTCCATCCCCTCATCCCCGGGATTAACCGAGTGAACCTTCTTTGTACTGACTCGAGAGCAAGTATGTCTTTTCTTAAGTATGGACACCAAAACTGTATGCAGTATTCCAGGTGCGGTCTCACCAATACCTTGTACAACTGAAGCAATACCTCCCTATTTTTATATTCTATCCCCCTAGCAATGAAAGCCAACATTCCATTGGCCTTCGTAATCACTTGCTGCACCTGCATACTAACCTTTTGAGTTTCGTGCACCAGGACCCCCAGATCCCTTTGTACTTCAGTACTTTCCAGTTTCTTGCCATTAAGATAATAACTTGCTCTACGATTTTTCCTGCCAAAGTGCATAACCTCACACTTTCCAGTATTGTATTCCATCTGCCAAATCTCTGCCCACTTACTTAGCCTGTCTATGTCCCCTTGCAGGTTTTTTATGTCCTCCTCACCCACTACTTTCCCTCCCATCTTAGTATCATCTGCAAACTTTGATATGTTACACTCGGTCCCCTCCTCCAAATCGTTAATATAGATTGTAAAGAGTTGGGGACACAGCACTGACCCCTGCGGAACACCACTGGTTACTGATTGCCAGTCTGAGAATGAACCATTTATCCCAACTCTCTGCCTTCTGTTAGATAGCCAATCCTCTATCCATGCCAGAATATTACCCCCAATCCCGTGATTTTTTATCTTAAGCAATAATCTTTTGTGTGGCACCTTGTCAAATGCCTTTTGGAAGTCTAAATACACTACGTCCACTGGTTCACCTTTATCCACCCTATATGTTACTTCCTCAAAGAACTCCAGCAAATTTGTCAAACATGACTTCCCCTTCTTAAAACCATGCTGACTTTGTCTTATTAAATTATGATTATCCAAATGTCCTGTTACTGTCTCCTTAATAATGGACCCCAAACTTTTACCTACTACAGATGTTAGGTCTATAGTTTCCAGCCTTCTGTCTACTGCCCTTTTTAATAAGGGTGTTACATTAGCAGTTTTCCAGTCTGCCGGGACCTTTGCTGAATCCAGGGAGTTTTGGAAGATTATTACCAATGCATCCACAATCCCTACCGCCGCTTCCCTCAAGACCCTAGGATGTAAGCCATCAGGTCCAGGCGATTTATCCGCCTTGAGTCCCATTATTTTACCGAGTACCACTTCCTTAGTGATTTTGATCGTGTTTATCTCCTCCCCCCCTATAGCCCCCTGCTTGTCCAGTGTTGGGATATTCTTGGTGTCCTCTACTGTAAAGACTGATACAAAATATTCATTCAGTGTTTTTGCCATCTCCATATTACCCACCAGTAATTTCCCGGTCTCATCCTCTAAGGGACCAACATTTACTTTAGCCACCCTTTTTCTTTTTATATAACTATAAAAACTCTTACTATCTGTTTTTATATTTTTTGCTAATTTACTTTCATAATCTATCTTCCCTTTCTTAATCAATCTTTTTGTTATTTTTTGCTGTCTTTTAAAGTTTTCCCAATCCTCTATCCTCCCACTAGATTTGGCTACCTTATATGCCCTTGTTTTTAGTCGAATACTATCCTTAATTTCTTTACTTAGCCACGGATGGCTGTCTTTTCTTTTACACCCTTTTTTTCTCAGTGGAATATACTTTTTTTGGAAGTTGTAAAATAACTTCTTAAACGTACACCACTGATCATGTATCGTCTTACCCTTTAATCTATTTTCCCAATCCACTTTACTTAATTCCGCTCTCATACCTTCATAGTCTCCTTTATTCAAGCTTAGCATGCTTGTTTGAGATACAACCTCCTCACCCTCTAATTGAATATGGAATTCAACCATGTTATGGTCACTCATTCCAAGGGGATCCTTTACTAGGACATTTTTAATTAATCCTGTCTCGTTACACAGGGCCAGATCTAAGGTTGCTTGCCCCCTGGTCGGTTCAGTTACACACTGCTCAAGAAACCCATCCCTAATACACTCAATGAACTCATCCTCAAGGCAGCCCTGCCCAATTTGATTTGTCCAATTAATATGATAGTTAAAATCCCCCATAATTATAGATGTTCCCTTATTACAAGCCTCAACTATTTCCTGATTGATACTCCATCCAACGAGCTGCGACTGTTCGGAGGCCTATAGACTACGCCCACTAGTGTTTTTTTCCCCTTATTATTCCTTATCTCCACCCAAACTGTTTCATTATCCTGATCTTTTGACCCAATTATCATTTCTCTGTATTACAGTGATTCCTTCCTTTATTAACATAGCCACCCCACCTCCCCTTCCTTCCTGCCTGTCCTTCCTGATTGTTAAATAACCTGGTATGTTTAATTCCCAGGCATTGTCACCCTGCAGCCATGTTTCTGTAATGGCCACAAGATCATACCCATATGTAGCTATTTGTGCCATTAACTCGTCTATTTTGTTACGAATGCTACGTGCATTCAGATAGAGAACTTTCAAATGTGTTTTGTGACACTTAGTTCCTGCTTTTGCCCTTTTTATTACTTTACCTTTTACTCCATACCTTCTGCCCCTTCCTGACACGCTCTGGTTTTTAATTTCCCCACTGCTACCTAAGTCTATGACCTTCTCTGTTGTCATTTTTATTATTTGTTCTCTAGGAACCTCCCCCCCACTAGTTAGTTTAAAGGCCTCTCTACAGCCCTAGTTATTTGATCCACCAGGACTCTAGTCCCAGCACTGGCCAAGTGAAGCCCGTCCCAACGGAACCTTTCAGAGTCCTTGCACAGACCCTTCCTCAAATTTTGCCCTGGTGCTCCCTCTAGTGACCTTTGAACACTGGTCACTGGGGCCTAACTGGTGGCCCCATGTCCAATATTCAAAGAGTGAAAATGGAAGGAAACACAGCAGAGGTTGTTTTCCCCTAGTTTACATGGGGGTGATTTTGCCAATGGGGGCGTGTTGGAGGCGGGACTGCTGCTTATCGGGTTTTAGTCCCGCCTCCATTGACTTGTGGCCAACCCACACTATTTTCCCTTGATTGACCTTGTTAAGCCTGCCCAGCAAGCTTAGCAGGCCAATTAAGGGGAAGCCGATTACAGAGAACGTCAGCGTATGACGTTTCATCTGTCAAAAATTTTTGACAGATGAATTATCATCGTTTGACATAGAAACATAGAAACATAGCAACATAGAAGATAGGAGCAGGAGTAGGCCATTCGGCCCCTCAAGCCTGCTCCACCATTCAATGAAATCATGGCTGATTATCCAAATTCAGTACCCCGTTCCTGCCTTCTCCCCATATCCCTTGATCCCTTTAGCCTTAAGAAATATATCCAACTCCTTCTTGAATATATTTAATGAATTGGCCTCCACTGCCTTCTGTGGTAGAGAATTCCACAGGTTCACCACTCTCTGGGTGAAGAAATTCCTCCTCATCTCAGTCCTAAATGGCTTATCCCTTATCCTTAGACTATGACCCGTAGTTCTGGACTCCCTGGCCGTCGGGAACATCCTTCCTGCATCTAGTCTGTCCAGGCCTGACAGAATTTTATACGTTTCGATGAGATCCCCTCTCAATCTTCTAAATTCCAGTGAGTACAAGCCCAATCGACCCAATCTCTCCTCGTACGTCATTCCTGCCATCCCAGGTATTAGCCTGGTGAATCTTCGCTGCACTCCTTCCATGGCAAGAACGTCCATCCTCAGATAAGGTGACCAAAACTGCACACAATGCTCAAGGTGCGGTCTCACCAAGGCCCTGTACAACTGCAGCAAGACATCCTTGTTCCTGTACTCGAACCCTCTTGCTACGAAGGCCAACATACCATTTGCCTTCTTAACCGCCTGTTGGACCTGCATGCTTACCTTCAGCGACTGGTGCACAAGAACACCCAGGTCTCTTTGCACTTCCCCTTCTCCCAATCTATTGTCATTCAAATAATAATCTGCCTTCCTGTTTTTGCCACCAAAGTGGATAACCTCACATTTATCCACATTATAGTGCATTTGCCATGTTTCTGCCCAATCACCCAACCTGTCCAAATCGTACTGGAGTTTCACAACATCCTCCTCACAGCATACCCTCCCACCCAGCTTTGTGTCGTCTGCAAATTTGGAGATACTACATCCAATTCCCTCGTCCAGATCATTAATATATATTGTGAACAGCTGGGGTCCTAGGACTGATCCTTGCGGTACCCCACTAGTCACTGCCTGCCACTCGGAAAACGACCCGTTTGTTCCAACTCTTTGCTTTCTATCTGCCAACCAGTTCTCTATCCAAGTCAATACCTTGCCCCCAATCCCATGTGCCTTAATTTTACAAGCTAATTTCTTATGCGGGACCTTATCGAAAGCCTTCTGAAAGCCCAAATACACCACATCCACTGGTTCTCCCTTATCTATTTTACCAGTTACATCCTCAAAAAATTCCAGTAGATTAGTCAAGCACGATTTACGTTTTGTAAATCCATGTTGAATTTGTCCGATCCTGTCACTGCTTTCCAAGTGCTCTGCTATTACATCTTTTATAATGGACTCTAGCATTTTCCCCACTACCGATGTCAGGCTTACTGGTCTATAATTCCCCGCTTTTTCTCTACCACCTTTTTTTGAATAGTGGGGTAACATTAGCTACCCTCCAATCCATGGGTACTGTTCCAGAGTCTATCGAGTTCTGGAAGATGACCAGCAATGCATCTACAATCTCCAGGGCCACTTCCTTAAGTACCCTAGGATGTAAATTATCAGGCCCTGGGGATTTATCGGCCTTCAATCCCGTCAACTTCCCCAACACCATTTCCCTACAAATACTGATTTCTTTCAGTTCCTCCCCCTCATTAGTCCCTATGTTCCCCGACATCTCGGGGGGGTTATTTGTGTCCTCCTTTGTGAAGACAGAACCAAAATATGTATTTAATTGGTCTGTCATTTCTTTGTTCCCCATTATAAATTCCCCTGATTCTGACTGCAAGGGACCTACGCTTGACTTCACCAATCTTTTTCTCTTCACATATCTATAAAAGCTTTTACAGTCAGTTTTTATGTTCCCTGCAAGCTTACTTTCATAATCTATTTCCCCCCTCTTAATTAATCCCTTTGTCCTCCTTTGCTGAATCCTAAACTGCTCCCAATCCTCAGGTTTGCTGCTTTTTTTGGCCAATTTATATGCCCTCTCTTTGGATCTTATGTTATCCCTAATTTCCCTTGTTAGCCACGGTTGAGTCGCCTTTTTTTGATTTTTTTTTATGCCAAACTGGGATAAACAAATTCTGTAGTTTTGAGAAGCTATCAAACAGTGACATTCTCTGTTGTTTGGTGAGTTCTTGTACTCAACACTCACCAAACCTCTTTTGTGAGCAGAAAGCAGATGGCTGTTGCATCAGAGAATGCAATAGTTATTCTGTCATCCCTGCCATTGAGTTGCCGGAGCCTCCGCATCCCCAACTATTGAAGCCTGCAAGGTAAGGAAACTTTTTCTATCACTTTTAACTCACCTCACATACTTACCTCTCCACACTTGCACCCATCACTCACCTCCACAGCACACTTTTGGACCCCTCCGACCCCCGCAGACCCACTGCTCGCCTTGGTGACCCTGGCGGAGTTTCCCGACTACTGCTGGAAAAATGGGGATAATTCTCTTAGCTGCCTGTTAACTACTAGCGTGGGTCAGGTACCCGCCTCCTGGGAAGATGGCACGGAGGTGGGTTGGGTGCGGAATGGGTACACGCCCCCAGATTCTGGCATTTTCCCAGGCAGTCCTGCCTCCAAACCCGCCTCGCCAGGGCTGGCAAAATCGTCCCCCGTGTCTTTAATAGTTGTGTGTCTGTGTATGGATGGGTGCAGTTTCACCTGGCTGGACCAAGCACCAGAAAGCAACAGGGTTACGGAGACACAGCGGTAAACACTCCTGATTGCTTTCCTCTGCCCTCTCAGATCTACCATGAAATGGGCAGGGGATGTAGAAAACCTAGGCCAGAGAGTTTTTGTTCAACATTCCCCATAATGATTAGATTTTTTTTTAATTTAGAAATATATTCTCTGCTGTTTGAAACAAAACTTCACATTTCCCCTCCCCCTAGTCGAGGCCTGCCACATTGGTTTCCTCCCCTCTAGTCTGCATTGGTGAGATCTGATGGGCGAGAACTGCCTGTGTCCGAGAGAAACTCCATTCACTTCAATGGGGATTACAATTTCCAGCTGGCCTGGGAGTGGATGTGAAGCCACCCAACATTAGAAACATGGCCCTGAATTTGCTTGATGAAGGAAGAGAGCAAAGCACTGCAGTAAAACAAAGTGCAGGTGTCAATGATGAAAAAATGTGTAGGGGGGGGGGAGTTAAAAAAAAGTTCTTTGAAGCCTGTAATCAGTAAGTGAACTTAGTGTTCTCCTCAGCTCACCAACTTATTTACACCAAGATGCTAGGGGTAGCTTGGGTGTAAAGCTACACAAATTGCAGTAGAAGCCTAAACTCAGGAAACTTGAACAGTGCAACTAAGTAAATGAGCTCAATGGGGCTTTGATGGGCAATCTCATTGAAACGTCTAAAATTCTGACAGGGCTAGACAGACTGGATGCAGGGGGGATGTTTCCCCTGGCTGGGGGGTCTAGAACGAGGGGTCACAGTCTCAGGATATGGGGTAGGACATTTAGGACTGAGATGAGGAGAAATTTCTTCACTCAGAGGGTGGTGAACCTGTGGAATTCTCTACCACAGAAGGCTGTGGAAGCCAAGTCACTGAATATATTTAAGAAGGATATAGATAGATTTCTAGACACAAAAGACATCAAGGGGTATGGGGAGAGAGCGGGAATATAGTATTGAGATAGAGGATCAGCCATGATCATATTGAATGGAGGAGCAGGCTCGAAGGGCCGAATGGCCTACTCCTGCTCCTATTTTTCTATGTTTCTATCTTTCTATGTAAGATTTGAATTGTTAAAAAATCGAGGAAATTTGCATATTGCACTGTAACGGAGCATAAGCAATGTAATGCACCAAAACACAAATCTCCTTGATCTTTTAGGTGCAATGATGGCGTAACAACAGCGTAAGTGCTAAGGAGAGGAGGAAATACAGGGATAATGCACTATCGTGGTACTCTGCATACTGCTAATGAAAGCTAAAAAGGAACAAATGTACATTATAAGTCTGCGATTTGCATCTTGAAAGGTGCTTACTGCCTGAAACAGGCAAAGGTGTAGGCCCTGTCAAAGTAACACAGGGCCAATCATCAGCTTTAACAAGGCGATAGGTCTAGCTGACTCCATTTTGAGGCTGTTATCACCCTGTTAATGCCAATTTCAGCAAGTTAATATGGATCTCATTTCTTCAAATAATGATGGGAGGGGCAGATAAAATTTCTGCTGGGTTCTCCCGATCGCCTGTCTTAACTCTGGCACAAGGGCAGAGAAAAACCCGGAAAATTTAGCATAACTTACTGTTTTTTAGCCATTGCGTCGTTTCTCCAGGGGATTTGCCACTCTTCCAGCAGAGAACATGAGCTGGATTTTGATACTGGAGGCGTGATGGAGGCAGGACTACAACTTTCGGGGTTGTAGTCCCGCCTCCATCGAGTTGTGGCCAACCCACGTGATTTTCACTTGATTGACATTGTTGAGCCTGTCCAGCGGGCTCAGCGGGCCAATTAAGGGCCACCCGGCAACAGGTGACAGCACAGATTGACATTTCATCTGTCAAGAGCTTTTGACAGATGAAATATCAGCTCTTTGAAGCTGTCAAATACTGACAATCTGTACTCCAAGTTAATTCCTTCCTCTCAGGCTGATTTAGAGATCTCTCCAGAACAGAAAGCTGAATGCTGCAACTTTTGACAGCTCGCGGCCATTCTGCTTTCTGTGCCGGTGAGATGAGGGACTCCCGAGACCTGAAGGAAGGAAGGCTGTAAAGGTAAGTAAAGGTAAGTAAAACTTCTTTAAACACTTTACACACACCAAACACACTTACCTTTGCACTCATGCACCCATCACTCACCTGAACACCGGACATCTCAAACCCTCCAAGCCCTTCAGCCCGACGGTCCACCTCGCTAACTTGGCGTGGTTTGGAGCCGTCGGGAATCCCACACTTCAGGAATAAAAATAGGGATTAGGCTAAAAACTGCCTGTTAACTACCTGTTAACAGGCTGTTAATTGGCACTAACCCCCTTCCCGCCTCGGGGAGGCGGGTCCCAGCACAGGTCGGGTATCCGCCTCCTTTGAAACTGGCATGGAGGCGGGTTGGGGGCGGGATGGGTTCATGCCCCCTGATTTCAAGATTTTAACCCTCCACACGCCTCCAATCCCGCCTCAATAGCCCAATGAAAATCCTGCCCTATGTATGGAAATTCCAGGCGGGGATCTCTACCATCCATCTGAACAGACAGACAGGATGCTCGATGTCTCATTGAAAGAGTTGCACCGTTAAATGCTGTGCTCCCTCAGTGTTGCACTGAAGTGTAGGCCAGTATTATGGTTTCAAATCCAGGTATGGGCTTGAATCCAGAATCTTTTGATTCAGAAACAGGAACACTGCCAGCTAAACCAAACTGATGAAAGGAATTAATTTGAATTCTTGTATTTGCTGCAAATTCTGTTAAATCCACAAAGTCAGAGCATCTAGTCTTTTATTTACTGAACATCTGTCAATCTAGTTTTATTCTCCTTTCTTTACTAAATATTTCAGCATGTGTGGGCCTTTAGTTTGAGGCCCCTACTCACAAAGCTTTGGATGGGCTGCTAAAAAGCCGTCACCCCTGGGAAAAGAGTCCATAATTACCATTTTGTTAAATCAGTTTTATTTGACAGAAATTTAATTCCATCAGAATACAAATAAACAGATCTTTTTAGACTAACATATCTGAGCAGGGACTACTTAAGGTAGTTTATCAGGACTCACAGGTGAATAACACCAAAGAATCAAGAGGATATGTATGCCCAGTGAAAAATAAAATGGGCAACTTGGTTTCAACCAACACCAGCTGAATTCTAACAATGAGTGAAACATACAAGAATTGACTCTTAACTAAGAACAAAGCTGGCTACTATTGTAGTATTGAAAGAAAGAAAAACTTGCATTTATTAGTGCTTTGTCACGTCTCTGAAATACATCCCAAAGCTTTTTGCACAAGTTACTTTAATAATGCAGCCAATTTCTGCTCAGCAAGATCTCACAAACAGCAATGAGATAAATGGCTTGAGAGATAAATGTGGGTCGGGACACGATGAGAACTCCCTGCTGTTCGTCCAGTACGTCACGATGAGAACTCCCTGCTGTTCGTCCAGTACGTCACGATGAGAACTCCCTGCTGTTCATCCAGTACGTCACGATGAGAACTCCCTGCTGTTCGTCCAGTACGTCACGATGAGAACTCCCTGTTGTTCGTCCAGTACGTCACGATGAGAACTTCCTGCTGTTCGTCCAGTACGTCACTTTCCCTATGCCATGTCTCAGATTACTCATACACTGTATCCCAAAATATTATTTTTACTATTTCGGTTCAATATTGACCTTTTAATACATCCCCAACATCTGATTTGTTTTACTCACTACCCCAGAGCATTGTTGCGGTAGCTTCAATTTATTGTTAATCAGGACTACACGATCTCTTTAATTTGCCATAGATATTATTTTTTTCCTTTAAAGTAATAGTCCCTTCTTGGATTTTTTTGTCTGTATGTGAAGCACTTTGCATGTCTCCACATTGCCACCTGTCTGCTCAATTCCCAAGTAGCTCATTCTGTTCAGCTTTGCAATCTACAACCTTTATTAACTTTGTATCATATGAAAATTTGGCTACCGTGCTTGAAGCTCCTAGCTCCAGATCATTTATGAAGCTATTAAACAAACGAGATCTCAAAACAGACCCTTGTTCAACCTCACTGGTAACATTCTCCCAGGCTGATGACAATTCCTGTACCAATAACCTTTGGGTTCTATCGGTCACTCAATGTTGTATCCATTGTCAAATATTTGCACTGTTACCCGTTTTCCTTATTTTCAGCACCAGCCTTTCCAGAGGAATTGCATCAAAGGCCTTACTGAAATCCAAGTACACCACAGCCACTGCCTTAACCTTATGAAGCTCCATTGTCACACCCTCAAAGAAAACCAATACACTAGATTGACAAGACCGCCTCTTCAATAACTAATATTGCTTATATTTTATTTCTGTCCAAATGCTTTATGACCTTATCTTTAATAAGGGTTTACCCACAATGGACATCAAACTCACTGGTCTGTAGTGTCCTGGGTCACTTTTGCTACCTTTTTTATAAATAGGAGTAACATCTGCCTTTCTCCACTCCCTAGGCACCTTTCCAGTATTCAGTGATTTCTGGAAGATTTGAGCCTGAGTTCCTCCAATTTCCTCCCTTCGTTCCTTAAGGATCCTTGGATGCATCTTATCTGGCCGCTGAGATTTATTTACCTTAATTTTGCACAGCTGTTTGGCAACCATGCTAGTAGTAATTAACAGAGGCCTGGCTGCAAACTACACAAGAATGGAAAATAAACATATGGGAAATAATATATTTAGGAGGGATAGAAAAGATAAGAAAGGAGGCGGTGTGCCAATATTGTTAGAAGGGAATATATGTTGTAGACATGGTTGATGTACACAAGGGGTACAGACGGAGTGAATATTATTGGAGTGCAAAGATAAAAAAAGAGCTTATTACATTAATAGGGGTGTACTGTACTACAGATCTCAAATCTTGTCAAGGAAACCTGCAGTCAGATTAGATTAGCAGGAATAGTAAAATTATTGCACTGGGAGATTTTAATTATCCACTTATCGATTGGGACAGATGAAGAAAAGGGAATGGAATTCCTAAAATTAAATTAAAATGGTAAACTCAAGGGTAATAACAAAAAATAGTGAGAGACCAGCGGAATCCTCAAGGAAATAACATAAAATAGGAGGCATTTGATATGTCTCACTGGGCCCAGTAAAACTAGTTTAAACAACATTAAAGTAACAAAAGTAACTAAAATAACTAACTCAAATCAAAGCAGTGAAATTGGATGAAATCCAAACAAAAATTCTTTGTGACATCCATCGGTCAAAGAAGGCACCAACATCCAGAGAGTCAATACACTTTGAATGGGTCCTATTTTAAATAGGCCAGTGTGACTGTGAGATCAAGCAAACCTAACCACGTGGAATTCATTCAAGTGACTCCCTTAAAGATGCAACACCATGAAAATATTCAAGGAGTTGTTGTCCACTCAAGTAACATGACAGGGTCCTATTTCAAATAGGCCAGTGAAATTGTGGGGTAAGGCAGGCCTATTCCCACTGGGGTTTGTATAAGTACCTCTCCTTAAAGGGTGACATGACTAAAATTTAGGGAGTGGCTGGTCCATCCAAACTGATTTTTAAACAAAACTTGAAGAAAATAAACGAGAAGAGTAGATGCTTATCCTCAAGGGAAGCAAGATGCGCAAGCGGGAATCAGTGCAAGAGGTCCTTGTCAGTCTTTGTCTAATGGCTATAATGGCCCAGATATTCCGATCCCTACGGGTGGGTATGCACTATGTACTCACCCGTAGGGACATCGGAAATGCCGGTTTCAGACATGCACGGCGCATGCACTGAAAACCGGCATTTCCGATCTGTCAAGAGTGCTCTTGACAGATCCTCCGGCTGCCCTGGAGAAGGGCCTCTGCGGGCGGATAGTTCCGCTTTCTGGAGACCCTCTGCCCGCAGAAAACCCTTACAATTTTTACGCCTGGTAAAAACAGGTGTAAGGCCTGCTTTTACCAGGATAAGAGTTGATAAAAGTTTTTTTTTTAAATTCACTGATTTATCATTTAAAAATACTTTAAAAAAGGTAAGTTTATTTTTAGCCCCGTAAAAAACTTTAATTATTTTTTTCAAAAAATTAAATTTATTGTAATTTCAAGTCATTTTAAAAATGTGATTATTTTTAATTTATTTAAAGTTTTTATATGTTTTTTCATTGACCTCCATTCATATATTTGACATGTCTTCCTGTCAAATGTATGAAGGGAGATTCCCTTCTGTGATACGTGGGCCCTGCGCACTTCAAGTTTGGAGAGGCCCAGGAGCGGAAGCGTGTGCGTCCCGGGAGCCCTCAGGTAAGGGAGTAGATTTTTCCAGATCGCAGTTCTCCGCCCGCGGGAGGCCTGTGATCGGAAAATACGAGCCATTGTGTTTGATGCCCATGAGGCAGACACAGAAGATAGCAGAAGAGAAGCTAGCCACAAACAGCATCATGGCATCTTGAAGTAATTGGTTACCTATAACAACAGCAACTTGCACTTAGAAAGCGCCTATAAAATAGAAAAATATCCAAAGAAACTTCACAAAAGCATAATCAGACAAAAATTGATGTTGAGTCAAAGAAGGAAATATTAGGATGGTTGACTAAATGCTTGGTCAAAGAGTTGGATTTTAAGGAGGGTCTTAAAGGAGTAGGGAGATGGAGAGACAGAGAGGTTTAGGGTGGGAATTTCAGAGCTTAGGTGCTAGACAATGAAGGAGTAGGGGATGCACGAGGCTAGAGTTGCAGGAACTCAGAGTTCTCAGAGGTTTGTAGGGCTGGAGAAAGTTACCAAGATAAGGAGGAGCGAGAACATCAAGGGATTTAAACACGAGGATGAGAATTTTAAATTTGAGGCATTGAGAGAGCCAATGTAGGCCAGCGAGCTGCATTGTAGGGCAATGTAGGGTGATGGGTGAGTGGGACTTGGTGGAAGGTAAGATAGGGGCAGCAAAGTTTTGGATGAGCTGAAGTTAATAGAGGCTGGTGGATATGAGGCTGGCCAGGAGAGCATTGGAATAGTCAAGTGTAGAAGTAACAAAGGCATGGATGAGGGTTTCAGCGGGAGATGGCTGAGGCAGGGTCAGAGATGGCCAAAGTTACAGAGGTGGAAGTAGGCAGTCATTGTGATAGAGAGGATAAGGTGTCAAAAGCTCAGCTTGGGGTCAAATAGGACGCCGAAGTTGCAAACACTTTGGCCGGAATTTTGCCGGCGCTCAGAGTGCGGGTTTGGAGGCGGGACTGCTGTCAAAATCGCAAAAATTGACAGCGGGTAGGAAACCCATTGTCATCCCGCCTCCAAACAATTTTCCCAAGTGGTGGGTCCCCGATTTGCACATGGACCCGACACCTAGCGGCGGGAAGAGGATTAAAGCCAATTACCTGCCTGTTAACAGGTACTTGATAGTAATTAACAGGCTCTTTTTCAATTTTGCCGCTTCTGCCTCGGGGTTCCCAACATCCGGACACCACGTCAGGTAAGTGTGGCGTGTTGTGAGTCTGCTGTAATGTTTCTGCATTGATGACAGCTGCAGGTGTGAAGGGTCCAATGATGCACTGGTGACTTTCAGAGATCAGAAAATGTTGGGAAAATCATTATTAATGCATTTACACTTTTCTGTAGGTAACAAGTTTTGAAATCAATGTCTAGTCCCACCTCATTGGGAGAACCTCTCTCACCAGTGACAGATCACTTCTGTCACCTCACCTGCAGCTGCCATCTGTTCTAGCCTAAGGAGGGAGTCACTGGAGAGCCTGGGTGCAAGAGCTCACCTTTGTACAGTGATTGTCAGTGTTTGTAGCATCTCAATGCTGTCAAACACTGAGAAATCAGCTGTCAAAAAAAATTGTGCGTGGTCCATTTAAGAAAACCGGCAGATGACGTGTCATCAAATGATGTAATCTGACCTGTTTCCTCTTAATTGGCCGGCAAGCCCGCAGGGTGGGCTTAACAAGGTCAATCAAGGGAAAATCACGTCCATGGGCCGTTGGGGGCGGGACTGGAAGCCGGAAACCACCTGACCCGCTCCCAACCCACATCTATTTACAAAATCATGGCCTTTGGTTCAACTTGAGACAGTGGCCAAGGAGGGAGATGAAAAGAGCAACACTAATTAGGAAAGCAGGCGAGTGATAATTGCAGGGGACTCCATAATTACAGGATAGATAGCCTTTTTTGCCATCACGACTGGGAATCACAACAACAGCAACAACAACAGCAACAAATGGTATTTATATAGTGCCTTCAGCATAGTAAAACATCCCAAGGTCCTTCACAGGAGCGTTACCAAACAACATTTGACACCAAGCCAAATAGGGAGACATTAGGGCAGATGAGAGATAGGTTTTAAGGAGCGTTTTGAATGAGGAAAGAGAGGTAGAGAGGCGGAGAGGTTTATGGAGGAAATTCCAGGACTTAGAAGCTGAAGGCACGGCTGCCAATGATGGAGCGATTATAATCAGGGATGCTCAAGAGACCAGAATTAGAGGAGCGCAGATATCTCCGAGGTTTGTAAGGCTGGAGGAGATTACAGAAATAGGGAGGGGCGAGACCATGGAGGGATTTGAAAACAAGGATGAGAATTTTAAAATCGAGGCATTGCTTAACTGGGAGCAAAGGTAGGTCAGCGAGTACAGGGGTGATGGGTGAACGGGGCTTGGTGTGAGTGAGAACATAAGCAGTAGAACATGCTACAATAATGCCTCCAATTGAAAGCTCACCTTTTGTGTGTGTGGCGGGGTGGGGGGCTGGGGGGCAGGGTGGGGAAAGGAAATAGTGCCCTGCTTCAGGATTTAAATACCTGCAGTAATTTAAAAGAGCAGGCATCATCACTGTTGTTTTTAATACACAGAGAAATTTGATTTGATAAAATGTCAAGTCAACAGAAAGGCACAGAGCCCCCAGATTCTCTCACGCAGGTGTGAAAGTGCTCCTGGCGGAGGTCAGGCAGAGGAGGGAAGCCCTGTTTGGCACCTAGCTACCCAGAGGCAATGGAAATAATTGACCAGGGCAGTGAGTATGAACCCAACCATCCCATGTATGGGCAGTCTGTACAGGAAAAAGTTTAATGACCCTACTAGGTCAGGCAAGATAAGGAAAGCGAGTCACGCCTTCCAAAAATGCACTAAAATAGGCTTTTCTTCCACTTGCAATGACCTGACCCCCTCACACTGTGTACAAACTTTAGACACTAGCAGAATTATTTGCAGGATACCCCAGATTGATCCAAGCATCTGAAGCCTGCCTTCAACATGCCAATTGTGTAATCAATTGTGACTCTGGTGCATGAATGGACTTCATTATACTGGTGCTCAACTCGCATCATGGGAAACCACACTTGTGTCATCAGCCACATTTGCACAAAATAGCCTTGATCTCCCAGAAGGCATGTGGAAATTTGCCTTTCTGGGTCAGAGTACTGGCTTGGTGGACTGCCTTGAAATAAAAATATTGTGGCAATTTACAGGGAAGCGAGCATTCACTTACATGATGTGGTGCTGCTGGTCACAATTAGCTGGACATTGAAAGAGTTGAACCTATTCCTGTTGATGCAGGTAGTGGCATTGAGCAATAGAGCATGTTTGGCCAAGTGAGTGCAATCTATGACTCTTTGCACCTTCAGGAATCCTGCCACTCTGTAAAATTGCAGTGCCCTGTCATGCTGCCGCCAATTGTCCATTGGGAAAGAGATGAAATTATTTGCTTCAGCGAACAATGCATCTGTGACTTGCTTAATGAATCTGTGTGCAGCTGATTGGCAAATGTTAGTGACGTCCTTACTGGCAGAACTGGAATGACCCCATTGCATAAAAATTCAGCGTAGTTGTGGCTTTATCAGCCACTTGTAGTGTAGTGTTTGTTGGTGGATGTAGACTGTGGGTCTGCTTGTAGCACATGGCATTAACTCATTGAAGGCTTCTTTAGTAAGGCAAAGCTTCTGCATGCCCTGTCCTTCACACAAATGCATGTGTGTGCACCTCTGCCTATATGTACTGCTTTGCAGGTACCATTGGGTGGATGCCTGAGCAGCCTGACATCCCTCTAATGTCCTTCCTTATCTTTTAAAGAGCAAAGATACAGGAGAATTCCCAATGGGAAATTTGTGTCCAGTCTGAAATGGTAGGTGGAAAATGGCAGTCCCACTGCAAATGGCAGAAAGGCAGATGTAAAAGTGGTTGCCAACAGCAAAAATCTAAAACACCTCCAAAAACAAACTTTAAACTGATGCTATCAATGTAAATGCTAAGCTCCTCAAATTCTCTTCTGCCATCTTCCAGCAACCCCAGGTGTCCCTTTTAAAGTATATAAGTAAAGGAAACAGTGCAAATGAAGTGGACAAAACAAAAAAGTGAGGTGTGCGACGTCATGACATCATTTGCATGGACTGCCCAAAAAAGGGTGGCACTTCATGCATCCACTGGGCAGACACAAAAGATAACAGCGTAACAGAACTACTTTTACGATCCTATCTGCCAATTTACACTGGTTAATTAGGTGGAAACTGTCAGAAAATCGAGGCTGGAATCACTGTAAAAATAATGCTAGTTTTGTTGTTTCAATAGCTTTTCGTTTTAGTGCAGGAAGACCAATCAAACTGTTAATATCACACAAACTGACAAGAGTTTTTACTATTCAAAACCTCAATTTGAAGGTATAGATTGACATAACATCGCTGTTATTGTCTGTCTAGTTTATGACTATCACATTTCAGTAACTCTTCATTTGTATCAGTCAACTTTAAAGGAAACAACTACAGAGAGTGAAACTGAAAGGAAACTTTTAAAGCTCATTAATATTCTATTCGCTCTGAGTTAATGGACTATGGTGTTAAAGGTCAAGGGATGGGATACGCCCAGCCTACTGTATTGGAATGACTTTGTAACGGTGTGTGCAAGGCCACAGCAACCAGGGAAACGGCAGTAATACCAATCATGCTGCTTTGTACACAGAACAAAATGGATTTGTTGCATACCCATTTTAGGCTTCTAATTAATTCTTTTAACTGTTTTGTGCTGTGAGCCATCA
Organism: Somniosus microcephalus; assembly: GCF_052327205.1. NCBI lineage: Eukaryota > Metazoa > Chordata > Chondrichthyes > Squaliformes > Somniosidae > Somniosus > Somniosus microcephalus. The sequence goes on along the minus strand of NC_140995.1, from coordinate 164,546,592 downwards.
CAATAAACAGCTGTAGCACAAGAGCATCATTATATTCATTTGTGCAAGGGTTGGTTTTAAGCAAACACATAAAGGCTGACAGTATCATTTAAAGTGACTTCATCCTCCACATGCTTCCCCATGAATGTATTTAGCAATTGTGATGCATTTTTTCAAAAGGATGGCAAGAAGGCCCAACATCGTCTCTTGTGCTGGAGTTACTCTCCACTAATGAATTATTTAATGTCCACCCAAAAAAAGACACAAATATCTAAATATTCTTCAGTTAAAAAAAACTAATAGAGGTATCACTCATGTTTTGACCAGTATAATTACATTTATTTATTCATTATGAGTTACAGGCCAAACTAATTTTTTATAAAGTATACTTAGCAGAAGAAATTCCTTTAGGCCCGCTTTCAGCCGTCGCGCCTTCACAGGCAGTTTGCCCATTTTCTAAGTATGAATGTTGGGCCTCTTGCTTCCGTGGCAGCAGCCCAAAGGTAAGTCCCGGAGGGGGAGGAGAATGGGATGGGGGGTAATCATGGGCCAGCAGTGCCCCTCGGGAGTGCTGTACAGCCAGAGAAGCACTCCTGCACCTCCAGGCTCTACATCAATCTTAAGAAAAAAAATTACTAACCTTCTTGGTGGTGACCACGTGCTAGGCCGCATCTACGCCTGGAAAACCTGAGCAGAACAGGCCCAACATCTGCTTCATTCAGGACAGCCTAATTTCCCTGAGGGGTCTTAAAAGAGGCACTAGGTCCCTCATTAGCACATGAAGGGGCCTAACGCCTCTTTTAAGCGGCCACCTGGGCACCTGAAAAATGGCATGATCCAATATCGGTTCGAACTTGTTTCAGGCATCCTTGGGGCGCAGGACATGGCCACCAAAGCTGGCCTTCATTGTGCCTGTTTTACTCCCATCCAATTTCTACCCTTTCATATGAAAAATTCATATCCTTATTTTCTCTCTTCCTTCTTGTTTTCACAATCCAAGTTTCAGGAAATAAGAACAATATTCCAAACCAATGTTGCAAAATGAACCAGAATTTTTGGGTTCTAAAAATATGATCAATGGTGGTGCAGGATGTCAGAAAATTGCACCCGAGGCTTTTTTGAAAATTGCCATACTCTATATTTTGGTCATGGAATTTGCTGGTAATCAATTGGAAATGATTTTTCTGTCAAATTATTATAATGGTATCAGAGGATAGGTTTTCAGTCAGTGGAACTATTCCTGCTATTGCAATTTGGGCTTGCAGGGCCCAAGTATTTGAATGTTGTTCGACCTGACTGGGTCCCCACAGGAATTCCACTGCCCGCCCCCACTTGAGCAAATTTGCAATTGGTCGAACACTTTAGGAGCAAGCATTCATAAGAATATAAGAACATAAGAAACAAGAGCAGGAATAGGCCACTTGGCCCCTCGAGCCTGCTCTGCCATTCAATAAGATCATGGCTGATCTTGGGCTCAAAGCCACTTCCCTGCCCGCGCCCCATAACCCTTCACTCACTTATCTTGCAAAAATCTGTCAATCTCCACCTTAAATGTATTTAATGACCCAGCCTCCACAGCTCTCTGGGGCAGAGAATTCCACAGATTTACAACCCTCTGAGAGAAGATATTCCTCCTCATCTCAGTTCTAAAAGGGCGACCCTTTATTCTAAAACTATGCCCCCGAGTTCTAGATTTCCCCACAAGGGGAAACATCCTCTCTGCATCTACCTTGTCGAGCCCCCTCAGTATCTTATATGTTTCGATAAGATCACCTCTCATTCTTCTAAATTCCAAAGAGTATAGGCCCAGCCTGCTCAACCTTTCCTCATAAGTCAACCCCCTCATCTCTGGAATTAACCTAGTGAATCGTCTCTGAACTGCCTCCAATGCAAGTATATCCTTCCTTAAATAAGGAGGCCAAAACTGTATGCAGTACTCAAGGTGTGGTCTCACCAATACCCTGTATAGTTGTAGCAGGGCTTCCCTGTTTTTATACTCCAAACCCCCTTGAAATAAAGGCCAACATGAAATTCATGAAATATACCCTATTGTGAGATTCATTTTCATATTTAAATCAGTGCTTAGTATGTGAAAATTTGGGCATGCACAATTTCCCGTTGTTTATGGCAGGATCACACTGTGTGCTTACCCCGCCATCCAGTGTGAGCATTGAAAGAGGTTCCATGTGTCATAGAGCTTTTAAAGGGGCAGAAGCATGTTGTGTTTAATATTTTTCAGGTTTTTGTACTGTTGGTTCTTTTAAACGTTTTTAAAATATTATTTTTTGTTGTTTTTTTCCTGTAACGTGTTGGGAATGTTTATGTGGAAATAAAAAGAGCATAATGTTGGCCTAGATTTCCCATCTGCCCCTGCCGATTCCTCCGCAGATCTGAGGCAGACAGGGGTGAACATCCCCACCTCCTGCCGTGCAACCCTCCCTCACATTTCAAGGTCCTTGGGCCTGATGTCATTCAGTACATTGAAACATATACAAATGAAGGAAATATGTCCTCCAACATATTTCCCTCTGTTTGCATTGCCTGAAAGCTGGATGCAAAGAATACCTGCCAGGTTCAGGCGACCAACATTCGAAAGTTGGTGGAGGGGACCCAGAAATATTTTACTCGGCCAGAATCTGTGCAAGTGCTCACAGTGCATCGCTTTGCACAGGTCGAAGACGAGGAAAAATGTTCTCCTTTTGCAGAGAGTACAGAGGCTGCCTGAATCCCCACACTGTGGCTGGCTTTAAGCTGTAAGATGCTGGCTATCTCGACAGCAGCATTGGGGCATATGTCTTCTTCTTGTGGACTACCTGTAGAAACTAAAAGGAACACATGTTAGAATGCTGGCTGCCTGATCCCCTTTCAAATATCAGTTACATGGCCATACACTGTGCTCGAGTGTAAGCCTAAATGCTAGTGAGTAAGTAGGTGATTGAGTGAGAGGAAAAGAAATAAGAGAAGGATGCTACTAGCCTTCAGGTTTTACCATCCACCACTTCCTCTACACTCTCAAGCCGAAGGATTTGTAATGTGGTCTCCTCAAAGGCACTCATGGGCAAATAACTTTGGAGCCCTCCTCCACTTCTGCTTTGTTCCTATCTGTTATGTGTCACCTTGTTTTGCAAGCATGCAAGTAATTTTGAGATGTTAGGAGTACATTGCTGCAGCTCATTGTGTGCGTAATTTTGTTAGACATTTGCTGAATGAAGCCCTTTTAAGATATCAGTTTGCCAAGAGTTTCAGTGTTAAGTTGCAGGTGGAATTGCAATCACATGCATAAGCATTCAAGGATCCTAAGGACTACTTTGTATGGGGTTGCAGTTAATGCATGACAGGGCACATGGAAACACATTAGGACCGATTCTGCAATCCCTCACTTCCAGCAAGGATCTGTTTGAGGGAAATCATGGACATGCAGCCTATGATTTTCCATCCATTAAAATTAATTCCTGTACTTCACTCCTCAAGAGTCTAGCTTTATGGTGGGAAAATAGGATTGCAGAATTGATACTTTTGTGGCATGCATCTTTTGCCCATCTACATGATGTAAGGTAGCAGCGGGTAGCTTTACAAAGACAAATTACTGCGGATGCTAGAAATCTAAAATAAAAGCAGAAAATGCTGGAAATACTCAGCAGGTCAGGCAGCATCTGTGGGGAGAGAAACAGAGTTAATGTTTCAGGTCGATAACCTTTCGTCACAACTGGAAAAAGTTAGAGATGTAACAGGTTTAAAGCAAGTGTAGAGGCAGGGAAAGGTGTGGGGAGGAAAGAACAAAAGGGAAGGTCTGTGATAGGGTGGAAGGCAGGAGAGATTAAGAGACAAAAGGGATGGTGGTGCAAGGCAAAAGGAGATGGTAATAGGACAAGTAAAGAAACAAAAGACGGGTCTAGAAGAGGTGTAAATGGGAGTAGCAGAATCATCAACAGCTGCCGTCCAAAAAAATGGGGTCAGAGGTCTGAAATTGTTGAACTCACTGTTGAGTCCAGAAGGCTGTAATGTGCCTAATGGAAAGATAAGGTGCTGTTCCTCAAGCTTACATCGAGCTTCATTGGAACATTGTAGGAGGCCGAGGACCAAGAGGTCAGAGTGTGGGTGGAGTGGAAAATTAAAGTGACATGCGACCGGAAGATCAAGGTCACACTTGCGGACTGAATGGAGGAGTTCCGTAAAGTGGTGACTATAGTAATCTGGGATGTTATGATTAAGCACCAATGCTGCTGCTAAGGTCAGAGGTTTGCTTCCTGTTAAGGTCAGAGGTTTGCTTTCTGTCAAGATCAGCAAAGGTGAAATGCCAGGATGCAGGCATGATGTTTGTTACTCTGTTTGTTAATAAAGTACTCGTGCTAATTCTACGATATCGCCTCTTCGAGTCCTTGTCTCACGACATGGATTTATCACATTTGGCGATGAGGTAACTAAAGGACCCTGAATAAAGAAGAAAAGTCTGCCAGGACGTTTAAACAACAAAATTACGAGCTACGGTTAGCTACCAGCTGGAAGAGAGCATGGCTGCCACGGTAGGAACAGTTTCCGCTTTTGATAGTCAAGCACAAACCTGGGAGGAATACTGTGAAGTGTTGGGTTATTTTTTCAAAGCAAATGAAATAAATGATGCCAGAAAAAGGAAAGCCATTCTGCTTAGCTCAGTGGGAAGCCAAACCTACAGTTTGATGAAGAATCTGCTCAGTCCTGAAAAGCCTGAAGACAAATCATTTGTTGAATTAGTGGCTTTGCTAAAAGAACATTTCAACCCTAACCCTAGTGAGATTGTACAGTGGTTCAAGTTTAATTCAAGGAACAGGAAAGAGGAAGAGAGCGTAATGGACTATGTAGCGGTGTTGCATAAATTAGCACAAGATTGCAATTATGGGAACAACCTGAAGGAAATACTGTGAGATAGGCTAGTTTGCGGAATTATGGATGACCGAATGCAGCGTAGATTATTATCTGAGACTGGGCTTACTTATGAAAAAGCATTGGAACTTGCTTAAGCCATAGAGACAGCGAACCGAGATGTAAAAGAAATACAGGGTTCAGACAGAGCTAATGCTACGCAAGTTGCAAGTCAGGTTGTTGTGCACAAGTTGAACATGCATCAGAAACCACAACGTGAGCATGTGAAGGCATGTTATAGATGCAAGGGCGATCACCGGGCGAGTGAATGCCAGTTTCTGGAGGAAAAGTGCTACAAGTGTGGGAAACAAGGACACATAAAATGAGCTTGCAGGGCGAAATCACCTGTGGAGGAATCCAAACCAAAAGGGGGAGGACAGCAAAACCAAGGGAGAGTAGTGAAAAAACATGGAGCACACCACATCAGCGGGGAAGCTGAGGAAGAAGAGGACATGTTCATAATGTATAGCATGTTAGATAACATTCCAAAAGTGGCTCCTATCACATTGCAACTGACAGTAAATGACTCTAAGGTGAACTTTAAAGTGGATACAGGGTGCGGCATGACCATAATGAATAAGGCAGAGTACTCAAAATTGTGGAACCGTGTAAAAGTTCCAGAGTTAAAGCCTTGCTCCCTGCATCTTGAAACATATACAGGTGAACGAGTAGCGACATTAGGTACAGCTAAGGTAACTGTGCAACACAGGGACACAGTGGAACAGCTACCTGTAGTTATAGTATCGGGTACCGGACCAAACCTGTTAGGTCGGGGCTGGGTAAAAGAACTTAAATTAGACTGGGGAGCAGTACATCAAATAGATGCGGGCAAACAGTTGACTTTGCAAGAAGTGTTGAGTGAACATGAGAATGTGTTCAAGGAGGAACTTGGCACATTTAATGGCCCCCCAGCTAAGATTTATGTAGACAAGGAGGCACCGCCAAGGTTTTTTAAACAACGACCTGTGCCTTATGCCATGAAGCTTGACCGTCTATTGAGAGAGAACATACTGGAGCCAGTGAAATGTTCGGAATGGGCAGCTCCCATAGTACCTGTTTTAAAACTGGACAATTCGGTAAGACTCTGTGGAGACTATAAATTGACAGTCAATCGGGTGTCCAAACTAGACCAGTATCCGATTCCCAAAACAGAGGATCTCTTTGCAAACCTGGCTGGAGGAAAGAAATTCACAAAGTTGGATATGAGTCATGCCTACTTGCAGATTACACTGGATGATGAATCAAAGAAGTATGTCAGCATAAATACAGACAAGGGCTTGTTTACCTATAACTGCTTACCTTTTGGTGTCTCATCTAGTGCAGCTATCTTCCAGAGGACAATCGAAAGTGTACTGCAAGGGATTCCACATGTTTCCATCTATCTGGAAGACATTCTGGTGATGGGAAGAACCAACCAGGAGCATCTGAGCACTCTGAGAGAGGTACTAAAGAGATTGGAGAAGGCAGGGTTCCGGCTCAAGAGGAGTAAGTGCACTTTCCTGGGGAATGAGGCAGTGTTCCTGGGACACAGAGTGGATGCCACCGGGCTCCATCCACTCAAGGAGAAGGTACAAGCACTGCAGGACGCCCCTGCAACTACAAATGTGGCTGAGTTAAAAGCTTACCTGGGACTGCTGAACTATTATAACAGGTTTTTACCAAACTTGTCAACTGTGTTAGCACCTCTTCACAAACTACTGCGCAAGGAGACACAGTGGCAGTGGGGAGAGGAGCAGTGGGTTTCATTTGAACAGTCCAAGAAACTGATGCTGTCGTCAGATGTGCTGGTTCACTACAATGCAGAGAAAGACATCATTCTCTCTTGTGACGCTTCACCTTACGGGGTTCTTTCACACTGCATGGAAGATGGAACTGAAAGACCAATAGGGTTTATGTCCCGAACTCTAACACCAGCGGAAAAAACTATTCCCAGTTAGACAAAGAGGGGTTAGCAGTAATGTTTGGGTTACAGAGGTTCCACAAATACATATATGGCAGGAAGTTCACCATATGCACCGATCATAAACCTCTTCTCTCTCTTTTCAATGAAATGAAAGCAGTTCCACAGATGGTGTCACCCCGGATCCAGAGGTGGGCAGTGATGTTGAGGGCATATGAGTATGTCATCATCTACAAGGCGGGCAAGTACCATGGGAATGCAGATGCCTTGAGCCGTCTTCCACTGCCAGGCACACCTATCCATGCAGCTCCAGAGGACAGACTTTTGATGTTGGAGGACACTGACACGGCACTTGTGACTGCAGAGCAAGTAAGAACATGGACAGGTAAAGATCCAGTACTGTCTAGAGTTCGAGAATATGTGGTGAGGGGATGGCCACAGCATCCGGAAGGGGCTGACTTCACACCCTATAGTGTCAGGAAAACAGAGCTGAGTGTGCAGGATGGTTGCGTGTTGTGGGGAGCATGAGTGATTATTCCATAGCCAGCACGACAGTCTATCCTAGAGCAACTACATCAGTGTCATCCTGGGGTCTTGTGTATGAAAGCCTTGGCTAGGAGTTACTTGTAGTGGCCAAAGCTAGATGAGGAGATAGAAAATCTAGTCAAGACATGCAGCACTTGTCAGGAACACCGGAAGGCACCAGCAGCGGCTCCTCTCCACCCCTGGGGGTGGCCGGATAAACCATGGAGAAGATTGCACTTAGATTATGCGGGTCCATTCATGGGGAAGATGTTCCTCATAATCATTGATGCACATTCCAAATGGATGGATGTTTATCCTGTAAATTCTGCTTCCGCCACTGCTACTATAGACTGCCTGCGTCGGAGCTTCAGTAATCAAGGGCTACCAGAGATCGTGGTGAGTGACAATGCCACTTGTTTTATGAGTACAGAGACAAAAGAGTTCTTGAGAAAAAATGGCATAGTGCAGGTGACCTCGGCTCCATTTCATCCGTCCTCGAATGGACTTGCGGAGGGAGCTGTACAAACATTTAAGGAGATGATGAAAAAAAGTGCAGAAGGGAGTTTAGCAGCCAAAGTGTCACGGGTTCTGTTCAGCTACAGAATAACACCTCAATCCACCATAGGACTCTCTCCTGCTGAGATGTTATTAGGTCGTAGACTATGTTCCACTCTTGACCTTGTCCACCCAGACCTAAAAAGGAAAATGGAAAACAGACAAAACAAACAAAAAGAGAACCATGACAAAAGAACAAAGAGCCGAAGTTTTGGAGAAGGAGATGCGGTCCTTACCAGGAATTTCAGTTATGGACCAAAGTGGATTCCTGGCTTCATAGACTCAATGACAGGTCCAGTATCATACAAGGTCATGTTGGGAGATGGTAGGGTAGTACGCAGACATGTAGATCAGATACTTCCCAGACAAGGGGAAATTGAAATGAAGGTTCCAGATGCAATGACTGAAGACAGGGTTGCCCCCAGTTATCCAAGTGCATCTGTGGTGTCACCACCAGGGACAGAGCCAATTCCACAGGAACCTATTTGTCAAGAGGAAACCATCGTTGCAGAGTCAGATACTCTGAGCACTGCTCAGGAGCAGCTGGTGGCTTCACCACAAACAAGCAGGGACTTTACTGTTAGACGTTCACAAAGGTTTCGCAAGCCACCAGAGAGATTGATACTGAACTGTTAGATTCGTCAAGTATGGAACATGATGAATGGAGACTCCTTATGTGACCCTCAGGAATGGTTGTTTGTTAAGAAATTCATACTGAAATCTTAAGGGAGGAGGGATATAGTAATCTGGGATGTTATGATTAAGGTTATCCACCAGGTGGTGCTGTAGCCAATGCTGCTGCTAAGGTCAGAGGTTTGCTTCCTGTTAAGGTCAGAGGTTTGCTTCCTGTCAAGGTCAGCAAAGGTGAAATGCCAGGATGCAGGCATGATGTTTGTTACTCTGTTTGTTAATAAAGTACTCATGCTAATTCTACGATATCACCTCTTCGAGTCCTTGTCTCACTACATGGATTTATCATGTCACCCAATCTGTATTTGGTTTCTCCAATGTAGAAGAGACCACATCGTGAGCAGCAAATACAAAAGATATCAGGACAGATGACCAAAAGCTTGGTCAAAGAGGTATGTTTTAAGGAGAATCTTAAATGAGGAGAGAGAGGTAGAGAGGCAGAGAGGTTTAGGGAGGGAATTCTAGAGCTTACAGCCAAGGCAGCTGAAAGCATGTCCGCCAATAGTGGAACGATTAAAATCAGGGATGTGCAAGATGCCAGAATTAGAGGAGTGCAGAGATCTCGAAGGCTTGTAGGGCTAGAGGAGGTTATAGAGATAGGGAGGGCAAGGCCAAGGAGGGATTTGAAAACAAGGATCAGGATTTTAAAATTGAGGCGTTGTCGGACCAGGAGCTAATGTAAGTCAGCGAGCACAAGGATGATGGGTGAACGGGACTTGGTGTGAGTTAAGAAACAGAGAGCAGAGTTTTGGATGAGCACAAGTTTATGTAGGATGGAAGATGGGAGGCCAGCCAGGAGAGCGAAGTCGAGAGCTAACAAATGCATGGATGAGGGTCTCAGCAGCCGATGAGTTGAGGCAGCATCGAAGTCGGGTGATGTTATCAAGCAGCCTTGGTGATGGAGCTCATCTCGGGGTCAAGTACAACACCAAGGTTGCGAATGGTCAGGCTCAGCTTCAGACAATTGCCAAGGAGAGGTATGGAAATGGTGGTCATGGAACGTTGTTTATGGCAGGGACCAAAGACAATGGGCTCGATTTTGTCAATGGGGAGCTTTTGGAGGCGGGACTCCCACTTTTTGGGTTGTAGTCCCGCCTCCATTGACTTGTGGCCAACCCACGCTATTTTCCCTTGATTGACCTTGTTAAGCCCATCCAGTGGGCTCAGCAGGCCAATTAAGGGACACCTGGTTACTGGTGACGTCAGCGATTGACATTTCATCTGTCAAGAACTTTTGACAGATGAAAAATCAGCGTTTGACAGCTCGGTGAAGCTATCAAACACGGACAATCTGTCTTCTAACTTGAGTCCTTCTACTCAGACTCAGTTAGAGAGCTCTCCAGACCAGAAAGCAGAGGCTGCAGCTTTTGACAGTTCAGCGGCCATTCTGCTTTCTGTGCTGGTGAGCTGAGGGACTCCTGAGAACTGAAGGAAGGAAGCCTGCAGGAGAAAGTAAAGGTAAGTAAAACTTATTAAAACACTTTACACTTACCTCACACACTTACCTCTGCACACATGCACCGTCACTCACCTGCACAACGGACATTTCGACCCCTCCAACCCCTGCAGACCGACGGTCCACCTCGCTGACTTGGCGTGGTTCAAAGCCGTCGGACAGCCCACAGTTCAGGGCTAAAAATAGGGATTAGGCAAAAAACTGCCTGTTAACTACCTGTTAACAGGCAGTTAATTGCCATTAATCCCCTTCCTGCCTCGGGGAGGCGGCTCCCAGCACAGGTCAGATACTCACCTCCTGGGACATTGGCACTGAGGCGGGTTTGGGGCAGGATGGGCTCCTGCCCCCCAATTCTGCAATTTTCCCACCACTCCCGCCTCCAAACCCGTCTCCTCGGGGCTTGGAAATTCGAGCCCAATGACTTCGGTTTTCCCAATGTATAGTTGGAGGAAATTTCTGCTCATCCAATACTGGATGTCAGACAAGCAGTGTGACAAATCAGAGACAGTGGAGGGGTGAAGAGAGGTGGTGGTGAGGTAGAGCTGAGTATCATCAGCGTACATGTGGAACCTGATGTTGTGTTTTCGGATGATGTCGCCGAGGGGGAGAATGTAGATGAGAAATAGAAGGGGGCCAAGGATAGATCCTTGGTGGACTCCAGAGGTAATGGTGCAGGAGTGGGAAGAGAAGCTATTGGTAATAATAATAATGGTAATCCTCTTCATGTAGGAGGCAAAGCAGTGAGTCTTGGCAGCCTATTTGACCACTGGAGGAAATCACCCCATGTTCACACATCTGTGCTTTTCAGAAGGAATTCACAGGATAACGATCAGGAGCAGGAGGCAAAATGTACTGCTTCGCAGCTAAGAACAACTAGCAGAGCACATACTAGGACTTTAACCTAGGACCTTCTGCACAAAATCTAGGCTGGCACGCCAACAACAACAACAACAACTGGTATTTATATAGCGCCTTTAACATAGTAAAACATCCTAAGGTGCTTCACAGGACAGTTATAAGACAAAGAATTTGACACCAAGCCACATAAGGAGAAATTAGGGCAGGTTGGTCAAAGAGGTAGGTTTTAAGAAGCATCTTAAAGGAGGAAAGAGAGGTAGAGAGTGTTAGATCCGTGGTTTAGTGGATAAATAATTACACGGATGCTGTAAATGACAAATAACAGGTCTTTACTGGAGGAGGGCAATCTCTAGACTGGAGTACAGAGGCATGCGCACAGCTTATATACCGGTGTGGTTACTGCCGGTACTACAGTATACAGGAGCTGTAAAAAGTAGTTCTGACTTAAAGCACATACACTACAATTCCTCCCTTTTTAGATTAATAATACCCCCTTAATATTCAAATAACAATTACATTTTTACATGCACATTCAATAACAAAAGTCCATTTATAGATTCAGTCTTTGGGGCGGCTTCCTGACCCTTTCGGGATAGCGCCTTTCCGGAGGTTCTTGTTCTTGGTGCAGAGGCGATTCTGACCCCCTTTCATCGGGTAGTTCATCGGGTTCCACTGCTACTGGGTCTGAAGTAGATACTACCGGTATGTCGGGTTCATCCCCAGGTACTCGAGACATGGGGTTGACGCATTCCTGTGATGCTAAGATCTGATCGACGTGGCGTCTCACAATGTTTTCCCCGACATCCACTGTGTACATTAATGGCCCCTGCCTTGTACATATTGTTCCGGGTTGCCACTTCTCTGTTCGATAGTCCCAGGCCAAGACTGGTTGCCCTACATTGAAGCGCCTTGTCGGCTTCTCGTTGATGTGCTGGAATTGTTTGTCCTCAACATTTCTTCGCACATTTGGTCAGAGCAAGTCCAGACGAGATCTCAACCTTCGGTTAAAGAACATCATGGCCGGGGTCTGGTTGGTAACTGCATGTGTCGCGTTTCGGTAGGCTAATAAGAAATTGTCCATCTTATGCTGTAGTGGAATTTCCTCGTCGCACATGGCCTTTATCGCCTTCTTAAAGGTTTGTACGAACCTCTCTGCCAATCCATTGGTGGCTGGATGATACGGGGCGGATGTGTAATGCCTTACCCCATTCCTTTTCATGAATTTTTGGAACTCATCGGACACAAACTGTGGTCCATTATCAGAGCAGATCTGCTCTGGCAACCCATTTCTGGCAAATATGGTCCGTAGGACTGCAATCGTTTTCTCTGTAGTGGTTGAAGACATCTTTATCACCTCAGGCCACTTTGAATGAGCATCCACTGCTATTAAGAACATTGAGTCCATGAATGGACCAGCGAAATCAATGTGCACCTGTTGCCATGGAGAGGAGGGCCACTCCCATGGGTGTAGAGGGGCATGTGGTGGTGCATTTTGGACCTTCTGGCATCCTAAGCAGCTCTTAGTTAGGTCTTCGATTTGTTGATCGATTCCCGGCCACCACACATAAGCCCTAGCTAGGCTTTTCATTTTCACTCCCCCCAGATGACCTTCATGTAGCTCATTTAGCACTCTCTCCCTTAACTTGGGTGGAATCACCACTCTGGATCAACACATCACTGTCCCCTGGCATACTGCCAGCTGTTCTCTTCTGGATGAGAATGCTGGCAACAGTGAGTCGCCATGTGTTGGCCATCCCCTCACCGTCAATTCATATACCCATGACAGCGTCGGATCATTGCGGGTCTCCTTCTCTATATCCGCGTTTGTTACTGGCAATCGTTCAATTATCGACAAATAAAATATCTCGATAGGGTCTACTGCTAGTGCTTCCTCCACAGTAGGCAGTGGCAGGCGCGATAGCCCATCAGCATTCCCATGCTGTCTCATGCCTTTATATTCTATTTCATATTGATTCGCCCCTAGAAACAGGGACCATCTTTGTAACCGCTGTGCAGTCATTACTGGCACGCTCTTCTTAGGATTAAAGATGGAGACAAGTGGTTGGTGGTCAGTCAGCAAGGTGAACTTCTGTCCATGCAGATAGTGGTTGAATTTTTTTACTCCCCATACTAGGCTGAGGGCCTCGCTGTCAATCTGGGCGTAGTTGCGCTCGGCTGAGTTTAGTGACCGAGACGCAAAGGCTACTGGCCTCTCCAAACCGTCCGGGAATTTGTGCGACAGCACCGCTCCAATGCCGTAGGGTGATGCATCACATGCCAAACGAATTGGTAGTGCTGGGTTGAAATGGGCCAACACCTCTTTTGATGTGATCAATTCTTTACACTTCTGGAAAGCTCGTCTACATTCGTCATCCCACTTCCATGGTACCCCTGTTTGCAGTAGGGTGTTCAGCGGGTGTAATACCGTAGACAAATTTGGTAAGAACTTGTGGTAATAGTTTACCAGCCCGAGGAACGACCTCAGTTGTGACACATTTTCCGGTGCTGGAGCCTTGACTACTGCCTCTATCTTGTCAGGGGACTTATGTAACCCCTCTTAATTGATGACATGGCCGCAATCCGAGATCTGTTTCTGGAAAAACTCGCACTTGTGGCGATTAGCTCGTAGCCCATATTCCTTTAATCTGGCGAGCACCTTCTCCAAGTTAGCGAGGTGATCACCGTCATTTTCGCCCGTGACCAAGATGTCGTCCAAATAACACTGGGTCCCTGGAATCCCTTGCAGGACCTGATCCATCACCCTTTGCCAGATAGCCGGAGCTGAGGCTACTCCAAACACCAGCCGGTTGTATTGATAGAGACCTTTATGGGTGTTGATCGTAAGATAATGTTTCGAAGCTTCTTCTACCTCCATTTGCAAGTACACCTGGGCTAGATCGATTTTTGTGAAGCGTTTACCACCAGATAGCGAGGTGAAAATATCCTCAATTCGTGGAAGCGGATATTGCACCATGTGAAGGACTGGGTTCACTGTCACCTTAAAATCCCCACAGATGCGGACCTTCTTTGGTTCCCCAGGCGTATTACTCAACGACCTCTTCATTACAGGAATGATGGGTGTAGCCCACTCGCTCCAGTCCACTTTGGACAGTACTCCTGAATGTTCCAACCCTTCCAGCTCTGCTTCAACCGCTGGTCTGATCGCATAAGGCACTGGTCTGGCCTTCAGAAACTTTAGGCTTGCATTATCCTCTATTTTAATTGTTGCTGTTATTCCTTTTAGTGTTCCTAGTCCCTCCTGGAACACTTCTTTTGCGTCAGTTAGCATTTTTGACAGTCGTCCAGGTGTGACGTCGTCATCCTTTTTGGCCTCCACCTTCAGTGCCTGTATGGAATGCCAATCTAAATGTATCTTCCGGATCCATTCACGTCCTAGCAGTGGTGGTCCTCCATTTGGCAATACATATATATCCATTTTAGGTATTTCCTGACCTTTATGTGTCATTTTCACCCTTATTTTTCCTTTGGGGTAGACTTTTTGCCCCGTATACGTCTTCAAGACAATCTCTGTAGCTTTCAAGGGTATGTGTGAAAATAGCCGCTTGTAGTCTCTTTGATTTATGACTGTTAGAGCTGACCCTGTGTCCAATTCCATTTCCACTTGGACTCCGTCTATCTTGAGTGTAACCCAGATAGTCTGGTGATCCTCCATTTCGGTTACATTATGTAGTTTCAGACAACCCAGCTCCTTGCTTCCGGAGTCTGTGTCACTTTTCTGTTCGTCTGAACCACTGTCCATCACCTGGTGTACCTTTTTGTACTTCTCCTGTGGAGGTTTCTTACTGTTGGTTTTCTTCCCAGACCTGCAGACTCTTGCTATGTGTCGTGCTTTCCCACACTGTCTGCACACTTGGTCCTTGAACCAACAATCTTTCTGGTCATGTGTTGTTCTGCCGCAGCGATAGCACTTCCCTGTTCCATAGGTCATTTCGTTGGTGCCATATTCCTGCGGTCTCCGTTGTATCTCTGCAGCGCCCCTTGCAGCTGCTTCGTGTGATACTGCCATACTGAAAGTTTTGTCCAGCGTAAGGTCCTTTTCTGATAGAAGCCGTTTCTGGGTTCCTTCACTTTGTAGCCCACACACAAACTTGTCCCTTAATGTGTCTGCTAGTCCCGCTCCAAACTGGCAGTATTTCGATAGCTTGCGCAGTTCCGTTAGGTACTCAGCATTGCTTTCGTCTTTGTGTTGGTTCCTTTTATGGAACTTAAATCGTTCTGCTATCAGCAGCGGTATGGGGTTTAAGTGGTCCTGTAGGATTTCTACTATGCTTTCAAAATTCTTGTTTACGGGCTTCTCTGGGGTTATTAGATTTCGCAGTAACCCATAAGTTTTTGCACCCATGGAATTTAACAGAACCAGTGCTTTATTAGCATCTGGCACTTCATTTGCCCTGCAGTACATCTCAATACATTCCACATATGTTGCCCAATCTTCGACTTCATTGTCAAACGTAGAGATACTGCCACTCTTCGGCATCCTTGGTTGTGCGTTAACTATCACCAATGGCGCCTCCCGCGCTTCCCCTTCTTCTCCGCTGGCACACAATGGCGTCTCCCACGCTTTCCTTCCTTCCCGCGCTCACCTGTCTTCTCCGCTGCGGCTTCGCAAAATGGCATCTCCCGCGCTCTTACTTCTTCTCCGCGGCTCAATGGCGCCTCCCGCGCTCTCCCTGCTTCTCCGCGGCTCAATGGCGTCTCCCGCGCTCTCCCTGCTTCTCCACGGCTCAATGGCGTCTCCCCTTGCTTCGCCCCGCGGACCCTGATCAGCCCGTGATCCCTGGCTGTGCTCTGCGCGTTCTTCTCTTGATATTTGTCGACGCCGCTCAGTCTAGAACCCGGCTGTTTCTTACCCTCTCTCTCTCTCCGGTTTTGCAGTATTTTTCCTCGACGCCGCTCGGTGATCAACCCCTGGCTGCGCCCTGCTCTCTTCACCCTTTTTCTTACCCCGTTGACGCTGCCCTTCTCTCTCTCTGCCGTCAGTCGGTTCCAGCCGCCGCTGCTCGGGAAGGGTCTGCTCTGGACCTGTCGTCGGTCTCTTACTGCTCGTTGTGGCTGGGGAACCAAGCCCGGCTCTCCACAGCCTCCCCAGTGAAGTTGGATCTCTGCCTGACTGCTGGGCGGTTGCTCGCGGTCGACGCCTGTGTTCCTGGACTCGACTATTTTTTTTTTGTTTAATGTTGCAGGTAGATTCACATCAACACTCGTCGCCACTGTTAGATCCGTGGTTTAGTGGATAAATAATTACACGGATGCTGTACATAACAAATAACAGGTCTTTACTGGAGGAGGGCAATCTCTAGACTGGAGTACAGAGGCATGCGCACAGCTTATATACCGGTGTGGTTACTGCCGGTACTACAGTATACAGGAGCTGTAAAAAGTAGTTCTGACTTAAAGCACATACACTACAGAGAGGCAGAGAGGTTTTGGGAGGGAATTCCAGAGCCTAGGGCCTAGGCAACAGAAGGCACGGCCACCAATGTTTGAGCGATTATAATCAGGGATGCTCAACAGGGCAGAATTAGAGGAGCGCAGATATCTTGGGGGGTTGTGAGGCTGGAGGAGATTACAAAGATAGGGAGGGGCGAAGTCATGGAGGGATTTGAAAACAAGGATGAAAATTTTGAAATCGAGGCGTTGCTTAACTGGGAGCCAGTGTAGGTCAGCGAGCACAGTGGTGATGGGTGAACGGGACGTGGTGTGAGTTAGGACACGAGCAGCCGAGTTTTGGATGACTTCAAGTTTGTGGGAGGCCAGCCAGGAGTGCATTGGAATAGTCAAGTCCAGATGTAACAAAGGCATGGATGAGGGTTTCAGCAGCGGATGAGCTGAGGCAAGGGTGGAGACTGGCGATGTTACGGAGATGGAAATAGGTGGTCTTAGTTATGCCACGGATATGTGGTCGGAAGCTCATTTCAGGGTCAAATATGACACCAAGGTTGCGAACAGTGTGGTTTAGCCTTAGACAGATGTTAGGGAGAGGGGTGGAGTCAGTGGCTAGGGAACGGAGTTTGTGGCGGGGGTCTGAAAACATGGCTTCGGTCTTCCTGATATTTAATTGGAGAAAATTTCTGCTCATCCAGAACTGGATGTCGGACAAGCAGTCTGACAATTTAGAGACCGTGGAAGGGTCGAGAGAAGTGGTGGTGAGGTAGAGCTGGGTGTCATCAGTGTACATGTGGAAACTGACCCTGTGTTTTTGGATGATGTCACTGAGGGGTAGCATGTAGTTGAGAAATAGGAGGGTTTGGGGGACACCAGTGCAATACTGAGGGAGTGCTGCACTGTCAGAGGTGCCGTCATTCGGATAAGATGTTAAACCCTCTCAGGTGGACATAAAAGATCTCATGTCACTATTTGAAGAAGAGCAGGGGAGTGTCCTGGCCAATATTTATCCCCCTACCAACATCACTATAAAACAAATCATCTGGTCATTATCTCAATGCTGTTTGTGGGTTCTTGCTGTGTGCAAATTGGCTGCCACGTTTCCTACATTACAACAGTGACTACACTTCAAAAGTATTTAATTGGCTGTAAAACACTTTGGGACATCCTGAGGTCATGAGAGGCACTATATAAATGCAAATCTTTCTTTTCAGGTCTGTCCAGCTTAGCTCTAAGCTGTCTTTACCAACAAGCCATTCGAGGTGCCAAGTCATACTGCTTTTTCCCAATATTCTGAAATTGACTGGTGGTAGAGATCCACAGAAGATACCTAAGTGCAGGTGGGGCCATTGCCAGGGATATTTTTTAGTGTATTTTAGAGTTATAAATATTTCATCTGCTTTTTGACCTTTTTCTAATGCATTGCTTGCAAAATTGCTGTTAAATGTATTCTTGTATCTATGTAGCGACAGCTCAATGTGAACTCAATTGTTCCAGTAGTGGGATTTCTTTCTTCATGAAACTAATAAATAAATCAGCTCTGCCATAAAAAAATAATATTTTGTAATTTTTTATTGGTTATGTAAAAAAGTAGTCATTTCAAAGAAGTGGTTTATTGTTACACCTCCTTTTCTTTGTGTCTTGAACAGCGCAGTTTATTTTTAGTACTAAACTATTCATGTTGCAAGTAGCAATGCTGCATTGTAGATTTATGTCTTAATTTGTGAAAAACAGAATGCTCTTTTCAGTTAGCCTTCAGTTTGACTTATGAATGCAGAGTTTAAGCCTGGCCCTTTGTCAGAAGTAAATGAAGAGTTTTTATACAACAGGCTGCATTGTTCAGTCCAGGAGATAACTCCTACCGTGGAGGATTTTCATAGACTATTTGTTCTTTACATGAGAATCACAGGAAAAGCTGAACTTTTCTGCTGTGTGCTACAAAAAAAAATCATGCGCTGAACAACACAGTCCCTTAGCAACTACACTGTGCTAAAGACACAAGGACTAAACTAACCAATTAAAACAATCCCCGCAATCACAGCCATGACAACTACACGACAGTTAAATGCAGCACAAGTTGAGTACTACTTACATGCGAGCTGAAAATCTACAGGTCATGATCCCTACTGTGGCCCGATAAGAGAAGGTTTCCGTGCGTACCAGTGGATAGAGGAGAGAACTTTATAAAGTAAAAGACCTCAAAGAGCCAAGCACACAAATTATTTGCTTGGTTCTTCTCATTATACAATTAGAGCGGGGACATTTCAACAACAACTTGCATTTATATAACGCCTCTAACATAGTCAAACTTCGCAAGGCGCTTCACAGGTGTGTTAACAGACAAAAATTAAGGAGCATCCTAAAGGAGGAGAGGTGGCGAGCTGGCAAGGTTTAGGGAGGGAATTCCAGAGCTTAGAGCCTAGATGGTTGAAGGCACAGCCGCCAATAGTGGGGCGAAGGAAGTTGGGGATGCACAAGAAGGAAGTGGGTTCAGGCAAAGAGCTTTTCTTTCTGAGGATTCGAATAGAGCAAGGAAGAGGCATCATCTTGGGCAAGTGTGAACCAAAGGGCCGCATGGACCCTGAGGCTAAAGCAGCCTAAAGTGACTCAAAAGTAACAGTTTCAATTGAAGACTGAAAGAAAAGACTTAACAAAATAATTTTAATAAATATTCCCATGTCTTTTAGACAATATGATAGGTTGAATTGTTTCAATTTGAAGTGACTTCAAATAATTTTAAACCAGTTTAAAGTGACCTTGAGTCAATCAATTATGAAATGTTTTCTTGCAACAAATTCTTAGAGTAATTTTTTGACCTCACCCAGCGATGCGTCTCACCCAGCTAATGCATGAATTCTAGCACATTCTGCGCGCAGTTATCAGTTGGAAAGCGCTCCAAGGGGCCCCACAGGGAAAGTTTAGGCTCCCCTCCCCCAACACCACAGTTTCCTCTCCCTCTCCCCCTCCCCCGATTGTGAGGCCCTGTGATTTACCTGAGTGGCAGGGACCGCTCCTTCAATCCTCGGTGGCAGCCTGTGGCCGTCCGACAGTGCGCTCCCACCTGGCCGGCCAGCTGTCGCTTCCCGCTGGTTTCGGGTGGAAGACTGACTGAGGGTATGCAGGTGAGTCAAAATCTCTGGGCCTCACTCTACTGAGGTCAGGGCGATTTACCGCCCCCAACTCCCACCTCGCATTAAAATCGGGGCTGTGAAGTCATGAAATTACCCTGATAGTCTTTCATTTTTTTCAGCGTTATTTCTGACTCTGTAAGGTGTGGCATACTTCTATAAACCACTCCCATTCTATACGGTAAGCTCTTTGTGCCCTCTGAAGTAGCCTAACAAGCCATTCGATTGTAAAACAATTGCTAGAAAGCACCATCACTGCACGGACTGCAGTGGCTCCAGGAGAAGGCCCACCACCACCTATTCAGGTCAACTTGGGATGAGCAATAAAATGCAGCCTTGCCAGGATTACCCACATCCCAAGAGCAAATACAAATAAAAGCAGAACCCCAGGAGATGTTACATTTGCCTGAAAGTCTGATCTTTCTAACGATGTTCAGCGTACATTGCAGCATGGCACCAGTCTTTATTTTCCAGAGGTTAGGAGCAAATTTTAATAACAGTATGTAGCTGAGAGCTAGAGGCAGTATTCAAACCTTTGCACTCAGGTGATGTTCATAAATAATAGCATACTTTGAATTCCTTCATTATAAGGGACTAGTAAATCCTCCCAGGTGGCTATTAGTTTTTTTCATCAATTGATAAGCAGATAAATTAAATGCACAGTTACAATACATACATGTTTAATGGATTTCATTGTTTTTAAATGATTAAATTGCTTTTAGGTTTCTAGAACACTTAACAGTCAATCTAATAAGCCTCCTCAATTAGAATTATATTACAAAAACACTCAATCAAAAATGCCTTTCAAACTACTGAATTATTTAGAAGCTAGCAAAACAGCGGCAAGATCGGCGAATTCAAAATCTTAGAGTGAAGCGTGGTACATCCAAAGAGTGCTTTGTAATTCTAGCTTCAGCATACGGCACACAAACTCAAGCATGTGCAGGCAAAACCACTCGCAAAAATTGTAGGGATTCACCAGATAAGGGAATGGTACTGGAGGACTAGAGAACAGCAAATGTAGTGTCTTTAAGGGATCTAGGAGCAGATTCAGGTAACTATAGACCACTTAATCTCATATTAGTACCAAGGATAATACTTGAATTGATTGTTAAGGACAAACTGGTGGAAAATTTGATGAGATATAAACTAATTGGTATGAGTCAGCAAGGATTTCAAGAGAAGTCAAGCCAAGTTAATAGAATTTTTTGATAAAGTAACTAAAGCTGTAGATAACGGCAACAAGTTGGGTGGATTTTATTTAGATCTTAGTAACGTTTTCGATAAAGTATCTTGCGGAAAGCTAGTTGAGATGATTTGCAGCCACGGTATTGGCAGTAGTTTTAAGATCTGAGTGGCTTGCAAGGCCACTTCAGAAGGCATTAAGGATTGACCACATAGTGTGGGAATGGAGTCACGTGTAGGCCACACCGGTGAGGGGTGGCAAGTTCCCTTCCCTGAAGGATAGTAGTGAACTAGTGGAGTTTTTTTTACGACAATTCAGCAGTTTTTAATGTCATTTTCTTTCTGGTGCCAACCCACAATTGACCAGAATCCATTCTTTTCCCCATAGGAAACATGCAGCAACACAACAGTGGTCTGTACCTTTACCATCTGTCTGGATTTGCCATATACAAAGCATTATTGATAGCATGTGTGTGGCCATATGGGCCCCACCCCTAATGCTGTACACCTTCATGAACAGAAAAGGACTCCACTCCATGAATGTGCAGCTGGTCTTTGACCATTGGTACAGAATAATTCACAAAAGTACCAGCTATCGTGGCATTCATTTTATGGCAGTCCACCTTTATTTAAAGGACATGGAAAACTGGATGAATGATTGCTGGGGGACCAATATAGGTTTGCTCCCAGCATTGGGAACATCACTCACTGGGAATTTTGGTGCTTTGGAGATGGAAATAGAGTGCCTCAGGATTTAAATGCCTGCAGCTGCTTAAAAATAACAGACACCCTCAAAAAGAAAGTACCTGCCTTTAAAGATGTCTGAAAAGTGTGCTGCAGGGCACAGAGCTCCCACTTTGCTGATTCGGATGTGGAATTACACCCAAGGCTTGGGTGCCTGCTAGGTATGAGGGAGCAGGGAATGTGGTGCTGACCAGCCACATTTGGAATAAGCCAAGAGGTGCGGTTGCCGGGCCCACAACAGGGAGATAACAGCCTCTGTTTATAAGAGGGCTGATTTTACTGGGTCTGAACGGTCTCTTTTGGAGTCTTCTAGGCCATGATCCTGGAACACTTCTATGGGCCCCACTTCTGCCGCTCCACTGTATTTCCTGGCTTCTGTTGTGTTCTGGGCAGAGGATGCAGTAGCTGCGGGAACTTGGACAGATTATGCCTGCCCACAGACCCTACCTGCTTTTCTGATCTCAGGTTTCCATGGGGCAGATTGCCCCCAGTGGAAATTTCTGGGCAGTGATCTTTGGGACGGAGAGCCAGTATTATCGAGTTCTGCCCCATTTTCCATTCCTGTCTGTCTTCTCCTGTACTTTTTACACTGGCACTTCACCCAGGCCCTGAGCAAATTGGCAAGCTATTCAAGTCTATTCTCACCTGCTGTTTCCCCAAATGTATTTTTCAGCAGAGGGCACAAGATAGTGAAGAGGCGTGGGAACCACGGCTAATTTTCCAGTGACATCCTGCAATAAGAAATCATTGAGAAAGTAAAAACTATGTCAGAATAAACAAAGGAGTCAGAATAAACAAAGGTGTCAAATTTGAACGGGAAAAAGTTGAAAATGCTTTTTATCAGGCTATGTCTTACACCAATCAAGAATTGAGATGGCCAACTCTCCCAATTCTGCACCCCATTCTTTCCCCATGTCTGAATTTGCCTCCAGTGCACACCATTACAAAACCAGGCCTCTATTTATTTTCTAATACTCATCCATCAAAAGATTTCATTGTTTTAGTCATTTCTGCAAAAAACTGAATCAAGTTATTAAAACATAGCCTTTGCTTCTAAATGCCATGTTGAGTATTCCCAATAACCGCAATACTCTCTAAGGGTGCAATTATGCTGCATGTTCAGCATTGATGTAAAGCGATTTCTACTTCACCCCAATGCTAAACTAGAAGTGTAAATCTAGAGTCAGGGACCGCCTGATTCTGTAACAAAATGAAATAAGACTCCCTGGTGGGGATAGTCACACAACGCTTCAGTTTGACATTGCATCAAACATAAATTCAGTGCTCAGGGAATACTTTGTAAACCTTCCTAACCTCAGTTTAAATCTTTAGAGAGTAAAGATTCTCCGATTCAAAATTCTCTAAACATTTATACCTCTAGCTTCTGGGAGATAGCTCTGTGCTATGCGTGTGTGTAGAGCTCTCTCCTAATAAATGTTAGCATTTTGCCTGGCTGAAACCCAAATTGCAACTACATTATCACTTTCAGCTGTTTATTTATGATATCTCTTATGTGGAAATGACTTATGAAACAATACTGGGCGGCCTGCTGGTGGCGCTGTCCAGGGAGAGTATAAATACTTGGGCATGGGCCCAGCTTGCTCAGGACATTCTTTAACAGGAAGTAGTGAAGGACACAACTAGATCTCCATGTTGAAAAACAGTTGATTAAAGCCTTGTTTAATACTCAGACCAAGTGCCGAGTAGTTTTCTTATGTCACCATTGCCTTTGAAACTGAAAATATATGCAAAATGCCTACTTAACTCAGCCGCCTGATCCTCAGCTATAATCTGGCATCATATTCTTCAAAGATTCAGTTCAATCTTGTTTGTTCACTGTTTCCTAATATAACTAAAAAATGTCTTGCCATTACACATTTAGGCTCGGATTCTCAGTGCAAGCAGTGTCCGTGGCGGGTCATGACCCCGCTGCTGGCTCCATCCCACTGTTGAAAATGAACTTACCTTAATGGGGCCTATTAAGGCCGCCCAGCACATTACACAGAAACATAGAAACACAGAAACATAGAAGATAGGAGCAGGAGTAGGCCATTCGGCCCCTCGAGCTTGTTCTGCCATTTAATGAGATCATGGCTGATCATCCAAATTCAGTACCCTGTCCCTGCTTTCTGCCCATATCCCTTGATCCCTTTAGCCTTAAGAAATATAATTAACTCCTTCTTGAATATATTTAATGAATTGGTCTCAACTGCCTTCTGTAGTAGAGAATTCCACAGGTTCTCCACTCTCTGGGTGAAGAAATTCCTCCTCATCTCAGTCCTAATGGCTTACCCCTTATCCTTAGACTGTGACCTCTGGTTCTGGACTCCCCCACCATCGGGAACATCCTTCCTGCATCTAATCTCTCTAGTCCTGTTAGAATTTTATAAGCTTCAATGAGATCCCCTCTCATTCTTCTAAACTCTAGCGAATACAAGCCCAATTGACCCAATCTCTCTTCATACATCATTCCTGCCGTCCCAGGTATCAGTCTGGTGATTCTTCGCTGCACTCCCTCCATGGCAAGAACAACCTTCCTCAGATAAGGTGACCAAAACTGCACACAATACTCAAGGTGTGGTCTCACCAAGGCCCTGTACAACTGTAGCAAGACATCCTTGCTCCTGTACTCAAATCCTCTCGCTATGAAGGCCAACATACCATTTGCCTTCTTAACCGCCTGCTGCACCTGCATGCTTACCTTCAGCGACTGGTGCACAAGGTCACCCAGGTCTCGTTGCACTTCCCCTTTTCCCAATCTATTGCTGTTCAGATAATAATCTGCCTTCCTGTTTTTGCCACCAAAGTGGACAACCTCGCATTTATCCACATTATACTGCATCTGCCATGCTTCTGCCCAATCACCCAACCTGTCCAAATCATACTGGAGTTTCTCTGCACCCTCCTCACAGCACACACGCTCACCCAGCTTTGTGTCATCTGCCAACTTGGAGATATTACATCTAGTTCCCTCGTCTAGATCATTAATATATATTGTGAATAATTGGGGTCCTAGCACCAATCCCTGTGGTACCCCACTAGTCACTGCCTGCCACTCGGAAAAAGACCCGTTTATTCCAACTCTTTGCTTCCTGTCTGCCAACCAGTTCTCTATCCAAATCAATACCTTACCCCCAATCCCATGTGCTTTAACTTTGCACGCTAATCTCTTATGCGGGACCTTATTGAAAGCCTTCTGAAAGTCCAAATACACCACATCCACTGGTTCTCGCTTATCTATTCTATCAGTTACATCCTCAAAAAATTCCAGTAGATTAGTCAAGCATGATTTACCTTTTGTAAATCCATGTTGACTTTGTCCGATCCTGTCACAGCTTTCCAAGTGCTCTGCTATTACATCTTTTATAATGGACTCTAGCATTTTCCCCACTACCGATGTCAGGCTTACCGGTCTATAATTCCCAGTTTTTTCTCTACCACCTTTTTTAAATAGTGGGTTTACATTAGCTACCCTCCAATCCATGGGAACTGTTCCAGAGTCTATAGAATTTTGGAAGATGACCAGCAATGCATCTACTATTTCTAGGGCCACTTCCTTAAGTACCCTAGGATGTAGATTATCAGGCCCTGGGGATTTATCTGCCTTCAATCCCGTCAATTTCCCCAACACCATTTCCCTACAAATACTGATTTCATTCAGTTCCTCCCTCTCATTAGACCCTATGTTCCCCGACATCTCTGGGAGGTTATTTGTGTCCTCCTTTGTGAAGACAGAACCAAAGTATGTATTTAATTGGTCTGCCATTTCTTTGTTCCCCATTATAAATTCCCCTGATTCTGACTGCAAGGGACCTATGCTTGACTTCACCAATCTTTTTCTCTTCACATATCTATAGAAGCTTTTACAGTCAGTTTTTATGTTCCCTGCAAGCTTACTCTCATACTCTATTTTCCCCCTCTTACTTAATCCCATTGTCCTCCTTTGCTGAATCCTAAACTGCTCCCAATCCTCAGGTTTGCTGCTTTTTCTGGCCAATTTATATGTCTTCTCCTTGGATCTTATGCTATCCCTAATTTCCCTTGTTAGCCACGGTTGAGCCACCTTTTTTGTTTTATTTTTATGCCAAACAGGGATGAAAAAATTCTGTAGTTTATCCATGCAATCTTTAAATCTTTGCCATTGCCTATCCACTGTCAACCCTTTAAGTAACGTTCCCCAATCCATCCTAGCCAACTCGCGCCTCATACCATCATAGTTTCCTTTATTTAAATTCAGGACCCTAGTCTCTGAGTCAATTACTTCACTCTCCATCTTAATGAAGAATTCTATCATATTATGATCGCTTCTCCCCAAGAGGCCTCACACAACAAGATTGCTAATTAATCCGGCCCAATGAGATGGAGCGGGTCTGGTGATATCATTCATGATGCGTTTTCAGCCAGGATCTTTAAAGGGACACTGGTCACATTAGATTTGAAGTTGAATCTAACATTGTGCTGTCAGTGTACTACGGCATTGGAGTGCTGCAAACACTGACAATGATTGCACAGAGGCAGAGGGCTGCACCCAGGTTCTCCAATGACTCCCTCCATATGCTTATGGAGGGAGTCAGAGCATGCAGGGAGGTCCTGTTCCCTTCCCATGGACAGAAGAGACCTCTCCAGGACACCAAGACAGCCTGGTTGCAGATTGCAGAGGAGAGCACAAGCAGGGATGTGGTCAGGAGGACCTGGGTGTAGTGCCACAAACCTTTCAATGATCTCATTCAATCAGGAAACATTAGTACAAAGCCACACTCAACTTCCTCCTGCTCTGCCTCTCATCACATCCCCATCACTCTGCCTTCCCTACCCTACTCCTGCACATCTTTACTCACACCAACTTACCGTGCACCTCCACCCATCGCTCTCTATCTACATTATCACATCCCCATCTCACTAGCCACCCCTCACACTCACCTTCATCCTAATGCAACTAACACACTTGGGTGCTTTATCCAATGTTTAGGCAAAGTTTCTGTTAATGTGGTGTCAAATATAAAAATCTTTATTTTCAACACTTGGACAGAATTGTATGCAGCTTTGGAAGTGGGTTATTGAGTTGCAGTGAATGGTGAGACATAACAGTACCCCCACAATGCTGATGAGTGTGCAAGGAATGGCTTGGGCATTGTAGTAATCCTTTATGGTGTTGGTACGGGCTGATGCCAACCTGGTGCATCATGTGGCAGCCGTATGGGTGTACAGTGTCAGGTTAACTAAATCTGGCCATGATGAGGCCATCCCTGGCCTCCCGGGCAGCAATGTGCTCAGGTGCTGATGCCCTCTGTCCTGTGCAGAATCAGGTGATTGCAGAGAAGGTTGGTGTTGCTGTTGGTGCTGCTGGTGTGCCTGGCACTGCTGGTGTTGGGGGTCATCATGGTCGGATTCTGAGGATCAAGGTGAGACAGTATAAACGGCATCCATGTTGATGGAATAGATGGCGGGTAAAGTAGAGACGACAGAAGCAATCTGTCAATGGTGAGAGAGTTCTTCCAATGAGATGACACTGGATGGAGACTTTGCTTGAAAGATTTGCAGCCTGCAGAAAGCTCAATCTGTGTTGCAAAAGCAAGTGAGGTGGGAGCTTTTATAGTAGATTTCATCCTGTCAACTCATCAGCTGCAGCAATGGTCACTCAACTCCCGCCTCAGGTTTACAGATGTGCTTCCTGAGCAGCGTGGTCCCCGTGGGCATCCATTTAAATTTAAAGGTAAGTTTAAAAACACTCTTAAGGGTCTGACAACAAGCTAAGAATTGTTTAAATTGGGTCGCCCACCTCTGCTGGTCGGGTCAGGTCCGCGATGATAGATGCCCCTGGGGCAAAGGCTAGTGGGAGCGAGATGACAGTGGGTTCTCGACCCGCTGTCAAAAATAACAACTTTCCCACCCAACCCGCCACCAATCTCGTCCGCAACCACCCTGGAAAATTCTGGCCTGCGTGGCTCAGTGAGGATTCTACAATCTGATTGGTTACAGAGCCACACTGTTGCTTTCTCTTCTTACACATGCTACAGATCCCCTGTAGAGGGCACTGCTCTGGATCAGGTGCCCAATGACAGCAAATCTCCCTTAAAAGCCCGCAAAAACTCTGTGGGCAGCTGTCAGCGTAGTGAACGGCGAGCGCCATTCCTTGGCCACTGACTGCAAAATCCAGGCCATTAATTTTTATGATCTCAGATTGTAAAATAACAGGTATCCTAAGGATAATGACACCTGGAAGCTCCTTAGCATCAAGATCCTAAGTAAAATCTTCTGCTTCCTAGTGCGGGGTCTTTCAGGAGGCTTGTTGAGCAAGTTCAGGAATGTGCTATTATGGGAAATGTAGCAGCATGGATAATAAGTTGGTTGATGAGCAGGAAGCAAGGAGCTGGGATGTTTGGGTGCTGCTCGGGTTGGAGATGGTGTACCCTGGGGGTCAGTGGTGATCCACTTCTGTTTCCAGATTAGAGCAAAGGGAGTACAATCTCAAAGTTTGATGGCAACACAGGAGTAGGGGTTTTGGCAGATGGCAAGGAGGATTGTGGAGGACTTCAGGAGGGTGTGGACAGGTTGGTGTACTGAGCGGACAGGTAACAGGTACAATTTAATATGGATAAATGTGAGATAATACATGTTGGAAGGAAAAACAAGGGATGGAAGTGTACACTCAATGGAAGAACACTGATTTCAGTGGAAAAGAAAACCGTGCAGAGTATAAAATGGGCTTCTGATTCACTATCACCATTTTTATGCGGAATTTTGCCCCCTGGATGTTACGTGACAGGTGGTGTGAATCCGCCAACATTGAAGTCGATGGACAAGAAAATTGGGCACCAATCGCAGCTACAAATTCAGTGGGTAGAGCACCAATCAGAAAAATCCTTTCAGACAAATTGAGATCTGCTCAGAGTGACTTGATGGTTATTTCTGGAAAGAAAGCTGATACCTACTTGCTTCTTATTCCTTCAGCTCCGCATCCTCAAAAACAAAGAATGGTTTGCTCTTTCTAATATAGGTCACTTCTTTTGTGTGTTTGTTAGCAGACAGCTCATTCTAGAATTGGGATGGACGGACAGACATTCTACACCTAATATAGAAATTAAACAAATAAGAAAATGTTATACTAGCATCCTTTTATGTTAACCAGCCAGATACATACATACACATATACATAGAATATGCCTCTGGTTGTTTATTCCACTGAGACTTTATGATTAGAGCTGCTAACATTATGTATTTTTCAGCCATAAATGACTTCCACAGCTCGCGAGACAGCAGTTGTATCATTACACCACCTGAGCTCAATATTGTTATTCTGAAGGTTTTGTTTCAGTGAAACCCAATTTATTCAAAAGGAGACCAAGGTGGTGTTTAACAATGATAATTTACCCCCAAAAATAAGAATGCTAAGAAATTAATCAGAGAAAGAAAAGCTTCAATTAATTTCAGGGCTATATTATTGTGTGTCTATTCATTGTAAGCCTGTCATGCCACCACCCTACCTCTGATAAATTCAGATGTAGGATTCGCATCTTCTGCAGCGGCAAAAACAGGTTAAAAGGACACATTTTCTAATCACAATCAGGTCTTCTGAAACTGGCAGACTTCCACATGCTATCCCATCATTCCTCTGTTCAAGGGAACTGGATTTGACAGCAAGAGAATATGCCAGCTGGCTTTCAAAGGAACATCATTCATTAGCCTGATGAAGAATTGTATAGCATGTCAGAAGACGTCTGCCCATATCTTCGCAACCAGCACCGAAAGTGCAAGAAAGAACAAAAACCCTAATGAAAACACCTAGACTTTTCAGCAGGCACAAAAGGTGGTCATTATGCGTACTGAGAAAGTTCATTCATAGCTGTAATTACATGAAAATTGGAGATGGATGTAACAGTGTAACAAACTCATCTATTTCTTCTGTTGGTCAAAATGTGATTGCTGCAGCCATTATCCAATTACAGGTCCTTTTCAAAGATAGTGGATAATAATTTAACCCAAAAAATAAACTGTTTCGCAAATTGCTTGGGCATTAAAGTAACTCATGAACTATCTTGTAGGTCATAAAAAAATTGGACTACAGGTTCATACACCTGATTTTATTTTTCATTATTTTGAAGTATAGAATCCATTTTTTCAATTAGTTACAAAAGCAAAATACTGCGGATGCTGGAAATCTGAAATAAAAACAGAAAATGGTGGAAATACTCAGCAGGTCAGGCAGCATCTGTGGAGAGAGAAACAGAGTTAACGTTTCAGGTCGATGACTGAACAGTTCTGAAGAAAGATCATCACCCTGAAACATTGGGTTGGATTTTCCCAGCTGAGGCGGGTTCACGTCGGGAGAGGTAGTTGACAGGTTCCGGTCCCACTCCCGGCTGCAGCCGCTCTGCTGATAGAATTTTGCGATAATTGGGCTTGTTAAGCCCTCTGTGTGCGTTGCCCGGCCCAATCTCTAGGTGCGGGTCTGTTCAGCTCCTCTGATGACACGTTGCTGCCGTTGTATTTAAGGGGGCCGTGTCCACATTTGCTCTCACTTCTTCCACACTCCTGAGTGCTGCTTGATTGCAAAATGACTGCACAGAGACAGAGGGCTGCACCACGCTTCAATGATGACTCCCTCCATGTTCTTGTGGAGGGAGTCAGAGGATGCAGGGAGGCTCTGTTCCCTGGGAATGGAAGGAGGAGACCTCCTCACCAGACCAAGGCAGCCTGGCTGCAAATAGCTGAGGAGGTCACTGCAAGGTCTGTTGTTGCTCGTACCTGGATGCAATGCAGGAAGAGGTTCAATGATCTCCTGTGTTCAGGAAAAGTGAGTATAAAAGCACTTACCTTAATTCTGCTATACCTGTCATCACATCCCCATCACTCTGTTATGCCAACCCTACTCCTGCACATCCTAACTCACCCCAACATCCCCTGCACCATCACCCATCCCTGTCTCCCTATCTACAGAATCATATCCCCATCTTACTATGGACCCCTCACACTCACCCTCAACGTTATGCAATGACAACAACTAACAACTCAAAAGGAGGCAACTTGGTATTGGCACCCCACTCCATCATAGTCTCCCTCTAAACATCAATCCTATCCATTCTTTACACTCATTCCATCACTCTCACTAAAACTGCACTTCTTTCCCTCATTGCAGGAAAAGAGAGCCACAATAAGAGGGACAGGGAGAGAACAGGAGGAGGAGCACCATCGCTGGCTGAGCTCACCAGCACTGAGGAGGCAGCTCTGGACATTGCAGGAGTAGTTGACCAGCCTGAAGTGGGGGATGGAGAGAGGGGCTCATTAGAGCAATCTGGTGACATAATTATTTTTCAGACATCTTATTTTGCAATCATGAGTGACTCGATTGGGATCTGATGTCCTGTTCCTGGGACTAGGGACAGGGTCACTGGCAAGGCTTGGAAACTAAGCAGAACCAGGCCTGGTTAGTACCTGGAGGGGTGACCATCAGGGAAGACCAGGTGCAGAAGGTCACGGAAGGAGCCCCGAGGAGGGGCGGTTGGTGAGAAGGTCACGGAAGGAGTCCCGAGGAGGGGCGGTTGGTGAGAAGGTCACGGAAGGAGCCCCGAGGAGGGACGGTTGGTGAGAAGGTCACGGAAGGAGCCCCGGGAGGGGCGGCTGGCGAGCAGGCCCAGGCATTGGGCTGAAGATTGTCGGACAGGAGGAATGGTGGAAATGGAATGGCGGCGCGCACAGACGCAGCGGCTTTGCTTCTCCCAGGATGGTGCTATTTACGTTTAATGTTAATGTTATTTGTACTGGACTCATGGGAGCTTGCAAGATCACATTTCGTTGTTCATGTACTTGTGCATTGTACAATGACAATAAAGTTGAATTATTATTATGTCAATAGAAATTGAATGCTAATCATGTGCACAATGTGATGTGTCTGCAATCTACATATCACATGTCTAACTCATGTCTTTACTCCCACAGGACCATCAAGAGCCCGGCCCCCACTGTCCAGGAGGAAGAGCAGGAGGACTCCTCAGAGGATGCTCCAGCCTCTGAGGGAGCAGCGTCAGCAGAAATGAGCGCACCCAGCACCAGCACAGAGACACACACCTCAGTGGGTCCTATGCGAGATAGAGTTGTGTTGTCACCTGGTGTACCACAAGTCACAAGTGAGCAAGACCAGATGATGAAGACAGAGACAGCAGTGGAGGCTCCTCGTCAGAGGCCGCATGAGTCTCCTAGCTCTGCTGAGCTGCATGCAGACGCTGAGCCTCGGGGGCCATCCAGGAAGAGAGCAGTGCTGGAGCTTCAGGAACAAGTTCAGGAGGCTCTGAGGATTTGTAACCACGGTGACTGTGAGTATGCACAGAATGGAGGAGTCCATCTCAAATATGAGCAACACCATGGCGCACGCACTGGCAACTGTAGGTTCTACCATGGAAAGGATGGCAACCTCCATGGAGGATATAAATCGCCAGACTCAGGAGAACATGGTAACACTTCTAAATAGATGGTCATCTATTGAGGATAGATGGGCATCTATTGAGGAGAGAAACCAAAGATTCATGGACATCCTTGTTATGAGGAATGTCAGCACAGAAATGGGTCCTCGTGGCTCCACTGATGTGCAGCAAAGTGCTCTCCAGCTACTTGCTAGCAGAGAAGTGCGGGTGACCCATGAGAGGGATGATGGTGGAAGGGGACATGGAAGTGGCGACTCCTCTCCAAGTGCTCCAACTCCCCCCCGCCCCCCCCCCCCACTTGCCAACCCCTCGGTCAGAGCCCCAGATGCCTCCCCGAGCAGTGATAGCCGAGTCTGCCCCTGCACAGCCGCAGGAGGAGCAGACTTTGGCGAGGCCCTCAAAGGCTCCAAAACCCAGAGGACGACCGCCAAAGGCATCTAAGCAGGTGCAGCAGGGAAGTGAGCAGCCTGCCTCTACATCTGGTGAAGCCACAGGGGTATCACCTCGTAGAAGCACACGTAAAAGAAAGCTCACACATAAATAGTCACTAAGGTTTTCACTTGGGTGATTTCCTATAAATGAATGCTAAGTTTCAGTTCTTTTATTTTGTTGTAATAATGGCCCAGAAATTCGAGTCTCCACGGGTGAGTACGCACGGGGTACTCACCCGTAGGCCGAATGGAATTGCCGGTTTCCTGCATGCACTGCGCATGCGCGGGAAACCGGCACTTCCGATCCTCTGAACGAAGAGGTTCAGAGGTCGAACGCGCGCGCAGGGGAGGCTGCGCGTGCGCTTTGAACCTAGGTTTTTTTTACAGGTTTTCACGCGAGGTTAAGCCTGCAGGATTTACACATTTAAAAAGCAGGCGTAAGGCCTGCTTTTTGCAAGGTAAGTGGTCAATTAATTAAAATTAAAACATTTTTTCCACAGGTTTATTATTTTTAAATACTTTAAAGCAAGGTAAGTTTATTTTTAGCCCCGTTATTTTTTTCAAAAATTTAAATTATTGTTTAAAATAGTTATTTAATGTAATTTATAGTTTATTTAAAAAGTGTGATGTTTTTGTTAAATTTATTTGAAGGTTTACTGCTATTTTGGGCCCATAGTATTTATAAGTTTTGACAGGTCTACCTGTCAATCTTATGAATGGGCTTTTCCCTCCTCCGATTGGCTGCCCATGGCTCACGTGATCCCAGGGGACGCATCGCACTAACTACGCCCCGGGACACGCAAGCACAGCGCGCCGGCAGCTAGACTAGGCCCCGGATTGGAATTCCACGGGGCCCTACAGCTCAACTGCCGGCGCGCAAAGTAAGTGCAGGTCGGGGGCTTACACCCACGGGAAGCCCCCGACCTGAATTTCTGGGCCAATGTTTTGTGAATGATTGATGTTGTTGCCATATGTGTGGTCACAAATTGAGATGACACGTACAAGGGTAAGGGCGCCTTTATTGTCCAGCAATGGTGGTGGCCATGGATGAAGTGGCTATCTCTCAGGATGACAACACAGCCACAGATTTCTGTTACCTCCTTCCAGAGGCTGCACATGGGCAAAAAAGAACACAGGTCCAGGTTGACCCAGAGCTGCTGAAGGGGGCTTGGCAGTAACTGGCAGTGCTCTATCAACCCTGGAGTTTGGTTAGATATCTTCTTGAAGGATACAGTACAACTCAGTCACCATCTGCCTGGTGAATCCATGCATTGTTCCTTGCTTAAGTCCAGATAATTCTGCTGTGGCCGATAGATATCGTTGTCAGGGAAATGGCAGGAAGGAACCCCACTTCTACAATAACCTAGCTACCCAGGCATCCATGCTTTCTTTCTCCGCTTCCTTTTCATTTAAGGAGCACAAATAAGACAGGATGCACATTGGGTAACCCACTGCCCCAAAGGGTAAAGGGTTTAGCAAAACTGTGGAACTTAAAGTTCCACCAGAAAGCTCCTTTGCCCACAGAGTCACCCACAAACCCACAAATAACATGCCAAGAAATTGCACCTGTATGGCGCTGGCTGTCCATTTACTTTTTAGTCAATTAACAATGCCACTTAGGAACTGTGGACACCCACCTTGTATGGGCAAATTTAAGAACTGACGTACTTCTGGCATTCAGCCTTCTACGCTTTAATAATGTCATTCCAGCAATACTTAAATATTATGACAATGATCCAGACTAGTTGGGGTGTAAAATTCCATTACCTGCCCAAACACAAAGCAGAAAGGCGCACGAGGCACAGGCAGAGCCCAGCTGTAACTGGTTTCCACTCCTTTTTGTGGCCCATAATGCTCAGTCTGTGCCAGTTTTCAGGCACCACAGACATAAAAAATCAGCCCCAATATTACATCAATTAATTTTACACAACTTTCCATACAGAGTTTATTTATTATTATACTGTTATTTATTATTAGAGTGCACTAAACAGATACATATTCCTGTGTTTCTAATTTTACTCTTTAATGCAATTTGTGATATTGATCATTATATTAAATAACTTTTTGTACCCTGTTAATGTAACCTAAAAATTTTGATTAGAAACAACCAATCAGTTGCATAGATTTGAGAGCCTGAACATAAGACTGAACATTCAGATTTACGGGGCCTGTAATTTCAATCAGGCCCTGGGCGGAACTGGGGTGGATTTTTTGTCAGGAACAGAAAGAGGCAACACTGTGGAGCAGCGTGCAACATGAGTGCAGAACCAACAGTAGCAACGACATGAGATTTCAGATCTATTGAAGTGGAAAACCCATAAGTGACTGCCAGAAAAATATCCCCAGAAGCTCCAGCCAGCCTTAGCAGACAGGAACAGAGGATCGCTTTAACTATTGCTCCAGATAGCCACCTCCCAACTTGTATCACCCACGGTTGGTGGGTGAGAGCAGGAACTGGCGGTAGTCAGACAGGCGGGGATCAAAATGCTGTTGAGTTTAAATGACATCACTTGACCCCCTACTTGCATGTGTGCTCTCAGCTTTTTCTGACGGGAGTTCTGGCTGCCAGGATTGAAGTCTGCCTGAAAACCAGAACAGATGTCAAAGCAACGGTAAGTCAGCAGGACGAGTAGCCACTCCACTTTGGTTCCACTGTTTCTGGGAGCAAAAACAAGACAGCAGTGAGACAAAATTTGCCCTTATGGACTCGTGTGCTATTCGCTTGGGTTACCCTTAATACCTTTTAGTATTCAACAGCTCACCCATCTGTGTGCCATTTATTTTCTGACCTCTGAGCTTCTTAAAGTTTCTGTGTATTTTTAAAGTTTGCATTTGAGCGGAAGAAATTAGGTTAATCGTTCATGGAACTTCATTGGTCCAGCTCCAATATTCCTGTTGACGTTATACCAGGAGTCACTGGAGATGAAATTCAACAGCTGTGGGGGTGCAAAATGGGTGTTTACTGATCAACCATTCGTTATACATCCTGCCCAATTTCCTTTCCATTCAATGGGTGTATAACTGGTAGCAGATCCGTTACCACCCACTTTGCGCCCCTACCAAAGTTGAATCTCACCCTGACTCATTCAGACATGGTAACTGCTGAATTAAGTCATGAACCATTGACAGGAGTAAAACATCAAAGTTAATTATGCTAATTTCATTAAATTGATACTATGAAACCTTCATGCGCTGAGTTTCAATTGTAATATTCAAAATGCACATATTATTATTAAATATTTGCACAAATGATATTCTATTCATGTCCAATTACAGGTATTAAATTGAGAAAATGTGTAAAATGCTCTAATTATTAGCCATGAACTCTATAATATACTTATTTTAAACACAAGGTTTGGTAATATGGACATCAAAGAGTTACAAATGTTCTGGTTTCTTTGACCTCATGACACTAAGAACTACTATTAAATAGATTCCCTCAGTAAATAGCGTTTTTTCTTCCCAAATCCTATTAATTATAAAACAATTGTGAGCACATGTCCAATCAAAACAATGGAGAATTAAAGTGGTCAATAAATCCTCACATTGACTGATTTGAAACCCTTTTTTGCTAACTGGTTCTCATGCTGCTATGTCCTTTGATCTGGCTGCCATAGAATTCAGACAACCTCTATTGAAAATGTTGCGAACCCAACCACAGAAACGTCAAGAAAATCTATCTCACGATACTCACTTGTTAGGTTCTAAATTCATCATAACAGTGATATTATGGGATGGGTAATATTCCATCTTAACCTCAGCACCAAAGTGGTCATTTTGCACCTCCATGGTCCTGGCAGGGAGGAGCCTCGCGTGGCAGGAATGGATATCAAGGATGTGAGCCCATGCTGTGTGTGAATTTTTAACCATTTAAATTAATGATCGGAAAGGCATGCACAGCGATGCCAAATTTCCAACATACACTCTGATTGGTTGAGCCTCTCTACCAGAAGCACAAAGTAGGAACATTACCTCTTACACCAGAGCCAGGTGAACAAACTTTTGATACAAATCCAGATAATTCAGGGAAACGTTTGCCACATGTTGATGAAACACAATAACGTTTTTCCAATAAACTATTTTTGCCATTTTAAAAGTTACAAATCTGGCAGTTAAGCAGGTGCTATTAACATAAATACACACATAGCAAATTCCCCTGTTCACTATGTCACCTCTGGTTCTTTTGCAAATGATCTCCAATCTGTGTCCTCTATATTACTGACCCTCCTGCCAGTGGAAACAGTTTCTCCTTATTTACTCAATCAAACCCCTTCATAATGGTGTCAGCATCAAGCATTCCAAGATTAAGTATAGCATGGGTTCAACGCACATGTAAATTTTTCAACATTTCTCAATGATTTCTAAAATAATTAGCGGGTGATAATCCATTTTAACCGTTAGTGTGCTGGCAAGTACAGGGAATTCTAGGCTCCCCAGCCGATTTTTAGAAAGATTTTTGCTCACATCTTGTGCTGTATACTGTTAAAATTAATTTTATAGTAATAAAGCTATTCATTTTTAATAGTGTAATACCCAATGTGACCAAAATAAATACCACTTAAACAATGTATATAAAGTCTTGCACATCCAGCATGTCAATAAAATACCACACCTGAAAATAGCCAAAATCAAAAAAAATCATGGTTCACTGGAATGTCCCATTGACAAAACAAACCACAAGTCAGAAACTGTTAAATGAGCCATACTGGATAATTCAAATACCGATTGACTAAAAGTGTGATATACCTATCAATTCAGTTCATGAAAAGCGACGAGTTAAGTTAGTAACTATAGGTTTTTATTGGCTAAATAACAGAGCCCACCCTCGTGGGTGATCGGGTCCAACAAGGAGGAATACCAGCCAGTCGACCACCTTTATACCTGGGCAAGCAGGCGGAGCCATGAGGCGGAGTCAGCTGTGGTCAGCCCAGGTATAACAGCGTGACAAGAGGTGACCTTGTGTGGTGATACAACAGTGTAAACAGTGATAACCATAGTGTAACGATATAAACAGTGATAACCATAGTGTAACGATAGTGAATGATAAAAGTGGTTTACCACATTCACCCCTTGTTTAAATTTGAGTCCGGCGGGGTGAAGTGTACTACCAGTTCGGGTATGTCAGTCTGTCCGGAGGCCTCGTAAGCCTTTCTGATCGGCGCAGCGGCGGCGGCGGTGATGCCGTATCCGATGTTAATGCTGGTGTCTGCGTGGTCGGCGAAGGATCGTGGGGTTCCGGCATGCCGTCTACCTGGGCTGGATCTGGGGGGGTGGTGGGGGGTAACGGTGGTGTCTCAGGGATGCCCGAGGGTGCGAGGTCTCGTAAGGAGACTGTGTCCTCCCGCCCGTCTGGGTATGCCACATAGGCGTACTGGGGGTTGGCGTGCAGGAGGTCCACCCTCTCGACCAGGGGGTCCATTTTATGGGCCCTCACGTGCTTTCGCAGCAAGACGGGCCCCAGAGAAGTCAGCCATGTTGGTAGCGAGGTTCCCGTAGTCGACTTCCTGGGGAAAACAAACATTCGTTCATGGGGGGTGGCGTTAATGGCAGTGCAAAGCAGTGATCGGATGGAATGCAGCGCTGCCGGGAGGACTTCCTGCCAGCGAGAGGTTGGGAGGCCCTTAGACTTTAAGGCTAAGAGAACGGCCTTCCAGACAGTCGCGTTCTCTCTTTCCACCTGGCCGTTCCCTCGGGGGTTGTAGCTGGTGGTCCTGCTTGCAGCAATACCTCTCGCTAGTAGAAACTGGCGAAGTTCCTCGCTCATGAAGGATGAGCCCCGGTCGCTATGTATATAGTTCGGGAACCCGAACAGGGCGAAGAGGTCGTTCAGGCATTTGATGACCATGGTACTGGTCATGTCTGGGCAGGGGAAGGCAAAGGGGAAACGGGAGTACTCATCAATAATGTTGAGGAAGTACACATTACGGTCAGAGGACGGGAGGGGCTCCTTAAAATCGATGCTCAAGCGCTCGAAGGGGCGGGTGGCCTTGATCAGGCTTGCTCTGTCAGGTCTAAAGAAATGCGGTTTGCATTCGGCACAGGTTTGGCAGTTCCTGGTCATGGTCCTGACCTCCTCGATGGAGTAGGGCAGGTTGCGGGCCTTAATGAAGTGGTAAAGTCTGGTGACCCCGGGGTGGCAGAGGTCGTTGTGGAGGGTCTGCAGTCTATCAATTTGCGCGTTGGCGCATGTACTTCATGATAGAGCATCTGGGGGTTCGTTCAGTTTACCAGGCCGGTACAAGATATCATAATCATAGGTGGAGAGCTCGATTCTCCACCTCAAGATCTTGTCGTTCTTGATTTTGCCCCTCAGCTTGTTATTATCTTATATATATATAAAGCGGTACTTCTGTCATTCTGTCATTCTGTCTGTCATTCTGTCTGTCATCGCCTGTGCGTCTGTCGGGCTATGCGCTCGAAAGTTACAGGGCGTACCTACGCGCGCGTTAACTCCAAAGAAAGCTTACGCTTCCGAGACGGTTTTAAGCGTATTTACTTTTCGGTCGGACGAAAATTGTTCGCGCCTTATGCAAAAAACCTTCAAAATTAAACTCATTATCTGCCAGCATTGATTGACTGACGTCAAGGTTCCACCAATCCTGTTCTGTCACGATTGACCAATCCTACAGTACGGTCCCCTGATGGTTGGCCAATCGGTGTGTGTGTGGGCGGGACTATTCGTTTTCATCTCGGGGATGAGCCAGCCATTGTTTCACTACCAGCTCTGACTTCAGCTTCCAGCTCAAATGACTTCAGCTTCCAGCTAAAACTACTTTGAAAGTTAGTATCTCTTTTAAAAACAACATAAGATTTACCAAAAACGTTTTATAAGTACTTTCACTTTCATTTTTCAAGCTTTTAAAAGGTAGACAGACAGGGACACAGACAGGGCCCTAAAGCCTGGCACTCGATTTAAAATGTTGCCCAGCACCAGGTTCACAAAGGGACACAGACAGGGCCCCAAAGCCTGGCACTCGATTTAAACCGCCTGCCCCAAAACAGCCCTGGCAACGCCGGGCTCTCCAGCTAGTTAAACATAAAAGCGACCGAACGCTGGTCGGTGAGGAGGGTAAATCGTTTGCCTGCCAGGTAATGCCTCCAGCGTCGTACTGCCTCCACGATCACCTGGGCCTCCTTCTCGACCAAAGAGTGTCAGATCTCAGGGCCCTGGAGGGTCCTTGAGAAGAAGGCCACAGGTCTCCCCTCCTGGTTAAGGGTTGCAGCTAGGGCGAAGTCGGATGCATCGCTCTCCACTTGGAAAGGGATAGACTCATCCACCGCGTGCATTGTGGCCTTAGCAATGTCTCCCTTTATGAGGGAGAAGGCTGCGCATGCTTCTGCCGTCAGGGGGAAGGAGGTGGACTTCATGAGGGGTCTGGCTTTGTCCGCATAATTGGGCACCCATTGGGCATAGTAGGCGAAGAGCCCCAGGGTTCTCTTCAGCGCCTTTGGACAGTGGGGGAGGGGAAGCTCCATGAGGGGGCGCATTCTTTC
Organism: Somniosus microcephalus; assembly: GCF_052327205.1. NCBI lineage: Eukaryota > Metazoa > Chordata > Chondrichthyes > Squaliformes > Somniosidae > Somniosus > Somniosus microcephalus. Next base: position 164,506,924 of record NC_140995.1, on the reverse strand, counting down.
GGGGTCGGGGCCGATGACTCCGTTCTCTACTACGCAGCCGAGGATGGCAAGACGCGAAGTGTTAAACACACATTTCTCCTTATTGTAGGTGAGGTTCAGCCGTTGGGCCGTACGGAGGAATCTCTCCAGATTAACATCATGGTCCTGCCGGTCGCGGCCGCAGATGGTGACGTTATCTAGATAAGGGAACGTGGCATGCAGCCCGTTCTGGTCAACCATCCGGTCCATCTCCCTTTGGAAGACCGAAACCCCGTTGGTGACGCCGAAGGGAACCCTAAGGAAGTGGTAGAGGCGGCCATTCGCCTCGAAGGCGGTATACTGGCGGTCCTCAGGGCGGATAGGGAGTTGGTGGTAGGCCGACTTAAGGTCAATGGTAGAGAATACCCGGTACTGTGCAATCTGATTGACCATATCAGATATGCGGGGAAGGGGGTATGCGTCCAGCTGGGTGTACCGGTTTATGGTTTGGCTGTAGTCGATGACCAGGCGGTTTTTATCGCCGGTCTTAACGACTACGACCTGGGCACGCCAGGGGCTGTTGCTCCTCTCAATGATGCCCTCCTTCAGGAGACGCTGCACCTCAGAGCTAATAAAAGCTCTGTCCCCGGCGCTGTACCGCCTGCTCTTGGTAGCGACGGGTTTACAGTCGCGGGTGAGGTTGGCGAACAGGGAGGGGGGCGGGACCTTGAGGGTGGATAGGCCGCAGGTGGTACGCGGTGGGCGGTTTAAAAGCTGCTGGTTGTCGACTGTGAGTGGGGGGAGGGGTCCACCGTATGCCAAAGTGACACTTTGAAGGTGGGATTGGAAATCCAGCCCTAGTAGGACGGCAGCGCAGAGCTGGGGCAGGACGAGAAGTTTAAAATTTTTATACTCCGTGCCCCTAACCGACAGGGTCACAACACAGTAGCCGCTGATGTCTGTAGAATGGGACCTCGACGCCATCGAGATCCGGTTGCGCGTTGGCTGGACAGTGAGGGAGTAGTGGCTCACCGTGTCTGGATGGATGAAACTCTCCGTGCTTCCGCTGTCGAACAGGCAGGTCGTGGCGTGGCCGTTTACTTTGATGTCCATCATGGACTTGGACAGGTGATGCGGGCGAGCTTGGTGAAGTGTGACGGAGGCTAGTGTATGGCTGAGCGAGCTGCTGTAGTCTGCGGGTGAGGCGGTGGTCGGGTCTGGAGATAAGGTGGCGGTCGAGTGTGGTGAACAAAATGGCGGTGCCCACGACGTAGAATAAAATGGCGGAGAAGATGGCCGCCCCCACAACTCACATGAGGCACTGCCGGCATCGATGGCCTTGATCAAAGATGGCCACCCCCACGACTCACACGAGGGGATACTGGCATCTGTGGCCTTGATGAAAGATGGCCACCCCCACAACTCGCATGAGGCATTGCTGGCGTCTGTGGCTTTCCCCCTGCAGGCCTTCGCGAAGTGGCCTTTCTTGTGGCAGTCGGAGCAGGTCGCGTTTCTTGCGGGGCAGCGCGCCCTCGGGTGTTTCGCCTGGCCACAGAAGAAGCAGCCGGCGGCCCGATCGCGGGGCTCCGATGTCGCAGCCGGTACCGGGGGTGGCGGTCCCGATCGGTTCCGGGACGCCGACGCTGTGGTAGTTCCCAGAGGCGGCGGTGCGAGGGGTATTGCGGTCGGGCCCGAGCCCCAGGGTCGCGCAGCACAGTACCTGGAGTACGCCTCGAGGTCCCGATGGGCCACTTCCAGAGAGCGAGCGAGGGCTGCAGTTGTATTCAAGTTGAGGTCCTTTGATTCGAGCAGTCTTTGCCGTGAGTAGTCGGACCGAAGGCCTTTCACGAAGGCATCGCGGATATTCCCTTCAGTATTTTCTGCAGCCGTTACCGCTTTAAAGTCACAGTCCCTGCCGAGTGTTTGTAGCGCCCGTAAAAATTCATCTACAGACTCTCCTGGCTGTTGCGAGCGGGATCTTAGGAGATGTCTGGCATACATAGAATTTACAGGGCTCCGGTACTGCTCTTTCAGCAGTTTGATGGCGTCCTCGTATGTAGCAAGGTCCCGGATGAATGCAAATACTTTAGGGCTCACCTGGGCGGTCAGAACTCTTAGTTTGGATCCCGGAGGCACGCCGGATTCTCCCAGGTAGGATTCGAAACAGCTCAGCCAGTGTTCGAAGTCGAGGGCTGAGTTCGCTGCCTGTGGGTTTAGATCCAGGTACGGCGGTCGGAGGGCTCGCAGCCAGGCCGGCTGCTGTGGCTGTTGTAGATGGCCGTTTGGCTGAGGCTGTACGTCTGACTGGTCGTTTGGCTGCTCCGTTGAAGACATTTCAAAATTTAGCCAATAAAATTGATATACCTATCAATTCAGTTCATGAAAAGCGACGAGTTAAGTTAGTAACTATAGGTTTTTATTGGCTAAATAACAGAGCCCACCCTCGTGGGTGATCGGGTCCAACAAGGAGGAATACCAGCCAGTCGACCACCTTTATACCTGGGCAAGCAGGCGGAGCCATGAGGCGGAGTCAGCTGTGGTCAGCCCAGGTATAACAGCGTGACAAGAGGTGACCTTGTGTTGTGATACAACAGTGTAAACAGTGATAACCATAGTGTAACGATATAAACAGTGATAACCATAGTGTAACGATAGTGAATGATAAAAGTGGTTTACCACAAAGTGCACCAATCAAAAACTTTAAAAAGAAATTGTACAACATTGATTTATAAATATTTGTCTTCATTGAAAAGTTATGAATAGTCATGAAAAAGTTATCAATCAACAAAAAGTAAATACCACAAAGCCACCCAATCAAAATGCTCAACAAAATTCCTGAAGGCTTTTTCCTTGTGTGGCAGAGCAGGACTTATGCCCGCCTGAATCGGAGGAGGCTGACCTATCAGGAATTCTGGGGTTAGCTCATTTAAATAATGCTGGCGGGACAAGGGCAGAGATCCTACCAGCAGGGCCAGATATGCCAGAGGAGCCCAGAACATTCGGTAAGAGTGGGGAGCAAGGCTGTAACTTCTCTATTTAAAGTGCTCTATGCAGATATAGGGCTGAGCAGGCTCCTGGAAGAGGGATTGACATGACTGAAGCTAAAGAGGGAAAAAGACAAGCTAATTTTTTCAGAGGCTGATCTGGAAGTGCTAATGACACAAATTAAAGAATGGAAGAATGCCATTGTTGGAAACCCATGGAACAGGCCATCACATGCAGCAGCAGAGATCATGTGTATGGTGGATGTGAGTGGGACCTCCAGAACCCTGTGGACCCTTTGCACTCAATTCAATTCAATTCAATTCAATTCAATTCAAATCGCTTTATTGGCATGACAAGTTACATCTTATGTTGCCAAAGCATCGAAAAACAGTCATGTTTGTTCACAAAAATACAGATCTATCCATACAGTGTATAAACAGATATATCCCTGAGTGTATAAATATACTTTCCTATAATTTATATATACTCTTTTCTTATATTTAGTGGTTGTCCCTCTGTTTATGGCAAGCTGTAACATAGTGTGCCGCTAGTGTTACACAATTTCTCTCTTCCCCTAGTAGGTATGGGAGTTTTTGGTCATCATTCAAATTTCTGAAATCCGGGCATATTTTTGTGAATTTTGGGTAGAAATTCTCCCTTATGCCCTGATATTTTCTACAAGCTGTGAGGAAGTGCATCTCTGTCTCCACCACTCCCTGACTGCAGTGAGAGCATATCCTGTCCTCTCTTGGTAGCCGTGTCTGCCTGTGTCTACCTTTTTCGATCGCCAGGTTATGTTCACTAAGTCTGTACATTGTCAAAGTTTTTCTCAGTTTGCTATCCTTTACCATGGTCAGGTAATCAGCCATGTTGTATTGTCTGTTTAGGGCCAAGTAGCAATTGAGTTTGCTTTGGGTTTTTGTTGTTTCTGCCCAATATGACAGATATTTTTCCTTTTGCTTAGCGACGATTGTGTTGGGTCGAATTCTTTGTGTTACGCTGTCACTGTCCTGGGGCTGGTTATTGTTAGTAGTGTTAGTAGTTACTTCACTGAGTCCCAGGACTAGTTGACTGAGGGTATTCTTCTTTATGGTCCTCTCTTGGCATTTCAGGGCTTCGTAATGATAGCATTGGGGGTTGCTCATTTCTAGGTGTTTCCAAAATTTGGTGGCTCTTTTTTGGATAGTGATTATTAATGGATATTGGCCTAGTTCTGCCCTGCATGCATTGTTTACGGTTTTCCTTTGAGTCCGGAGGATACTTTTACAGAATTCTGCATGTAGGATCTCAATTGGGTGTTTGTCCCATTTTGCAAATTCTTGTTGTGTTAGCGGTCCCCACACCTCACTGCCATAGAGTGCAATTGGTTCAATTACTGATTTGAAAATTTTGAGCCAAATGCTAATTGGGATTTCTATTTGGATTGATTTTTTAATGGCATAGAAAGCCCTTCTTGCTTTCTCTTTCAGTTCATTCACAGCCAGTTTGAAATTTCCCGTAGAACTGATTTTTAAGCCCAAGTATGTGTAGTTAGTGGTTTGTTCAATTTTGGTTGTTCCTAGTGTGAAATTTATTTTGGGTCCCTGATGTCTGGATCTTTGCTGAAACACAAGGACTTTGGTTTTTTGGGGACTTATTGTCAGGGCCCAAGTCTGGCAGTACGACTCCAGCAGATCCAGGTTCTGCTGTAGACCCTCCTTGGTTGGTGACAGCAGAAGCAGGTCGTCTGCATAGAGGAGGAATTTAACCTTGGATTCATATAGGGTGAGGCCGGGTGCTGTAGATTGTTCAAGTAGTTTTGCCAATTCATTTATGTAAATATTAAAGAGTGTCGGTGAGATTGGCGAGCCCTGCATCACCCCCCGCCCCTGTGGGAAGTATTTTGTTTGTTTGTCTCCAATTTTAACTGCACATTTGTTGTTTGTGTACATTGATTTAATTACATCATATGTTTTTCCCCCTACCCCGCTTTCGATAAGTTTCAGGAATAAACCGTCATGCCAGATGGAATCGAAAGCCTTCTGGAAATCTATAAAGCATGCGTAGATTTTGCTTTTGTTTTGATGAACGTGTTTGTCAATTAGGGTCTGTAGGGTGAAGATATGATCTGATGTTCTATAGTTTGGCAGGAATCCAATTTGGCTTTTACTCAAGACATTGTGCTCCTCAAGGAAGTTTATAAGTCTTTTGTTTATGATACTACAGAATACCTTCCCCAGGTTACTGTTTACACAGATGCCTCGATAGTTATTTGGGTTGGCTTTGTCCCCACTTTTGTATATGGGCGTTATGAGTCCTTTGTTCCAGATATCAGGGAAGTAACCGACACTCAGAACCAAGAAGATGTTTAATAACCTCACTGGGTCAGCAAAGGTTATCAGATGAATATCAGGGAAGATAATTGAATCACAGAGCAGCACATAGGTATTCCCTAGAACAAGTCAAGTACTGCTCTTTAGGATATTGCATGATACCATGTTGTCCCAGAACTAAAGTCACTTGATAGCATTCATACTAAGTGTCTCATATCTTGGCATACTGAAGTCTCATAACCTTGGTCTTGCTCCCTGACAATTACCATACTATCATCCATTCCATGAACCCTGACTGCTTGTGACTGCAGGACCTGAAGACTGCTGTAGCCAGTTAAGACTGTGTATTTCTTCTGCAGGAGAAGAAAGTGCACAATGGCAAAGAACACCAGGCCACTAGAGGAGGACGTACCAACATCACAAGAACAGGAAACAATGGCCATAATTGGCTATCATTTTGGCCTGGCACTTAGATATGGAGATGTGCAAGTCTCTGGGCCATCAGGAGAGGTACGAGTCTCTGGGCCTTCAGTGGGCTCATTAGAACATATTCCTTTTCTTTTTTTAATGTTTTCATGTATTCTTCAATCTCTTCATCACTATTGCTTTCCTTATAAGAAATACACAAAGTAGCTGATGAAGATAGAATGTTGCTCAAACACACCAACGTTAACAGTAATGCTTCCCCTTTCAGTGGCTACAGACCAGGAGACAGCAGAGAACACTGATGAAGAACAAAGCCTTGCAGACCCCTTTGCCTCTGGCAGCACTGAACACCATTCACCCACCTCATCATTATTTCTCTCCTTTGCATACAGCAGCCCAGAGAGAACCACTTGAGGGGGTACAAATAGTTTAGGTGAGGAACTGACGCGTGGTGAGACACAGAGCAAGGGAAGCTAGAGATTGCAAATGTGGAATTGGAATCTGATGTCGTTGAGCAGAGTTGAAAGACTTGTCAGCCCCTGGCTGGATAGTAAAAGGACGATGATCTCAGGAGCCCTCCCATATTAGCAGAGCAATAGACATATATGTAATTTCTGTGTGGCCTCTCCCAAGATGTGCAGCAAATGGCTGGGATAGCAGTGGAGTCCACTAATGTGCTGTGCGTCAAAAGCCAAGAGGGGTCAACTCATTGCACAGCAGCCTGGAGAAAATGGCAGCTGCAGGAGCATCTGCAAACCTTCCCCCACTTCATAAGAGATCTAGGCACATCAGTTACCTCAAGGAATGACGGTGTTGGGGGAATCATCTGGAGAGGTCACTTTCAAATGGATTGCAAAGTATACAGGGCAGCATCTCGAAGGGCCTACAAGATATTTGGTTGACTTTCTCCCAGGGATAAAGGATCTTTCCAATTTCATGAGGTCAGTTCTCCCATTATGGAGAAGCTGGTGTGCGACCCTTAGAGGTTGTGTCCCCCTCACAGAAGCAGCACAGAGGAGCACTCCATCAGCTCTCTGCAAATGTCTTCTATGTTGCAGGACCAGGCTGCCAAGGAGCACATGACAAAGAATCAACCTGTCCCATCCACAGGCAAGGACTTGGGGGCCCTAAGAGGAGGGCCATTTCCATTCCAAGAAGCTCATAATATTATGCAACAGTGACCTACATCTCAGATCCCAGGCCCTAAGATACCATATAGAAGTGTTAAAACAGGGCGCAGAATAACTGGAGTGATTAGAAGGGGTACACACGGTGACTGAACTAAATGAAGTTTTAGTAAATAGTTGTAATAAATCACTAGAATATTTGATGTAAGGACTGTTTGGTGTTTGGTTCTCTTGTATGACAATGGGGAACAGGTAACATTATGACTCAGGATTAGGATATGATATCTAGCTGTGAGGACCAAGGATTTTACATCGACCCTTGAAAGTTTGGTGAGAGGAGGCAGAGCTTTGCTGGACTGAGAATTCCAAATAATAGTGTTCTATTCATCTGTGAAGATGTGCCAACTGAGTCTGTCTCTCAAGTGTCCAGCAGCAGCTGCAGCTGCATCTGCTTCCTATTCCTCATGGGTCCACAACAACAGTGTCATCATCAGGCTCTCAGACATCCTCTGGGATATCTACCATCGGTCCTTTCCCGATTGCAAAATTGTAAAGCACGTAACATGCTATAACAATTTGCGAGTCAATTCTGGGCACATACTGCAAGACACTCCGGACCCAGCTCCAGGTATTCTCAGCTCCCCCCCAACCCAGGCATTTTCCACTTCAGCCCATCCCCCACCCTTGCCAGTTAGTCAGTGCCAATTTGGGGCCTAATATCCACCCCTTAACTATTTTCCACCCTTCCTGCAGTGTCTCTGAAGTACTGCAGCACGGTGGCATAGTGGTTAGCACTGTTGCCTCACAGCGCCAGGGACCCGGGTTCAAATTCGGCCTCGGGTGACTGTCTGTGTGGAGTTTGCACATTCTCCCCGTGTTTGCGTGGGTTTCCTCCGGGTGCTCCGGTTTCCTCCCACAGTCCAAAGATGTGCGGGTTAGGTTGATTGGCCATGATAAAAAAAAAAAAAAAAAAAAATTGGCCCTTAGTGTTAGGGGGAGATTAAATACGTGGGGATAGGGCTTGGGTGGGATGGCTGTCGGTGTAGGGACCGGGTGCTAGGGTTTGGATGATCAGCCATGATCTCGTTGAATGGCGGAGCAGGCTCGAAGGGCCAAATGGCCTACTCCTGCTCCTAGTTTCTATGTTTCTATGTTTCTATTTCCACAGCATGCATGCCTCTGTGTATTTAAATAAACTGGCCCCACAATTTACGATGGGGTCAGTGCCATGACCGCAAGGTGGGCGGAAGTCCCAATCTGTCTCAATTCCAATTGTGTCATCTGAATTTTCTGCCCATTACCTTTAAGAAAAAGAATAACTATATCTTAGCAAATTTATTGAGTTCGCTCAGATAAAAGTTCTACCCTGTGCACTTGTATGTCAGTATATTTTCAGCTTGCCAAGTGGAACTAATAGAAACTAAAGGGCTGTGTGGTGCAATAGACAGTGCATAGGACTTTAGGAAAAATCACTGCTAACCCATGTAAAGCTAGTAGATTCAAGCGCTGTTAGAGTTATGTTAGAGTATCAATAGTTCGGCTTCTAAATTCAAATCATTTTTATTTGTCTCTATCTATATATATACACTAGGCCTCCCTATAATCCTGCCTGTAACTGGATTCCAGTTTATAATAGACCTAAGGAATCTACCTTACTTAATCTTTCTTGTACCCCATTTACTTTACAGGTTTTCTTCTAACAGCAAGAGCACCTTAAGAGGTAAACCTGTGAATTAATGAAAACTATACCAATGCTCTAGTCAGCACCAAAACTTCCCTTTGGAGGGAATTTTGTCAGATTCCTCCGCAGCACTTACGTCGGGTCACCGTCTTGGTTCTAGTCACAAGTAAAATAACTACTCATACTGCTCATACCTCCAAGCAATGTTTAGTTTCCCCATCATCGGCCTGTGTAGGTCTGCCCTGCAATATAAATGTGGCAGATTTGGCAACAGGGGAACTGAACTATAACAAGAACTGCTTCCAATGCAAGTGGTTCTGTAATTTAAGCGGGGTCTATGAGGAAGTCTCTGTAACCAGATACTAAATAGCTATCAGCGAACAATGAGAGGACTCCTGTGGAGACGTGATTAACTGCACTTCTTCTTGAAAACCTTGGCGCAGAAGCTGCCTTTTTCTACAGAAAGTGGTCTCAGATACAAAAAGCTTGCTGGGTGAGGCTGAAAAAAAATGAAATATACAACATTCAGACATCTTGGCAATAGAAGGTTCTCAAAGACAAGGGGATCTGTCCAACTCTTATCATAAAAGGGGCCATCACAGCAATAGGTTCAACAGCAATGCCCTCAAACACAACAAGGAGAAGCAGCACAGCTATAAAAGACAAAAGCCTCAATTTTCTGCTGGACTCCACCCAACTTTGTGGCATTAATCGGGTGAGTGTCAAAAGAAAATGGGATAGAGATCCTTTGTGCCAGTCTCCACCCACTTTAGTGTCCAACCCACTTTGCATCCTAAATTCCGGTGACTGGTGGAAGTGCCTGCCTCAAGTGGCTGGGAATTAAATTTAATTATTTATTTGGGGATGGGGATGACCTGCCCACCCTTTTCTGTAGTTGTGGTATGAAAAACATCAGATCTAAATCACGCCCATGTGAAATGAGTGTCCAGGGTTGCTGAGCAGTGGCAAGTGCAGGAAACGCTATGAAAAGAGCACAGTACAGGTAGACTATCCTTTATCCGAAAACCTCGGGACCAGCCGTGTTTCGGTTTTCGGAAAATTTCAGATTTCGGAAGGTATTTTATAAGACTGGGAAATTTGTCGGGGGTGGGGGTCGGCGGGGGGTCGGGGTCGGCGGGGGGGTCAGGGGTGGGGGTCGGCGGGGGGTCGGGGTCGGCGGGGGGTCGGGTGGGGGTCGGTGGGGGGTCGGGTCGGCGGGGGGTCGGGGGTGGGGGTCGGCGGGGGGTCGGGGTCGGTGGGGGGGGTCGGGGGTCGGGGTGGGATAAAAGAATATCGGACAGGCCGCTGCAGCTATCGGACGGGCCGCTGTATTGTTGGGTTCACTCTCCCGGTATACCTCCTTCACACTGCCCGGCTCGGCCTGCAATCTCCTACCCAGGAGGGAACTCAGTGACCCTCTGCCCTGCTCAGCGTAAGTCGTGCGCCACTCTGGTCATGTCGTGCGCACGACTTACGCTGAACGAAAAAACCTTCGGTTTTTAGAGGGTTTCGGTTTTCGGAAGTTCGTATAAAGGGTAGTCTACCTGTAATGTTAAGGTAAATATATTTCAACCATTTCTTAACTTCTCCTTTTGTAACCTCAGCGCTTGACTCTTTCTGCTAATTGTTGTAAATTATGTTATGCCCCAGCACATTACTGGCACCAGTACATTTCCCCAATGGGAATCCCCCAATGTGAGGTGCTTGAAAGAGAAGGACTAACAAAGGGATGCCATACAGGTCAGGCTGCACAAGAGGAACTCGACATCCACCCACCCATGTTCCGACATCCGCAGACAGGTATAAATGTACTTTACTTTGACCTGCGCCATTATTCACTTTGCCCCTCACAAGCACCAATCCAAAGATATCCCGCCTGGGGAATTGGAGAGTGAGCCAGAGGGGAGTGCACTTGGTGAGACATAGTGCACAATTGAGCAGGAGCAAAAACTGATCGCGCACGAGGAAGAAGATGCTGCTAATCGAAAGAAGGTCACCCCTTGATTAAAGAGCTTAGGTGGTGGGCAAGAGATACAGTCTGCAGCAGCTGAGCATTGCTATTATGAGTTCCATTCTGCCATTAGAGTCATCAAAGAGCACACTTATTAAAATTCTGAAGGCACACTTCAAATGTTTGGATTGGTCTCGGGATGTTCTGCAATATAGTCAGGCTAGGATCTCAAGGATCATGGCGGTAACCCTAGCCTGTGTTTCTCCTCAGTGTCACCTCAGCGTGTAAGTGGCTTACTACTCTCCTGCTTTTGGAGACTCCTGGGATTGAAATAGTCCACATCTCATGGCAGATGGACCTGTACAGGCTGAGCCTTTTGTACAGCTGTATGGGTAACTTGGCCCTGCATTTTGTCTGTCTCATGTACCAGCATCAGAGGGGGCTTAAGGGAGGGCACACATTTGCTGCCATTCAGAGAGACAGCATGATCATTTGTGCTTATTTTTGCCATGCCACTAGTACTGGGCACTACATTCACATGGCCACTGGTTTGCAGGAAAGCAGAACTAATGGTACAAATGTGATCAGTGAAGCACCGTATGATGCTCAACCTCAAACATTTGGAAGCCAGATTACAACAGTGACTATACTTCAAAAGTACTTCATTGGCTGTAAAGTACTTTGGGACATCCTGAGGTCATGAAAGGGGCTATATAAGTGCAAGTTCTTTCTTTCTAGAATAGAGAGCCCTCTCCAGTCTGGCACCCTATTTCAGCAGTCTGAGCATCCATTGACAAAGAACAGACTACTTGTACGGCATCTGTCATCCAGGCTTTTTATTTTACCAGCAAATCCACAAGGAGGTTGAAGTACACATGCATACGCTGTGCAAGTATGAGTATTGAGATCACATGCCCAACAACGCTATCTATTATTCATTTTTTATTCACTAATCAAAAATGCAATTAGCCACATCTGGATTCCCAATTCACCACATGTGGCTAGTGGCTAATGAATTGAACAATGCTGATCGAGTTCACTCTCTAATTCTCCCCAGGTAGATGTCTCTGGGCTGTGCCTGCGAGGGAGACTGAGCACTGGTGTGCACTCGGAAATGCTGACAAGGCCTAGTTCATCTACTTCAGGCACATTTAGAGGAAGAAAAGAGGAAGAGAAGTTACAGTGGTTTGTTGCGGGGTAGAGCTCACATGTTACTTTTAGTAGGTGACATGAGGGTTTAATTATATAGTTGTTGACATGTAATGCAGGGTACAATAGGATGGGAAGGATGAGGATTCAAATGTTAACACAAACTTGCAGTGGGCTCCTACTCTCCTATTTGACAATCTTACACCCTCTATTTCTTAGGGGGGGAGGGGAGAAGGGGGCGTGGGGGGGAGGGGGGGAGAGAGAAGGGGTCATGGTGGGGAGAGAAGGGGGCGTGGGGAGAGAGAGAAGGGGGAGGGGAGAAGAGGGCGTGGGGGGAGAAGTGGGTGGGGGAGGGGAGAAGGGGGTGGGGGGAAGAGAAGGGGCAGGGAGAAGAGAAGGGGCAGGGAGGAGTGGGCATGGGGGGAGAGAAGGGGGCATGGTGGGAAGAGAAAGGGGCTTGGGGGAGAGAGAGAAGTGGGGAGGGGAGAAGGGGCATGGGGGGAGGGGAGAAGGGGGTGGGGGAGAGAAGGGGGCGGGGAGGAGTGGGCGTTGGGTAGAGGGGAGGAGAGAGAAGGGGGCATGGGTGGGGAGATAAGGGGGTGTGGGGGAGAGAGAGAAGGGGAGGGGAGAAGGGGGCGTGGGGGGGAGGGGAGGAGAGAGAAGGGGGCGTGGGTGGGGAGATAAGGGGGTGTGGGGGAGATATAAGGGGAGGGGAGAAGGGGGCATGGGGGGAGGGGAGAAGGGGGTGGGGGAGAAAAGGGGGCATGGGGGTTGAGAGAGAAGGGGAGAGGAGAAGGGGGCGTGGGGGGGAGGGGAGGAGAGATAAGGGGGCGTGGGTGGGGAGATAAGGGGGTGTGGGGGGAGAGATAAGGGGAGGGGAGAAGGGGGCATGGGGGGGAGGGGAGAAGGGGGTGGGGGAGAAAAGGGGGCATGGGGTTGAAAGAGAAGGGGGTGGGGGGAAGAGAAGGGGCGGAGGGAGGAGTGGGCGTTGGGGGGAGGGGGGAGAGAGAAGGGGGTGTGGGGGGAGAGAGAAGGGGTGGGGGGAGGGGAGTAGGGGGCATGGGGGAGAGAGAAGGGGGAGTGGGGGGGAGGGGAGAAAGGGGTGGGGGGAGAGAAAAGGGGTCATGGGGGAGGGGAGGGGAGGGGAGAAGGGGCAGGGAGGAGAAGGGGTGTGGGGGGAGGGGAGAAGAGGGCGTGGGGGAGGGGAGAAGGGGGCGGGGGGAGAGAGGGGAGAAGGGGGCGGGGGGAGAGAAGGGGGTGTGGGAAGGAGGGGAGAAGGGGCGGGGGTGAGAGAGAAGGGGCGGGGGGAGAGAGAAGGGGTCAGGGGAGAGAGAAGGGGCAGTGGATAGAGAAGGGGGCGTGGGGGGAGGGGAGAAGTGGGCGAGCAGCGAGAGGGGAGAAGGGGGCGGGAGAGAGAGAAGGGGGCATGGGGAGTAGGGGAGAAAGGGGCTTGGGGGGAAGGGAGAAGGGTGTGTGGGGGGGAGGGGAGAAGGGGGCAGGGGGAGGGGAGGAGGGGCGGCGGGGGTGTGGGGGGAGAGATTGGCCAGACTGAAGAGCTTCCTCCTCATAGGGAGTGACAGATCAAAGGGTTGAGGCCTACCACCAGTTGCTCTCTCTCTCTTTGGTATTATAGGCTTCTTAATCTTTCAAAAGGAGTAAAAGAGTGAAACTTTTCTTTGGTTACCATGACATGCTGTAAAGCCCAGGTGTCATCATGCAGCATCTTGCATTCCATATGATGCTTTTATTGCAGTGAATACACGTAAATAAAATAATAAAGAGTACTGTGCTGCCTCCTGGGCATTGATGATAAGCAATTCAATGAATGTAAGGTAATGAGAAGATAGGTCATTGCAAGTGGATGACAAGTTTAAGAAAGTGCATTCTTGGAAGGTTCCTGTTACCTAACCAGATCTGGTAAAAGTCATTAAACATCTTTATGCACTACATTGCAAAGAAATACAATTGCTTGGAAATTCTATGGGGATTCTTTGGTGGGAGTCTTGAAGAACACAGAGAAAAAGCATAAACAGCTGAAAATGGCCGTTTGCACCATTCCTATAGAGTTTCCGTCAATTTCTCACCAAAGTTATGTCTGGAAACAAAGAAAACTCAGCAGAATTTCAGCGGCGATGTCTCCCTCTATTTATAGCTGTAAGGATTAATCAGGTTTTTTTAAAAAAAGAACTATAATTCCAAAGTCTGTATTTCTTACAAAATGGCTACAGTAACATAATTTGTACATTTTCTGAATAAAAATCCTTGAATAACTCATCATTACTCAGTTCCTCACAGAGTTAAAGAGGATTTAACTCTCTCAAAGAATGGGATTTTTCACTGTACTATATACTGGACTAATGTTCCACATCACAAGTCCCAGCTGGAGATAACATTAAATGTCATTAAACTGGCTACCTGGATTAGTGCCAACTGACAGAATTGCCATATCACCTGAAGTAAACAACTGAAGATGAAAGCATAGATTTTTCTCTATTCAAAAAATCAATTTTCATCAAACACAGCAAAACAATGACATTCTGATTAGCTCACATTCAGGGCCTGATATGCAAGAGTCTCCAACGAGTAACATTATTACATTCTGAACCAAAATGTAAAAACCTGGTAAATTTCATTAGGGGACTTGGGATGGAAAAATGATGCAATGTTAATTGTTCAGAATTTTGAACTATAACCTAGATTAAGCGAAAATAAAATGCAGTCTTCAATAAAATACTAAAATAGATTTCTTTTAGTTAGTGATACACTCTACAAAAGAACATGTCATACACATCGGTTCCCTAACAAGATGCATTGACAAACCCCTGTGTATCTCTCTGGGGGCTCAAATAAAATGCTTTGTATTATTCTTACATCAAACAGAGAAAAAAACTCATTTACAAATGAATGTACCTTCATTCTGGTTAAATTGCAAAGTGGATCTCATTTACATGTGTTTGTTGCACTGTTAAAGTACCTACCAGTATTCCTCAGCTGGTGTGGGCTGTACTTAGTACCTGCTGCTTACCAGACTGCCTGACACTTGATAACTAGTCAGTCTTGATACAGAATCCAAAGCTGGGGTTTATACAGGAGTATTCAGTATAGACCTATCACATAAAATAAATAGTACTTAAATCTGTGAGAGAAGGTGAGAGAAAATAGACTGTGAGGTTGATTTTAACCCTAAGCAGGTTTTGGGTGGGTGGGGGCGTGGTGAGTGCAAAATGCACTCTCTGGCCTAAGTTTCAGGCCCGGGTAGTTTAACTTCCAGCATTCATTTAAATGCTGTCGGTTCACTCCCCGCCTGGAACGGCGGGGGCGGGGGCGGGGGTAGTGGGGGGGTGGCGTGGTTGGGGGTGGCAGGGAAGAGGGTGCAGAGCAGCCACCGACTGGAAAAGATCGGGTTGCCCTTAGCCGCCTGTCGGCTTACAGGTATGTGGTGGGGAGGGAGTTTTGAGAGGATCTTGTGGGAAGGGAGGAGGGAGTCCAGGGCAAGAGAGCCTGAGACTTTCCTTGTGGGACCCAGCGGAGCGTTCCTGCTCCTCCTGCGCCACATCAAAAAGTTTTATAAATACTCTTCTGTCTACTGTACACCTGCAGACCTGCTTCAGCCTGGTGGATAAGTCGCTCAGGCCTCAGTTAAAATACAATTGAGGTCCTATTGACATAATAGGACACTGATTTGCATAAATTCCTGAGGCCCCCACTTACTTTAGCTAGACAACTCATCTGCCTGCAGAATCTCGCAGGTTAACTTCGGAAATGATCAGAAAGTGTTAAGTTTTGAACAGGTAAGTAATCTGCTCGTTTTTAACTGCCCATCCTTCCGGTTTCCATCGGGCGGGTAGGGCTAATCAAATTATATGTATCACATTATAAATGAGTCAGAGATTTAGTCTGACTGTGACTTGTCCTTCACACATCTTGCGGTTCGTAATGGGGATTGTTACTACTGTACATGGCTATGAAATTATTAAAATTATTAAACATCAAGTATGCAACAGGAAAAGACATTTCGTCTATCAAACTATTTCCTTCCACAGGCCAGGTAAAAACTGCTTCAGTATGGATTCTACCATTTAATCTCCTAAGGATAGGTTGAAAATGTTCTCTTTTATCTTAAAAGTAAATCAAGCAAAACTCCAAAATACTTTCTAAACTTACATCCAACATTAAAAATCCCTAGCATAACATTCCCATGGTCCAAGCAGGGCAAGACTCAATCGGCTGCAAAGAGCATTTAATCACATATCTGTCTCCGCTTAAAATTATACGGCTAGAATTTCCGCTTTGGGCGCAATCAGAAAATTGCGCCCAAAATGGGCTTGAAATTGTGCTGGTTAGGTTAAGCTTCCAGCATCTGCTAAAATTAATTTGCATAATCACAAACGTAAAATCTTCCATGAACCAGCGCAATCGGCCAGCGTAATAGAACGGAATTGTTTCTTTTCTTTCCCATTAAAAATGTTTCCTTCATGTATTTAAGAGTGGTAACCTGGTGCAATTTTATTAATACAGCTGAAAATGGGTTTTTCACCAAAAATAACCATTTTTAATAAGGGTGTTCAATCCGCCACCTGTGAGTTACCTGATTTAAAATCACTGAAAATAACTTTAAAAAACTATACTGAACCATTTAATAGTTTCATTGGTGTACACTAGTCAGTTTCATAGTAAATACATTTTTAGATACAAATTTTTTTTTAATGTGCCTACTAGTGTCTGTACACCTAAGAAAATGAACGCAATTTGAAGAGCCTTCCCGAACGAGCACAATCGGCAGAATCTCGCAATTTTGACCTGGGCTGTGGCCAGTTTTGTGGGTGGGGCCTGATTCAGGTGAATTGAATCTTGAACCAGTGTAAAAGTTCATGGAAAACACAATCATCAGTGGTTTTGAGCCTAGCACATATACGTTTAAAATTCGCCGATCATTTGCGCTGGTTCGGCCGATTCCACCCAGATTGTGCTGGTATCTGGGAGCAAAACTAACAGAAACAAGCAGAAACTTCCTCCCACAAGCTTTAGTGCCACTTCTAACCAGATAACAATGTACCGTTGTTTAAAAAGGGAGAACGGGATAGATCGAGTAACTACAGGCCAGTCAGCCTATTGGAAAAAATTATGAGAGACAGTATTAATCGTCATTTAGAAAGTCACGGATTAATCAAGGAGAGTCAGCATGGATTTGTTAGGGGAAGGTCGTGTCTGCCTAACTTGATTGAATTCTTTGAGGAGGTAATAAGGATGGTCGATGAGGGCAGTGCATTTGATGTAGTCTAATTGGATTTTAGCAAGGCTTTTGACAAGGTCCCACATGGCAGACTGGTCAGCAAAGTAAAATCCCATGGCATCCAAGGCAAAGTGGCAAGTTGGATCCAAAATTGGCTCAGTGGCAGGAAGCAAAGGGTAATGGTCGACTGGTGTTTTTGTGACTGGAAGGCTGTTTCCAATGGGGTTCTGCAGGGCTCAGTACTAGGTCCCTTGCTTTTTGTGGTATATATCAATGATTTACACTTCAGTGTTGGGGGCATGATTAAGAAGTTTGCAGATGATACAAAAATTGGCCGTGTGGTTGATAGCGAGGAAGAAAGCTGTAGACTGCAGGAAGATATCAATGGACTAGTCAGGTGGGCAGAAAAATGGCAAATGAAATTCAATCCTGAGAATTGTGAGGTAATGCATTTGGGGAAGGCTAACAAGGCCAGGAAATACACAATAAATGGTAGGATACTGAGAAGTGTGGAGGAACCAAGGGACCTTGGAGTGCATGTCCACAGATCTCTGAAGGTAGCAGGACAGGTAGATGAGATGGTTAAGAAGGCATACGGGATACTTCCCTTTATTAGCCGAGGCATAGAATATAAGAGCAGTGAGGTTATGCTTGAACTGTATAAAACACTAGTTAGGCCACAGCTAGAGTACTGGGTACAGTTCCGATCACCACATTCCAGGAAAGATGTGCTTGCACTAGAGAGGGTACAGAGGAGATTTACGAGGATGTTGCCAGGACTGGAGAATTTTAGCCAGGAGGAAAGATTGGATAGGTTGGGGTGGTTTTCTTTGGAACAGAGGAGGCTGAGGGGAGACTTAACTGAGGTGTATAAAATTATGAGGAGCCTAGATAGAGTGGATAGGAAGGACCTATTTCCCTTAGCAGAGAGGTCAATAACCAGGTGGCATAGATTTAAAGTAATTGGTAGAAGGAATAGGGGGGAGTTGAGGAGAACTTTTTTCACCCAGAGGGTGGTGGGGGTCTGGAACTCACTGCCTGAAAGGGTGGTAGAGGCAGAAACCCTCATCACATTTAAAAAGTACTTGGATATGCACTTGAAGTGCTGTAACCTATAGGGCAACGGACCAAGAGCTAGAAAGTGGAATTAGGCTGGATAGCTCTTTTTCGGACGGCACAGACACAATGGGCCGAATGGTCTCCTTCTGTGCTGTAAATTTCTATGATTCTATGATTCTATGATATACATCCAGCTCTTTTAAAGCTATTAATCAGTGCTGTCTATCCAACATATCAACTAAATCTATGGGTCAAAATATCTTCTAATCTCAAATTTTACTTTGTTAATTTTATACACAAGTCCTCTGGTCCTGTGTTCGCAATCCAAATTAAATAACCCTACTTACATCTACATCATCTATTCCCTTTAGTATTTTCCTCCTAAACTTTTCTCTAATGAGAACACGTTCAGTTACATAAATTTATTAACAACCAGGAGCCCTATGTCTTATAATTACTCTTGTTACTATCTCTGAACCTTCTCCAATCGACTAATGCCCTGTTGGAGGTAGTGTATCAAAACTAGACATAATAAGGACAATTTTCTGAGTTAGCATTCCCAGTGGGGAGTCTTGTCTTTCTGCAGCAATTATTGAAAATTCGGGCACACGTTGTGCATGATTTTCCAGCCATTATTTTAAAAAGTGAAAATATTTCAGAAGCTATGAAATTATCCCAATTTTCCAAATGTGGCTTTACACCATGATTCGTGCAGGATTAGGATCATTTCTTTTGATTTGCAGTCAAATGCTTTCCAGATATCATATCTAATTAGTTTCCAGTCGACTGCATTTCAACATACCACTGGTAATAAGTTAAGCTCCAATCATAGCGCATTAACAATGGTCAGTTGCAGCTACCTTAATAATCTGGATATATTGGCAATGCCACCTGTGGCCCACTGGAAGTCAAATGTCACAATCACTTCCACTGAGACTGGCAAGGCCGTGCCAGCCTCCAGCATGGCTCTAAGTCAGCCTGGGGCAGGTCATATATCGCAATCAAACTCCCTGCTGAACCTGTCTCTGTGTTCACTGCAGCTAGGGGTCAAATTAAAAAACAGAACCTCAAGGGTAATAATCTCTGGGTTATTACCTGAGCCACGAGCGAATTTGGCTAGGATAAATAAAATTAAAGAGTTAAATGCATGGCTCAAAGACTGGTGTGGGAGAAATGGGTTTTGCTTCTTGGGACACTGGCACCAGTACTGGGACAGGAGGGAGCTGTTCTGTTGGGACGGACTCCACTTGGCCAGTGCTGGGACTAGAGTCCTGGTGAATCATATAACTAGGGCTGTAGAGAGGGCTTTAAACTAATTAGTGGGGGGGAGGTTTCTAGAGAGCAAATAATAGAAATGACAACAGAGAAGGTCATAGACTTAGGTAGCAGTGGGGGAATTAAAAAACAGAATGTGTCAGGAAGGGACAGAAGGTATGGAGTAAAAAGTAAAGTAATAAAAAGGGAAAAAACAGGAACTAAGTGTTACAAAACATATTTGAAAGTTCTTTATCTGAATGCACGTAGCATTCGTAACAAAATGAATGAGTTAACGGCACAAATAATGACATATGGGTATGATCTTGTGGCCATTACAGAAACATGGCTGCAGGGTGACCATGACTGGGAATTAAACATACCAGGTTATTTAACAATCAGGAAGGACAGGCAGGAAGGGAGAGGAGGTGGGGTGGCTATGTTAATAAAGGAAGGAATCACTATAATACAGAGAAATGATATTGGGTCAAAGGAGCAGGATAGTGAAACAGTTTGGGTGGAGGTAAGGAATAATAAGGGGAAAAAAACACTAGTGGGTGTAGTCTATAGGCCTCCGAACAGTTGCAACTCTGTTGGACGGAGTATTAATCAGGAAATAGTTGAGGCTTGTAATAAGGGAACAGCTATAATTATGGGGGATTTTAATTATCATATTAACTGGACAAATCAAATTGGGCAGAGCAGCCTTGAGGAAGAGTTCATTGAGTGTATTAGGGATGGGTTTCTTGAGCAGTATGTAACTGAACCGACCAGGGGGCAAGCAACCTTAGATCTGGTCCTGTGTAATGAGACGGGATTAATTAAAAATGTCCTAGTAAAGGATCCCCTTGGAATGAGTGACCATAACATGGTTGAATTCCATATTCAATTAGAGGGTGAGAAGGTTGGATCTCAAACAAGCGTGCTGAGCTTGAATAAAGGAGACTATGAAGGTATGAGAGCGGAATTAATTAGAGTGGACTGGGAAAATAGATTAAAGGGTAAGACGGTACATGACCAGTGGTGTACATTTAAGGAGTTATTTTACAACTTCCAAAAAAAATATATTCCACTGAGGAAAAAAGGGTGTAAAAGAAAAGATAGCCATCCGTGGCTAAGTAAAGTAATTAAGGATAGTATCCGACTAAAAACAAGGGCATATAAGGTAGCCAAATCTAGTGGGAGGATGGAAGATTGGGAAGTCTTTAAAAGACAGCAAAAAATAACAAAAAGATTGATTAAGAAAGGGAAGATAGATTATGAAAGTAAATTAGCAAAAAATATAAAAACAGACAGCAAAAGTTTCTATAGTTATATAAAAAGAAAAAGGGTGGCTAAAGTAAATGTTGGTCCCTTAGAGGATGAGACCGGGAAATTAATGGTGGGAAACATGGAGATGGCAAAAACACTGAACAATTATTTTGTATCAGTCTTTACAGTAGAGGACACTAAGAATATCCCAACACTGGACAAACAGGGGGCTCTAGGGGGGGAGGAACTAAATACAATTAAAATCACGAAGGAAGTGGTACTTGGTAAAATAATGGGACTCAAGGCGGATAAATCCCCTGGACCTGATGGGAAGTAGCGGTAGGGATTGTGGATGCATTGGTAATAATTTTCCAAAACTCACTGGACTCAGCAAAGGTCCCGGCAGATTGGAAAACTGCTAATGTAACACCCTTATTTAAAAAGGGTAGTAGGCAGAAGGCTGGAAACTATAGACCTGTTAGCCTAACATCTGTGGTTGGTAAAATGTTAGAGTCCATTATTAAGGAGACAGTAACGGGACATTTGGATAAACATAATTTAATAGGGCAAACTCAGCATGGTTTCATGAAGGGGAAGTCATGTTTAACAAATTTGCTTGAGTTTTTTGAGGAAGTAACATACAGGGTGGATAAAGGGGAACCAGTGGACGTAGTGTATTTAGACTTCCAAAAGCCATTTGACAAGGTGCCACACAAAAGATTATTGCTCAAGATAAAAAATCACGGGATTGGGGGTAATATTCTGGCGTGGGTGGAGGATTGGCTCTCTAACAGAAAGCAGAGAGTTGGGATAAATGGTTCGTTCTCAGATTGGCAACCAGTAACTAGTGGTGTTCCGCAGGGGTCAGTGCTGGGTCCCCAACTCTTTACAATCTATATTAATGATTTGGAGGAGGGGACCGAGTGTAACATATCAAAGTTTGCAGATGATACAAAGATGGGACGGAAAGTAGTCAGTGAGGAGGACATAAAAAACCTGCAAAGGGACATAGACAGGCTAAGTAAGTGGGCAGAGATTTGGCAGATGGAATACAATACTGGAAAGTGTGAGGTTATGCACTTTGGCAGGAAAAATCATAGAGCAAGTTATTATCTTAATGGCAAGAAACTGGAAAGTACTGTAGTACAAAGGGATCTGGGGGTCCTGGTGCACGAAACTCAAAAAGTTAGTATGCAGGTGCAGCAAGTGATTAAGAAGGCCAATGGAATGTTGGCTTTTATTGCTAGGGGGTTGGAATATAAAAACAGGGAGGTATTGCTGCAGTTGTACAAAGTATTGGTGAGGCCGCACCTGGAATACTGCATACAGTTTTGGTGTCCATACTTAAGAAAAGACATACTTGCTCTCGAGTCAGTACAAAGAAGGTTCACTCGGTTAATCCCGGGGATGAGGGGGTGGTCATATGAGGAGAGGTTGAGTAGATTGGGACTCTACTCATTGGAGTTCAGAAGAATGAGAGGCGATCTTATTGAAACATAT
Source organism: Somniosus microcephalus (assembly GCF_052327205.1). Taxonomy (NCBI): domain Eukaryota; kingdom Metazoa; phylum Chordata; class Chondrichthyes; order Squaliformes; family Somniosidae; genus Somniosus; species Somniosus microcephalus. Next base: position 164,485,038 of record NC_140995.1, on the reverse strand, counting down.
AAGATTGTGAAGGGGCTTGATCGGGTGGATGCGGTGAGGATGTTCCCAATGATGGGTGAAACTAGAACTAGGGGGCATAATCTTAAAATAAGGGGCTGCTCATTCAAAACTGAGATGAGGAGAAACTTCTTCACTCAGAGGGTGGTAGGTTTGTGGAATTTGCTGCCCCAGAAAGTTGTGGAAGCTACATCATTAAATAAATTTAAAACAGAAATAGATAGTTTCCTAGAAGTAAAGGGAATTAAGGGTTACGGGGAGCGGGCAGGAAATTGGACATGAGTCTAGGTTCGGAATGGTCATGGCCCTGTGGGTAGTGGAGTGGGCCCAGGGGCCGTGTAGCCTTGTTCTGCTCCTACTGTGTTCTAATTCTGTTAGATTTCAGGAGATGGTTTTATTCCTGTTCCTGGCTGGGGTGGAGATCGCCTTTACAGAAGGTAAGTACTGTAGAAAATATAGGGACAGAGTGATCTCCTGGAAGAATTTCGATCGCCTCGACGGGTCGGAGAGGAATTTCCCAGATTTTTTTCTCCCAAATTGGCCATTGGGTCTTTATCTGGTTTTTCGCCTCTCCCGGGAGATCACATGGGTTCGGGTGGATGCAGAGTGATAGAAGATTTGAGGTTAGGATCAGATCAGCCATGATCTTATTGAATGGTGGAGCAGGCTCGAGGGGCCGATTGGCCTACTCCTGCTCCTATTTCTTATGTTCTTATGTTCTTATGTTCTTATGTTCACTACTCCACTGTAAGGTCCAGGTAACTTCTGTGAGGATTGGAAATGCGGCCATCAGTGCCTTCTTTCTCCTGTGATGTCTGAGCTCCCTGGCATCAGCGTGTGTCAGCCATGGCTCAGTTGGTAACACCCTAATGCAGCAACCAATTTGTGCACAACCAGGTCCCACAAACAGCAATGAAATAAATGGTCAGATAATCTGGGGGTTTTTTAGGTGTTGTTTAAGAAAAAAGGCATTCTGCATACAGGGATATTGTCTATCCAAGCACCCCGGATTCCCCAATACAAGCTTCCTTCCAGTACACCCAGGGGAATAACAAGTCCTTACAAAAATTCACAATCCAAAGACCCAGTAAGATACCGAACAATTGCAAACAACTTGCTGCAGATTACTTTAAGAGACTGCCCTGTTCCAGCACAGTTTTCAAAGAAGGGTCCAACCCGAAACGTCAACTCAAATTTCTCTCCACGGATGTTGCCTGACCTGCTGAGTTTTTCCAGCTTTTTCTGTTGTTATTTCAGTTTTCACATGTTGTGCTTGTTGGATCCGTGTGTTAATGGAGACACGGAATGCAGGAGTTGATTTAACAAGTGTTTACTGAACAAAGTCTGGAGGTGAACTAACAACACAAGACGCTACACAGGCTTATGTACCCGAGTGGTCACTACTGGTACTACAGTATACAAGGGCTTCAAAAACATAGTTCCTCTTAAAGGTACATACACTACAGCGCTTTTATATAGGGGCAGTCTACAGGTGCTGCTGAAGAAGCCTTTGGTGAATTGGATGTAAAGGAATGAGTGTGGAAAGGAGTTAGGGACAAGGAGGTGGGCTTTCTGGAACAGTTGATTTAATCGGGCTGCCAACAGCAGTCAGGTCAGCAGAAGTCAGATTGAAACTACCTGTATGAGTGAGGTTAATAAGGGCAAAGCAGCCACATCCCTTCAATATCCACACTGTTTATACAGTGCAAAAATACTGCTCCTGCTGATGTTCCTCTTCCTTCATGTGAGTAACCCCCATTCGAAATGGGTGTGCGTGACATACTTATTGGGACCAAATTTCTTTGGTCATTCTGCCAGCCTCCTACCAAAACTCCATCAGAAGCCTGGCAGAAGTCTGACTCAGTAAACTGTCAGAAGTCGAATACGACAGCCTCCAAAGCCAATTGGGAAATCCCTCAGAGCCTTGTAGGGAACAGAGTCTCCACCCACACTTTACAAGGCTAGCCATGTCTAAAAGGAGAGGCCAGGGTCCATAATTCCCTTCACTGGGAGTTCCCGCATCCCTCGCCCATAAATAACCCAGAGGTTGGTATGTGTTAGATCCGTGGTTCAGTGGATAAATAATCACACGGATGCTGTTCATTAACAAATAACAGGTCTTTACTGGAGGAGGGTAATCTCTAGACTGGGGTACAGAGGCATGCGCACAGCTTATATACCGGTGAGGTCACTGCCGGTACTACAGTATACAGGAGCTGTAAAAAGGAGTTCTGACTTAAAGGCACATACATTACAATTCCTCCCTTTTTAGATTAATAATACCCCCTTAATATTCAAATAACAATTACATTTTTACATGTACATTCAATAACAAAAGTCCATTTATAGATTCAGTCTTTGGGGCGGCTTCCTGACCCTTTTGGGATAGCACCTTTCCAGAGGTTCTTGTTCTTGGTGCAGAGGCGATTCTGACCCCTTTTCATCGGGTAGTTCATCGGGTTCCACTGCTACTGGGTCTGAAGTAGATGCTACCGGTATGTCGGGTTCATCCCCAGGTACTCGAGACATGGGGTTGACGCATTCCTGTGATGCTAAGATCTGATCGACGTGGCGTCTCACAATGTTCTCCCCGACATCCACTGTGTACATTAATGGCCCCTGCCTTGTACATATCGTTCCGGGTTGCCACTTCTCTGTTCGATAGTCCCGGGCCAAGACTGGTTGCCCTACATTGAAGCTCCTTGTCGGCTTCTCGTTGATGTGCTGGAGTTGTTTGTCCTCAACATTCCTTCGCACATTTGGTCTGAGCAAGTCCAGACGAGATCTCAACCTTCGGTTAAAGAACATCATGGCCGGGGTCTGGTTGGTAACTGCATGTGTCACATTTCGGTAGGCTAATAAGAAATTGTCCAGCTTATGCTGTAGTGGAATTTCCTCATCGCACATGGCCTTTATCGCCTTCTTAAAGGTTTGTACGAACCTCTCAGCCAATCCATTGGTGGCTGGATGATACGGGGCGGATGTGTAATGCTTTACCCCATTCCTTTTCATGAATTTTTGGAACTCGTCGGACACAAACTGTGGTCCATTATCAGAGCAGATCTGCTCTGGCAACCCGTTTCTGGCAAATATGGTCCGTAGGACTGCAATCGTTTTCTCTGTAGTGGTTGAAGACATCTTTATCACCTCAGGCCACTTTGAATGAGCATCCACTGCTATTAAGAACATTGAGTCCATGAATGGACCAGCTAAATCAATGTGCACCCATTGCCATGGAGAGGAGGGCCACTCCCATGGGTGTAGAGGGGCATGTGGTGGTGCATTTTGGACCTTCTGGCATCCTAAGCAACTCTTCGTTAGGTCTTCGATTTGTTGATCGATTCCCGGCCACCACACATAAACCCTAGCAAGGCTTTTCATTTTCACTCCCCCCAGATGACCTTCATGTAGCTCATTTAGCACTCTCTCCCTTAACTTGGGTGGAATCACCACTCTGGATCCACACATCACTGTCCCCTGGCATACTGACAGCTGTTCTCTTCTGGATGAGAATGCTGGCAACAGTGAGTCACCATGTGTTGGCCATCCCCTCACTGTCAATTCATATACCCATGACAGCGTCGGATCATTGCGGGTCTCCTTCTCTATATCCGCGTTTGTTACTGGCAATCGTTCAATTATCGACGAATAAAATATCTCGATAGGGTCCACTGCTGATGCTTCCTCCACCGTAGACAGTGGCAGGTGCGATAGCCCATCAGCGTTCCCATGCTGTTTCGTGCCTTTATATTCTATTTCATATTGATTCGCCCCTAGAAACAGGGACCATCTTTGTAACCGCTGTGCAGTCATTACTGGCACGCCCTTCTTAGGATTAAAGATGAAGACAAGTGGTTGGTGGTCAGTCAGCAAGGTGAACTTCTGCCCATGCAGATAGTGGTTGAATTATTTTACTCCCCATACTAGGCTGAGGGCCTCCCTGTCAATCTGGGCGTAGTTGTGCTCGGTTGAGGTTAGTGACCGAGACGCAAAGGCTACTGGCCTCTCCAACCCGTCTGGGAATTTGTGCGACAGCACCGCTCCAATGCCTTAGGGTGATGCATCACATGCCAAACGAATTGGTAGTGCTGGGTTGAAATGGGCCAACACCTCTTTTGATGTGATCAATTCTTTACACTTCTGGAAAGCTCGTCTACGTTCATCATCCCACTTCCATGGTACCCCTGTTTGCAGTAGGGTGTTCAGCGGGTGTAATACCGTAGACAAATTTGGTAAGAACTTGTGGTAATAGTTTACCAGCCCGAGGAACGACCTCAGTTGTGACACATTTTCCGGTGCTGGAGCCTTGACTACTGCCTCAACCTTGTCAGGGGACTTATGTAACCCCTCTTCATCGATGACGTGGCCGCAATACGAGATTGGTTTCTGGGAAAACTCGCACTTGTGGCGATTAGCTCGTAGCCCATATTCCTTTAATCTGGCGAGCACCTTCTCCAAGTTAGCGAGGTGATCACCGTCATTTTCGCCCGTGACCAAGATGTCGCCCAAATAACACTGGGTTCCTGGAATCCCTTGCAGGACCTGATCCATCGCCCTTTGCCAGATAGCCGGAGCCGAGGCTACTCCAAACACCAGCCGGTTGTATTGATAGAGACATTTATGGGTGTTGATCGTAAGGTAATGTTTCGAAGCTTCTTCTACCTCCATTTGCAAGTACGCCTGGGCTAGATCAATTTTGGTGAAGCGTTTACCACCAGATAGCGAGGCGAAAATATCCTCAATTCGTGGAAGCAGATATTGCACCATGTGAAGGACTGGGTTCACTGTCACCTTAAAATCCCCACAGATGCGGACCTTCTTTGGTTCCCCAGGCGTATTACTCAACGACCTCTTCATTACAGGAACGATGGGTGTAGTCCACTCGCTCCAGTCCACTTTGGACAGTGCTCCTGAACGTTCCAACACTTCCAGCTCTGCTTTAACCGCTGGTCTGATCGCATAAGGCACTGGTCTGGCCTTCAGAAACTTTGGGCTTGCATTTTCCTCTATTTTAATTGTTGCTGTTATTCCTTTTAGTGTTCCTAGTCCCTCCTGGAACACTTCTTTTGCGTCAGTTAGCATTTTTGACAGTCGTCCAGGTGTGACGTCGTCATCCTTTTTGGCCTCAACCTTCAGTGCCTGTATGGAATGCCAATCTAATTGTATCTTTCGGATCCATTCACGTCCTAGCAGTGGTGGTCCTCCATTTGGCAATACATATATATCCATTTTAGGTATTTCCTGACCTTTATATGTCACTTTCACCCTTATTTTCCCTTTGGGGTAGACTTTTTGCCCCGTATACGGCTTCAAGACAATCTCTGTAGCTTTCAAGGGTATGTGTGAAAATAGCCGCTTGTAGTCTCTTTGATTTATGACTGTTAGAGCTGACCCTGTGTCCAATTCCATTTCCACTTGGGCTCCGTCTATCTTGAGTGTAACCCAGATAGTCTGGTGATCCTCCATTTCGGTTACATTATGTAGTTTCAGACAACCCAGCTCCTTGCTTCCGGAGTCTGTGTCACTTTTCTGTTCGTCTGAACCACTGTCCATCACCTAGTGTACCTTTTTGTACTTCTCCTGTGGAGATTTCTTACTGTTGGTTTTCTTCCCAGACCTGCAGACTCTTGCTATGTGTCCTGCTTTTCCACACTGTCTGCACACTTGGTCCTTGAACCAACAATCTTTCTGGTCATGTGTTGTTCTGCCGCAGCGATAGCACTTCCCTGTTCCATAGGTCATTTCGTTGGTGCCATATTCCTGTGGTCTCCGTTGTATCTCTGCAGCGCCCCTTGTGGCTGCTTCGTGTGATACTGCCATACTGAAAGCTTTGTCCAGCGTAAGGTCCTTTTCTGATAGAAGCCGTTTCTGGGTTCCTTCACTTTGTAGCCCACACACAAACTTGTCCCTTAACGTGTCTGCTAGTCCCGCTCCAAACTGGCAGTATTTCGATAGCTTGCGCAGTTCCGTTAGGTACTCAGCATTGCTTTCATCTTTGTGTTGGTTCCTTTTATGGAACTTAAATCATTCTGCTATCAGCAGCGGTGTGGGGTTTACGTGGTCCTGTAGGATTTCTACTATGCTTTCAAAATTCTTGTTTACCGGCTTCTCTGGGGTTATTAAATTTCGCAGTAACCCATAAGTTTTTGCACCCATGGAATTTAACAGAACCAGTGCTTTATTAGCATCTGGCACTTCATTCGCCCTGCAGTACACCTCAATACGTTCCACATATGTCGCCCAATCTTTGACTTCATTGTCGAACGTAGAGATACTGCCACTCTTCGGCATCCTTGGTTGTGCGTTAACTATCACTAATGGTGCCTCCCGCGCTTCCCCTTCTTCTCCGCTGGCACAAAATGGCATCTCCCGCGCTTTCCTTCCTTCCCGCGCTCGCCCGTCTTCTCCGCTGCGGCTTCGCAAAATGGCGTCTCCCGTGCTCTTCCTTCTTCTCCGCGGCTCAATGGCGCCTCCCGCGCTCTCCCTGCTTCTCCACGGCTCAATGGCGTCTCCCCTTGCTTCGCCCCCACAGACCCTGATCAGCCCGTGATTCCTGGCTGTGCTCTGCGTGTTCTTCTCTTGATATTTGTTGACGCCGCTCAGTCTAGAACCCGTCTGTTTCTTACCCTCTCTCTCTCCGGTTTGCAGTATTTTTCCTCGACGCCGCTCAGTGATCAACCCCCGGCTGCGCCCTGCTCTCTTCACCCTCTTTCTTACCCCGTCGATGCTGCTCGGCTCTCTCTCTCTGCCGTCAGTTGGCTCCAGCCGCCGCTGCTTGGGAAGGGTCTGCTCTGGACCTGTCGTCGGTCTCTTACTGCTCGTTGTGGCTGGGGAACCAAGCCCGGCTCTCCACAACCTCCCCAGCGAAGTTGGATCTCTACCTGACTGCTGGGCGGTTGCTCGCGGTCGACGCCCATGTTCCTGGACTCGACTATTTTTTTTTTTTATGTTGCAGCTAGATTCGAATCGACACTCGTCGCCACTGTTAGATCCGTGGTTCAGTGGATAAATAATCACACGGATGCTGTTCATTAACAAATAACAGGTCTTTACTGGAGGAGGGTAATCTCTAGACTGGGGTACAGAGGCATGCGCACAGCTTATATACCGGTGTGGTCACTGCCGGTACTACAGTATACAGGAGCTGTAAAAAGTAGTTCTGACTTAAAGGCACATACACGACAGTATGCCACGTCAGATTATGTATACTGGTCTCCAGAAAGGCAGAAGTGAGCCCCACATTGGGGGTCCAGGCCAAGGAAACAGCCTAGACCTCTAAAAATAAGTGTTAGTGTTGGCCCGACACCGATGGATGGGACAGAATGGGGTCTCAGGGTGGGAGTTGGGGTGGGGGGATGCGACTTGGACTCCACCTCCAGCTACAGATAACTGGAAGGCGGCAGAGTTTCTGGCGGGTTACCGTAACCTGCCCGTAGTGCAGCAAGCACCTGGCAGCAAATGAGATGCCCTCCCACTGACCCCACAGACTCCAGTGGTGGAAGCACAATCGCAGCAGTCTCTCAGCCGCTTTGTTTCTATTCCATCCTGAACATATTTTGTAGCATCGGCCTTTAACAAGGGCTTCACACTCCATAACATGCAAGTGTTTTTTTTTCACTGCTCTCCTTACACCCATTTCAGGCTGTAAGCAAAACTGAGACTAATGGTAATAAAAGAAAAGTCCAGTTTAACACAAAAAGAATAAAATTCCTCTTTTTTTCTAAATGAGCATATTGGTGAAAACACATCTGCTTACAAACTTGTAACAGTCCTCAGGTGTTACTAAAATGCCAGTACTATTAACAAATAAAGAAATGACCAAAAATATTCTTAGAATGAAAATAAGAGTAATTAATCACAACTCAAATATTTATTCAATAGATTTATAGAAGGATGTATCCAACATTGCTTATTGGTTGCAAAGTTGAAGCAGTGGAAGATGTCTAAAATGGCAGAATAATAAATTGAAGTAATTTAATGATGTTGCTACAATAGGGGATGGACTCTCCAGCAAGCACTCTCAAAACAGAGTTAAGTACCGCCAGCTGCTACGATAAATGTATTACATTTCACATGGGCTTCCTTTTTTGGAAGCTCATGATAGGGGTACGAGTTGCTCAACCAATTATCCAGTTCAGAACTTGGTTACATCGTGTTTGCAGAAAACAATGTTCAGAGGAAACCCAGTCTAAGTAACTGTATTTATTCAAATATTACCACTCTGCAGAAGAAATCGTTATTTTTACAATTGCAAATATGTAGGGAAAGTAAACTAGCAACCTCAAAGCATCGTATTATTGTGACACTGGCAGATGAACGATGTCGCAGAACAAAATGCGTATTACACGCAAAAATTTGCTGAAGCTGCCTTTTACTCTCCCGTGGTTCTAAGAGGCAATAATAACGTAAAATGTTACAGTCCTGCAGTCACATTCAGTACTCAGTGATTTAAGCAGCCTTAAATCCCTGAGTGCTGTTTTCTGACCTGTGACTGTTAATCTACACCTGTCACAAGGTGATTAGCGACTGGTTTCATCCTCACCTTGTGGAATACCTCTAGGAGTTTCTGAATTGTTGGCTCCATTATCTGAAACATGAACTGCCTCTACTGACACATCCATCATCGCCTCTTGCTTGTGCGGATTGTGGATCATGCCTCAGAACAAAAGCCGCAGGCGTGCTGGAAGTCAGCAACCTGGCCTTAATCCCTACAGTACATTTTCACCGAGAATACAAAACCACCCAAGTAGGCCGTCTTTATTTTGAGGTAAGGTGGCAGAGCTATTGTTGGAATTGAAGTTGTTGAAAATCTTGGCCATAATTTTTATTTCAGCTTCATTAGTTTCCTGACTCTGAGTCATTTATATGTTTTCTTTTGCCTCAGATTTACAGCATCAAAGCAACCTTGCTTCCTTTCGGTGCTAATAGATTTAAGGCAATAATTCTATCAGAACAGTCATTGTCTTGGAAACTTCAGCAAAGTCTGCTATATGTATACTTTTAAGAGAAATTTATTGGTCTGGCAGGAAGTTGTTCTTGTCCAGCATTCTGAAGCATGTGCTAACTGAGAATGAAATAAAATGACCTGCTTTTTGACACTCCAATGTGAAACTTTATATTAAAAGTTGAAAATATGCAGATAATGTGTCATTTTAAAAAGCTTTTAATTTCTTTATTAAAGACCAGAACCCTGACATTCCTGGCAGGCTGCAGACCCGCTGGAAGTGCAGATTTACCCCACTAGTCGTTCACCTTGTCCTAAATCAATGGGACAGGGTCGTTAATTTAAGGGGGGCAGGCAACCGCAACATTTACCCCATTCCCTGGGTGTCGCCCTGTGGGAAGTCAGGAAATTCTTCTTTCGGATGGTAGTAGCAAAGCAAATTAAATGTCAATATCTAAGTCGGATGCCGATGTATGGCAAATACACCTGCATCATGCTTGTGTACTGTACATTGGCCATATAAATACTGTGGCTACAAGAGCAGGCCAGAGGCTGGTTATTCTGTGGTGAGTGTCTCCCCTCCTGACTCCCCAAAGCCTTTCCACCATCTACAAGGCACAAGTCAGGAGTGTGATGGAATACTCTCCACTTGCCTGGATGAGTGCAGCTCCAACAACACTCAAGAAGCTCGACACCATTCAGGATAAAGCTTGATTAGCACTCCAACCACCACCTTCAACATTCACTCCCTCCACCACCGGCGCACTGTGGCTGCAGTGTGTACCATCTACAAGATGCACTGCAGCAACTCGCCAAAGCTCCTTCAACAGCACCTTCCAAACCCGCGACCTCTACCACTTAGAAGGACAAGGGCAGCAGACGCATGGGAACATCACCACCTACAAGTTCCCCTCCAAGCCACACACCATCCTGACTTGGACCTGTATCGCCGTTCCTTCACTGTCGCTGGGCCAAAATCCTGGAACTCCCTTCCTAACAGCATTGTGGGTGTACCTACACCATATGGACTGCAGCAGTTCAAGAAGGCGGCTCACCACCATCTTCTCAAGGGCAATTGGGGATGGGCACTAAATGCAGGCCTAGCCAGCGACGCCCACATCCCATCAATGAATTTAAAAAAAGGATAGGTGGAACTGGCGGGATGTCTGGCGGAGGACATCCCACCAGTTCCACCTCTTATAATGTCAGGGCAATGGGGGGGGGGGTGACGGGGGGCAGTGGGGAGGTGCAGCTGGTGCACAAAGGGAGAGAAATCTGTCGGAACTGTGTCCCATCCCAAATTCTTCCACCTTGCCCACATTTATAAATTTCAAGATAAAAAAAATAGGAATTTCATGGCTCAGTTTTTTACTGGTAGTTATAGACACATTACTAAAAAGCTGTTTAATCCAGGTGCAGGTCCCATTTACTGAAATCAGAAATGTGTATATTTTGATACACAATTGGTCACTTAAAGAGAAAGAATGCAGCAGTCAATTTGTGCGCAGCAAGGCACCACAAACAACAGGATAAATAGCCAGGTAATCTGTTGTTGATCGTATTAATTGAGGGCTAAATGTTGGCCCGGATCCTTCCTTTGCTCTTCTTCGAGCATTGCCAGGGGATCTTTTATGTCTACTTGAGATGACAGACAGTCCTCAGTTTAACATTTTATCTGAAACACAGCACCTCCTCAGTACTGTACTGCAGTGTTCGATAGATTATTTGTTCAAGTCCTGAGTGGGGCTTAAACCAATCACCTTCTGACTCAAAAGCAAGATTGCTACCATTGAGTCAAGCCTGACACTAAAGTCAGTAGTTGTTTAATGACGGTGACCAGAGCAAGCAGTTTCATTGAGTATGTGTGTCACTAAGGACATAGGACTTCACACCATATTGAGCTGTGATGTTGCTGAATTCTGGTCTACAATATAGGATCCTGCAGATATCAGATTATTTTGGATGGTGAAATACAGAAGAATTCACTATCTTCCATTATTATCTGCAACTCATCCTTATCCATTTTGTATTATACTTACTAAGTATGTTTTCCTCAAATTTTTGAGTATGAAAAGCTGCTAGTAGTACAGCGATAATTTTACAAATTCACACCTCCAGTATAGAGCTTTGAACACTAAGGGCTCGATTTTGTCATTGGGGCGGGCTAGGGGCGTGTCAGCAGCTTTTCGTGTTATCCACCCGACTCCACTTTGATGTGGGGGCAAAATGCGATTTTCACCTAATTGGCCAATTGATGCCCAGCGTGTGGGAACCCCTGGCCCAATGAGTCTTTCCATCCTGAAAGTCGCCTCCGATGACATCATCAATGCTGCTGGATTTAAGGCCTGCAAGCAGTCTTGCTTCTTCTGCAGACTTTAAACTTTATGGCCAGTGGTGTGATCGATTCATTCAGCCAATATGTCCAGCAGTAGGCCAAAGTCTGCACCAAGGTTCGATGACGTTGCCCTGCAAGCTCTGGTGGAGGGAGCAAGAGGAAGTAAGGAGGTGCTCTTCCCTTCCTCAGGGAGAAAAAAGCCTTCCCAGCAGATGAAAGCTGTGCGGATGCAAGTGGTCCAGGAGGTCAACTCGCTGTCTATGTGCGGCAGAACCTGGCTGCAGTGCAGGAAGAGGTTTCATGACCTTCTGTGCACTGGAAAAGTGAGTATGACTTTCCCATCACCCTCAATCTGATCCCCATTGCCTCTCCTCACCAGCACTCAGCTTTGACAACCTCTTCCTCCACATCCCACTTGACACTGACATCCCTGCATCCTTACCCATTCCCTCTCTCTCTGTGGTCACATTCACCTAACTATTCGACTATGCAGCCCTCACACTCCCTATCGCTCTGATGCTATGAAAACCACTTACATTACACAGGGAGGGCCCTTGGTCTTGCCACCTCACTCCATCGTTGTCTCCTTCTAGCCATCTATGCTATGGATTCTCTACACTTACTCCTTCATTCTCACTCAAACTCCACTTGTCTCCCTCATTGCAGGAAAAGAGAGCTCACAATAAGAGGGAAAGAGCGAGGACAGGAGGAGAGCCACCCTCAGGAGCCCAGCTCACCCCTTGGGAGGAGGCGGCCCTGGAGATCATGGGAGTGGAGGAGGATGCGCAAGTGGGGGACGGACGGACGGGTGCATCAGAGCAAGCTGGTGACAGAATAGTTTATCATCTCTCTCATTGACATTGCATGAGTCACTGATAATGATTCTGATGCTCTAACAGATTGACTTTGGATCATCTGCAATATTCAATGTGCATGTAACCTTGGCCTTACATCTCTGACTCTTTCCTTTACTCTCCCACAGGACCATCGAAAGCCCCCATTCCCACTATCCAGGAGGAACAGCCTGAGCCTCCAGACTCCTCAGAGGAAGCTGCAACCTCTGAGGGCGCAGCATCAGCAGAATTAAGCACACCCAGCACCAGCGCAGACAATCACACCTCGGTGGTACCTTCGCGAGATAGTGCAGTGTTGTCACCTGGTGTATCACAGCTCACAAGTGAGCATCAGCAGATGGTGGAGACAGGGACAGCAGTGGAGACTCCTAGTCGGAAGGCGTAGGACTCTGCCAGCTCGGCTCAGCTGCATGTCGACCCTCTGCCTCCGGGTCCATCCAGAAGAAGAGCAGTGCTGGAACTCCAGGAAGAGGTGCAGGAGTCTCTGGCAGGTTTTGTCTCCAGGGTCGCTGCGAGTGTGGAGTGAATGGAGGAGTCCATCGCGAACATGAGCAGAGCCTTTGTGGAGGCCTTGGCGCATGAATGCATCACCACGGAAAGGATGGCAACCTCCGTGGAAAGGATGGCTACCTCCATGGTAAGGCTGGCTACCATACAGGAGAGGATGGTTACGGTAGAGGAGAGGGTGGCTACGGTAGAGGAGAGGATGGCTATGTCCATGGAAGAGCTTAGTCGCCAGGGTATGGAAAACATGGTCATTGTTCAGAATAGACTGACATCTCTTGAGGAGCAATGGTCAGCTATTGAGCAAACAAACCAGGCCTTCAAGCAAGCCCTCGGGGGTAGGACTTCCAGTACAGAAACGGGTCCTCATGGCCCCCCTGAATTGCAGCAAGGTGCTGTCAAACCACTTGCTAGCTCTGAAGTGGGGCTGACCCATGAGAGGGACGTTGGTGGCAGACAACAAAGAAGTGGGGGCTCCTCTCCAAGCACTCACACGACCATGCCACTGCAAAGCCCTCGGTCAGAGCCCCACCAGAGTCCCCACCCAACTGAGATCGGCGTCTCAACCCCTGCGCAGCCGCAGGAGCAGCAGACTGTTGCCGAGCCCTCACAGGTTCGCAACCCCAGAGGATGCCCGCCAAAGGTGTCAAGACAGGAGCAGCAAGAAAGTGAGCAAGGGGCCTCCACATCTGCTGAAGCCACAGGGGAAGCACCACGTAGGAGCACGCGTAAGTGGAAGAAAATGCACAAGTAGTCACAAGGGTAGTCACTTGGGTGTCATGTTGTGCTTATTTTTGAAATGCCATCAGTTGCTTGTTTTGATAAAAAATTCTGATGGCAAACTGTTGCAGTTGTGGCCTGTGTCATTTCGCAAATGGGACTTCCACAATGAGGGCTTAGGGTGACTTGCAATTGTCAATATGGTGGTCAGGGTGAAAGGAATCCGCAGGTTCTTGGCCATTGCTAATGCTCTGGTAAGAAGGTGCGAGACAAATGTTTTTGATTGGCCGGGCTAAGCAAATCTGGCCAAGATGAGTGCGTCCCTTGCATCCCGGCCAGCAATGTGCTCGCATGCTGCTGGTGCTGATTGATGTGCCTCTGCCTCAGCCATGTCTGAGGAGGCTATGTGATGAGCCACTTGTTCCTCAGGCTTCTGCAAGGCACGATGCTGTGCCATGTTATGAAGTGCACAGCAAACCACAACGATTCTGGAGACCCTGGCTGCTGAGTACTGCAGGGCTCCACCTGATCTATCCAGGCATCTGAAGCGCATCTTCAGCAAGCCGATGGCTTGCTCAATTAAGGATCTGGTGGAAATATGGCTGGAGTTGTAGCGCTCCTCAGCTTTGTTGAATGGCCTCCTCAATGGCGTCATTAGCCACATCTTCAGGGGGTAGCCCTTGTTTCCAAGTAGCCATCCGTTAAGTTGAGCGGAGGCATACTAGACTGGTGCAGGATGAAGGAGTCATGGCAACTGCCAGGGTACTTGGCACAAACATGCAAAATTTCCTTCTTGTGGTCACACACTAGCTGTACGTTGAGGGAGTGGAAGTCCTTGCGGTTGACAAAAATACCTGGATTGTGATGGGGTGCCTTAAGGGCCACATGTGTGCAGTCAACGATGCCCTGCACCCTTGGAAAGCCTGCCAGATTGTCAAACCCAACCGCATGCGCGGTTACACTGGCTTAATCCTTGGAGAAATGGAATGTGATTGTGCGCGATGGCAAAGAGGGCATCGGTTACCTGCATGATGCAAGTGTGTGCGGCTGCCTGGGAAACGCCGCTAATGTCTGCTGCTGATCCCTGGAATGAGCCTGAAGCAAAAAAGTTGAGTGCGGTGGTGACTTTGACGGCCACTGGCAAGAGGTGTCCACCGGATCCTCTGGGCTCCAGGTCTTGCTGCAGCATTGCGCAGATGTCACCCACTACCTCTCAAGAAAGTCTGAGCCTCCTTTGGCACTGCTGCTCAGTCATGTTGATGTAGCTGATCCTCTGTCTGTAGACCCTGTTTGGGGGGTAGCTCCTGCGCCGACGGGCTTCCATGCGCTGGCGCCTTCTGGCCTGTGCAGCTTCAGGTGGGTGAGCAGCAGCTTGGCGCTCCTGTTGTTGCTCCTGCAGTTGGTGCTGCTGTTGTTCCTGGTTCTGCTGCTGCCGCGGCTGGTCTTCATCCGAATCTGATGTCCAGGAGGAAAGGAAATAAATGGTTCCCAAGCTTTTGGTATATACCTCAGTTGAGGATGTGCTCAGTCAAGGTGGGGAGAGGGGTTTCCCAGGAGGTCACACTGGAGATGGGTGTCAAGCTCCAAACTTCCACAACAATGAGTATGCCTGCTAAAAGTTCCCCCAGACCTGAGACAACAAAGTTCTGCCACCTGCAAATGAAGATCGCTGAAAACTCCTTTTTAATGGTGGAGCTGCAGCTGGTAGCAAGCAATCCACTTGTGCTACGGCCAGGTTTCACTGGCGTGTTTCAGAGGAGGCGTGCAGCACATGGGAAAACTGTTAAAATCACAAAGGACCCTCAAAATGGGATTATAGAGGCACTTAACTGGTTGTTAAGGGCCTTAAGGGCCCATCCTGCCTCTTGGAGGTGGGATGGAAACTGGGTCAGAAAACACGCATTTGGGAAAATTGCTCGGAGGCGGGACGGAGGCGGGATCGGGCCTGCCTGCCAGTTTTTGCGATTTTAACACCTCACACGCCTCCAATCCCGCCTCCTCGGGCCTGGCAAAATCGAGCCCTAAGTCATAAATGTATCCCTTAAATGTAACTGCACAGGTAAGGGAGAATTCGTGGGTAAAGAACAATGAAGGAGCTTTTATATTTAGTGCTTCTACTGTTTGGCTCGCAGGAGACTGATATCCATGCACAAACTCGCATATTTACATTTCTAAATCTGGCTCCTTTATACAGGTGCCAGAATCTAAGGGCGCGATTTTCCCATTGGAGGCGGGTTGGAGGCGGGCTTCGGTTTGGGTGGGTTCCAAACCACCTCCACTGTGAGGTGGGGAAAATTTGCGATTTTCCCCTAATTGGCCAGTTAATTTCAGAGGTGTGGGTTCCCCTGGCCCAATTAGTCTTTTGGGACTGAAACTCGCCTCTGCTGGCGTCACTTATCCAGTTTCATTTAAGGGCTGCTTGCTGCCTTGGCTCATTCCATTGGTTTTTTGGTCGATGCTGAACCACCTCCAAACTTTTATCTCCTTGAAGAATGGCCAGCTCCAAGGCAAGGGCCTCCCCGAGGTTCTCGGATGAGGCGCTGGGTATGCTGGTTGAGGGGGCGAGAGCTAGCAGGGAGGTGCGCTTCCCCTCATCTTGGAGGAAGAGGCCTCCCAAAGAAACCAAGGCTGTGTGGGGCCAGCTGGCAAGGGATATAACCTCCAGATCTGTGTGCAGATTGGGTGATTGTTTCTGTTTATTGATGAAATGCCATTCCTGTGTGAATGTATTAAAATTAGGTGATGGCAAACTGTTGGCGTGATGGCATCTGTTATTTCGGCTTAGGCAGCTCCACATTGCGGGCTCCGTGACACTTGCATGGTCAGGTTGGTGGCCAGAGTGAAAGGAGGCCAGAGAGTCATGCCCATTGTCTATCATGTGTTAAGAAGGAGCCAAGCACATGTGCCACAATGGACAACCTATGCAAATCTGGCCAGGATGAGTGCATCCCTTGCATCACGGGCTGCCATGTGCTCGCATGCTGCCACTGCTGCTGGTAGATACGCTGCCACTCGGTCCTCCTCCTCCTCCTCCTCATCTGAGGAGGCTATGAACTGAGTCACTTGCTCATCAGGAAGCTGCAAGCCATGATGCTATGCCATGTTGTGCAGTGCACAGCAAACCACGACCATCCTGGAGACCCTGGCTGCTAAATACTGCAGGGCTCCACCTGATCTGTCAAGGCATTGGAATCGCATCTTCAGCAAGCCAATGGTTTGCTTGATGATGGACCTGGTAGAAATGTGGCTGGTGTTGTAGCGCTCTTCAGTCTTGTTAGCTGGCCTCCTGATCGGCGTCATTAGCTATTTCTTCAGGGGGTAGCCCTTGTCACCAAGGAGCCATCCGTTAAGTTGGTGTGGCGAATTGAAGAGTGGAGGAACACTAGAGTTCCACAGGATGAAAGAGTCATGGCAACTTCCACAGAACTTGGCGCAAACATGCAAAATCTCCTTCTTGTGGTTACAGACCAGCTGTACGCTGAGGGAGTGGAAGCCCTTGCGGTTGACAAAGATAGCTGGGTTTTGATGGGATGCCCTAAGGGCCACATGTGTGCAGTCTTTGACGCTCTGCGCCATTGGCAAGCCTGCCATATTTGCAAAGCCAACTGAACGCGCGGTTACACCTGCTTGATCCCTTGAGAAGTGGATGTAATTGTGCGCCTTTGCGAAAAGGGCATCGGTAATCTGCGTGATGCAACTGTGGGTGGCTGACTGGGAAATGCCGCTGATGTCTGCTGATGATCCCCAGAAGGAGCCTGAGGCAAAAAAGTTGAGTGCGGTGGTGACTTTGACAGCCACTGGTAAGCGGTGTCCACTCGCTCCTCTGGGCTCCAGGTGTTGGTGCAGCAGTGCGCAGATGTCTCCGACAGCCTGTCGCAAAAGTCTCAGCCTTCTTTGGCATTGCTGCTCAGTCATGTTGAGGTAGCTCATCCTCTGTCTGTAAACCCTGACAGTGGGGTATCTTCTGTGGCAACGTGCTTCCATGCGCTGGCAGCTGTGCAGCATCAGGTGGATGAGCAGGAGGTTGAGGCTCCTGCTGCTGTTACTGCTGAGCTGCCTGGTTCTGCTGCTGCCGTGGCTGCTCCTCATCTGAATCTGAGGTCCATGGTGAAAGGAAATAAATGGTTCCCATGCTGCTGGCAGATACCTCCGTTGGGGAAGCGCTCGGTCTAAGCAGGGAAAGGGTCTTCCAAGGAGGTCCCACAGTTGAGCGAAAGAAGCTGCAGCACCTCCGACTTCAGTAGGCCTGCTAAAAGTGCTGAAAGACCTGTGGAACAAAAGTTCTGCCACCTGCAACTGATCCCTGATGAAAGCTCCATTTTAATGGTGGAGCTGCAGCTGTGAGGAGGCCACCCACTTGTCAACCCGCCAAGATCAGCTGGCGTGGTTTAGGAGGGTTGTGCAACCCGCACAAAATGTGGCAAAATAACAAAGGCCTGTCAAAATAGGATTATAGAGGCCTTTACCGACTATTTAAGGGTCTTACCTACCTCTCCCGACTGATGGAGGCGGGACCAAATCGTACCCATGAAACCTGCCTCTGGCAAAATTGCGTGGAGGCGGGTTGGAGGCTGGTTCCGAACCCGCCCTCACTTTTTGCGATTTAGCCAACTGTCCCGCCTCCAAACCCGCCTCCTCAGACCTGGGAAAATCGCCCCCATAGATTCCTACATTTTCAAGCGTCTATGATTCTACCATCAAGATAACGGAACCAATTTTACCACGATGAACAAGGGAAGCTAGTACACAGTCATCACTTGCTTCAAGCTACAGAAGTGCTGAATGTAAATGTGCTTGGCAATTCTATTGGTGGGGAGCAAGACCATTAGTGCATGGTAAATGCCCATGTCCTAAGAATTACCAAACCTCTTGCAGCTTAATAGTTTAACCACTATCTGTGTATCAATGACAGAAATACACAGTGGAGGAAAAGGACAAAGCACCAGAGATACAAGGGAACCTAAAAATAAGTCAAGAGAAGGAACTTAGTGAAAAATATGGTAATGGAGAAAATTATGGGATTTAAGATAAACATATCTCCAATACCTGATGGTTTCCAACCCAGGGTATTAAAATAAATAGGCGAGGAAACTGCAGATGCAATAATCATAATTTTCCAAAGCTCTCTAGTTTTGGGAATTGTGCCTATGCATTGGAAAGTTGCAACTATCACTCCATTATTTAAGAAGATAGGAAATGAGAAGCCAGTTATCTACAGACCTGTCAATTTAACATCAGTTGTGGGAAGTTACTGGAATCTATTATCAGGGGCAGAGTGACTGAGCACTTGGACAAGTGTGAACTAATCAAAGTTCACCATGGGTTTGTGAAGAGTAGGTCATGCCTGACCAATCTAGTTGAATTTTTGAGGCGGTCACTAGCATGGTGGATTCGGGAGTATCTATGGATGTTGTCTATATGGACTTCCAGAAGACATTTGATAAGGTTCCACACAAGAGATTAATAGCAATAATGAAAGTGCACAGAATTGGCGGTAACCTAGTGACATGGGTAGGAGACAGAGAGTATGGATAAAGGGAATGTTCTCTGATTGGGGGGATATGACAAGTGGCATTCCCCAGGGATTTGTACTGAGACCTCAGCTTTTCACCATATATATCAACAACTTGGATAAAGGAATGGAGAGTTGTATATCCAAGTTTGCAAGCAACACCAAGTTAGGAGGCACAGTAAGTTATGTAGATGGGAGCAGGAAGTTACAAAGGGATATAGATGGACTAAGTGAGTGGGTAAAACTGTAGCAGATGGTGTTCAATCTGGGGAAGTATGAGGTCATCTACTTTGGATCCAAGAAAGAAAAATCAAAATATTTTCTTAATGGTGAGAGACTAGGAACTGTGGAGGAGCATGTAGATGCTGGGTTAATTCAAATTTTCAAGACTGAGATCGATAGATTTTTGTTGCATAAAGGTATCAAGGGATATGGAGCAAAGGTAGCTAAATAAAGTGAGGTACAAATCAGCCATGATCTAATAGAATCATGGAACAGGCTCAAGGAACTGAATGGCCTACTCCTGTTCTTATGTTCCTATAAATGATCCAGTATGTTATGTCCTGGAATAGATCATTGGTTAGGCTTGGAAATTTGAATGATACTAGAATAAGTAATGTCTTTAATCAGTTCTACATTCCCAATTCCAATATAAAACATGCTGGAACACTCATTGTAACTATAATTCCCTGCATATAATTTTCAGAAATTTAAACTGCCTTGTAAATCTCATAGCATAATTACATTTTGCACCCACGGCCAAAAATACATTACTCACACTTCAGATATCACACTGTAATAAATGCACATTTCTGTGTCATACTTAAATACATTTCTAAAATACAGAAAGAGAGCTGATCATTTCTAATATAGAGAAAAATCCAAACTAACAGAATGTACTTTCTAATTGACTGAAGAGAAAGCTAGTCTGACTTTTAATTGTTCAGATGATCTTCTAAGAACAATCACCCCCCAACTGATCTGAGAAATACATAGCCCCGAATTTTGTGTTGAGAAAAATGGGGAGGTTAACAGCACTCACCGTTATTATAGAGTAAATCGGACATCAACTTCCAGAGTCCTCACATGCGCAGTTAAACGCAGAAATCTGGAAGTTGCTGTCCGAGTTACCCTGCTCATCCACAGGCTGCGCTATACTGGTACCTTGCTGATAGACTCAGCATTTAAATTCATGTAAGAGCATGAAGTTGCTGTACTTACCTACTACTGTAGTTACCCACTAAACAGGGCAGAAAATGTTAGGGCTGGTGCATTCAGGTGTAAGTGATTTTTAATGGTGTGATAAGTCATAATTACTACCAAACAACATCTCTGGCGCTGAAAATTTTATTTTACAAGTGCGGAGTCTCATTTCTTCAGAATTTAATTAGAGTTGGAGATTTAAAACAATAAAATAAAATAATATTTTTAGCTTTTTCATACACTTTTTATGTCTCTTTTAATAACATCTTTCTTTTCCTCTCATTATTTTGCTTTCTGTACATGATTTAAATCTAATTTATACTTCCTGGTTTAGACTGCGTGGCTCAGTGAGGATTCTTCACTCTGATTGGTTGAAGAGCCTCGCTGTTGCTTGCGCTGCTCACACACACCACCAACCCCCTGTAGAGGTCGCCGTGCTAGATCAGACACCCGATGACAGTAAGTTGCCACTTAAAAGCCCGCAAAATGCTGCCCTAGATTAAAGACAGCACCTCCAACAGTGCAGTACTCCCTCAGCCTACTTTATGAGCTTAAGTCCCAGAATGGGGCTTGAACCCACAACCTTCTGATTCAGATATGAGGATGCTGCAACTGAGCCAAGGCTGACCCCTAAAGATTGATTGATCATTCAGCTGTTAAGTCCATATATAAACATATCTATTCATCTTTAATATAGTGAAAATATGGCACCTAATCCAGATTTCCTGTCCATCACATCTCAGATGTCACACATCCTGTGTCACACTTTAGTGCCACACTTCCAAATTTCTGCGTTATACTTTGATCTGATTGGCTGAAATCTTAAAAAACAGCAACAAATCAGAACTCATTAAGTAAAAACAGGTCCAAATGAATTCTATCAATGAAGAAGCAGTTTGCATATAGGAAAGCAATGAATCAAGGATGAGCAGCAAAGAAAAACTACCAATAAAACAAACTGGAAGCTGAACCAATCAAACTCATTAAAAACAATCTGCATAAAAATGCTCATCCTTACTCATAGAACTACTTGTACAGTTTTATAAATTTATGGAAAAGATTTTCTTGGAGCGCTCTGCTCCTGTGTTGTGACCCTGAAGCTCATTTCGGACTAGAATTAGAACTACTGTGTTAGGCTTTGCTGGCCATTTTTTTCTGCAAATTCTTCCTCATTGGCTTCTGTTGGTGTTAATCACAACAAATCCTTCTTCCTTTTGGGCTCAGAGGCAGTTCGGAGCACCAGAAGTTGCTGTTTGTTACCCGCGTCCCCTGGCAGTCCAGTGAAAAAGCCTGAAACCCGCATGAGATCTGGACGAGGGAATTGGATGTAATATCTCCAAATTTGCAGACGACACAAAGCTGGGTGGGAGGGTATGCTGTGAGGAGGATGTCGTGAAACTCCAGTGCAATTTGGACAGGTTGGGTGATTGGGCAGAAACATGGCAAATGCACTATAATGTGGATAACTGTGAGGTTATCCACTTTGGTGGCAAAAACAGGAAGGCAGATTATTTTTTGAATGGCAATAGATTGGGAGAAGGGGAAGTGCAAAGAGACCTGGGTGTTCTTGTGCACCAGTCGCTGAAGGTAAGTATGCAGGTGCAGCAGGTGGTTAAGAAGGCAAATGGTATGTTGGCCTTCGTAGCAATAGGGTTCGAGTACAGGAACAAGGATGTCTTGCTGCAGTTGTACAGGGCCTTGGTGAGACCGCACCTTGAGTATTGTGTGCAGTTTTGGTCGCCTTATCTGAGGAAGGACATTCTTGCCATGGAAGAAGTGCAGCGAAGATTCACCAGGCTGATACCTGGGATGGCAGGAATGACGTATGAGGAGAGATTGTGTCGATTGGGCTTATGCTCACTGGAGTTTAGAAGATTGAGAGGGGATCTCATCGAAACCTATAAAATTCTGTCAGTCCTGGACAGACTAGATGCAGGAAGGATGTTTCTGATGGCTGGGGAGTCCAGAACCAGGGGTCATAGTCTAAGGATAAGGGGTAAGCCATTTAGGACTGAGATGAGGAGGAATTTCTTCACCCAGAGAGTGGTGAACCTGTGGAATTCTCTGCCACAGAGGGCGGTGGAGGCCAATTCATTAAATATATTCAAGAAGGAGTTGGATATATTTCTTAAGGCTAAAGGGATCAAGGGATATGGGGAGAAGGCAGGGACAGGGTACTGAATTTGGATAATCAGCCATGATCTCATTGAATGGCGGAGCAGGCTTGGGGGGCCAAATGGCCTACTCCTGCTCCTATCTTCTATGTTTCTGTTTCTATGAGACAACTGAATTGTTTGTATTCAAAATCTGAAAGAAATGAAGTTCTGGACTTTCCCTGAGGTAAATAACATTATACAAGAGATTGTTTGGTTGTGCAATTTATGTTTATGAAAGCAGCCATTTACTGCTCCTCCTTACTTGGAAGAAACTTTTTTTGGTATTTTCAATTAACTAATCAAAAAGCACTTCTTTCACTGAGGCTGGGCAGGTCGCTTACAAGCTTCTTTCCAAATTCTTTCATTGGAGATGTGCGCACCTCCCCGCTTCCAAATCCACTCAGAACAGAGTAACCTCTGACTCACTATAAGCAATATCAGTGGAGATCTGTGAGTATAAATATAACATTTTAAGATGTCCCTATCACACTTCAAGGGGGGGGCGCTATTTCCCTGAAAAATGGGGGGCGAGCTATTAAATACTAGCTGGGGGGAGCCCGGCTTTGCCAGGGCTGTTTTGGGCCGGGCGGTTTAAATCGAGTGCGAGGCTTTGGGGCCTCTCTGTGTCCCTCTGTGAATCTGCTGCCGGGCAACATTTTAAATCGAGTCCCAGGCTTTTGGGCCCTGTCTGTGTCCCTCTCTCAATCTGCTGCCGGGCAACATTTCTACCTTTTAATACCTTGAAAGATGAAAGTGAAAGTACTTATAAAATGTTTTTGGTAAATGTTATGTTATTTTTAAAAGAGATACTAACTTTTTCAAAGCTGGATAAGGAGAGTAGTTTGAGCTGCAAGCAGTGAAACAATGGCTGGCACATCCCTGAGATGAAAACGATTAGTCCCGCCCACACACACACACTGATTGGCCAACCATCAGGGGACCGTACTGTAGGATTGGTCAATCGTGACGGCACAGGATTGGTGGAACCTTGACGTCAGTCAATCAATGCTAAGTAGCAGATAATGAGTTTAATTTTGAAGGTTTTTTGCATAAGGCGCGAACAATTTTCGTGCGACCGAAAAGTAAATACGCTTACGACCGTCCCGGAAGCGTAAGCTTTCTTCGGAGGTAACGCGCGCGTAGGTACGCTCTATAACTTTCGAGCGCATAGCCGGACAGACGCACGCGTGAGGACAGACAGAAGGACAGACAGAAGGACAGACAGACAGATAGACAGACAGATCGATTCCTTTATATATATAGATGGTGAGGGGAGAGACTCCTCTGCCACCCCATTGGTGTCCAAGTCCCACCTGATGCAATTTTCAGGTGGGCCTGTAAATTGGCGAGCAGCCCGCCCACATGAGACAGACAGGCTGCTTAAATATTAAAATCAGGATCCTACGCCAGTTCGAGGAGCCCAATTGCAATTTTCAGGTAAAAATGGGTGGAACTGCGCACGCTCTGCCTATTTGTAACAGGCGTTGAACGTCCCAACCAGTGGTCCTTAAATGGGCTGCTAGTGGTGAGCCTAGGTGGAGCACTCCTTCTCCCCATGGGCCTCCAAAAAAGACTCTGGCCTCGTGCCAGCCGATTCAAGGTCCCCCCTAGTATTGTCCTCCGCGCTCCCAGGCCCAACCTGCAGGCTGACTCAGCATGGGAACTAGACGATTTCCAGCCCTCCCACAATAGTGGCACACAGCTCACCGGCAGCATTTTAATGAGGCACGGGCCTCAAAATAACTTGGGACTGACACCAGCACCAATGGGCAGGTGGCACGTCCACTCTTGTCAATTTTGTGCCATTTCTCGCAGAAATTGGAGATCGCCCCCCAGGTGTCACACTTTGTAAAACATGCAAATTGTTGTATTTCACTATAAAAATTACACTGTATAATGAAAGCCAGTAATTTCCTGCTGGTTTCTTCTGACCTCTAATTGACCTCAGAGAGGCAGAACAATGCCTCATAGTTTGACAAAGAAAGACTTGCATTTATATAATGTCTTATCAGATTTGTCAGATCATCCCACAATGCATCACAGGCAATTATTTACTTTAAAGCGCAATTATGGTGCTATATAGGTGAATGTAGTGTCCATTTTATGCACAGCAATCCTATAGACAGCAATAAGATGAATTATCAGTTAAATCTGTTATTGGTGGAATTCATTGAAAGAAAAGTGTTGGCCAGGCCATACTAAGTTACACACAGCTGCACCTGAGTATCTAACTACAGTAATACATTGTGCTTTAGCTGATATAATGGAGTGGGCCTTTGGTGTAGCGGTAGCATCCCCGCCACTGGGCCAGAAGGTGTAGGGTTTCGAACCCTGCAATATATTTAGCAGAAATTTTATATGTGCTTCCTATTTCTGTACTTTCTATTGTGGAGCTTTATTTTTTTTCTCAACTTTACAAGTTTCTAATTGGAGCAAAATATCATCTAAGTTTTTCAAATTCTTGTGGCCAGCTTCATTAGAAAACTAGTAGTTAAGTAGCCAGTATTTTATATCTTCATTTGTTTTCATCAAGAAACAAAACAGATGATGATGCAAACATATATTCCACCCTCCATTTACGTTTCCCACATTACAACAGTGCCTACACTCCAAAAAGTACTTCATTGGCTGTAAAGCGCTTTGAGACATCCAGTGGTCGTGAAAGGTGCTACATAAATGCAAGTCTTTCTTTATTTCTTTCCATCTAGAATAGCACTGTTCTTCCAATTCAGTATTAATTTTCTTCACTGTAGGTTTAGGATTCAGGATTTTGGTAACTCCAATGAAAACCAATGCAGGAAAACACTTCTTCTTGTCCCTGTTTTCATTTTTTTCTATAATGTTACCATATGGCAAAAACAATTGATTAATTGCAAATGCAACTATTATTGTTATTTTACATTTAACATTTTATGAAATCTATAACTCATAAAACAACTAAGATACACTGATAATTACCAGCATTCTCTCGAGTATATTCTCAAATATTAACTGCTTTATAAACCTTATATTTGTTAAGGCTACATTGAATGATTCAATAGCTTTTATGCTGAAGTTGGGGTGAAGAGCTAAAAAAAATTATTTTAGAATCGGTGATTTTAATATTTACTTTAGGAAAATATTTTTTCTTATTTCTTTGTATTGATGGAATCATTCACAAATTATTTTTTAGAATATTACTCTGTAGTTTCACTCTATTCAGTCAATTTTTAACATTTTTTTTCTTCAATCCAAATGTCTATCAAATCAACCAATGTTTGACTATCTTCAGAATTAAAAAAAACTGGGGTCAGATATTTACTGAAATAAGTAAGATACAAAAATCTGTAGTTTTGGAAACATGAATAAGAATAATGTTACAGAGACAGATTAATTTAATAGTTTGTCTTCTGGAGCATTTGTTTCATGCAGTGTTTTAACTTAGGTGGCGTTTTGACCTTAGATAAGCTTGAACCTGACCATGAAATGTTGTTGTTTACTTAAAGGCAATGATCCAGGAAGCAACTCCTCAGTCAAGTTTAAGATAACAATGTCTGTCACTTTAACAAAGAAAGAAGTTAAAATGACCCTTGACCCTTACCCAACCCTCACCTCTCATTGACACCTCTGCCAGCTGCTGCTTTGCAAAAGCAGAAAAAAATTCTCATTCTCTTCCTATTTTGCTTTTTCATGTAACTCCCTTTGTGCAAAATCAGTAGTTTGTAAGGATAGCATTTAATTTTATGATTATTCTAAAAAAAATTGTGAAGCAAAATGTTAGACAACATTTTCCTGTATTTGGACTCATTGCATTATGTAGTTTAAGGAACGTAAGCAAGAGACAAGCTTCCTGACAGAAATGTTAACATTCACTGAATGCCATGCAGATGTGCGGGTTAGGTTGATTGGCTATGATAAATTGACCCTTAGTGTTAGGGGGATTAAATACGTGGGGTTACGGGGATCGGGTGGGATATGTGTTGGTGTAGGGGTTACAGGGATCGGGTGGGATATGTGTCGGTGCAGGCTCGATGGGCCGAAATGACCTCTATCTGCACTGTGGGGTTTCTGTGATTTCTGTGATAACATATAAGTACAGTTATATTGTAGTACTTGCTGGTTCATAATTTATGATATACGTTTAACAGAGCAATACATTTTTGCCTAACAACACCACATGAAGACACTTATTAGCTGGTAGATCTGATTAATTTTCGCCAGGCAATAGTTCCCAATCATTAGGTGGCAGGGTTACCTGGATTTTTCAGTCATATGCATACCATGCCTTATCTTAAATTAGTTTCATGTCAGCGCAATGAAAAACATTTCTATTATCAAGTATATTAAGGTACTGAAAATGTATGGTACATGAATGCATGGGGAGGAAACTTTTATTTCTAAACTGACATCATCCACGTGGCATTTGGTAAATGTTAACATTACTGTCAGGCAGTTTGTCTCTGTGTTCCCCCCGCCCCCACTCCCACCCCCACCTCACTCTGCATGTCTTTTATTGATTTTGTAAAATTATGTGAGTCCAAATACAGAGAGATGCTGACTAATATTATCTTAGTGGAGAGAATTTGTGAACACAATGTTAAACACTGTTTCATGTGGTACATACCTACCATGTATCACATTATACTAGTGGATCATTTTGAGTTTATACCTCTTAAACATACACATGTATATGGAAATACAAAGTAATATATAGAAGTTACACAGAAATAAGCCATTCATCCTGTGTTGGTGTTATCCTCTATACAACCAAGACCTAATTCCATTTTTGCATTTTTGCAACTGGCACTAGGCAGGACAACTCTACATGGATACTGTAGTGATGTCACGACCCAAATAAGAAGCATGCTAATAGACGGTTACAGAAACAATAACAGCTCCACCCATGAAGGTGAGTGCCAGCCAGTCCTTAGAGCACACTTTATATATGAACTGGGTTTAAAGGGTCAACATTGGGAGGAAAAGAATACATTCAAAGAAAAACATATTTTACTGCGATAACTAGCAAAATATCACTTAAATAAATGATGTTGATAAGTACAGTACATGTAGCTATACTTATTATCACTACCATCTGTGACAGTTAGTTTG
Organism: Somniosus microcephalus; assembly: GCF_052327205.1. Classification (NCBI taxonomy): domain Eukaryota; kingdom Metazoa; phylum Chordata; class Chondrichthyes; order Squaliformes; family Somniosidae; genus Somniosus; species Somniosus microcephalus. Next base: position 164,457,725 of record NC_140995.1, on the reverse strand, counting down.
ACTGAATAGATTCTATGCAGGAAACTCTTATATATATCTATGCTATTGTTGATAGTCTGCTGTGTTTTTCATTGCTATTACTGCACACCTGCTGGTACTTTGTATTTTTCAATGCTACTATTGCTAGCCTTCTGGTCCACTCTATTTCTCAGTGCTATTATTGCTGCCCTGCTGTTAACCATGTATTTCTCAGAGCTATTATCGCCCGTCAGCTGGTACATTGTGTTTCTCTGTAAGTATTCTGTAAAAGATAAAGAGTGCCAGGATGCACTTGAGGGAAAAAATAACTTATCGCTTCACTTTTATACTTAAGAATTACTGGTTGATGAGCTTATGGGGCTATGTCCCTCAAATGATGCTTCACAGAGTGATATTATGGGGATACTCACTTTAACCACAGGTGAAGTGGATAGTTGTCCCAAGTTTCAAACAAAAAACTTTCAGCTATCTCTACAGTGCTCTGAATGACTATATCCTGGATCAACATAGTTAGTGGCTTTGCAGAAATTTCTGACCAGATTGACTGGATAGATCATCTGCTTCAGTAACTGCATTCAACCCAACTGCACGGCATTTTGTATTCTTACCATGTTTGTGCACTGTGCACCTGGGTGTTGCCAGATTGCACATAGGCACAGACAGTGTACATGGCATGTTTCAGCAGGTGCACACTGCCCTTGCTGGGATGTTGGGGAATAGAGTGTATCAAGGCTACCTTCTGACCTTGGTGGCGGATGTGTCCCATTGATCGCCAGTACAGAACCTCCTGAAAATTTGCCCTATGGGCAAGATCAATGGATCAGCAGATGATTGTGGGCTTCCCTACCTAATTGAATATTGTTTGGTGTCTGCAGGGAACAACTCTTCCTCACCAGAGACATCTTTGCCTCCTCACATATAGTGATAGCCTACTCAGTGAATGCAGATGAGCAGGCAGAAGCTCAACTGCGACCATCTATGAAGACAAAAGGTACAGTATGCCAATTATCAATCAAATGCACACATTCTGTGGAGCTGGAGCCAGTATTTGACAAGAGATTTATATGTGCAAATGTGATGCAACTATGAACTTATTATATAATGGATTTTCTGTGGGTATATTAAACATTTTGCTACTGGTTTGCTGTTTAAGCTACATTTATGCAGTGCCTTTTCAATTAATTTTACTATACTGTGAGATTGCATGGAAGGAGAAACTGCAGTTTAATCCTCCGAAGCATTTGGGTAGATATTTTGGCCTGAGAAATAATTTTGGAGATCTTTGCAATCTTTCCCCTCAACCAAGTTCAACATTTGTTTAGTGGGTTAGCACCTTGATGGTCCTTTGAGAATTAATTACCTTTCAACAATACACGCCAGCAGATTTTTTTCACAACTCCTTTCAGTTTGCTGATTCTTATCTGACAATTTTGCACTGTTCAAAGAAGCTTGAGGACTTTGTTCACTTTTGTTAGCGGTCATTGTGCATGTGTATAAGCTTCCTTTGAGTGTTGATAGTTATATGTCTATTCCAAAGAACACCTCTTGATGTTTGGCAAACTGATGAAAATAAATAGTTCAAGTTGGGGAGATCTGGCTGTCTTTCCCTCTTCTGATTTTCATTTTGCACATTAGCAACAGCGCTGAATAATATCACATTCATTTATATTCATTAGCACATATTATTGCATATAAAGGGGCTCACAGGATATATTCTGATTGGATCTCAACATAACACTAATAATAATTTATATTGCAGTTTAGGGAAAATATTTGTTTTATTATTGCTTGAGCAGGAAGTGTGATCTGTTACTGCAGGATGATATCTAAAGCACTTTAACACCTACGGAGTCCAACACCAGGGCTTGTGTGCATAACCTAGGTTGGCACTCCAGTGCAACACTAAGGGAGAGTGCATTGTCAGAGGTGTTTGTATCTTTATTTCATGCAGTTTTGAAACAGTTACAAGTTAAAATAAAAGCTGTCTTATTTTATCAAATTTCAAATTGAAGAATGGAAAATGAGTTGTCTTTGGGAACCAGGTCAGGATACAGGGACTTTGCTCAAGATGCAAATTGAATTATATGGGTGGGGGGGGGGAATTTTTCAGGGGGTCAGCAGGCATGTTCGGGGCGGGTCGGGTGGGGGAAAAAAAATTTTGACAGTAAGTCAGGGCCCCGCTATCAACCCATCGCCACGCACCTTCCCCAGATGTCAGGTCTGTCAACGGTGAACAGACCCGACACACAGCGGCGGGGAAGGCAATTCGTGTCATTATGACCTTGTTCACAGACCATTAAAAAATATTTTGAGCTCACCGTACCATTTTACGAGGTCGCCCACAGGGTCCACGCAGCTCGGGGATCATGTCAGGTAAGGAGGTCGGGAGTGGTATGACCATGGAATCATCTCATTACTTGATAGCTGCAAATGTGCTATAAAAGCTCCCATCTCACAGCTGTTCACTTTCCAAGCTCAGAAGCTGTTGCTTACTGCATTTGGAAGACAGATTGAGCTTTGTGCAGGTTGCAAGTGTTTGGAGTAAACTTTCTATCCAGTGTCACCTCATTGGAACAACCTCTCTCACCATTGACAGATCGCTTCTGTCATCTCAAGTTTGCCTGCCATTTATTACATCAGCATCGGTGCCCTTGAAACTATCTCACCTTGCTCCTCAGAATCCCACCATGATCAGTCCCAACACCAGCAGCACCAGGCACACCAGCAGCACCAACAACAACAACAACTTTCTCCGCAATCAACTGATGTTGCACAGGACACAGGGCATCAGCACCCGACCACATTGCTGCCTGGGAGGCCAGGGATGGCCTCATTATGGTCAGATTTAATTAACTTGACGCTGTACACCCATATGGCTGCCACATGTTGCACCAGGTTCGCACCACCCCACACTGGCACCACCCCACACCAGCACCATAAACCTTCCCAAAATGCCCAAGTCATTCCTTGCACACTCATCACCATTACAGTGGGTACCGTTATGTCTCACCATTCACTGCAACTCACTAAGCCACTTCCAAAGGTGCACACAGATCTGTCCAAGAATGCAAACTGTTGAAAATAAAGGTTTCAATGTTTGACACCACATTAACAGAAACTTTACATGAACATTGCATAAAACACCCAACTGTCTACCCTTGTGTGTTGTTAGTTGGTAAGCTTGCATTAGGATGAGGGTGAGTTTGAGGGGTGGCTAGTGAGATGGGGAAGTGATAATGTAGCTAGAGAGGGATGGGTGGAGGTGCAAGGTAAGTTGGTGTGAGTAAGGATGCGCAGGAGTAGGGTAGGGAAAGCAGAGTGATGGGGATGTGATGAGTGGCACAGCAGGATGAGGTTGAGTGTGGCTTTGCAGTAACATTTTGTGAACTACTGAGATCATTGAAAGATTTGCACCACTGCAGCCTGGTCCTCCTGACAACATCCCTGCTTGTGTTCTCCTGCGCAATGTGTAACCAGGCTGTGTTGGTCTCCTGGAGAGGTCTCTTCTGCCCTTGGAAGGGAAGAAAACCTCCCTGCATGCTGTGACTCCCTCCATAAGAATACGAAGGGAGTCATGGGAGAGCCTGGGTGCAGTGCTTGTCAGTGTTTGCAGCACCTCAATGCTGTAGAACACTGACAGCATAACTGTCAAAATCAATTTGCACCTGGTCCCTTTAAGGAAACAGCCTGATGACGCGTCATCAAATGACGTCATCAGACCCGCTTCCTTCAAATGGCCGGCAAACGCGCTGGGCGGGCTTAACAAGCCCAATCAATGTAAAATCATTCTACAGAGCAGACTGGAGCCAGCAGTGGGGTTGAGACCCGTCACCGACGTCGCCCACCACGGACCCGCCGAGCTTGGGGAAATTGCAGCCTAAGTGTTCAAAGCATTAACAGATACTTGAATTTTTTTGTTATTCATTCATGGGATGTGGGCATCACTGGTAAGACCAGCATTTATTGCTCATCCCTAATTGCCCTCGAGAAGGTGGTGGTGACACTGCAGCCAAATTGCACACAGCAAGATCCCAAAAACGGAGATATTCCACATCAGTGAGATAATGGCCAGATTATATGTTTTAGTAATGTTGGTTGAGGGATAAATATTGGATAGGACACTGGGGAGAGCTCCCTTGCGCTTCTTCGAATAGTGTCATGGGATCCTTTACATCTACCTGAGAGGGCATACAGGGCCTTGATTTAACATCTCATCATAAAGATGGCACCTCAGACAGTGTAGCGTTCCCTCAGTACTGCACTACAACCACTGAGCCAAGGCTGACACTGCAGAGCTATCAGTCCTTTGCCTGTACCCTTCAATATTTTCCTCTTTCAATAGTTGTCTAATTTCATCTAAAATGTCATAATTTACTCAGTTTTAAGAGCTCCCACTTTACAGTACTGCATCTATATTCTAATAATCCTTTCTATATAAACATTGCTTCTTACCTCTCCCCCTTATGCTTCTAGTACTAGCCTTAAATGTACACTCTGTTTTTGCTAACTTATCAACCAATGGAAAAACAAAATACTGTGGATGCTGGAAATCTGAAATAAAAACAGAAAATGCCAGAAATACTCAGCAAGTCAGGCAGCATCTGGAGAGAGAAACAGAGTTAATGTTTCGGGTCGATGACTTTTTGTCAGAGATGAAACCAACGTCAGAGACCAATGGTAAATATGTTTCATTATTTGCTTTTTAAAACGTTTTCAAAAATTTGAACACTTCCATTAGATCTCCCCTTGACGTTCCCTGTTTCAGTGAATAAAACCTCATTTTATCAAATCTCTCATCATAATTATATTTCATTATTTTGTGTATAATTCTAGTGAACCTATGTTCCGCCTGTTCCCTTGCTCCAATACGCTTTCTTATAATGGGGTCCTCAGAACCATATACAGTACTCCAACTTTCTATATCTATTTACTGCCCAGAGAAAGAACTCACCCTCATTTATCGCTATAGACCCACTGAAAACTGCTGCAAGGGACATCAGAGCACAAAAGATCACTGAAGCCTTCTCTTCTGTTTAACACAATCTACCTTTGTCACCATTGCCTTTAGTCTTTATTAGCCCACCTTCAAATAAAGGAGCATCCTTCAATCCGGTGCCCATCCTGAAACATCACATCAGACCTCTTTGCTGCTATATGACTATCCTAATAATAATCACCTGAGTGAATAAGTCAGCACAAAATAAGTGCATCCTTTCCTGAATGACTCTAATCTCCATGAATATCAAAGCATGACATAAGTGCTCATTATCCTTTAATACAATAAACTCTAAAGTGAACAGAAACCAACCTACACTTTCCTGACATCATGCTTCTCCTGGATGTCTAAACATGCCTTTCTTTCTCCTATTCTAATTCTCCTAGGTGCAACCTGAGGGCCAATATCATGAAAGGTGATTGGCTGCTTCTTTGTTACACAATGTTCCTGGAACTGAGGTGGCTCTCTTCTCATGACAGCTTTCAATTGCTGCTGGCTGCATCTTTAGAGCTTGTGCCTGGGTAGCCTGGGTAGCCTGGTGTTGCTGCCCAGGTGCCACTGGTTTGGTACTCTGAAGATGCCTGGCATGTGCTGCTGTCCTGAGAAACGGCACAATAAGACAGGTCTATTTCAGCCATCACCATGCCAATGGGCCCACTGATCAATGGGATGGCTGGTCTAATAGTAGCTACCAGATCCTGATAACTCTGATATATAGAAGCCTTCATGCTGACCACAAGGTCTGGAAGCTAGTATGCAGCGTACTATCTATTCTCTACCCTCCTGCCACAAGAGCTGCAGTCTATGCTTCCATGGAGGAGGAAGAGACGCTACTGGTTCCTGGGAGAATTTTATATGGGGGATATACACTGATGCAGATTCCAATGTCACACACTCCATTTATGTCTGCAATGCAGGGAAAGCTTCCCTCATGTTGTTGCAGATGAGGGCTGTAGACTGTAGAGTCACTCCTGTCAGTAGCTGCACTTCCTCAGAGACTGATCTCAGAGTCTGCAAATAGGTATGATGTTCCATGAATATCCTTCCAGTTTGGCCCAACCAGTCTGCCAACAGCCACCCAATCCTATGTGTAAAAAAGGTTTTTCTGTTCTCTGTCCTAAATCTCTTACATTTGATCTTGTATCTATGTCTCCCCATTCTAGACCTTTCACTCACTGCAAACAGGCTATTGTATTGAAGTATTTGGTAAGAGAAAAATTAATTTAAAAAGTAATATTTTGGAGAATAGTAGTACAGTTCATGCAATTTACAAATAGCTACCATTGAATCTATATCCTCTTGTTCTACTCCCATAAATTAATTTAAAGTAGTATTCCGATTATCATTTTCCATACCATTTACTATCTTACTTACCTCTATAAGATCACCTCTCAGATGCCTCATGTCCAACTCTCTTCAGTCTTTCATCATAACACAGACCCCTGACATTAGGGATTGGCCTTGTGGCTCGTCTCTGCAATGTTACCAGGGCTTGAATGGCTCCCTTGTTTCTCAGGACCCAGAAATGGACGCAATACTCAAGGTGCAGTTTGACCAGAGCACTGTACAGTTTGATTACGACCTCCTCTGATTTGTATTTTACTGTTTTGGCTATGTAGTTCAATGTTTTGTTGACTTTGTTGATTCCTGCGCTGCATTGGTTGGACACATTGAGCATTGAATCTGCTAAGACTCCTAGGTCTCTTTCAAATTTATTATTAGCTATTTTAACACCATTCTTGAAGTTGCCCATCTTTCCTTCTTATGTACAATACTTTACACTTGTCTGCATTGGCCCAGAAATCCAGTCTCCACGGGTGAGTACACATGGGGTACTCACCCGTAAGCCCAATGGAATTGCCGGTTTCCTGCATGCACTGCGCATGCGCGGGAAACCGGCACTTCCGTTCCCCTGAAAGAAGGGGTTCAGAAGTCGAACACGTGCGCAGGAGAGGCAGCACGTGCGCATTGAACTTACTTTTTTTGCAGGTTTTCCCAGGAGGGTAAGTCTCCAGAAGTTAGACATGTAAAAAGCAGTTGCAAGGCCTAATTAATTAAATTTAAAACATTTTTTCCACAGGTTTATTATTTTAAAATACTTTAAAGAAAGGTAAGTTTATTTTTAGCCCTGTTAGAAAATGTAATTTTTTTCAAAAATTTAAATTATTGTTTAAAATAGTTATTTCATGTAATTTATAGTTTATTTTAAAAATGTGATGGTTTTTTAAAAGTTATTTGAAGATTTAGTGATGTTTTGGGGCTTGTAGTATTTATAGGTTTGACAGGTCTTCCTGTCAAACTTATGAATGAAGCATTCCCTGCTACCATTGGCTCGCCATGGCCCACGTGATCCCAGGGGATGCATCGAACTAACTGCGCCCCTGGGATATGCAAGCACTGCGCGCCGGCAGTTGGAGGAAGCCCAGGATCGCAATTCCACGGGGGCCCACAGCTCAACGGCCAGCACGCAAGGTAAGTGCAGGTCGGGGGCTTGCACCCACGGGAAGCCCCCGGCCCAAATTTCTGAGCCATTAAGTTTCACCTGCCATCGATCAGCCCACTCACAGGGGCCCGGATTTTGTGCTGGTAATGATGGCGAACTATCAGCGTTCGCCATCGTTACCCCTCTTAAACTGACCGTAAGTTCAGGATTTAATGCAAGCGCAGACTGGCTGGCTCACCAATTTGTAAGATCCCAGAGGGACCCTGGTTCCAAATTATTCAAAGTTGACCCATTTGGCGACAGTGATTTATCTTTATTCAGCACAAGCAAGACCTAATACATTACAGTATTTGAGCAACACTTCATAGAGTATAATTGAATAGTTATACTACCCCATTATGCTCTGGGTAGAAGCACGACTATGAGTAGGCTGCGCCCTGTGCTTTTTGTTTCTCATTTCTGGTCTGTCTCTTGGGTATCCTCTGGATTCTTCCAGAAATCTTCTACCCTTTCTGAAATCTTCTACATGTTGTGGCTGTCGAGACCCCCATCTTATACCCTTACTTTCATTCAAAATCTATGGGGCTAGAAATTCAGCTGCTTTGTGCCTCCCATTAGCGCCTGCGGGGGGTGGTAACAAGGCACTAAAGGGTTACCGACTGGGTGCGGCAAATTCAGCGACGCCCGCGAACTTCCCTGGCGGTTTTGCGCTGGCGTTAATGTCATAAATCGTGCCATTCATGTAGAAATGACTTATGAAATATACTGGGCGGCCTGCTGGTGGTGCTGTCCAGGGAGAGTATAAATACTCGGGCACGGGCCCAGCTTGCTCAGGGACATTTTGTAAACAGGAACTAGTGAAGGATAACTAGACTTCCATGTTGTGAAACAGTTGATTAAAGCCTTGTTTAATACTCTGACCAAGTACCTAGTCATTTTCTTACGCCAATTTAATCGACTGCTTGCTGCTCCATGCTCTGAGTGGTTTTGGGAACAGACGGCTATGACTCAAATGGTAGAAGGGAACCAGAGGTAGTAATCAATCCACCATGGAGAAACTACTCTGACCTGCCCGTCTTGACCTGGACCCGAATTCACCTACAACGGCTAAGGTATGGAAACACTGGTATCGTACCTTCAGCAACTTCCTCAGGGTGTGTGGTGAGAATGTTCCTGATAAGTTAGAGATACTTGCCAATTATGTATCCCCTCATGTGTTTGACTATATCGAAGACAGTGTAGACTATGACTCACCTATCCAAATACTACAGCAACTATATGTTAAGGCCCCAAACGAAATTTTTGCTCGGCATCTACTGGCCACAACTCGACAACAACCCGGGGTATCACTTGATGAATTTCTTCAAAAGCTTCACAGGCTCAGCAAGGATTGTAATCTCAAAGCTGTGTCAGCTGAGCAGTACCAGGAGGAATTAATTCGTGATTCCTTTATTAACGGAATTGCGTCTCCTTTCATATGCCAGCATCTGTTGGAGAATAAAACCCTCAAGTTACAAGCAGCCTATGACCAGGCATGTTCTCTGGACTTAGCAAAAAAAATGCAGATGCCTATCTTTTACCGCGTGCACGGACTGCTGCTATCACTTTTGGTGACTCCTCCAATGGGCCTCGGGTGGAAGCCCTCATTGATGACTACTCTATCCTAGCCAATGATGACCCTACCCTAGAAGCCCTCACTGATGATGACCCTGCCCTAGCGGCATCTTGGCAATCTGGAAGGAAGTGTTTCTTCTGTGGAGGTGCATTCCACTATAGGAAATGTTGTCCTGCTTGTAACGCAACCTGCAGTTATTGCAGTAAGAAAGGTCACTTTTCTAAGGTATGTCAGTCAAGAGCCTCTGTTAGTAAGAAAGGTCACTTTTCTAAGGTATACCAGTCAAGAGCCCCTTTTAGTTATGCAGCTGCTATCTATAAAACTGCTCCTCCCCCAAGAGCCACTACTAAGGTTACAGCTGCTATCTATAAAACTGCTCCTCCCCCAAGAACCACTACTAAGGTTACAAATGTCAAGGGTAAAACTACTCCTCCTCCCGTCACAGCTGTTTTTCCCCAAAGCCTGTCACATACAGCCACAAAGGTTTCGGTAAATGGACACATTTTGAGTGCACTAATCCACTTATGCAGCTCTGACAGCTTCATCAGTGAACAGGCTGTCAGTAAGTTAAAAATGCGTATTTACCCCTCGGACAGGGAAATTGCAATGGCTCTGACAACACTGACCACCAACTCTTCCAGCTTTTGTCTTGTCGACCTTATTCTCAATGGCCGCACTTATCCCTCCACCTGGCTCGGGGTGCTCAAAATCCTATGCAGTGATGTGCTCCTGGGACAGGATTTCCAGAAACAACACAAAAGACTCACTTTTGAGTTTGGAGGGTCAAAACCGGAGCTTACTATTTCCAAAGTACCGTTTTGTGCACTTTCGGCAGCTTCGCTCGACGAGCCCTCCTTGTTTGCCAATCTTTCCCCTCGATGTAAGCCCATAGTCACTAAATCACGATGTTTCAGCCAAGATGATCTATCCTTTATCGAGGCAGAGATCTTTTGCCTTCTAGCTGATGGTATCATTGAGCCATGTTCATCTTCCTGGCGGGCTCAAGTCGTCGTTGTTAAAAATCCTCTGAAGCAACACAAGAAATGTCTTTGCATCGATTACTCGAAACTATTAACCAGTATACCAACCTGGATGCCTACCCACTACCACGCATCGATGACATGGTCAATAACCTTGCCAACTACAAGGTATTTTCAACTTTTGACTTAAAGAGCACATACCATCAAGTACCGTTAAAGGACTCTGACAAAAAGTATACGGCCTTTGAGGCCAATGGTCGGCTTTACCAGTTTTGTCGCCTTCCATTTGGGGTCACCAATGGGGTGGCCATCTTCCAATGGGCAATGGATAGCCTAGTCAAACAGGAGAACTTAACGGACACTTTTCCATATCTAGATAATATCACCATTGCTGGCCATGACCAGAAGGAGCATGATGCCAACCTCCAGAAATTTCTTGACGTTCTCTGTCGTCACAACTTAACCTTAAATGAGCCCAAATCTGTGAAATCAGTACCATCAGTCAACATCCTTGGCTATTGGGTGGGCAATGGTGTCATCAAACCGGATCTGGAGCGACTTTGTCCACTTCAGGAGCTCCCTCCTCCTACGAATCTCGGCTCTCTTCGTCAGGCTCTCGGCATGTTCGCCTATTATGCGAAGTGGATACCCCACTTTTCTGACAAGATCCAGCCCCTGCTTCACGCGAAGTCATTTCCGTTGAAGGCAACAGCTATTTCAGCTTTCAACCTCCTCAAGCAACAATTGGAAAAAGCCACGTTTGTTCCATCGATGAAAAACTCCCTTTCGTGGTCGAGTGCAATGCATCGGAGGTGGCGATCTTGGCTACCTTGAATCAAGGTGGTCGACCCGTTGCATTTCTGTCCAGAACTTTGCAGGGTAGCAAGCTCCATTATCTTCCTGTCGAGAAAGAGGCTACAGCCATCATCGAAGTGGTACGTAAATGGAATCATTTTCTCGCTCGTCACCATTTCACACTTATAACCGATCAGCGCTCCGTGGCCTTTATGCTGGATAACCGGAAACGCACTAAGATCAAGAATAACAAAATACAGCTCTGGAGGATGGAATTGGCCGCCTTTGGCTACACCATACATTATCGACCCGGCAAAGAGAATGTGGCCCCGGATACCCTCATGCGGGCATTCTGCTCTTCCATGTCAATTTCGAAGCTTGCGGATCTTCATACTGACTTATGCCATCCTGGCATTACCCGTATGTTACACTTTGTGCGATCTAAAAATCTCCCATTTTCTACGGAAGGCGTGAGAAGAACATGCTCCACTTGTAGAATTTGAGCGAAATTAAAACCGCAATTCTTCCGTCCGTCAGATGGCTCACTCATACATGCTACACAGCCTATGCAGCGACTCAGCATTGACTTTAAGGGGCCACTGCCTTCCTCAATGCGAAACACCTACTTGCTTACTATGGTGGACAAATATTCACACTTTCCCTTTGCTTTCCCCTGTCCCAATATGCTTACTTCCACAGTGATCAAATGTCTCGATTAGGTCTTTTCCCTTTGCGGTACGGCCAATTTCATCCACTCTGATCGGGGTCCCTCCTTCATGTCAAGCGAACTCAAAAGTTATCTTTCCCAACGGGGAATCGCCACAAGTAGAATGACACCATATCATCCTATTGGAAACGGACAGGTTGAGAAATACAACGCTATCATTTGGAATGCTGTTCATCTTGCACTGAGGTCACACAACCTATCAGACCAGCAGTGGGAAACTGTGCTCCCTGACGCATTGCATTCCATCAGGTCTCTTCTTTCTACATCCACCAGTGCTACTCCTCATGAACGGTATAAAAGGGGAGGGACTAGTGCTTGTGCATGGAGTGCTGTGCATTGAGTGCTGCTAGAGTTTGGTAAGAGGGAGAGTTCGGGTAAGAGGGAGAGTTCGGGCAAGTGGGAGGTGAGGGTGTGTTTTTGCTCTGTTTTGTTCCCCACTCCCAGGCTTAGACAGCACTGCGGAAGCGGAACAGCGAGACGAGTCAACCAAACAGGCCCCACAGACAGTATTCAAGGAGGAGGTTGGTGATCAGCTGGTTGGTTGGTTTTCTCCCTTCTCTTTATTCCTTTAAGTTGGTAAGTCCTATTGAATAGTGGTGTAATAGTATCATCTATATCAGGGCAGAGGGTCTTCATAACTAATAATAATAAATTTAATTAATTACATAGATATGAGTGAACAGGTGATGTGTCACTGTCGCAAAATGTGGGAGCTGGTGCACCCCATTGAGGCTCACGGTGATTACATTTGCGATAAGTGTTTGCTGCTAGAGGAACTCAACCTCCATGTTAAAGAGCTTGAGACCGAGCTTCAGACACTGCAACACATCAGGGAGGGGGAGAAGTTCCTGGACTCTCTGTTGCAGGAGGTGGTCACACCTATGAAATTAATTACTGCAGATGTAGTCCGTGGTCAGAGACAGGACAGTGTGACTACGAGTGAGGAAGGTACAGGGATCCAGGATGTAGTGTTGAAGGAGACGCAGCCCTTGCTCTTGTCAAGCAGGATCGAGGTTCTTACTCCCTGTGAGGGCGGGAGCGGGGACTGCAGGGAGGATGAGCAACCTGGCCACAGCACCGTGGTACAGGGGGCCATTCAAGTGGAGGGAGTAAAAAGAAATGTTGTAGTGGTAGGGGATAGTATCATTAGGGGGATAGATAGGGTTCTCTGCAGTCAAGAGCGGGAGTCCCGAAGGCTGTGTTGCCTGCCCGGTGCCAGGGTTAAGGACATCTCTTCTGGGCTGGAAAGAAACTTGGAGTGGGAGGGGGAGGATCCAGTTGTCGTGGTCCATGTTGGTACAAACGACGTAGATAGGACAAGGAAGACGGTTCTGTTAAAGGAGTATGAGCAGCTAGGGGTCAAATTAAAAAACAGAACCTCAAGGGTAATAATCTCTGGGTTATTACCTGAGCCACGAGCGAATTTGGTTAGGATAAATAAAATTAAAGAGTTAAATGTGTGGCTCAAAGACTGGTGTGGGAGAAATGGGTTTTGCTTCTTGGGACACTGGCACCAGTTCTGGGACAGGAGGGAGCTGTTCCATTGGGATGGACTCCACTTGGCCAGTGCTGGGACTAGAGTCCTGGCGAACCATATAACTAGGGCTGTAGAGAGCGCTTTAAACTAATTAGTGGGTGGGAGGTTTCTAGAGAGCAAATAATAGAAATGACAACGGAGAAGGTCATAGACTTAGGTAGTAGTGGGGGAATTAAAAAACAGAACGTGTCAGGAAGGGACAGAAGGTATGGAGTAAAAAGTAAAGTACTAAAAGGAGAAAAAACAGGAACTAAGTGTTACAAAACATATTTGAAAGTTCTTTATCTGAATGCACGTAGCATTCGTAACAAAATGAATGAGTTAACGGCACAAATAACGACATATGATCTTGTGGCCATTACAGAAACATGGCTGCAGGGTGACCATGACTGGGAATTAAACATACCAGGTTATTTAACAATCAGGAAGGACAGGCAGGAAGGGAGGGGAGGTGGGGTGGCTATGTTAATAAAGGAAGGAACCACTATAATACAGAGAAATGATATTGGGTTAAAGGAGCAGGATAGTGAAACAGTTTGGGTGGAGATAAGGAATAATAAGGGGGAAAAAACACTAGTGGGTGTAGTCTATAGGCCTCCGAACAGTTGCACCTCTGTTGGACGGAGTATTAATCAGGAAATAGTTGAGGCTTGTAATAAGGGAACAGCTATAATTATGGGGGATTTTAATTATCATATTAACTGGACAAATCAAATTGGGCAGAACAGCCTTGAGGGTGAGTTCATTGAGTGTATTAGGGATGGGTTTCTTGAGCAGTATGTAACTGAACCGACCAGGGGGCAAGCAACCTTAGATTTGGTCCTGTGTAATGAGACAGGATTAACTAAAAATGTCCTAGTAAAGGATCCCCTTGGAATGAGTGACCATAACATGGTTGAATTCCATATTCAATTAGAGGGTGAGAAGGTTGGATCTCAAACAAGCGTGCTGAGCTTGAATAAAGGAGACTATGAAGGTATGAGAGCAGAATTGATTAGAGTGGACTGGGAAAATAGATTAAAGGGTAAGATGGTACATGATCAGTGGTGTACATTTAAGGAGTTATTTTATAACTTCCAAAAAAAAAATATTCCACTGAGGAAAAAAGGGTGTAAAAGAAAAGATAGCCATCCGTGGCTAAGTAAAGTAATTAAGGATAGTATCCGACTAAAAACAAGGGCATATAAGGTAGCCAAATCTAGTGGGAGGATAGACGATTGGGAAGTCTTTAAAAGACAGCAAAAAATAACTGAAAGATTGATTAAGAAAGGGAAGATAGATTATGAAAGTAAATTAGCAAAAAATATAAAAACAGACAGCAAAAGTTTCTATAGTTATATAAAAAGAAAAAGGGTGGCTAAAGTAAATGTGGGTCCCTTAGAGGATGAGACCAGGAAATTAATGGTGGGAAACATGGAGATGGCAAAAACGCTGAACAATTATTTTGTATCAGTCTTTACGGTAGAGGACACTAAGAATATCCCAACACTGGACAAACAGGGGGCCCTGGGGGGGAGGAGCTAAATATGATTAAAATCACTAAGGAAGTGGTACTTGGTAAAATAATGGGACTCAAGGCGGATAAATCCCCTGGACCTGATGGCTTGCATCCTAGGGTCTTGAGGGAAGTGACAGTAGGGATTGTGGATGCATTGGTAATAATTTTCCAAAACACCCTGGACTCAGCAAAGGTCCCGGCAGATTGGAAAACTGCTAATGTAACACCCTTATTTAAAAAGGGTAGTAGGCAGAAGGCTGGAAACTGTAGACCTGTTAGCCTAACATCTGTGGTTGGTAAAATGTTGGAGTCCATTATTAAGGAGACAGTAACGGGACATTTGGATAAACATAATTTAATAGGACAAACTCAGCATGGTTTCATGAAGGGGAAGTCATGTTTGACAAATTTGCTTGAGTTTTTTGAGGAAGTAACATACAGGGTGGATAAAGGGGAACCAGTGGACGTAGTGTATTTAGACTTCCAAAAGGCATTTGACAAGGTGCCACACAAAAGATTATTGCTCAAGATAAAAAATCACGGGATTGGGGGTAATATTCTGGCGTGGGTGGAGGATTGGCTCTCTAACAGAAAGCAGAGAGTTGGGATAAATGGTTCGTTCTCAGACTGGCAACCAGTAACTAGTGGTGTTCCGCAGGGGTCAGTGCTGGGTCCCCAACTCTTTACAATCTATATTAACGATTTGGAGGAGCGGACCGAGTGTAACATATCAAAGTTTGCAGATGATACAAAGATGGGACGGAAAGTAGTGAGTGAGGAGGACATAAAAAACCTGCAAAGGGACATAGACAGGCTAAGTAAGTGGGCAGAGATTTGGCAGATGGAATACAATACTGGAAAGTGTGAGGGTATGCACTTTGGCAGGAAAAATCATGGAGCAAGTTATTATCTTAATGGCAAGAAACTGGAAAGTACTGTCGTACAAAGGGATCTGGGGGTCCTGGTGCACGAAACTCAAAGTTAGTATGCAGGTGCAGCAAGTGATTAAGAAGGCCAATGGAATGTTGGCTTTTATTGCTAGGGGGATAGAAGTTAAAAACAGGGAGGTATTGCTGCAGTTGTACAGGGTATTGGTGAGACCGCACCTGGAATACTGCATACAGTTTTGGTGTCCATACTTAAGAAAGGACGTACTTGCTCTCGAGTCAGTACAAAGAAGGTTCAGTCGGTTAATCCCGGGGATGAGGGGGTGGTCATATGAGGAGAGGTTGAGTAGATTGGGACTCTACTCATTGGAGTTCAGAAGAATGAGAGGCGATCTTATTGAAACATATAAGATTGTGAAGGGGCTTGATCGGGTGGATGCGGTGAGGATGTTCCCAATGATGGGTGAAACTAGAACTAGGGGGCATAATCTTAGAATAAGGGGCTGCTCTTTCAAAACTGAGATGAGGAGAAACTTCTTCACTCAGAGGGTGGTAGGTTTGTGGAATTTGCTGCCCCAGAAAGCTGTGGAAGCTACATCATTAAATAAATTTAAAACAGAAATAGATAGTTTCCTAGAAGTAAAGGGAATTAAGGGTTACGGGGAGCGGGCAGGAAATTGTACATGAGTCTAGATTCAGAATGGTCATGGCCCTGTGGGTAGTGGAGTGGGCCCAGGGGCCGTGTAGCCTGGTTCTGCTCCTACTGTGTTCTAATTCTGTGTTAGATTTCAGGAGATGGTTTTATTCCTGTTCCTGGCTGGGGTGGAGATCGCCTTTACAGAAGGTAAGTACTGTAGAAAATATAGGGACAGAGTGATCTCCTGGACGAGTTTCGATCGCCTAGATGGGTCGGAGAGGAATTTCCCAGATTTTTTTCTCCCAAATTGGCCATTGGGTCTTTTATCTGGTTTTTCGCCTCTCCCGGGAGATCACATGGGCTCGGGTGGATGGAGAGTGATAGAAGATTTGAGGTTAGGATCAGATCAGCCATGATCTTATTGAATGGTGGAGCAGGCTCGAGGGGCCGATTGGCCTAGTCCTGCTCCTATTTCTTATGTTCTTATGATTCTTCGGGTTCCAGCGTCGCTCCACTCATGGGATGTCCCTACCATCATGGTTGGCAGCTCCTGGCCCCGTGCTGCTCCGAAGGTTCATCCGATCCTCGAAGAGCGAGCCCCTCATCGATGAGGTGGAACTGACAGATGTCAATCCCACGTACGCATACGTGCAGTACCCTGATGGTCGGGATTCCACAGAGTCACTCCGGGATCTGAATCTCTGCCCAACCGGTCCCACGGACCCAATCAATGGTGGGACCCATATCAATGACGCCGATACCCTGCGCTCCTCTGAGGATGACGCCCTACCTGGGACATCAAGGGATCTGCCAGCTTTTCCGCCAGATCAACCCGAGGAACAGAGCGCTCCCCGCGGGATGGCCACCCAAAGCCAGGACACCAGTCAGTCACCGACTACTGGGCAGGGTGAAGCCAGCTCTGCGCCTGTGGGGGCCCACACCCGGAGCCACGATCTCCCCAGTCCCCCTCAGGTCGATCAAGGTGACATGGACACTGCCAACCCGCTGGTATGAACTAAGCAACCCAGGGACCAAAACACGGTCCGAGGAGACGTGCCTTCTGACCACCAACAGATATCCAAATGCACCCGGAGCCATGATCTCCCCAGTCCCCCTCTGGTCAATCAAAGCAACACGGGATCTGCCAGCCCACTGGTGCGAACTAAGCAACCCAGGGACCAAGACACGGTCCGAGGAGACGTGCCTTCCGGCCACCAATGGTGATCCAAATGACTACATCTATTCTTAGTCCGACTAATTCGGTAGAAAGAAGCCGCCGGACTTCCAATCTTTCAGGCGGGAAGAATGTCATAAATCATGCCATTCATGTAGAAATGACTTATGAAATATACTGGGTGGCCTGCTGGTGGCGCTGTCCAGGGAGAGTATAAATACTCGGGCACGGGCCCAGCTTGCTAAGGGACATTTTGTAAACAGGAACTAGTGAAGGATAACTAGACTTCCATGTTGTGAAACAGTCGATTAAAGCCTTGTTTAATACTCTGACCAAGTGCCTAGTAGTTTTCTTACGTCAGTTAACAATTACCGCCTCAGTCTCTAGTGCCCCGTAGACCATGACATCATCAAGTGCACAGCACCCCATTACTGCCCCGGATGTGAAATTCGCTCCCGCCCTGGGCGTCAACAATGACAGTAACAGGAGGTGTTGCCACCTCAGCTGGCTGCTTGGGGAGCGATAATTAAAGGCAGTGGTGGTCAGATAGGCCAAACTTTATTCTTTGCACCAGTCTGCTGCTTGCTGAAAGTTTTTGAAGCCTCATTGTTGCGCGATGCCTAAGCCTTTCACTCTCTGAGAGTGATTGGGGCTGTAATGGAAGTCTCGCAGGTCCCCTGGCCCCACAGAAAGAGAATGTTGCAAACCATCATTGGCCCTTCCCTTTAAGTGAGGGAAGGAGCCTCTGATGCTGGTAGCACTGCACTGCACATTCTTCAGCGCGCTGCCGCTACCGCCCCCTCACACACTTTAGCATCCTAAAAGAAGTGGTTAGCGCTTGATTTAGCGCTCCATTTCCCTCTTGGAGTGCTAAAACTGAATTTCGCGGGAGGCGAGAATGATTAGCGCCTGGGGCTAATTTTTCAACTTTTAAAGATTTAGCACCCCAAACTGAATTTCTCCCCCATGGAGTCTTACTGAACCAATCACTGGCTTACACCCAATTCCCCAAAATCCAATCACAAAGATGTCACGTCCACAGTACCTTTGCTTACGCAGGTCCTGGTCTTATGACCCCCTTACATCATCTGTTTTTTTACCATCAAAACTCATATCTGAGGTAGTTATGGCAACACAAAAGAACATGTGTCCATATTGTAGAGATAGGTGCCCTTGCTGGTCCTGTGAAAGACCTATGTTTTAGCACACTGCGAGACATCGTAACATTCCGTGCAGTTAATAATTACAGATTTTTATATTTAATTCTTACACATAATTATAAATCCATTACTGATGTGATTATATCACTAAAATAGAAAACATTCTGAAAACCAACTAATCCATCATAATCTTACAATGCAGAAATCCTGAAGTTGCGGTCAGTTATTCGCTGCTCCGACACAGGCTGTGCTGTGGAACTCCCCATAGCCGGCAATCAGTGAAATCAGTTGAACTGACAAAAACTTAAGATTTTCTGATCCAATTACGCTGTTAAACACCCCATTAAATGTTAAGCCTTGTTGGAATAAGTGTAACTGGGGTTCTGGCCCTGAAAAACGAATTTTATATTTGTGGAATGTCAAATTTCTCCTTATGATAGAAAATTACTAGATTTTTTAAATAATTATTTTTAAAAGTGTATTTATGATCTTTTAGCTTCTACCTTAACCCCATGTATATGTCCCAATCTTTATTTCGCTGTCTGTAAAATTTTCAAAAAGTGAACTGAATCAGTGCTTTTTATTTCCTGGTTTGCTGTCTGTGAGAATTCTTAGACAGCTTGATGAGCTCACTGCTGCTCTTCGCTAGGAATCCCCTTTTGACAGCACTACAATCAATTTAAGGTATATAAAAAGAGATATAGCTTTAAGAAATCATAATACCTATCGCTGTCTTGTTCATCACTGCAAGTAAAGGCACCAACATGGGTGAATTAAACTCACTTGTTTTAAGATCTAGTCCACGTATGTAATTGACCACTGAGCCCTGGGTCTTCATCAGCTTGTTACAACCACCTAACCTTAAGGATTGATTTGTTTTCAATGCTTTCAGCTTTTCTAGAACTTCCATCTCATTTATGTAGCAGTCCTAAATTTTGCCTTGGCTTTTTGGGGGGAAGGGTATATTGCTCACGTCTTCCCTTGTAAATACTTGAAGAAAGTAATGAATCAGAATTTAACTATCTTGTGATCATCCACAGTTTCAAGGCCACTTGCATCTTTTAATGTTTTCACCTCTTATCTGACAGGCCTCTTGCTATTGTAGTACTGAAATAATTGTTACTGCTATGTTTTGCCTCTGGATCTATGTTCTATTCTAGATCTCTCTTTGCTCCCCTGATCAACCTTTTGCTTTGTTTCTGCATGATCCTATATTTGTCCCAATGAACCACTTCCCTTTGTTCACTGCAAGATTTGTACAGGTCATTTTTCCTCTAATTTCACTCTTAATTTGTTTCTTAATCCATTTGAGATCACATTTGTTGAGTCTGAGTTTCATGATCTTAGGTATGTACTTGTCCCGCAGCCCCCCCAAAAAAATTCTACAGTTTTCTTTCAAAAGAACATGCCTTAAATCACTTAGACCATCCACTCAAAAACTCTGCCTATGCAACTGATGCCCAGCATTATTATTCTTTTAAAAGTGTTCCATTTCTATTCTACAAAGATGTTGACAAATATCCACCTCCAATCCATTTGTTTTAACTCTTCCCTCATTTCTTTGAATTTAACCCTATTAAAGTTATAAACTTGACTCCTCGTCTTTGGCATAATTGAATCCCAGTCCTCTCCTGTCCCAAACAGTGCAAGTGTCCCAAAGCATGTTACATTCTCTATCTTTGAGTTTTGAGGCAATCCTCATGTATGTGTCTTTTAAGACTCCTAAGTTATTGCTCCCTCATTTATCCCTCGGCGGACTACCTACATTGCCCCTATATAATAGGCTTGGTGCTTCATTACTTGTGAATTATCAGGTCAGCTCACTCATAGAATGTAACTCACATTCCAGGACTCTTCAGCAAGCATCTTCTCTATAAACCTTCTTAACAAATTGTGAAAAAAAAGTCTTCTTTTTGAGAGAAAATTTGACATTTTTCTACCTGTTAGTTAAAATTTCCAACCAACCCAACCTATGTATATTGAAAGGATTTTTGTTGTACAGCTTTCCAGGAAATCACAATCTTTATGCATTTGAAGAGTTTATAAGAACTGCCTTGAAATGTATATATATGTTACATAGATCCCAATAAAAAAACTCCAGAGGATGATTAAAAGAATCCTAAACTGTACAGAAGTGAAAGGTTTGGTTTTCCATTAAACTCTCTTTGTAACTCTCATCTCCGTGTATATATCGATATAGATCCTTCTATCTGTTTTCTAAAAATAATTCCCCTGCAAACAACTTTATTGCAGATTACATGTCGATATATATTTTATTTCGTTTGGGACCTGACACCTATTTTCTATTGCTCCTCACTGGGGAGGCAGTCCAGCCCCAAAAGATTGCTAAACATTTTTCGCAAGCAAGAAGCAAATGGCTTAAAAATTGACTTTTATGTATGATATACAAAACCAAAAACTATGAGTGAAGGGAGTCCCTGCTAGTTAGGGGATAATTTGGCTTCATTACTCATGAACCATACTGGCCGGAAAAAAAAACTTCAGGCTGTGTACACCCCTATAATAATTCACCCGTTCTTCAACGAACAATGGCTCACCAAACATACACTGGCCTTCACAAGCATTCAGTCTGTGATTAATCACGCCCTATTTCAGCGCCTTTCCCCTGGATTTATCTCACTTCAGTAAATTACAATAAAAGGCCGGGTTATATTGAAAAGGATGTAAGTTTTTCCAATCTATTTAACTGCATACCGGGGCAGTGGTCTGATCGGGGTGGCATTCGGAAGCTGTGCTTTATTCCCATGGAGGCCGTCTGACCAGCCATCCCATCTATTCTCGCTCCCTCTTGTAACACATACAATCCAACCCGCGAAAATGTAATATCCGCCGAGTGATGGAACACGTGACACCTGATAAACTCGAGTGTTGAATATTAGTGAGGACCAGAAGCTGTAAATAAAGCTATAACTCTAACACTTTAAATAAAACAACTGCAGATGCTGGATATCTGAAACAAAAACAGAAGATGAATGAAACCTTCGGTAGATCAGTCAGCATCTGTGGGCCGTTAATAAGTTAACATTTAGGGTGTGGTGTGAACAATTGGTCAGAACAGCCCGAAACGTCAACTCAAATTTCTCTCCACGGATGTTGCCTGACCTGCTGAGTTTTTCCAGCATTTTCTGTTGTTATTTCGGATTTCCAACATCTGCAGTATTTTGCTATCATAATTAACACGTTCTCCGGTGAATAGTTATCCCGTCATATGATTGTAAATCCACACAGTGTTACATAACCAAAATGTTGAAAACTGCCTGTTGTGCAAAGTCACTAACAATTTGTTTTCAAAAAGCTTGTATTTATTATCATTTTGCAGGTTTAAAAAAAAAGAAATCCTAAACCAAACATACGCAATTGCTGGCTCACAGGATCAGTAAGCCAATGCTGTCGGTTACTCTCCAAAAGCTCTATCGCTTCTTTTGACTCAATGGGCAAAATAATTCGAATCGTACTTGTTATGCTTGCAGTGCAAAACTATCGTCTAACCAAAACAAGATTCAATAGACATTCTTAAATGTAGTATCAGTTTATAGACCATGTACACGAATCATTCATTGTTGTCACACTTCACCCCCCCCCCCCCCCCCCCGGTCCTGTTTGACAGGAGAGTCACTAATGGTTTGTATTATAGGTTTAGTGTGAGTTTAGTAAACTAAATTACATGGGGGGGGGAGTGTTTAATTATGTCCAGAAAATTGATAATATTATCCTATAATGACTGTGACATTTCCACAGGCAATTTCGAACTCATAGAACTTATTTCAGATTTTAAAACTATACTAGAACATTTGAACAAACCCCCATAATATCTGTTACAAAAATAAACAAGATTGGTCCAAAAGACATCTTCAAAATTTTAAGTAAGTTTATTCGAAAATTCTCGCACAATGCGTTGCAATGAAGAGGCGGATACCAAGTGCACTGTACATCATCCAATATAAAAACCAAAATACACAACATATTATTCTACTTCACAAAAAATTATATTTTTCTTTAAAATTATATATAGCATTATCACGTACTTTCAGATTCATGCTCTTAATATGTTTCCAGAAAACATATGTACATAAAGATGATCAAAACAATCATGGATGCCCTATTTTAAATAGTTTAACTACTAATCTATCAACAAAAGTCCCTCTGTCATGTTTTGCGCCCGTCTTATAGTGCTTTAATGCTTGTCCCTTTAAAGACGCGAGTTCACACAAAATTGAGTAATTGCTCCCAGCTCTACATCATAGGTCACTTTTAGCTTTGTCTGCTAATAAAGTATACTGACCTTCACACATTTGCTTAAATGATTGATATTCACTCTGGACCTGTCGTCTTATTAATCATCATGATTCCCAGATGAGGGTCATTCCATTTATTGAAATGTGTCGATTATATTAACGTTTACGCTGTGACAATATTACATCGACGGCTAAAAACTGATCGGAAGTACATTGATTTTTTTTTACGTTCGTGTTATTCAATTTGTTGATTTTTTTTACAGGCGCTTTGAGCTCATGTCTAATCTCAGCAATTTATTAAACGGCCATCACTTGGCATTCATACATTGTATTAGCCGGAACTATGAATATTGCTCACCCCTAATAAATATCCTTTACGATAATAGTCACCGAAAGGCACAATTCCTATCATCTTATGTACAAAATAAACAGGCATTTTTAGATGCTTCAAGCATTTTCGTTTTTGGCAATTCGGTGTTTACTCGCGTCAGTTCTTCAAACTATTCACTGATCGTTGTTCCTTCCTGAATCTTGGTCGCTCTGATCGTCTGTAAAACATACGTCCACGTCGCTCTCGTTGCTGTGGTCACTTTTCTGCTCAGTCTCGTCCAAGGAAGTTTCCGTTTTGCTCTCTGTTTTGTGCACACTTTGCCCGGGGTGTCTGGATTTAACGTGCCTCTCCAGGTCTCTGCGACGCACCAGCACCTTGCCACAGAATTCACACCTGTAGGGCGTGTTGCCCTCCGCGTGCAAACGGATATGTTTGTTTAGGTTACTGGGATCCCCAAAGGGTCGAAGGCAGACTTTGCATTTTAAAGGTTTGTACCCTGTATGTGTCCGCATGTGAATTTTCAGTCCGTATTTACGGGAGTAGAGTTTCCCACAGTACAAGCAGAGGTGGCCTTTTTTGGGCTTGCCACTAGACGCGGTGGTGGTGGCCATGGACTCCAGTCTAGTTCTACTCTTTTCTGCAGCAATGCTTGATAGTTGTTGGGTGTGCATGGCGATTTCTCTGTCAATATTGGTGATGGAACCAAGTTCTGGGTTGAGAGATGGAGCTCCAAAGTAAGTGACCGATTCTGGGTATTTGATCAAGTTGCTGAAGTGGAATTTTAAGGGGTAGTAGGGAGGGCTGTAGAGAAGTTCGCCATTATAAACTGTTAAGGGCATTATAGGAATGTTACATTCCCCGGAGAAAGGTTTAACTCCATCAAATGGCGGAATGGAAAACCTTTCAAAATGAATGCCCGTTGGAATCGGGGTGTAACGATTAGGAGATAAACTGGTGTGAAGGCCCCTTTCGACATGTTTGAATGCAGATGTCTCTTCAAAATTAGGAAATAAAGGAAACCCTCTCGTTGTATTGCTGCATGGCAATGCAGGGGCTGGGGGCTCTATGGAATGGACACACTTGGAAGGGTGATTTCCCACCATGGTCTCGCTGGTAGAACGCGGTGATTTCATACTGCTCAGAAGTTTATTGAAACCTAATCCATTGGTTTTAGTGCCTGTGTCTCCGCTTGGATCAGGGGATATTAATTTTGATAATCCCGTCGGTTTAAAAGCGGATCTAATCCCAGGATGAAAGCCCATCGCGTTGACGATTGAAGAAGTTCCACTTATAGTCGTCAGAGGTCCGTGACTTCGGGCTGAATTGACACTCATGTCCAAGGCCCGGTCCTGCTCATCCTCATGTCCCGCCCTTTTCTTGGTCATAGCCATTTTAGCCGAAACTGGCGACGTTGGTCGTTTAACCCCCTCTGTAGAGCCAGACGAGATTTGATGGCCATTCCTCAGAGGTGTTGATGAACTAGATATGTCGGCTGCCTTCGGAGATTTGGTGAAAGTCTCGGAGATTCTGCATTGATCGTTGTTGATGAAGCCGCTGCCGTTACCCAGAGCACAGTGGAAGTGGATATGAGCTTTTAAAGTGTTTGGATATTTGAATGTTCTCCAGCAGTACCAACAAATATAACGTTCCTCCCCTGGGTAAAAGAACGAGAAAAAAAACTAAGTTTTGGGTTAAGGTTGTAAACATTTCCGCATAAAATACACACAATAACAAGAATTATGCCTCAAAGGCTGCTGGACAATATAAGCGTGTCAAATTATTACCCACATTTCAGCAGTTATGGGTGCAGGAAAGTTATAGATTGCAAACAAGCACGTACTTCTTAAAATAATCCTTAAATTACGATACAATGCTCACTGTCACTTTTTTTTAAGAATACCCGCCCACTTCGCCAGACCAGTTTCTGCGACCCAAACCGATCATTTTACAAATTAAATGGTAATAAATGTAAAAGGAAGTCAATGAGGCAAATCATTTGGTAAGATAATTTATATGTAATTCTTAGTCCTGTTATTTAATTATTCTGTTCTCCAAGGAGGAAACGCAAGCCTGACCAGACATATACAATCTAGACTGTTAATGTTTTGGCCTTTACTAGCCTTGGAGGTGATAACAGCTGTTCCTTGAAATCATGGGGCGCTTGAAACAATGCACTTGGCCCATCTGTTGATGCTGAAGAAAGGAGGCGTATGGCAAGGAGTTGAGCAAACTGGCCAAAGAACAATCTATATATCATAAGCTTCTCATTAAAATCAGAACAATGCCTAGGATATTAACGCTGCTATTCAAAGAGTAACAACTCCTTGAGGTACTCTCATTTGTAGATGCTGCAATGAAAGAATGGCATCAAACTGTTCATTCTACAATTTAAAGCCTGGTTCTCTATCTTTGGCAATCTTTTGTAACTTTCATTTTTCCTTTTTCATCTCTTCTTTTTGGTTTCTCCTTTTATAGATATTGTGCAAATGCAATTTCCAAAAGTTTCAATTTCTTTACTTTCATTTTTCTTTCTCCCTTTCTGTTAGCTTTGTCTCGTTTCTTCCCTTTCGTTTCTTTGCTTTCTCTTCGTTTCCTTTCCTAGATGCAGTACAAAAAATGTTTCTTCTTACGATTAACTGTATTACATTTTGCTCCTCGTCTATTCCTACACTCAAGCTAACATCAATTTTATTTTGTAGCCCGCAATCCAATATTGCGTGTATAATTAAAATTAAATTGACAGTTTTCCGGCATTGACCTTAACAATGTAAATTATTTGTGCACAATTGGAATAATTAAATCGAACTTTGTTCTGGGGCCTTTCAATTGCAAAAATCTGTAAAGCATCTGAATATATTAGTCCTCCGGTTATTTGCTGAAAATGAATGCGGATAAAATGCATTTAATCTCTTTAATTTGCTCATAATTTAGTTCTGATTCTACCTCATGGCGCACAATTAGCAAAAGTGCGCATCAGACAACTTTGATTGTCCTAGATAAATGGTTCTTGCTGTTTGCAGTTAAGGTATCTGATTTTATCTCATTCAGTATCTGGACGCGAATCTTAAAATTAGTTATATTGCTTCTAGGAGGCCGGGTGTTTACAAGTACCAAACCCCTTATCAATTAAAGATATATTGGGAACTTCAGGTTTTTGCATTTCAAATACCTCATCCCAAAATCCTACGGGTAAACCGAAAAATCGTGTAAAATCGAAATATGTGTGTAATATTTTCTCCCGAAATGTTCAGTCCGGCTGTTAAAATGCATTTAAAGAGTAAAACTTTAAATAGATAATCATCAATGTTTCAAGAAAACGACATTTAAAAACTATTACAAACTGTTAGGTTTACATAGGTGATGTATTAATTAAACATGTGCTTAACCCCTGTGAAACCTTACAGAACATGATCGGTTGGTTATTTGATCGCCGTGTAAAGTATTTTGTACCCCAAACAAATATATAGGAATTCGTGAGAACAGGCGCCAAAATAACTGGGTGATTATAATATACTGCAACTTTTAATAATGATTTACTTGTGGACACCCATTATTAGGTTTAAAATAACTTTTCGCAAGTTGAATATTGTGAAAGAATGCAAACCAGTCAGGTAGGTAGTTGCAAGCATTTTCTAAATTGTACAGAAGCGAATTGATTCAGATATTTTCACTCTATTGTCTATTCACACAGTTTGAACTACAAAGCAAGCTAATGTTAAGGAACATAAATTCCAGGTGCAGCCATAAGATTAAGGATGTACAGTGCCTGATCCAGTAATCTATTTGACCATTTCAATTCAATTACCTGAATTCAAAATCAGCAAGGGATCTGAGTCTGATAAAATCATTCCACTTCCAGTGTGATGCTAAGAGAAAATGATCGGAACCACGTCATTAAAGAAAACAGGTGATATATATGATTTCCAATATCACCGCAGGCCAATAAAATAGTACCCAAAAATATTTATGAATCATTTCGCTGTCATAAGTCGTGCTGGATTGTTTTAACTATACCTGCTTGGTTAACGCTTATTGAAATGTAATTACACTGCATAGCTGATTACTTATCCCCTTTACAACACGTTGAGCTGTTTCCATTACACCACAAAAAGAAGGGGAAAATATCAGTCCTTCTGCTCTGTTCTGCATTTTGTGTAATATTATTCAGGATCCCTCGTGTACAACCTATCCACGCTGGATTATAGTAGGTGGTCTTTGTAGAGACAGAACTGGAAGCCTCAAGCAGAGGGTTTGTATGCTGTCTGTTGATTTTGGGGAGTGTCTGCAAGCCTTACTTTTAATTGCTAAGGCGCTGTGAGCTACTGTGGCCGAAGCGTCAGTAATCCTATTACCTTGCACTTTAGCTACAACTTGGTTTAGAGACTACAGAAGCGTCTCCACCCTCCCCCTCCTCCCTCCGAGACCACCAGTACCCTACCCCTTTGAAAAATTAGATTTAATAGCTGAATTCGCTACTGGATCTTTCTTGTTATTAATCCTTTGAGGAATGCAATATTGTATCCGTACACAGTTTGCAGACAATTCCCCCTCCGGTTTTTTTCCCCTGGAATCTGCTATAAATTGTTGCTGCCTAATTTCCTTGCATTAGTCGATTGTATTACATCATTATACCTTAGATGCAAAATTATAGAACGTCCATGAAATCCGCGTATGAACGGTTCAATCACAGACACTATTTTGAACAATTATTTCTTTACCAAGCATGGCTAGAATTTAAGCAGATTACTAGCCATGAATGAAAATAGCCAACGATGAGGCAAAAAATCCGAAGTTCTTCAAAACGCACATACTGTATATTCAATTTTATTGTCACTTTAATTTTAGCTTGTTGCTAAATATGTCTTACATATGTACGGAAGTAAACTGCAATCATGCAAACATGTATATTAAGTTTATGCAAACGTGGATATACTTTATTGGTATTGTGTATGCATGCATTTCAACTTTTTGGATACAAAAATATCAGTGGAGATTTATGCACGAGATCTGTAAACATAAACACATATATCTTCAAAGAACTGCTCATGATAAAATGGTGGCCTCGTGACAATGTCAGCATATTTTGCAGTTCGAATCCAAGTGATGCTTTTCTCTAGTGGGCCTTTGTTAAGTTTCGTCCATCAAACATTGAACTCCTAAGTATTCGTTTCCCCATAGATCTCTACAGATTATTAGAATTCAATTCGAATGAAATAAAACGTCAGACATGATAAAAAATACAATATTCTGAAAAATAT
Organism: Somniosus microcephalus; assembly: GCF_052327205.1. NCBI lineage: Eukaryota > Metazoa > Chordata > Chondrichthyes > Squaliformes > Somniosidae > Somniosus > Somniosus microcephalus. Next base: position 164,429,452 of record NC_140995.1, on the reverse strand, counting down.
ATTTTTAAATGCCCAAAATTTCCAACCGTGTTCCTAAATTCAGTCCTGAGCACCTAACTGGGAGGTGATTCCGATATATTTCCTCTACTACTTGAAGGACTATCTACACAGTGTATGTCTTCAGGTGACTGATGTCAAGAGTATGCCTACTGATTGCTTCTGAAGATGGATAGAAACTTTCGTGATTCGCAACAACATCGCTACCCAGTGATGCAGATTAAAATCTCGGATCTAACGGTGATGCTGAAAGAATTGTAACTTGCAAAGAAACAAAGTACTATCGAAAATCCGATCATTGCAAATACAAGCTAAATATGCTGTTTAATGAAGGAACATTGTATTATCCCAAGTAGTTATCAAATTCAAATTATTTCCTTGGACACATTGTCCCACTATATTGACTCTGGCACAGCAACAGAAGTATAAAATGAGTCTGTATAAAATAAATCTGTAATTTATTGTTACTTGCAGTCCGGCAATGACATGAATTCGACTCCTAATTCTATTGCAATCAATATTAAATGTTTCAGGAAAAATGGCACCTTTTATCGCCTATCAAATTCTGCCACGCAGAGACTATGAGCCATTTTACCGAACCGTATCCAGTACGTGCACATGGTCTGTGGCACTAGGGGCACGTTCACTTCGTTCGTTTCGGTACAGCCAAAACGATGGATGCAACGATTGCATCTACGCGGAAAGCAGATTACGTATTTTCAACAAAAAATTGTTGGGGGGGTGTTTGGAAACTTTTTCCCCTTTAAGTGTAACGTGGCTATTCCATTGAAGCACATCTTGGGTACCCACTGAAAGCATTAAGGTCACATACAGTACACTGCATTAGCCCCCGGTTTACAGTTACTCCAACAATTTCACGATTGGGGATAAAAAAAGAAAATTGTTCATCTGCTGTAACTTTACATATATTTTTATTTCGATTAAGGTAAAATTAAATATTTCTTAATTATGTTGTGATGCTTTTCGTTACATAAGGGCACGCCGCTGAAGTGCTGTAATAAACCTGGGTTCACATAAATACTGATGGACGTCTGTGTGCGTTCATACATAAATTATATCCTTGTTCACAAGTACATTGTAGTTACAGACAATCTCTGTATATACTTTCTATGCACGCAGTAGATTTGTATACTCGCACTTACTCGTATATCTACATAAACAATTATGCGGAAAACCCTTTTTACTGAGCTACCTTGAGACGTGTGGATGAAATGCATACTCTTCTAACTAGAGATACGTTCAGCGTTTCTCACTGCTCTTATCCAGTGAGACTGAGTTGATTGCCCCTACCTTTCTCATCGTGTGTCGGTGTGGCTGTGGCTGGGATATCGAACCACTGCGCCAGAGCGCTGGAGTACCACGCTGCTAATTCCTCCCCAGGCTGGATATCCCTCAGTGTTCGGTAAAAGATCTGCGGAAGGGAACAGATGCAGAAATCTAAGGATTATATGTGATTTCATCTTTTGGGTTTTTTTTTGTTGGATTGATAAAAACCATAACTGTGCCAGAAATGTAACGTGATGTACCTGTCCCCCTGGAAGGTCAGTGATCGCTTCCAGATTCTGCTCTTGGATGTGTCTGGCTGCTCGGATTAACTCTATCCACTCCGGAACGGAGTCGCCAGCTTCATCAACCAAATCCCCTCTGACAAAGCGCACCTGAAATACATCCCGAGCACCACAGTTTAGGAAAGGACATTTTAAGATTCCTGCATTATCCCTACAGCGTTCTTTTACTTCACATACAATTGTTTCACTTCGATAGTTTATTTGCATCATACACAAATCGCATCATGTTATTTAAAGTCATACCCAAAAGATTCCACATAAAAACATGATTAAAATTAAAATGTATGGACACACAGCTTTTACCCAAACGTGTGGCTCTTAAATATCATTTTACTTTTTTGGTTTAGCAATCATTTATATTATTTAGTTAACCGAAAATTGTATTTAAAATCATTGAGTGAAGAATCCAGGCAGGAATAGTATGTTAAAGGAAATGTGATCTGAAGATACCTGACGGTGACCTGGCCTTAAACCAGTTAAGAATTATAATGACTGGGGGGAAAGCCTTGCTTACGCGAGGAAAAAAAAGTTGCATGTTACACACAGGCAGATGCCATTCATTTCACGTCGCCAGAAATAAGAAGGATACGAACTGTTTATGTTTTATATTCAGATACTTGCCAAGCTTCTTCGGTTCAATTAAAATTCAGCATATATAGGTATTTAGAATTCAGAATAAGGTGATTTAAAATGAAAATTCTCCACGGAAGAAAACAAATTGGAAAAAGCTGCTTTGTTTATCGATAAGCAGTCAATTACAAATCCGAGCTTCGATAGTTGGGTGTTACAAGAACAAGTTCATGTTAACTTAATTGAAACCTTCAAATACTTTAAATGTATTTATGTAATACTGCAGTGCATAAAGAATTTCCATTGCCGCATGTTTTAGTGACACCTGTTCACTTTTGGCAGTTGACCGATGGTATCATTGAATTTCGAGGTGCACCGTGCTTAGCTCCTCCCTTACACCTTTCATGCATTCAATTTTTTATTTTCGATTATAATTATCCTGACGTACGACAAGAGAACCCCAACTAACAGACGGTGAAACGAGCGCCGATTAATTATTCGCCATAAAACCAGCATGTCAACAAAATATTGGGATGGGGGGGGGGAGTAAATGCGGCCATTTAGAGTCGCTGGAGCAAAATTAGCTATAATTAGGCAGAGCGGTCCTTCGGCAAGAAACAAAATCGAAACAGACGAGAAATAAATAACATAGTTTGTCAGACCGTTTAAAAGGGGGTTTAACAAATTAAAAATCTGACCATGACATACGACACGGCATCTGCACCTGTTTAAGGAAGCCCGTGGCAATATGTGGCATTAGACACTGGAAACATCAAGCTTGAATAACTTTTCCTCTGTATGTAAGATTCTGTGTATATTACTCATATATATATGTAATATATGTATACAGTAATATCAATAGCTGAGCTGCATCAATTGCGATTGATTGTGCTATGCAATGCAGTTCAGCCACTGATAACTAAATACGACTTTATGGGGCAACCAGTGTCCAGTTATTAAAAAAAATCTGCTCTTCTAAATATCCTTGCCAAGTGTGTAAACTGAAATGATCCAATTACTTATCATTAGATTTCTTAATCAAGGTAAAAAAAAACCCGGATACCTGGATCATCAAGGACATGGTTAACACTACCAAGTAGCTACTACAATTTCAGCCACGAAGATGAATAATAAATCACTTACACTAAACACGTTCGATCTCGGTTATGGATCTCGACAAGAGTAAAATACATGAATTGAAGTCTAACCGCACGGTTAATTGTAGACCATAAAATTGAACCCTTTAGCCGCACACGAGAGCCGAAATTAGATCCAATTAAAGCGGTCTGTCAATAACTTTAACAGAAGTTAACACAGTATGGTAATTTGCAGGAAAATACAATTAACTAACAATTAGCCAGCAAGCGATGAATTCGGATCCATGGCATTATACAACCGAAAGCAATACCCGCAGAGTACAAAGGTCATGGATGTTTTTGTCCGGTAACTTTTTTATATAAAGGATTGACTTGCAATATTGTTTTGCCTGGTTTTGTGAGAGAGAAACAAACTCTGATTATCTTTCGTTGCTGCTGCCAAGCTACTGACTGATCAGAAGTTGGAGCTCTCTCCCCCACTCCCGAGAAATTATAAAGCAGAAGGAAAGTTTGCATTTAAAATATTTATGCCAATGCAACGAAATCTGTTACCTTTTTCTTGTTGCAATGCTCCTTGCGATCGGACATATACTTTCCCAGCCTAAAAATGCCCTGCACGGGACCCAGGCGCAGCCCGGCTGGGATGATGCTTTCCGCGGTCACGGTGATCGCCGAGCTCCGGGGGGTTTGCATGGCTCCGGGGATGCAGGGGGGGAAAAGAAGGAGCGGAGGAAGAGGGATGGATTGACAGCGAGATGAGACAGATGAGAGAGAGAGAGAGAGAAGAGAGATGGGCACAGACTGGTCTCCGCCTGCAAAGTGACGCGGTGGAGCCCGTGCGCTGCGCTTTTTCTATCCAAAGGGGGAACGTTGCGTTTGAGCAGAGTGCACAGAGTGCCTCAGTTTGGTGAGAGAGTTTTGGTGCGATCACAGCTGCGAGCCACAGCCAAGAGGGTCAGAGAGACACACATGGAGACTTTCCCTACCCAACTGAATAATAAAGTGCTCGAAATGGCCAGGAACAATGGCCCAGGCGACCTTCCCATTCCTAAAATCCAATTTGTCAAGGGCGCAAAAAAGGCGATTGTGAATCAAAGGTCTGGCGGGACCATTAATCGTCAGCTTGTGTTATTGTCCAGCAGACAGTTACGATATTTTAAATGACAAATTCACTGTATAATTTCTCCATAAATTTTGCCTTCTTTTATTGCGACCAACAAAACTTTGGGAAAATAAGTGACTAAAGTTAAGTCTACTTGGCTGATTCTTTTCAGGTTAAATATACTTCAAAGATTTTTCTCTCCCCCTCGTCTTTTTTTTATTTTCTCAGAGGAGTGGATCTCAGTTAAACAAAGAGAGCAGGAATGTTTGGAGGACTTGTTAACTTCTATTGATTCGGCGTGTGCCGCATAGAAACAGGGCAGGTACTTGATGGTAAAACACCAGAAAAGTAGCTACCGTCTCAACATAACCACCATCTACATTTGTCTAGCTCTTCCGTTAAACTGCTGGTCTATACAGTTGAGCGAATTATTTTAACCCAGCGACTCCAAACAAACTTCGCCAATATTGGGCAATTTCAGAAATTATTTGGGACTATAATTGGGAAATTCAGACTGACCCACGTTCTTAAAACAAACAGCGACCTCGTCGATTCAGCTCTTCATATCCAGAGGAACAAATGCAATATCTTGGATTTCAACCGCTCTTCGTTTTAATAAAACACTGCACTTCTTCATAAATTAGAAAGCTTTAGGTGATATCTTATCCCTTTGAAAAACTATTTTTAAAAGAATAGATTTTCTCCCTCAGCATGATCGCCACAACGTTTATTAGCGATTGTCGTTATTGCATATATTTTGGGGTATGAGTTGTTTTGAATCTAACCGTTTACACGTGAAATAAACCCCCACTTAATAATTTGGCATCTGTTTTCCACTTGAAGGTTAAAAAAGATAGTTTGAGGTCAATGGAAAGATTCTCCTCCTTTGACCGTCAGGGGGTAATAATGAGTTAAGTGAAATAAATCGTTTAGCAGTTTGACCTTCTATTGAAGTTAAACCAGTTTCTATCACTTGGGAAGCGTAGTAAACGTAACGTTATTTATATGTCATACTAAGAAACATATTCCTTTACTTATTTGCACTAAGGAGCATTAAAATGCGTTGTCGAGTGTTTTGCTAGCCCAAAAAAACTACCTGTGCTGTACTTCAAACATCCTGGCTTTTTAAATTAAGGATGAGTTCGGTGTATTTTATGTAAATCGGGTAAGCTTTTTATTCTTTTAAGGCTAGCATTTATATCCTGTCAAAGGTCCATTAGTGAGAAAAAGATATTAAAATATAACAATAACTTTACGACCGATTGCGATTCAACAGCACTGAAAGGCGTTGGCAATGATCCTTTTGATTTACTATACCCCATGCACGTAGCACACCAGCTGTGGGGCAGCTTTAAATGTATTATATCAAATAATTCAATAGCAAAATGGTTTTATGTCATGCATTTGGAGGAAGTATAAATGATCTGTGCCGAATGCCCAGTTCTTGATCATACAGTGCAGGAAACATCGACAATTTTAAATATTAAATGTCATATTTTATATTTTTAACGTTTCTAAATGTTGCCACTAGGTACATGTATTTTTATTTTGAAGTGATACCAGAATGGTTAACGATCCTTTCAGACGCACTGTGAAATCGGTGGAGAGGCCACATAGAGCCTATCCACTCTGCTGCAAAAAAAACGTTAATTCTTAGGATATGTTATTTTGCCAAGGCTTCGGGTTTTGTAGACAACTATCATCTTCTTACTTGTCGTTGGATCGTAAAGAGGATATGAATTTGACAGAACCAATAGGCACTTGATTGTCAGTATACATTTCTTCCAGCCATGTTTGTATCATATATATTCAATCATCAATACATATGATGCAGAAAGGTATGGCGTCTATATTTATAAAGATTTCGCCAGTATCGAAAACAAATAAAAATTTAATGGGAATCATATACAATTGCATATATCTATATCAATATAAATTATGTTTTTGGTCAAAGTTCTGCATTTCTTTTATATTCATTGTTATATAATTATGTTTAATTAAAATATCGAATGCCTGGGTGCGTGGGGATGGGATTTTTAAAAAAAATAGGGTCTGACCTCTTTGATAACTCTTCATTGGTATTTCTCTCAATGGTGGAAAAAAGAAACAAGAAGTTAGGGCCAATAAATTTAAGCCATGAACATGTCCCTGTAACCTCTGGCCTGGCGACTTTAGGATGACACCAAGTTAAATTGGACAAGCAGAGGTAGATGGCTTTGGACTGCAAGGTACCCCACTGCTCCATTTGTGGAGCCTTTCCATACTTTATTTAATGATCTCAAAGCGTGAACGACACGCGAACAATTTTATCAATAGGACCATGTAAAATCTGACTGGGAGGAAAGTTATTTATTAATGTACGCCAATTGTGACTGGTTCCCAGCCACAAAAAATAAAAGGCCCTGCTCTGAAATCATTCACACCAGCCCGGCAATTTTTTCCACTCTGGCTCAAAGATGCACTATTCCAAGTGAAATAAATTGGCCGGCGGAGAAGGAAGAAACACGTTTCCTTTTATATTTCCCCGTGAAAAAAAAAGCAAGGGTGAAACCAATCTAATGTGTCCACTGGAGCAGGAGCCAGAATGAAAGCTGGGGTGTTAAAAGTAAAAGCAGTGTTCGAAGCAAATGGGATGGAAAATTAAATGAAATTAAATAGCTTGAACGACTGTATTGTGTCTTATAAAAGGACACATTAATTACATGGTTTCAGCTTTATTCCAGGACAATGTTGTGGACTGGGGGATAATCAAAACATTCCAGGGCTTGCTGTCACAGACTTTTAACTGGCGGCAAAACAATATTTTGCAAGCGCCAACGAAAGATGATCGGGTTTGCCCAAAATATAGTTTGATAAGAGATCCTGCACCAGCTTGAGATCTTTTGCGCGTGCCGTTGAACTGTCATTGCCATCAAGTAACATTTTTGGCATAATGTTCTTTTTGATTTAACAGGTTGCCCGATAATCAGCCATGAATGTTGAAGAACAACAGACGTCCAGAGCCACAGCAGCCTGGGCCAATGTCCCACCAGGGAGCTCCATTCAACACATCAAAATGCTTCTGGCTAGAGAAGGTTCAACATTACATTCAAACCAGCATGAATGCCTGTATATAGAGCCAACTTAATTATAGGCAAACAGTGGAATAAATCAGAAGTTCTCGCAAACTCCTGTGTATAAGGGAATCTTTCTTAATTTAACCCTTCTGCAACTTTGGTACTGTACGACTCCCTGCGGCGTTCCTCAAATAATTTCAAAAACAGTTTTGAAAAGTTTTAATGTTGTTTATTAATTGTATTAAATATTAGCTATTTTGATTTCACAGACTAGTATTACTGTATTTTGGATGAAGGGAATTGCTGTAACCTACCAAAGGTATTCAATACGGTAAGAATCGAGAAAGAGTATCAGATATATGGGAAATGCATCCTCCTTTGTAGCCTAACATAAAGATATAGGAGGTAAATCCACCGTGAGTGAATGCTAAAGAGGTTGTTTGTTTTTATTTTGAACTAAATACAGCAGAGTCATATGAGTTAACAAAAAGAACAGAAACAGCAGCACACTTTGCGGGTTGCTAGTCATTTATTAAGCTTTTGTCAAAATTAAGGTTATTTGTGGATCCCGCCACATGACCTACTTACAATTTAAACACTGTAATTAATATAACATTTCACATCTGTTGAAGTAAACAAGTATGAGTACTTATTTTCCCATGCAATTTAAGCGGATCTAAAATTAAGATTTTAAAACCCCTACCAAAGGTTGAAGATGTCTTTATGCCGCGATTTCAGTATGCAAGAAGTCAACTGTCCTTTTAACAGAATTCTCTAACTTTTACTTCGTTTTCGGTTGACGTGATGAAGATAAAAGGCCAGAGACTTGTGGCTGAATTGAAATGTTTCGGTGTACCTTATAAATTCATACCTTTTCTCACTCGATCGCATTAGAATGAGTTCTCCACTCAATTCGATTGTCCTGGCTGTTGGGCACATTTAGGAGAGACTCTATTTATGAAGTTCATTTCTAGGCAAATGAATTCAGAGCCTGAGCCCTATGAATAGGACCGTGTGTCAGCCGCCCCTAATTGGGATTAAAGCACTCGGGACCATATGCACAGAGTGACAGAAATTCTCAGGTTTCATTGTATTACACGACAAGATCAGTAACCAGCCAATTTCCAGCCATCCTTCTGAATAACATAGCTGCTTACAATACAGTCTAAGGCTTATTTGTTGGCATACCTAGGCCTTTTTTCAACTCGATGGGAAAATCAAAAATAAAACCACCTTTTCAATAAAAGACACGCAGCGTTTTTCTTGTTTCCATTGTAACTCTATATAGCCAAAATAGCACGCGAAAAGTACATTAACGTAATTATTTCAATGTACTCTCGCCTTAGAAATTAAGATACTGCCAAATTAATCCATGAGCCTTTCTTTAAAATTATATGGAGATTGATAAAATTTGCTTGAAATGGTTAGAAAGGACGTTTGGAAAATAAATAGATTTTGTTCCGTTCGAAATATTGATTGATGTAGTTTTTAAATGAACCAACGGGATGGAGACATGAACTACGGTATTTTATGTTGTTGTCATCTACAAAGTTTACAGAGTTTACAAAACTGCTCAGAACAGAACGACTTGCTTTCAGAGCCTGGCTTTGAGTAGCACATGTCTGAGAAGACGAACAAAAGCGACCGCAGCCTTTTAAATGTCTGTACGCTGTAGACCAATAAACAAACCTGATTATGCCCTGCAACTTGAATGACATATAAGCGCCATAAAATGGGGCCTGGTGATTCTGCCAGAAAGCAACTTGGAAAACTGCGAAGTTTGGCACAGATTTTTATTCTATTTGTGTGTTGAGACCACATTGTATAATCAGATGGCTGCATTGGCTAATACCTTTATTTGATCTATAGTACGTATAACCTGAAAATGTTTTAGAATATATATGCGTCCATAAAATGCACCAGTGCAATGAAATCCAATTCTTATTTACCCTTATTTTAGTTAATTATGTGATCTGGTTTGGCGGGTTTTTCATTCATCTCACGTGTCTACAATCATGCAGGAAGTTTCGCACCTATCTGATCCCCCCTCCCCCACCCCACACACCTATCTGATCCCCCCTCCCCCACCCCACACACCTATCTGATCCCCCCTCCCCCACCCCACACACCTATCTGATCCCCCCTCCCCCACCCCACACACCTATCTGACCCCCCCCACCCCACACACCTATCTGATCCCCCCTCCCCCACCCCACACACACACACCCCATTTTAAACAGTGTCATCAATACATTAAAGATAGAATATTGGTGGACGCGAGCAGTTACTGGGCTTGCGATTTTCAGGAACCCATGGTTAGTTAGCCATCCATGTTCTGTTGGCTATTGATCCAAATATTTGAACAATTGGTCCCCGCAATCGGATTCGTCCATGCCATATGGAAATACATTGATTTCGAAAGAGAGGGAAAGCAAATGACCCAGGCGTGCCTGATTGCCGAGACAGTGATGTCAATTTCTAGTAAGGGACCATTAGAAGAATCAGAATTAAATTAGTGTTATTTTTCATGTACTGCTGACAACTATACATTGATGTAGATTGCACATAATACGGATTTTGCATTGTGTATTAAAACATAGTTATCAACTAATTAACCAACTAGTTAAGATAAATTCCACGCGTTTCAAGATAATTGATAAAATTAGCAGTGTGAACATTGCAAGTAGGGTTAGGCACCATTAATATATTCAGAATACACGTAGGGAGTTTATGTATGACTGTATGGATATATGTAATTATTGCATACGCATGACTACTGGACTACGCTATTCATTATACACTACAATTGCATCTTAATAAAGGCATAATAGTTTGCCAAGCAATGTTATGCTTGGGCTAGGATTTCCATAAACTGCATACAAAAAATAGTACATTGACAAAGCTTTGTACCACCGCCTTTTTAATAATCCATTCAACAATTTAACCCAAAGAGAAACAACAAATCGCTTAACAAAAAAAACCCTAAATTTTACACGGAAGGAATTACATTTCTGAAATGTCCTGCTGGCTGCGGGTGGAATTTGGCGGCGGATTGACCATTTTCAGTGCGCTGAGCATAACCTATCGGATAATTGGAGGAAATTTTATGCTTGGATAAGGATTTTGTATTTAACAATTATGCTTGGATCAGGAATTCTATACAATATGAGTGAATGGGAAGTGGTTTGGTACTTTAGAATTCCATGCTTGAATCAGATTATGCGCGGATCAGGTGTGCCTTTGGAGTCTGCTATAGTTATTTTTTGTATTTTATCTTATTTAATTACATATCTATTTTCGTGCATTATTAGAAATCTATTATAATAGTTGATTTGCACGTCGACAATGCAAACCCTTCATGGTGCAGATTACACAATATATTTCGCTTATTCATTTTTTTCAGTTTCATAAAATCAGAAGCACTCATTTTCATTTCTTTGTTGTCCATTACATATAAGGGTTTCTAAGTTTCTACCAGCTCTCTATATGTTGATGGTAAACTCCCAGTTGTATTATATTATAAAACTTACATTGCGTTGAACTGCGTGCGGGGAACACAAAAATAATTGTAGTTCTATTAATTGTGGTCATCTTATTACAGCTTTACACAAGTGAAATGGTGTTTTTGCTTAGTGTATGGGAGCAGTTTTTTTTAGGAAATTCCGAATGACGAGATTGAATTATTACTGACGTACCATTGTTTTCTGAAATAAAACTTTCTAATAAAATTAAGATAAGTGGAGGGTGGATCCAAAAGTTAAATGACACGATGAAGATGTACAGATTTAAATGGCCACATTTCTGTGACCCGGGACATTGGCTTGTTGAAGCAAAGTAGCTCCAGTTTGATTTCCTCTGTTTCGAGGTACAATTGTCGTTTAAATCGTTCCTGAGTAACTTCCGCGAACCACAAAAGAAAGTTTAAAAAAAACCTTATTTAGATACATTTCTTTCCAAGGTACCTTTCTTTTTCATTCAAATTGAACACCTTGCAGTCGATTCTGTTTGTCTACGTTGTTGTTTTACCTTTATTTTATTTTATAATGTATATACAAATTCATGTGTAAAAGTATATTAGGTAAAATAAGATGGGAGAATTTAATGGCCGCTAATTTTAACGAAAACGCAGATATGAGTAAAAAGTGGTAGAATGACCAGATTTAAAGGACGTTAGCAAAAAGGTGATAAAAAGCAATTTTTGCTTGTTGAGGTTAATAATGAGGAAATTGAGAATTCTAAAAGTAAGAATTTTACTCCGGGTCAGACCTGGCCTTAATCAGTGAACGGGGACAATCTGAAGTATCAGTAGGGCAGCCATTGGGTTGCTGGAGTAATCTAGTTTGATTTCCTCTATTTCAGGCCCATTGGCTGAACAATTTATTTCCACGGGGAGCCCAGACTCCCTTCCGAGACACCATAGGCAACGTAAAGCCAGAAGTGACTGCCATTGCATTTGTATATGTGTTCACTAAACTAATGTTGGGGAGATCATTGTTGAAGTAAAAATGGCTTAAGGGAAAGTATATGGGGAGTCGTTTCTGTTCAAACTACTCGGCTGTTGTATATAAAATTAAATAATTGCCTGAGAAGAAATTGATTTAAGATTTTAGTTAAAATGTCAGGTTCCTCAGTAGCCTGGAACCCATGAATGAGATCGCTCCCTCTTACTCCAAATGGTACTTATGACTCTATTTCATGGGCTTGTCTCAGCTCATCTGCTGCTGAAACTCTCATCAATGTCTTTGTTACCTCTAGACTTGACTATTCCAACGCACTCTTGGCTGGCCTCCCTCAGGGCCCTCCAAAACTCAGCTGCCGGTGTCCTAACTTGCACCAAGTCCCATTCACCCACCAGCCCTGTGCTCACTGACCTTCATTAGCTCCTGGTTAAGCAACACCTCGATTTCAAAATTCTCATCCTTGTTTACAAATCCCTCCATGGTCTCGCCCTCCCTATCTCTGTAATCTCAGCCCCACAACGCCCCCCCATATCTACGCTGCTCTAATTCTGCCCTCTTGAGCATCCCTGATTATAATTGCTCAACCATTGGTGGCCGTGCCTTCTGTTGTCTAGGCCCTAAGCTCTGGAATTCCCTCCCTAAACTCTTTGCCTCTCCACCTCTCTTTCCTCCTTTAAGACGCTCTTTAAAACCTACATCTTTGACCAAGCATTTGGTAGCCTGCTCTAATTTCTCCTTATATGGCTCGGTGTCAATTTATTTTTTATAACACTCCTGTGAAGCGCCTTGGCATATTTTATTACGTTAAAGGCACTATATAAATATACGTTGTTGTTGTAAAGATTGTGGAATTTTAAACATAAGTGAGTTGCACCCATAATACTTTACGCTGGAGTATCCATGATAAAAAGTCCATTGGCCCAAACCAATCCCCGCTCACAAAACTGGCGACACCCCCAAGTCAGAATGGCGAGTTTCTGCCGATTGTACCCATTGGATAGTGTTCATCACATTGCGCCCAGATTCTCGGGCGCACAGGCACCCGTAGTCACATGAATTCAGCGTTAACCACCTGTACCTGCAGTGACCAGCAATCAATTCAAGCCTGACCCGGGTCTGCTTCCCTTGCTCCTGCAATTACTTTAAATTAGTCTAAATTCAGTCAATTACAACAGAGCAGGACACACTTGTGTGGCTTCACACCTGCTGGTCACAGGTCCGATGTACTTAAGGGCAGATGAAAGCAGTGAATTGAAATCAATTGAAAAGTAAGACCAAGAGCATAAATCAGTCAATTGAAGAATGGTTAATTTCCTGGCACTCCCACTTCTCTCTGTGATGCTGGAGATTGCCTGTATCAGTCACGAATCGATTACGTTGCTTGATTACGCTGATTCTGGGGACATTTTACGTTGGTGCTTATGCTAATGAGTTTGCGTGGAAACTTCAACGTAACTTCACCTTGGCAAAACCAACAGTGTCCAGCACATTCTGGGTGCATTTTGCCAATTGCGCCCCTAGCGGAAGCTCCACGCCGATGTGTAAACAGGGTCACTGATGGGCCAAAGTAATTTCCAGACTCCGTCCTTTAACATCTTCGCACCTGGTGCTTTCAGATCCACAGTGCAGATCTCAGACCTTGGCTTACGTCTTCCCAAAGGGCAACATTTACCAGTGTTAGGTAGGAGAAATTGTCACTAATATCTGAAATTAGTGCTCCATTGGTTGTCCTTTCTGGGATAAAATAGAAAATAATTTAAATGCCTCAAAGATTTACCTAACTTTATGCATGTGTTCCAGTGTCATGGCCAATGGAATTCCCACCAACTCTGATCAGATTTTGGAGGTGTCTGTGTGAATGGGGTCTCCAAACCTGAAGCAAGTTTGCGAGTTTACGATTGCCACTATGTTCCACTGACGGAGTGTGAATGCAACGTGACAATATATATATATTGTAGGAATGGAGGTTCCTATCAAAAAGACTGAGTTCGACTCAGGTAATTAAATTAATGAACTTTAATGAAACCAAACAAGTTTAAACTGGAAACTGCTAGAACACATCAATAACAGGTCTACTCACCTTGAGGGCTCCATGAGGACTGATCCTCTGGTCAGGAGACGGACGTCATGACGTCATCACGTTCTTCCCGCCATTGGGGCATCACGTGACTAACGGCATGACGTCATCACGTTGAAACCGTGTTGTAAAGGTAACTAGGCATTGTACAGTCAAACAGTGTAATTAAAGGTACAGGCACAGAGAGTAACTACATTGCTGTTAAAGGAATTATGTACAACCGCTCTGAGTCCTTTGGTGGCTCTGTCACATGTGCCCCCCCAGAATTGTCTTTAACAGAAAAGGTGAGGCGAGGAGGAGGCCTGATGAGCCTGTCCGATCGACTTCGATACCCTGGTAGAGGAAGTTGACGACCGGTGGTCGAATTGGCAGTCGGTGGCGGCTGAGCAGGCGCGGCGAGCACGGTCGAGTTGTCAGGCGGCTTTGGTTGATCAGGTGCGGCGGCAACAGGCGGTCGGCCATGTTTGGATGGTTGGGCGACTACGACAGGGTGGTCCAGGTCCAGGTGAGCCGGCTTCAAGCGGTCCACCGAGATGTGATCCGGTTTCCCTCCGACGTCGACCAAAAAGGATTTGTCTCCTGGTTCGATGACGCGGAAAGGACCAGTGTAAGGGGGCTTGAGCGGATCCCGGTGAGCGTCGTGTCGGGTGAAGACATACTCCACATTCTTCAGTCCCGGTGGCACGTAGGAGGTCTGCAAACCGTGATTGGATGTAGGTATCGGAGCAAAGCATCTGGCCGCTTCTTGGTGGCGAACAAGTTGCCGGGAGGCGGACCATGGCTCTGTGGGAGAAGGGAGGAAATCTCCTGGTACGCGGAGCAGCTGGCCATAGACGAGTTCAGCTGAAGACAATTGTAGATCATCTTTGGGCGCTGTACGGAGACCCAACAGGACCCATGGGAGTCTGTCCACCCATCCTGCGCCTTGAAGACTGGCCCGAAGAGAGGCTTTAAGCGACCTGTGGAATCGCTTGCAAAGGCCATTTGTCTGCGGATGATAGGCGGTGGTGCGATGAAGTTTGGTAGCGAGCCCCTGAGCCACAGCGTTACAAAGATCTGAGGAAAATTGTGGCCCGCGGTCAGAGGAGATGTCCGCCGGTACCCCAAAACGGGCAACCCAACAGGAGGTGAAAGCTCTAGCAACGTCTGCCGACGTGGTGGAAACCAAAGGAATTGCCTCTGGCCACCTAGTGGTGCGGTCCACTATGGTGAGGAGATGAGTATAACCCTGAGAAGGCGGAAGTGGCCCCACGAGGTCCACATGCACGTGGTCGAAACAACGCTCCGGAACAGTGAATGCAGCCACTGGAGCCTTGACATGACGCTGGACTTTGGCCTTCTGGCATACGACGCAGGTATTAGCCCAGTCACGGACATCGATGTGCATACCTTTCCAGATGAACTTGGCTGACATAAGCCATTGCGAAGCCTTCATCCCTGGGTGCGACAACCCGTGTATGGCATCAAAAACCCTCTGGCGCCATGCAACTGGCATTATGGGATGAGGAACTCCCATGGAAACGTTGCAAAGGAGCGTGGCACCTGCGGCCTGGAAGACAACGTCGGTCGCTTGGAAGCTAGAGGGAACGGTTCTATATGATTGGACCTCCGAATCCGAAACTTGATCTGCCGCCATGAGGGCGTAGTCGATTCCCAGGTGCACCGTGTGGACCGTCGCATGGGAGAGGCAATCTGCCACCAGGTTGTCCTTACCAGACACATGTTGAATGTCCGTGGTGAATTCGGAAATGAACGTCAAGCGACGTTGTTGATGAGCGGACCACGGTTCGGTGGTCTTGGCCATGGCAAATGTAAGGGGTTTGTGGTCGACAAAAGCAGTGAAGGGGCGCCCCTCCAATAAAAACCGGAAATGGCGAATGGCGAGGAAAAGGGCCAGTAGTTCCCTATCGAAGGTGCTGTACTTTTTTTCATTTGTTCGCAATTGACGGCTGAAAAACGCCAGCGGTTGCCACGTGCCATTGAGCCACTGTTCTTGCACTGCACCGATGGCGTAGTTTGACGCGTCGGTGGTAAGGGCGATAGTAGCATCTGGAAGTGGGTGCGCCAGCATGGTTGCGTTGGCCAAAGCGTTCTTGGTATCGCCGAATGCCTGGATCATTTCAGCTGTCCAGCTGATTGGGTCTTTACCGGACTTGCCCTTGAGGGCCCCGAACAAGGGTTGCATGAGTTGAGCTGCCTTGGGGACGAAACAGTGGTAGAAGTTGACCATCCCCAGGAACTCCTGCAAGGCCTGGACTGTCGACGGCCACGGGAAAGAAGTAACCGCCTCAACCTTCGTCGCCAAAGGGACGGCGCCGTCCGATGTTATGCGATGTCCCAGGAAGTCGATTTGTTGCAGGCCGAACTGGCACTTGGCCGGGTTGATGATTAAACCATGTTGGCTGAGGCGCGTAAAGAGGGAACGCAAATGGGAGATGTGCTCCTCCTTGCTGGCACTGGCGATGAGTATGTCATCAAGGTAGATGAAAAGGAAACGCAGGTCTCGAAGAATGGAGTCCATTAAATGCTGGAACGCCTGTGCTGCGTTCTTTAAGCCAAACGGCATCCGCAGGAACTCAAAGAGGCCAAAAGGGGTGATGACTGCGGTTTTCGGGATGTCTTGTAGGTGCACTGGAACCTGGTGATGTCCACGGACGAGGTCGACTTTAGAGAAGATAGAATTTCCCGCCAAGTGGGCCAAGAAGTCCTGGATATGCGGGATCGGGTACCGATCCGGAGTGGTGGCGTCGTTGAGGCGTCGGTAGTCACCGCATGGCCGCCAGCCGCCGCCTGGTTTCGGCACGATGTGAAGAGGCGAAGACCAGGGACTCTTCGATCACCTAATGATGCCGAGCCACTCCATTGTGGCAAACTCCGCCTTCACAGCTGCAAGCTTGCCGGGTTCGAGCCTTCTAGCCCGCACATAAACCGGGGAGCCAGTAGTAGTGATGTGATGTTCAACACCATGTTTCGTCGCTGAAGAGGAGAAGTTGGGCCTTGTCAGCTCCGGAAACTCCCCGAGGAGCCACGTGAAGTCATCTGGAGGAGGGAAAGTACAGGCAGTGGAGCGCGCCACGGAGGTACAGTGGAAGCACGGAATCGAGTGGAAGGTGGCCGCGTTGATCAGCCGGCGCTGCCGGACATCGACTAGTAGGCTGTTGGCACACAGAAAATCTGCCCCTAGGATAGGCTGTGAGACTGTAGCCGTGATGAAATCCGAAAAGAAGCACTGACCGCCGAAATAGACTTCGACCCGCTGCTTTCGGAATGTTCGAATAGCTGCGCCATTAGCCGCTACGAGGGAAAAACCGAGGTTCCCAGTCTGCGTGTCGAGCTTCGACGCAGGTAGAATGCTACACTGCGCCCCGGTGTCACAAAGGAAATGGCGGCCTGAGTGGGAATCGGTGATATAGAGGAGTTTCCCCATAGAACCGACGGCCATCGCCACCGCGGAATGCCCGTTAGACTTGATCATCCGTCGCCAGGGACGCCGCCTACGCCTTCTTGTTTCTTTTGGGGGGAAAAACTGCAGGGGGAACGGCAGCATCGTGCTTTCATGCCAAAACGGGTGTGGTAGGAGCACCAGCCCGCTGTAGGAGAAGCCGGGACCGCGTCTGTGGGGGTGGGTGCCTCGTGGCCGCACAGCACTGCTGGGTAACCGTGAAAATCTTATCGGCTTCGGCCGCAAGCTTGGCGCAGTCAGTAATGTCGGAGCTGGCTAGGGCAGCCTGAACCTGTTCAGGCAGTTGATAGAGGAAAAGCTCCCGGAAGATGAAACATTCCGGTTCAGCACCCAAGAGCGTGAGTATTTGGCTCATGAGCTCAGACGGTTTGGAGTCCCCGAGGCTGGGCAGCGTGATGAGCCGGCGAGCACGCTCCGACTTTGATAGCCCGAAAACCTGAAGCAACCGCGCCTTAATTGCATCATACTTGCTGTCAGTAGGAGGACTACCGATGAGGCTGATGATCCGTGATGCAGTTGCGCTGTCGAGGGCGGAGACCACGTAATAATAATGGGTCTGATCCGCGATGATGTTCCGAATGGCGAACTGGGCTTCAGCCTGGGTGAACCAGGCGTCTGGTTGTTGCTCCCAGAACTGTGGCAGTTTCAGCGTGACGGCGTTCGTGTCCATGTCGAATCTTCCACGAAAATCGTTCGTAGAAGTCGGGGTCACCAATGTAGGAATGGAGGTTCCTATCAAAAAGACTGAGTTCGACTCAGGTAATTAAATTAATGAACTTTAATGAAACCAAATGAGTTTAAACTGGAAACTGCTAGAACACATCAATAACAGGTCTACTCTCCTTGAGGGCTCCACGAGGACTGATCCTCTGGTCAGGAGACTGATGTCGTGACGTCATCACGTTCTTCCCGCCATTGGGGCATCACGTGACTAACGGCATGAAGTCATCACGTTGAAACCGTGTTGTAAAGGTAACTAGACATTATACAGTCAAACAGTATAATTAAAGGTACAGGCACAGACAGTAACTACATTGCTGTTGAAAGGGTTAAAAAGCAATTCCTCTCAGTGCTTAAAATCAGAACAAAGGAGTGGGGTCATGTGAAAGTGACTAAAAGAAACCAGGTTGAGATAAGAAATATCACAATAAAAATTGACTTACGTAAAAAGGCAAAACTAAACAAAGAACAATGTGAGAAGCTTCGAAAAACCAAGATAAGACGCAGTTGTGGGACCAGACAGAATATGTGCGTTTTGCGTAAGCGATAAGGAATATGCTGCTTTAGCTAAAAATTGTAGACACAGCAGAATATAGGGGTCATGGGAATTTGACCTGTAACCAAAGGCATAGTAAGATGTAACTAACCTTTACTAATACTGAAAAGAATCCATATGTGATCAGGTGATTATTGTAATACAATGTGATCAGGTGATTATTGTAATACAATGTGATTGGATGAAAATAGAATAAAAAGCTGTACCAACCAAGAGAGAATGAGAAGGTGCGTACACAGACCGCGGGGTCTGAGACTCTTCTCCCAGAGCTCTGATAATAAACTGCATCTTTTTACTTTTACACGGTTTAGATGTGAATTTATTTTCACCGCAACAAATTGGCGCTGTGAGCAGGGTACTTCGGAGCTGGAAGACTGCCTGTACCAGTGAACGGGGCGAGTAGTCAAATCTTGACCGTCCAGAAATTGGATCACTCGGAAGGGCGGTGTGACAGCGACGCAGTACCAAAAGAATCTGGTATCCGTGACGGGTGAGAGATGCAGTTTAAATAGTGGATAAGTTCAAATAGTGGATAAGTCTAAATAAGTGGTTAAGTTGATTTACATCTGATGTGTTATTTCGGAATGTAAATGTCTCGAGGACCCATACTGAGTCGGAATTAAGAGGGCAATTGGGCCCCACGTGAAGGCCAGAGTTAGTTGGGAATCCGAGACAGGCTAACAGTCTCTCTGTTGTATTGCATGACGCGACGTATGGTAATAATGTATTAACGGCTACAAGTGAAATAATCACCTCTGACAGCGAGATAGTTACAAGTCAGGACCGCCATCACTAGTGGTGGATGATAGGTAGACCTCTGAGAATGAGTTACTAGGGAGGACCGGAACGCGGTAGACTAGTATCAAAAATAATACATCATGGCAGAAGGCGGAGGCCCAGATTGGGGACCGCCGGGTTCATTGAGTTGGCTCTATGCTGACGATCAGAAAGGTTTGATAGATAAGATGAAAAAGGATGGATGGGATCCGTCTAAGGTACCAGTGTACCAACAAGAATGGTGGGAGACACAAAAGAAAGCGGGAGTTATATTGGTACACCAATTAGTAACGGTCATTCAAAAGACCGAGGAAATTTAAACGAAAATCTACAAGAGCAGGTGACAAAATTAGATTTAAAAAATTGGCAAAACTAAAGGATAAACAAGGAGAAAGAAGATAGGGACACCGATGGAAAAAGAGGAAAAAAAGAGAAACTTAAAGTTTTACTGACATGGAAGTTATTAACATTTGTGCTAAGACAAATAAAACACAAGATTTTCTGAGTGAAAGGAACCTTAAAAAAATGCTGGAATTTCAGTTTGTGTGAAAGTTTTCCTGACTATGAATGTTTAAGAAGTTACAGTATTTCTTTTGTCTGATTAGATGTTCCTTAAAAGAAAGATTCTGTTATGTTTGTTTTAGCTCCACCCACTTCTCTGTGTTAAAAGCGTTTAAAAACTTTTGTCTTGTCTTGGATTTTGGAAGCATGTGCGAATAAGATTGTGCCCCAAGAATTGAAAAAAAAACCTTTGAACTAATTTAAGTTAAGCTGGTGTGTAAAAACTGAAGAGCAACAAAAAGTTTGTATAACAGAAGATTAAGTTTCAGTCTAAGATTTAACCTTGGAGTCGCGGTTGCTATGGTGAAATCTTCTAAAGCAGTTTGATTTGATAAGAAAATATGACGTAATTTACTGTTTTCTGCAAGAATGTGCTATTTTGTTTTGTTTGTCTGTTCATAGTTTTACAAAAGATAAGCTTCTGCCTTAAAGTTACAGTTGCCAATGTGCTTGGAAGAAAATTAATTTGAATGTTTACAAGATTTGGATTAAATTGGAGTTATGAGGTTAATTAACCTATTAAAACCAGACTTTCATTGTGGCCACGGTGAAATTTTGGTTGGTGTAAATTTGTGTAGACCGCATTGAATAAGATAACTCCACTCCGCAAGAACATCCGATAGTTGCAGAGTTCCTTACAAAGACTTACTTAGCTTGTGAACTTTGCTCAATCCTGTCTTTCTTCACTGTCCATATTACCTCCGTGTTCGTGTTTAGTTAAAGTGTGAAAACACAACTGTCTTTTGATCAGGAAAGTTCTTTTTTTTGATTTACGTGAATTGACGCAGTTGCGTGCATTTGATAATGTTTTGCTCCACCTTCTTAAAAACCTGCAAAGGAGTTAACCCTTTCCACTGACAGCTGTTTAAGTTCACCAAGCAACAACTTTAGTATGAAATCTAAAGATATTGGACATTATTAAATTTAAGTTTCTTAATTTTAAGTTATTATTTCACCACAGTGACAGAGGGAAAATTAAGATTTGATAAATTAATCCCTTGGGCTCTAAGCAGAGTCACAATGGATTCCTTTCTTTCTTCTGTTATATGGAAGTTACCTTGTAAACTAATTGCAGCATTTCTGTCTCTAATATTAAAAACACTGTTTAAGCTACCTAGCCTGAGAATCACTTGTTTCTGAAATTGGAAATGGAAGATAAATTGATAGAGATGAAATTGAACATTGACAAAACCTGTCAGTTCAACTGTACTGCTATTTGGATTTTGGGATAATTTTGAAATGACAAAATGGACTCAGGCACTATATATTTGGTTACTTTTGGGAAAATAAAAGATCCTCTAAAAATAATGATAATAAAATGTGTTAATAACTTGGATCAAGTGAGAACGTTTGATCTATGTTTTCTATCTTAAATATTGTACTGGACAGTAAAGTTTTTCCAGGACTCATGAATAAGATATGAATGGTAATTAAAGGAAAGTGATTGAGAGTGTAAGATTGAAACAGGAGAATTACACTATTGAATGAGAACTTGCAAAATGCTCTCAGGCAGTTTAAAAGAGCAGAAACAAAACTGAAAAAAAATCAGTCTGAACTCGATGATCTGAAACAAGAAGAAAATAATTTGAACGACCGCTTACTAAATCTCCAGGTAGATTGCCAGACCAAGGAAGGACTGGTTTCAAACTTGGAGAATAAATTAATGAAGTCAAAGCAGAATGAAAATTCTTTTGCCTCCCTTCTAGCTGAGAAGGAAGATGCTTTACTTGAAAAAGTTGACAGGTTAAAGCAGTTTTCGGAAAACATTGAGAAAAGTCAGGCAACAATAGAGACCGTGGAAAAAGAAAAGTTGAATCTTGAGAATAACTTTAAGCAACAGATTATGCTTTTAGAGAGCCTAATAGCTGAGAAAACTGCATTAGTGAAAGCACAACTACAGGAAAGAGCACTTCAGGAGAAAGAAATGGAAGAGATTAATGTAGAGCTAGTTACTGCCAAAAATCAGCTTGAAATCAAGCAGGCTGAAGTGGCCAGATTACAGGCAGAGGGCCAAGAGCTCAGGTCAAAGCTTAAATAGCAGCAAGTAAGACCTTGAAGAAGTATTCAGCCATTAGACGACTACAATCTTTCGATAAGATACCTGAAAGCCCGAGAAAGGCTTGTATCGGATGGCATGGGTGGCATGATATTGAGATACCGGTATGAGTGTGCAAATGTGATTTGTTACGTATGAAGTAATTACCATCCAGGAATGTATGGTGAATTTGCACTGAAGAACGGGTCTCAGACATGCTCAGTTACTTGACAACAGCAAAACATGGTTAATGTGGCTCAGGAGAGTGAGACAACTTTTAAAGCATTGACACATACTCCATCGAGAAACTATTTAATTAATGAAACAATCAGAATAGAGTTAAACACACTGGTACCTGTTAGAGGGATTGAAATTGAAGTTGAAGTGGAGAGTTACATGGAATCTGGATTGGGACAATTGCGGGCCAAGGAGAAATCATGTTTAGTAAGAATTATCCACAAGATGGATACGAGCAAAAAAGAGATCTGGAGAATCTTTTAAATCCATGATTTGTTGATTAAATGTTGAACTGTAATGTATTTGATATGATTGTAAGACTGAATTTAACTGTGACTGTAATAATTGTGTTTTGTAGGTAACAGAGCGTGGGAAAAACCAGTACGAATCCAGCATGAGGTGATTTTAGTGGTGCCTCCTGTGTCACTACTACTGCAATTACCATGCTTTACGGGTCTAACAGGACCTGTCCCATCAACCAACACGTTTTTAAGTATGAGCTACACAATTATGTGGCACAATTCGGATACTCGGATATGACATTCCCCTGTTATTTGTGGGTTTCAGTGAGCTCATGATGCGACTGAACTCCTCCCTAAAGCATTTTTATGTTTTGGAGCAAGACAACTCGAGAATAGATATTGAAATTGACAGCATAGGGGACAACTCACATTGATGGGATATTGGGCTTAATACATCAGCACACCCTTAGGTTTGTATTATTTCACATGCTCTGGTAGTTATCCAACTTGTAATGATAGTGTATTTGATATATGTAGCGTGTGTAGTAAGATTTTGATACATAAGCCAATTGGGTACTCATGCCCATGACTGACAAGCACTAACAAATTAATTGAGCACACCGAAAGAGAAGATCCGAAGCAATGTAGAGGAGACCCCAGGCGGGGTAACATCAGGAAAGATAGAAGAAACAGAGGATACCCAGACGGGGCAGAATTGGAACACCGGAACAGTGAATTGAATTTGAGTAAGGGGTCAGAGGTTGCTCCTTCTCCTCAAAGGAATGGACTGTAAAAAAGGGAGAAATCTTCAAGACTCCCTACTAACTAACGCCCAAGTTGAGAGAGCAATAAGAGCTAGCTAGATTAGTCAAGAGTCGATTGTGAGAAGTCAATAAGGATATTTCCTTCTCAAAAAAAGGGAATTGTAAGAAATAGCTGTTAGATTCAAAGATGGGTTTTAATTCTTAGACCAGGGACTGACAACAGGCAAGCGGAAAAAGATAGCATAAAAGCCAGCAAGGTCGAATATCAAGACAAATAGAAATGATAAGGACTTATAATTGTCATTATAGTTGTAGTATTATTTTGTGTTATAATGACGGTTCTGAAAGCATGCTGTAGGGCAGCTGTGTCCCGAATAGTGCCGGTTGCTACAGTTGATATAATCAATATTGAGCCAGAAACCGAACAGTTAATGCGGGATAATGAACTGATAGCGATAGTAACATACATGTAAAGTTCTTTAGTCATTTGCACAGACTACCACACTGAGCACAACAAGATAGACAGAGGGGAAAGACAAACTTAGTTTAAGCCATCAGTATAGGAGTAATCCCGGGGATGGTAAAAGTGGAAGAGAAGTTGGTATCCCTAGCCAAAGTTTAAATTTGGTGCGGGACCAACAGGAGGGATTGAAAGGGTTAAAAAGCAAATCCTCTTAGTGCTTCAAATCAGAACAAAGGAGTGGGGTCATGTGAAAGTGACTAAAAGAAACCAGGTTGAGATAAGAAATATCACAATAAAAATTGACTTACGTAAAAAGGCAAAACTAAACAAAGAACAATGTGAGAAGCTTCGAAAAACCAAGATAAGACGCAGTTGTGGGACCAGACAGAATATGTGCGTTTTGCGTAAGCGATAAGGAAAATGCTGCTTTAGCTAAAAATTGTAGACACAGCAGAATATAGGGGTCATGGGAATTTGACCTGTAACCAAAGGCATAGTAAGATGTAACTAACCTTTACTAATACTGAAAAGAATCCATATGTGATCAGGTGATTATTGTAATACAATATGATCAGGTGATTATTGTAATACAATGTGATTGGATGAAAATAGAATAAAAAGCTGTACCAACCAAGAGAGAACGAGAAGGGTCTGAGACGCTTCTTCCAGAGCTCTGATAATAAACTGCATCTTTTTACTTTTACACGGTTTAGATGTGAATTTATCTTCACCGCAACACTGTTAAAGGAATTATGTACAACCGCCCTGAGTCCTTTGGTGGCTCCGCCACAATATAAATCAGTTACAACTCATAACGCAGTAGAAAGGTAGAAGGATGAAATCTCACTTTATGAATCCAATTGATTTCCTTTATCTTTTATGTTTTATATTAATTTACCTCCTCAATTGACATCCTATACTTAATTACCAATTTCAAGCTGAATACAATACCAATGCACTTTTACAATGCCCTTTAT
This sequence comes from Somniosus microcephalus, assembly GCF_052327205.1. Taxonomy (NCBI): domain Eukaryota; kingdom Metazoa; phylum Chordata; class Chondrichthyes; order Squaliformes; family Somniosidae; genus Somniosus; species Somniosus microcephalus. The sequence continues at coordinate 164,404,709 of NC_140995.1, read as the reverse complement.
AACACGTGCCTTTGTCTCGCTGCACTGTTATTATAATTTTGAGAAATAATGTTTTGTTTATGAAGGCAAGTGAAAGTTGAGAATTCAGGGAGTAGTTTAATCCTTTATTTTATGAAAGTAGTGGTCCGAATGCAGGGGAACTCACTTCAGTGTTGGTACAGATGAACAACAACAACTTGTATTTATATAGCGTCTTTAACATAATAAAACATCCCAAGGCGCTGCACAGGGGTATTTTAAGACAAAAATTGACACTGAGCCACATAAGAATAAATTAGGGCAGGTGACCAAAAGCTTGGTCAAAGAGGTAGGTTTTAAGTAGCATCTTAAAGGAGGAAAGAGAGGTAGTGAGGCGGAGAGGTTTAGGCAGGGAATTTCAGAGCTTAGGGCCTAGGCACGGCCACCAAAGGTTGAGCGATTACAATCAGGGATGCTCAAGAGGGCAGAATTAGAGGAGCGCAGATATCTCGGGGGAGGGGGCTTGTGGGGCTGAAGGAGATTACAGAGATAGGAAGGGGTGAGGCCATAGAGGGATTTGAAGACAAGGATGAGAATTTTGAAATCGAGGTGCTGCTTAACCGGGAGCCAATGTAGGTCAGCGAGCACAGGGGAGATGGGCGAACGGGACTTGGTGCGAGTTAGGACACGAGCAGCCGAGTTTTGGATGACCTCAAGTTTACGTAGGGTGGAATGTGGGAGCCCAGCCAGGACAAAGGCATGGATGAGGGTTTCAGCAGCGGAGATGGGCGATGTTACGGAGGTGGAAATAGGCGGTCTTAGTTATGCCGCGAATGTGTGGTCGGAAGCTCATTTCAGGCTCAAATATAACACCAAGGTTGTTAACAGAGTGATTCAGCCCCAGACAGATATTAGGGAGAGAGATGGAGTCAGTGGCAGGGACCAAAAACAATGGCTTCAGTCTTCCCAATATTTAATTGGAGAAAATTTCTACTCATCTAGAACTGGATGTCGGACAAGCAGTCTGACAATTTAGAGACCATGGAGGGGTCGAGAGAAGTGTTGGTGAGGTAAAGCTGGTTCCGTCAGTGTGCATGTGGAAACTGATGCTGTGTTTTCGGATGATGTCACCAAGAGGCAGCATGTAGATGAGAAATAGGAGAGGGCCAAGGATAGATCCTTGGGGGTCCCCAGAGGTAACGATGCGGGAGCGGGAAGAGAAGCCGCTGCAGGTAATTCTCTGGATACGATTAGATAGATAAGAATGTAACCAGGCGAGTGAAGTCCCATCCTGCTGGACAATGGTGGAGAGGCGTTGGAAGAGGATGGAGTGGTCAACTATGTCAAAGGCTGCAGACAAGTCAAGAAGGATGAGGAAGGATAGTTTACCTTTGTCACAGTCACAAAGGATGTCATTTGTGACTTTGATGAGAGCCGTTTCGGTACTGTGGCAGGGGCAGAAACCTGATTAGAGGGATTCAAACATGGAGTTGCGGGAAAGATGGGCACGGATTTGGGAGGCGACAACACATTCAAGGATTTTGGAGAGGAAAGGGAGGTTGAAGATGGGGTGGTAGTTTGCAAGGACGGAGGGGTCAACAGTTGGTTTTCTGAGGAGAGGGGTGACGATGGCAGATTTGAGGGAGAGGGGGACAATACCTGAGGAGAGAGAACCATTAACAATGTCAACTAACATGGGAGCCTGAAAAGGAAATTGGGTGGTCAGCAGTTTGGTGGGAATAGGGCCGCGGGAGCAAGAAGTCGGTCTCATGGACAAGATGAGCGCAGAGAGGTCATGAGGGGAGATCGGAGAGAAACTGGAGAAGGATGCGAGTTCAGGGCTAAGGCAGCAGGGGAGCCTTAGAGGAAGTTTGGTCCAATGGGCTAGGGGAAGGAAAGGAAGTGGCAGAGGCAGCTGAATGAATGGTCTCAATCTTAGAGACTAAGAAGTCCATGAGCTCCTCACACTTGTTGTTGGAGGTGAAGGTGGAGGAGACAGGGGAGAGGGGTTTAAGAAGACGGTTAGCAGTAGAGAATCGAAGCTGGGGTTTATCTTTGACAGACGAGAGCAGGACCCGATAATGCTTTATGTGGTCCAGCCAGATCTGGCGGTGAATGGCTAAACCAGTTGTCTGCCATATCCATTCAAGTCTGCGTCCTTTGGACTTAAGGGAGTAAAGGTGAGGGCCGTACCTGGGGAACGGCCAGGGTGAGGGAGAGTAATTGTTTTAATAGGGACTAGGGCATCAAAACTGGTGGTGAGGGTGTGGTTGAGCAGATGGGCAGTTAAGGAAATGTTGTGGTGAATGGAGGGCCAAAGGCTGAACAGTTGTGATTTCGTAAGTGCTGTTGTAAGAGAGTTGGGAGACAGTAGGCAGCTGAAGGCACGACTGCCAATGGCGGAGCATTTAAAATCGGGGATGTTCAAAAGGCCAGAATAGGCAGAGCACAGAGGTCTAGGGAGATGAAAGAGCTGGAGGAGATTACAGAGATAAGGAGGGGCGAGGCCATCGAGAGATTTGAAAACAAGGTTGAGAATTTTATAATCAAAGCATTGCTTAACTGGGAGCCAATGTAGATCAGCGAGCACAGGGGAGATGGGTGAGTGGGACTTGATGTGAGTTAGCACATGGGCAGTAGAGCTTTGGATGACCTCAAGTTTATGGCGGGTAGAACTAGGGAGGCCACCAGGAGTGCATTAGAATAATCAAGTCCAGAGGTGGTAAAGGCATGGATGAGGATTTCAGCAGCTGATGAGTTGAGGTAAGAGTGATATTACGAAAGTGGAAATTGGCAGTCTTAGTGATAGAATGGATATGAGGTAGGAAGCTCAATTCGTGATCAAATATGACACCAAGGTTGCAAACAGACTTAGCACTATTTCATTCGATTACACCCAAATTACGCTGATATCTGGGCGGAAATCATGTGGAAACTCTAGGCTACCATCTTTAATACTTTTGTGAAGCAGGAACCATGCTGCAGTATGCTAAAGATGGTTTATGAATGCACACTTAGCAAAGGCTGTTCATGATGTGAAGACAGTATACTCAATAGATACATTATGGAATAACAACAGAAAATGCTGGAAACACTCAGCAGGTCAGGCAGCATCCGTGGAGAGAGAAACAGAGTTAACGTTTCAGGTCTGTGACCCTTCGTCAGAACTGAAAACAGTTATAGGTTTAACAGGTTTTAAGCAGGTGCAGAGGCAGGGAAAGGGAGGGGGGAGGAAGGGAAAAAAGTCTTTGATAGGGTGGAAGGCAGGAGTGGTTAAATGTTGCCATGGGGATGGCAGAATCATCAACAACCACCACCTGAAAAAATAGGGGCAGGGGTTATAGTCTGAAATTGTTGAACTCAATGTTGAGTCCAGAAGGCTGTAAAGTGCCTAATCGAAAGATGAGGTGCTGTTCCTCATACATTATGGAACAGTTTTAATCTAAAACTGAGCACTATATTCAGTTATAACAACAGAAAATGCTGGAAATACTCAGCAGGCCAGGCAGCATCCGTGGAGAGAGAAACAGAGTTAACGTTTCAGGTCTGGGACCCTTCATCAGAACTGGTCCCAGACCTGAAACGTTAACTCTGTTTCTCTCTTCACGGATGCTGCCTGGCCTGCTGAGTATTTCCAGCATTTTCTGTTGTTATTTCAGATTTCCAGCATCCACAGTATTTTGCTATTGTACTATATTCAGTTAATTGACCAGAGCTCAATTGCTGCCTCCTCATCTAGGAGGTCACCTTCCTTGCTACCTCCAAGATCCCACATTCCACCATCAGCATCATCCGGCTCACCTTTTTAGGCACAAGCACAGAGTTATGTCCCCAGGGGTTAGATGTAGCCAGGTAAGGTTGCTGGCTGTGTCTGATAGTCTAGGAGACAAGAAAGAGTCAGAAGGGGGAGCATATGGCCACTCTTCGATGGAGGAAGAGTGAAAGATAGGCAAGGATTGGAGAGCCATGTGACCCAGATCTTACAGGTGCATACCTTAAGAGATGGATGTATCAGGAGCATCATAGGTATGTGGGTGCTCTAGGGACCATCTCCAGTGATGAACGGCGGCTCACAGCTGTGACATCAGAGGTTCAGACTGCAGTTTTTGTGGCACTGGGGGACAGATTGGAGGGCTTGACTTGTGCCATCCGGTTGCTGACCAATGCAGTGACTCCGTGCTTACAGTATTTGGTGGCTGCAGATCCAGGGCCAAGTGGCAGGTTGGTGGTTGTAGTCCAAGTGCCTGATGCTGGCAACTCTCAGGATGGTAGCATTTGCCAGGGCTCTGGCCTGCCTCCAAGGACCAGCAGTCCAGTGGAATGGCAGGCAACATCAGGCTCGCCAGAAGCTCACTCCAGCGATGCAGCTCCATGTCAGGAACCTGCTGCTTTGAGTCGCGAGCCACCTCAGCCCCATGACTCTTCATTCCAGCATCAGGAGCCCCCATTTCCTACCTTCCTGATCCCAAAGCCACAGTTAGAAATAACAGTGGAGAACTTGCCTGAAAGGCATGTCCAGAAACCATGGAAAGTGCAGTGTCTCGAAAGAGTAGGGTGACTGTCTGTTTGCTGAGTCCACCTTCTTTTAGTTCATTTTACTTCTGCGGACTGCTTTGTAACTTCATGACAAGTGACTGTTCACTTTTTCTGTTCAGAGTTTATTACGTTGGCCCGTTTGGTTTTGGCCATTGCTGTATAAAGGTTGTTTGTGCACTATAACAATTCCATGGAGAATGTTTTGTTTTCCCTTGCAATTACTCTATGCTCTTCAATACTGCACTTAATTTGATTTGAGTCAGTAATGCTAGCCTATTTGTCGTTGAAAATTTCTTTATTACGGTTAAATGTTCATTAATACAGTTCAATAATGAATGTTTTTAATCTAGCAAACATTGAAAACAGTGCTAAAAACTTCCAGTGAAGAATGTTCTTTAGCAAAAATTGTAAACGGTGACATTGCTCCTTTTCTTTTCTGTGTCATTGATGCAGGCCCACTTGTCCTTGTCCATCTTCATATCAAGGTTCAAAGTGCACTAATAGAGTTCAATGGAGCATGTATTATTTATTGTGAAGTTTGTATACACCTTGACTGTTCACTTTTTCTGTTGTTGGTCACTAGTGTATTTTATGGAGCTGGATCGGAATCCCACTATTTATGTATCCTTGTTGACAGTTCTTTTTTTGGGGGCCCTTGGTGTTCATTGAAGCCAGTTTGTGTTCTATTGTTTGTTGTATGAAAGCTAGAACTTCACTTTAATTCTCTGCTTTGTTACTCTTTGAGACCACAGTGCCACGGGGGAATGGTCCACACAATTAGTTCAGACTTCTTCAGTCGGCCAATAAAAGTTGGCATAGCCATTGAATGGTCAGAGGACATGTGCTTGGTGGGTATAGCCTTCTGAAAATTCATTATAGACCCGTTTGGGGCGCTAAATCTGGTTTTGCATTCCAAGAAGGAAGTGGAGCGCTAAATCAAACGCTCCACTTCCTTCTTGGAGCGCAGTCGGTAGCAGGCGAGGTGGAGACTTCAGCAGCGCTGCACACTGGGCTGTGCACACTGGGCCGTGCAGCGCTGCCGCGTTCAAAGGCTCCTTCCTTCCCTTAAAGGGAAGGGCCATCACTGCAGGCTCTGCAATAGAAAAATGACCTACTTGGACACCAAGGCAGCCACGTTCCAATGCAATCAGCCCGGCACTCAAGCAGAGTGCTGGGCTGATCAATCGCAGGCAGAAACCCGCAAAAAAAAGCGGAATAAGAAAGGTAAGTATTTTTTTTACTTACCTCGGCCACCTCGCCTTTAATCATCACCCCCGAAGCAGGCGGCCGCCCGATGCACGCCTCCTGCAGCTGTTGGTGTTTTCGCCTGGTGCTGCTTCAAGGGGTGGAAGTCAATTTCGGGTCCAGGGTGCTACTGGGGTGATGCACACGGCGATGATGTCACGATCTCCAGGTGAAGGATATCGGGGCGCAATGCCGTAGTGCTGCCGCAAATCTCCCGCCGAATATGGTGGGAGTAGTTTGCGCCCTGTTAGCGCCCCCGGGGGCGCTAACGGGAGGCACAAATGTACCCAATTTTGCCCCCTTACTGTCTTAGAGTGAGGGTGAAGGTGGTCAAGCTTTGATCTGATGGTGGAAGCAATCAGTTGCTGAACACCTGCTAAGAACTGCCCTCTGCATTAGGGTGTTGACTCGTTTCAGTGGGTATCTGTCCTTGGCTCTGGGGCCTGCAACTCAGGATCTTCTGGTTCCACGGCTCCTCACCAGGGATGTCTAGGCTCAGTCACAATTCTGCAGTGCACAGCAGGCCACAATAATTTTTGGCACCCTGTTTGGCGTGTACTGCAGGAGACACCCTGTCCTGTCCCGGCACCTGAAGCAGCCTTTCAGAACTGCCAAAGGTCCTCGCTACCACCCGCCTGGTCATTGCATGGGCACGTATGTAATGCTCCTCTACTGTGTTGTGCATCACTCGGAATGGTGTCAGCATCCATGATGTCAGGGGTTAGGCCTTGTTCCCCCAGGATCCAACCGTTGATTCACCAATCCTCACTGTATAACTGGCCAATGTTTGAAGGATAAAGGTGACTGGGCAGCTCCCTGCATGCTAATGTACAGTATCTGCTGCTGGGCATCACAGACAATCTACATATTAGGCGAATGGTTGCCATTCCTGTTGATGTAAGTCATAGGGTTCTGCTGTAGCGTTTCTGCACCATGTGGGTTCCGTTGATCACCCCCTGCACCCTGGAGAAGTCAGTAAGTCTGTAGAACTGCCTGGCCCTGTCCTTTGTTCTGTTTGACATATGCATAGGAGATTAATTCTGGTGCCCTGTGAAAAAGGGCATCTGTCACCTGGTGAATATAGGGCCCTTACAGCTTCCTGGCTGATGTTGCATAGATCCCCTGTAGCTGAATGGAAAGATCCAAAGCTATAGACGTTCAGGACTGTGGTGGCCTTCATCTCAATAGATAATGCCCTGTGAGAAGTGAAGCACGGCTTGAGGCCATCCTGCAGAATTTCACATAGATGGCTGATGCTTACTTTGTGAAGCACAGAGTCCTGATGCATTTCTCCTCCAAAGGGTCCTGGAATGACATCCACTGCCTGTACCCTATCTGGGTGGGATAATAGTGAGTCTCCTGGTATGGTGCGTCACTCTTAGTGACTCTTTCCTCTGTTACTGCTCTTCCTCTTTCATGATGATGCTGGACAGGGAGGAAGGCCATTGCAGCTGCTTGATCCTGCCAGGTTCAGAGACTGACTGCAATTTGGTTAAGTTTAGTGCACGTCTCAGTGATACAAAAAAAACCAAAAGAAATTGTGAGAAAAATTGATTCAGTACTGCATAAGTAAAGCTACAAAGTCTTCCGAGGCTAAATTACGCCGATGTAAGTTGACTACAACCCTGCTGTGCTTCAATTTGTGGGCGTAAATCTACTGGAGGAAAATTCAGCCCTAAAGACCCTATGGCAATATTCAAAGAAAAGCAGACTCTTCAATATTCTTCCCCCAACAAATATCACCAACACAAAACAGATTTGAGAAAGAATGTGCTTTTATATAGCTCATTAACTGGTTATTTATCTCATTTGTTGTTTGTAGGATCTAGTTGTGCACAAAATAACTGCTGCATTTTCCTACATACCTACTGTCACTGCTCTGCAATGTAATTCATTCTACATGAAGTATTTAAGAAATTTCTGAGGGTGCTATAAGGCTGATTTTGTAATCCTGCTAAAATGGAGCATGGAATGGCTAGTTGCCAGAGCAAAGCTAGCCAAAAGCACACTGAGCTGACTGTCTGCAGTGTTATGGAGTCAACTTATTTGAATAATTAGCATAAACTCCCAGCATAACTTTGGCCTTTGGCCAAGAGTTAGCCTCATGGAGGATGTAGAAAATCTGGCTTGCATCTCAAACTTAAAGAGATGTGCCTACTTAAAGCAATTGGTTACATATGGGGGTGAATATTGGAAATAACGACAGAAAATGCTGGAAAAACTCAGCAGGCCAGGCAACATCCGTGGAGAGAAAATAGTCAACGTTTCGAGTCAAACGCAGGAGATGCAACACCTGCCCTTATACCTCCCCCCTTCCCACTGTCCAGGGCCCCAAACAACCCTTCCAGGTGAAACAGCGATTTACTTGTACTTCTTGCAATCTAGTATACTGTATTCGCTGCTCACGATGTGGTCTCCTCTACATTGGGGAGACCAAACACAGAATGGGTGACCGCTTTGCGGAACACCTCCGTTCAGTCCGTAAGTGTGACTCCGAGCTTCCGGTCGCCTGTCATTTTAATTCACCGCCCCATTCCCACTCAGACCTCACTGTACTTGGGCTCTTGCATTGTTCCACGGAAGCTCAGCGTAAACTCGAGGAACAGCACCTCATCTTCCGATTAGGCACTTTACAGCCTTCTGGACTCTCTATCGAGTTCAACAATTTTAGATCATAACCTCGGCCCCCATTACATTTTTACTTATTTTTTATCCCCACCTTTGTTTTGGCCCTTTCCCCCCGCCCCCTCTTTTTTTCTCTTTTCTCTCTTTTTTTTCTCTCCCACGTGGCAGCTGTGTCTCATTCTGCCAGCACATTTCACATCTAATCTGAAGCCGTCTTTTGTCTCCACTAGTCCTATCACCATCTCGTCTCGTTTTGAATACCTCTTAATGTCTCTTCATTTCTCTTTTGTTCTCTCCCAGCCTGGCCTTTCAATCTATTTCATTTCCTGTGCCTTTCCAGTCTTGACAAAGAGCTTGACTCGAAACGTTGACTATTTTCTCTCCACGGATGTTGCCTGGCCTGCTGAGTTTTTCCAGCATTTTCTGTTGTTATTTCGGATTTCCAGCATCTCCGCAGTATTTTGCTATCGTACTGGTGAATATTGGAATATTGCTTCAGCCTTTATAAAGTCTTTAGATTGAACCAAGATATTTGTCAGTCTTTACCATGGCCACGGTGTGGTGATTGGGGGACGGGGGTTTGGGGGTGGGAGTGTGTGAGGGTAACAGACGAAGAAGTGCCAAGCAAAAGTGAAGTAAAAGAAAACTTAACGTGCTGGCAAGAAGTTGTATCTGTGGGCAAGTGACAGAGTGGCTCAGCATTCGACTCCTGTGGAGAGTGTGAGAAGGTTTGCCTTGTTTGACACTTAGTGCACTGCTGTTCTCTGGGGAAATGTCTATCTCTGTCAGGATGTGGCAGCCAGACTTTACAGTCTGTAGAGTACATGGGTGCCATCTACAATGCTCTGCACTTCTGGAAACCCTGCCATGCAGGAAAAATTTTGAACCCTGTTGAGCAGAAGTGCTCCTCCCAGCTTCACAGCACTCCCAAGGACCAGTGCCGACCTATGCTAGTTCCCCTCACATTCTCCTCCTGCCCCCCACCCCATGAATTATCTGAGGGCCACTGCCGCCAAGGCAGCGGTTCAAATTGGTCCCGCGGCGACTCACGAGCTGCCTCTGAAGACACAACCATTGCCAGTAGCTCGCCACAATCATTAAAATGAGACCCAAGGCCCAATTTCAGGTGAGCATCGGGCCTCCAGCTTCTGACACACACTCGGTGCGTGCTGCCTATTTCAGAACTGAAAATGAGCCTGGACCAATTTTTAGCCCACAGTTTCTTTATGTTTCTTGCAAGTCCAACCAACCAGCTTAGATGGCCATTCGCCCAAAGTCCTTTTTAATCTCAGTTCATCAACTTCCATCCACATATAGGTTATAAATTTTCAAAATTCAAGCTTGGTCATCTCCTGAGTCATTACTTCCCAATTTACCCTTGGGTGTCAGCTTTGGCTCATCAGTGGTAACACTCTCCCCTCTGAGTCAGAGAGGGTGAAATTCAACTTCGGTGGAAGCACAAAATAGGCGGTATTGAATTGGGCAGGATATGTAACGGGCAGCTAATTTGCTACTGCCTGTTTTGCAACCCCCTCCCACCACCAGAAGGTCATGAGTTCAAGTCCCACTCCAGAAACTTGCGCATGTAATTAAGGCTGACACTTTGGGGGTCATTTTAACCTAACCCACCGCTGAAGTCAATGGAAAGTAAAATTGGGCGGGATGTAAATCGGGCAGCTGTTCCAATCCTTGTCAGTTTCCCACCAGCCGAGTTAGTTTAAAGTGACCCCAAGCAGTGCTGCACATTCAGAAGTGCTGCCTTTCAAATGAGATGTTAAACTGAGGTCCTGTCTGCCCTCTCAGGTGGATGTAAAGATCCCCTGGCACTATTTGAAGACGAGCAGGGGAGTTCTCCCGGTGTCCTGGCCAACAGTTGTCCCTCAACCAACATCACTGAAACAGGTTATCTGGTCATTAATCTCATTATGTGGTCATGCCTCCTTGAGTAGTCTTCCTCTTGTTTTCTACTATAAAAGCAGGGGCATGGATTCCTTATTTGAAATTAGTGGCATGTCTTTATTTAGTCCCCCATGTGTCAGGGTGCTCTCCATGGGTATTGTGAAGATAGAAAAGTGCAGCACACAAGTGCTGTGCATAGAAGGAGTTTGCAGGAGGTTGTCCTGTGCCAGTTTCTAAGGAGGTGGTGCTAAGCTTGGAAAGCACTGGGAACCTATGAGTGTAACATGACCACTAAGTTGCTACATATACTAAAGAAATTCATGGTTAGGGGGAAACATTTCTTGACTGTTATAGTTAGTGCTTTTGAATGTTCATATAAAGTTTCATAAAAATTATAAAATGCAACAGAATTTGGTTTAAGTAACTGCAGTGTTTGATACAGTGGACATGACGACTCCCACACAATGATTTAATGCCTGTAATTTTATTTCTTTAGAAGCAGCATCGGAATCTCACGACAGCATTCTCAGCAATGTCCTTGACTCTCTATAATTTAAATTTTTAAATGGCACATTTGTTAAGGAACTCAAAGCATTATAACTTAAATGTTTGCAGCAATTTTTTAAAATCTGTTTGACCATCAGCATCATTTCCAAGATTCTTATTCTTCATCGCTATAATCTGCAGCACCAGAGATTGTAATGGTTCTCTCTTGTGTGTCTTTTTGCAACATGTCTTCATCTGTTTTAACTGTTCTAAGATTAAAAGAAAAGGTTACAGCATTTGCAGTTTCACAGTGAAGTGGATAGAAAATCAGGCAGGCTCCCTTATGGGTGTGACATCTGTATGTGCTGTGCCCAGGTGATCCAATACACCCAGGTGCAGGGAAAGTCTGTCCCTATAGTATCCAAGTGGAAATAAGGGCTGTGAAGCAACATTATGTGTATACTTTTCATAATTCACTAATGTCTAGCTGAAGGCAGTATCTTTTAAATCATTGTGGTACTTCACAATATCAGGAAAAAATGGAGCTGGTTTTCCTCAGCTTAATGCCGCATGTCCACCCATTTCCTGCGCAATAGGTAGAGGAAAAACAGGCAAAGGCACATAACGCCAGGCCCAACAAATATTTTTTTTTTACCTGTTTGGGCTTTCTCAGGCCCCGATCTGCTTCGCTGCGGTCTTCACTTGGCTGTAGCTTCCTGCTCAGGCCGTCCAGTTAAAGTTACAGTCAGGTCCTGATGACGTCATCAGGACCCGATATGCATATGTAAAAATTGACCCTGCCGATTTTGGACAGGTGTCCTTGCTGCCTGCTCAGTAGAGCAGGTTGACGGACATCTCCTGGTATTTCCAGGGAAGGTATGTAACCAGAGTGATTTTAACTGCCTACCTACCCACTTTCCATTGGGTGGGTAAAGTTAAAATTGTCCCCACTATAAATAAATTGCAACTATCAAATATGGACAGACCCTAATATTTTCTTCTCTGCATTAGTTTTAATAATTTTTAAAGAACCAATATAAACAATGGGTTTATGTATTAAATTGCATAACATGACAATCCTGTTCTCTCAGATCCAACCCCAACATTGTCATTAAATCTGCTGACAAGGGTGGCACTGTTGTTGTTTGGCGAACCAACCTCTACCTTGGAGGCTGAATGCTAGCTCTGACACCTCCTCCTACCTCCTCCTGGACCATGACCCCACTACCGAACATCAAGCCATCGTCTCCAAGACTGTCACTGACCTCACCTCCTCTGGAGAACTTCCCCCCACAGCCACCAACCTCATAGTCCCCCAATCCCACACTTCTACCTTGTTCCCAAGATCCACAAACAGGACTGCCCTGGTAGACCCATTGTTTCAGCCTGTTTTTGCCCCACGGAACTGATTTCTTCCTATCTCGACTCTATTTTTCTCCCCTTGTCCAGTCTCTTCCCACCTACATCCGCGACTCTTCCGACGCCCTCCGCCCCTTTAACAGTTTTCAGTTTCCTGGCCTCAACCATCTCCTTTTCACCATGGACGTCCAATCCCTCTACACCTCCACCCCTCACCAGGTTGGCCTGAGGACACTCCGCTTCTTCCTTGAACAGAAGCCCAACCAGTCCTCATTCACGACCACTCTCCTCCGTCTGGCTAAACTTGTTCTCACATTGAACAACTTCTCCTTTGGCTGTTCTCACTTCCTTCAAATAAAAGGTGTTGCTATGGGAACCCACATGGGTCCTAGCTATGCCTGCCTTCTCATTGGATATGTGGAACATTCATTGTTCCAATCCTACTCAGGTCCTCTCCCTCACCTCTTTTTCCAGAACATTGATGACTGATTTCATTCACTTTGCTTCCAATTTCTACCCTTCCCTCACCTTCACATGGTCCATCTCTGACTCTTCCCTTCCTCGACTTCTTTGTTTCCATTTCTGGGGATAGGCTATGAACAAACTATAAGCCCACTGACTCCCACAGCTACCTGGACTACATTTCCTCCCACCCTGCTTCCTGTAAGGATTCTATCCCATTCTCCCAATTTCTCCATCTCTGTCACATCTGTTCTGACGATGCCACCTTCCTTATCAGTGCTTCCGATATGTTTTCCTTTTTCCTCAACTGAGGATTCCCCTCTACTGTGGTTGACACGGCCCTCGACCGTGTCCGTTCCATTTCCCGCACTTCTGCTCTCACCCCATCCGATCCCTCCTAGAACCACGATAGGGTTTCCCTTGGCCTCACCTTCCACCCCACCAGCCTTCATATTCAATGGATCATCCTCCGCCAATTCCGCCACCTCCAGCGTGATCCCACCACCAAACACAGCTTCCCCTCCCCTTTCAGCATTCCGAAGGGACCGCTCCCTCTGCAACACCCTGGTCCACTCCTCAATCACCCCCAAACACCCACTCCCCTTCCCACGACAGCTTCCCATGCAAGCGCAGGAGATTCAACACCTGCCATTTTACCTCCTCCTTTCCCACTGTCCAGGGCCCCAAACATTACTTCCAGGTGAAACACCGATTTACTTGTACTTCTTGCAATCTAGTATACTGTATTCGCTGCTCATGATGCGGTCTCCTCTACATTGGGGAGACCAAATGCAGATTGGGTGACCACTTTGCGGCACCTCATCTTTCGATTAGGCACTATACAGCCTTCTGGACTCAACATTGAGTTCAACATTTTCAGACCATAACCTCTGCCCCTATTTATTCCAGATTGCAGCTGTTGATGATTCTGCTATTCACATTTACACCTCATCTAGACTCATCTTTTGTTTCTTTACTTGTCCCATTACCATCTCCTTTTGCTTTGTACAATCATACTTTTTGTCATTTAATCACTCCTGCCTTCCATCCTATCAGACCTTCCCTTTTGTTCTTTCCTCCCCTCCCCCTTTCCCTGCCCCTGTACTTGCTTAAAATCTGTTACATCTCTAACTTTTTCCAGTTCTGACGAAAGGTCATCGACCTGAAACATTAACTCTGTTTCTCTCTCCACAGATGCTGCCTGACCTGCTGAGTATTTGCAGCATTTTCTGTTTTTAATGACAATCCTGTGGATGTTATTCACTTCTGAGGCAAACCTCTTTCCTGAATTTTCAGAATATGCTAACTCGTTGGCTTCTGGGACGGAGCGATAGATGGATAAATCGCACAGTCACCATTGAACACTAAACCCTGGAACATTATCCTGGTCTAGGTTACAGTCCAAGCATGACACGGGTCCAGTCCGAATGAATTTTGGAACATTTCTGGGGTAATTTTATGAGCTTGGGCAAGGCTCTGCACCAGGAACAGATCAGAAAATGGATAGAAAATCATGGAGAGCATGTGCCTGATTTCCTAATACGTGCCTCCAGCGGCGAGGTTCTGCACCAGGAGCACAAATTCATTAAAGTACCTCCTTAGTGTTAGAAATGGGAGCCAGAGTCAATAAAGTAATAAAATTTCATGTAGAAACCCAAACATTTGTTTGCCACATTAAGCAGCACATAAGAATCAACTGTGTTATTGCGCAGTGTATTGCATATTTATTCACTGAGATTTAAACTGTGATTGAAATTACCATTATAAAATAGATATGAACACCTGAAGACATCTCAATTGAAATGAAATAGTGTACATCACTTTACGTATTATTTTGTAGGACACGACTGCTGCCAACGAACCGGAAGCTGTGTAGCAGCGTTCTGCGCATGTGCGCTTCTGGCTCGTTAAGGGAGCGGGCTTGTTAATTTTTTTTAAATGCCGGGGAGGGAGCGGGCTCTGGGGGAAAAAAACCCCAGAAACATCATGCTTCCAGTTCCAGATTAATGCGCAGTACGCTTCTGCACAGCTTTCGTTCGTTGGCAACAGTCACTCCATTTTTTTTTACACCTTTTCCTGATTTCTTCTCCACCACCAAAGGGGGGAAAATGAAAGAAAGCACACGAGTCTGATACCAAAATTTCTCAAGAAACATATTTACAAAAACTTAAATTCTGCAAGTTACCCATATGTAAAATTAAAATATTTTTATTATTTTCTTCACCTATCTTACCACTTAAGTGGGAAATATACTTTTGCTGCTGATCACAGGTATATTGCAATACCTAAAGGGACTTCCAATTTATAATTTGCTCTTCAGGCACTGGAGGAGTGAATTACTTTTACCTGATAAGTACAGTTTTCCTTTCGGTCGTCTCCACAGCCTGTTCCTTGGAAATGCTCTCAATGGCGCTGAGGTTCCCTTGCCCCATCATGCAGAACCCACCCATCACTGTTGACAAGCGAGAATCCTCTCCTTCAATCAACTTCCTGTGAGGTTGGTAAAAAACCAAAAAAGTTTGCTTTCACAGGAAGGAATTCAGTCTTCCAACAAACACCCCTGAAACCATGGACTGGAGTTGAATAAAATGATTAAAGGACAAAGCGTGTTTTTACTTTTTCAAAATAATTAGTAGCAGAAAATAATGGATGTATTAGAGAAAGAACTTACATTTATTTAGCATCTTTCATGTCCTCAGGACATCCCAAAGCAATTTAATGCCAATTAATTATTTTTTTAAGTGTATTCACTATAGTCATGGAGACAAACACAGCAGCCAATTTTCACTCAGCAAGGTGAGTGTTTATAGTTATGTTGCTTGATGGATAAATGTTGACCAGGATATTGGGAGAAGTGCCCTGCTCTTCTTTGAATAGTGGGATCTTTTACATCCACCTGAACAGGCAAACGGGGTCTTGGTTTAATGTCTCATTCCAAAGATGGCACCTCAGCCAATGTAGCACTCCCTCAGCACCCCACTGAACTGTCAGCCTAAATTACGTGCTCAAGTCCTATAGTCGGCTTAATCCCACAACTTTTTGCCTCAGAGGCAATAGTGCTACCAACTGGGCTAAGCTGAAAATTTAAAACATGGAGAATTTGTAAATAACAAAGCATAAAACATCATCTCACTCACTGGTGCATCATCATGTCTAAAATTTCCCTTTATAGAATCATAGGGGCCAAATTTGTGTGTACCTTAAGTCCTGATTTTGGGTGCAAACAAGGAGCTGCTGGGTGCACGTTTAGGCAAAAGAGCCTTTAAAAGACCTACTGATTTCAAAAGTAGGGCCTAGAAATTCGGTTGTGGGTCCGCCAGGGCTTTAGCGCCCGAAATTTTGCACCGGCGTTAATGCCGCTGCACCCGACGAAAATTCGGTTGCCCCGGGCCCAGACGGCGGCGGGCGCTAATGGAGGGTTTTTGCGCCTCACTATGGGCGTTCAGTGCAGTTTTGAGGCGCTAATCCCCCGCTGCGGCACCCGAGGCGGTGCGGCAGGCTGGGGTACTGCAGGCCTCCTCCTTCTGTTAAGGAGGAGCTGCCTGCAGCCGACCGCTGGCCGGTCGATTCACCCGACAAATGAGCCCGGCACCTCGGGGAAGAGCCGGGCTCGCGGGCCACACACATCAGTGCCGCGGGGGGGGTGGTGGAGGAGTCCGGGGAGGGAGGTGCGGGCAGGCGGCCGCCGGGAAAGCGGCCGGCTGCCGCTCCACCTTTATGCGCCGGCGCAAAGGTGTGTAACATCCCTTTCAACAATCGTTGGTTGCGGCTGCCACGGGCGAGGCGGCCGCAACTGAATTTGGGCTTGGGGCCGGGTTACCACGGCAACCTGGACGCTGTGCACACCGATGACGTCATCAGTGCTGGCGCAGCGCTACCGGCTAACGCCGATGGTAGGGCCCAACGCAATTTCGTTACCAGCTATAATTCCGGCGCAAGACCCTCTAACGCCTCTAATTGGGCGCTAACCCCACCGAATTTCTAGGCCTAGGTGTTTTAGACCTGTTATGGCCCAGTCTCATGAAAGCCTAAACGGCAGATTTTTTTTTTGTCAACCTTTGTGCTAGTTCTCATTAATTATTTATTTTTGCCCCACTTTCCCTTTACTAGTGCCAGTAGATTTGCTAATGGGGATGCTTCAAGTTCATGGGGGAGAAATTCAGTAGCGCCCTATTTGGGGCGCAATTAGTCGGCCGGGCGCAAAGATTAGCACCTGGCGCTAATTATCGCCTCCGACTGCAAACTTGGCTTTTATCGCCTCTGGAGGCGATTGGAGCGCTAAATCAGGCGCTACACACCTGTCTTAAGACGCAAAGGCCGAGGAGCGAGGCGCTACCTCAGAGTGCTGGCGAAGCTCATGTGATGTCAGTCAGCAATGGAACACAGACACAATGGCGCTGGCCAGTTCTTAAAGGGGAGGGTTCATCTTGCTCTCCACCCACATCCTGCTCATTGCAGCCTTGAATCTCGGCCTGGCGAGACCTGTACATCAAATCTGCTGGAAAGAACAATGGAGAGACCCAGGGAACGAGCTCAGAGTGCAGTCCCCACAGTCTCTTCTAAATCGATACAAGGAAGGGCAAGTCAAAATGAACCTGCAAAGTGCTGCTCAGTACCCAAAACTCCTTCACACAGTGTTGAATCTCTCCAGAAGTCTCTCTCTCTCTCTCTCAGAATGCGTGGTGCAAAAATGTCACCAACAAAAAAAGGCAGGAAGCGGTCGCCTTTAAATAACGCTCCCCCAGTCCCTTCCTGACTGCAAAACGCTCCCCTCAACTTGTCATTGCTAGCAGCAGGTGGTAAGGCAGAGGGCACCACTCAATATCGGGTATGGGGCGCTACCGGGGCGTTGCCAACGCAGGAGATCGTGGCGGTAGTGTTTAGCGCCGCCGCAAAATGTCTAGTTAATTTCGTGAGCGGCGCAAACATTGCCGTGTACGGGCGCTAGTTGCTTTGCGCCCCATTAGCGCCCTCTTAAGGTGCTAACAGGAGGCGCAAACCAACCGAATTTTTCCCCCATGGAGCCAAGGCAGGTGGATGGAGTTAGGATACAGATCAGCCATGATCACATTGAATGGTGGAACAGGCTCGAGGGGCTGAATGGCCTACTCCTGTTCCTATGTTCCTAGTATCTTCCTCAGACACGTTTGACTTTACTTCTGGAGTTATGAATAATTATTGAAGTTAGCTTAGACTGGAGAGTATTTGAACTTAAAATTCAGGTTGGATTAGGACCAGTTTTAAACTGTTTAGAACTGACAGACTTGTAGATGAAAATCGCCCCTCCCATAGGATTTATTGCACAGAAGGAGACCATTGAGGCCAACGCACCTGTGCTGATACTAGCTCTTGAACTGGAGCTGTCTCATTTCTCTGCCGTTTATCTGTATCTTTTTATATTCTTACCTCGCAAACACTTAGCCAATGCCCTTTTAAATTATATTACAGTTTTTGCCTCAATAGACACTTGTGGTAATAATCCATGTTCTAATAAACTTCACTGTGAACAAAATTCTTCCTTTTTTTCCTCTACTGACAATCCAGAGTCTATGGGATGAATTTACCCAGGAGTTCATCCTCCATAACTTCAGAAGGGCCACGGAAACCAGGTTTGCTTTTGCACTCATTTAATTGTTATTTTCTTCTAACTAATTTCGAAGTAAATTAAATTATAGTAAATCCACCAGGGCCTGAAAGGATAAACGATAGGTTAACACTTCAGGTAAATGGTTGGAAATTCAGGCGTAGCGTACAACTGAATTTCCAAGATGCAGGTGAAACTCCTCACTCAGAGCACAGAGTTGGAAAATGACCCTTTCTTTGTAACATCTGATGAAGGGGCACTACCTGAAGTATTAACATATCATTTTTCTTTTCAGATACGAATGGACCTGCTTGTATTTCCAGCAGTTTATGTTTTTATTTTTATCTCTATGGAAAGTCCCTTACCTGTATGTCGTAATTTCAACCTCCAGTGCCATCTTAATGTTGAGCAGGTCTTGATATTCACGTAAATGCAAAGCTATCTTTTCCTTGATGGTACTCAGTTCTTGTTGTAAGCTCTCAATTTTGATCTGCAGGAGAAACATTTTAAAATTACTTTGTGATAATTTGCCAAGAGAAATTTTCAATTATTTGAAGCCACCAGTACTCACATTGCTGCTCAAAGTGCAGCGTCTAAATGCAGGTAGTTATCAGGATTCATTTTCACTACTTATTCTATATAAACAGCATACAGTGCAATGGCAAAATTGCTGTAACTTTTTTAAGCAATTTAAAGATATTTTGGCAGCATAACATAATCACCCGGATTTTGCAATAGGAATAGCTATCAGCACTCACCGTTATGGGGTAAATTGGACAGCAACTTCTGGCGTCCGCACATGCACAGTTAAACGCAGAAATCTGGGAGTTGCTGTCCGATTTGCCCTACTCCCCCACAAGCTTTGCTACTCCAGTACCTCGCCGATAGATTCAACATTAGAACACATGAAGAGCGTGAAGTTGCAGTACTTACCCACTAGTTACCCACTAAACACTCCAAAAAAAATTAGGGCTTATCAGGTGTAAATTAATTTTTAACGGCGTGATAAGTCTTAATTACTGCCAACAACCTCTCTGGCACTGAAAATTTAATTTTACAAGTATGGAATCTCATTCCTTTAGTTTTGTTGGAGAAATAAAACAAAAATAATTTTTTTTTAAACTTTTTCTTTCTGTCTTTATCTCTCTCAACCCTATCTTTCTTTCCCTCTCTATTTCCCTTTCTGTACATGATTTTACATTGAATTAAATATTCTAATTTATACTTCTTGATTTAGACTCTGTGGGCTGAATTTTAATGGGGAAGGTGGGTTGGGAGCAGCGTGGGGGTGGGGGTCGGAAGCGGTCGGGAAACTTGGGAGAAATGTTTTCCCACAGGCCCTGCCGTTATATTCGGCATTTAATGATTTGAATGGGAAGCCTTTGTTGTGTCCGTCAGTAGTAAGACACAGACTGCAGGAGAACGGTACAACAGGTGTTTACTCAACGTGGCTCACTCTGGAACTGAACTGTACAGATTACTACTCAGTGCTATATACAGGTGTGGTCACTGCCGGTACTACAGTATACATGAGCTGTAAAAAGTAGTTCCCCCCTTAAAGGTATATACATTACAATTCCTCCCCTTTTAGATTAACAGTACCATAACACTCACTTAACAATTAAATATCAAACTAATTACAATTAACACTTTTAACATACAACGTTAGCTGAAAATAGTCCATTTATATATTCAGTCTTTGGGGAGGCTTTCTGATCCTTTCTGGATAGCGCCTTTCCAGAGTGTCTCGCTCTTGGTGCGGAGGCGATTCTGGCACCCTGTCGTCGGTTGGGTCATCAGCTTCCGATGCTAGCGTGCAATAAGGGCACAGCAGTCATCATGGGTGACTTTAATCTACATATAGATTGGGCCAACCAAATTAGTAACAATACTGTGGAGGAGGAATTCCTGGAGTGTTTACGGGATGGTTTCCTGGACCAATATGTCGAGGAACCAACCAGAGATCAGGCCATCTTAGACTGGGTATTATGTAACGAGAAAGGATTAATTAGCAATCTTGTTGTACGAGGCCCCTTGGGTCGGAGCGATCATAATATGATCGAATTCTTCATTAAGATGGAGAACGAAGTAGTTGACTCAGAGACAAGGGTCCTCAATTTAAATAAAGGAAACTACGATGGTCTGAGGAGCAAGTTGGGTAGGATTGATTGGGGAATGGCACTCAAAGGGTTGACAGTGGATAGGCAATGGCAAACATTCAAAGACCGAATGGATGAGCTACAGAATTTGTTCATCCCAGTTTGGCATAAAAATAAAACAAAAAAGGTGACTCAACCGTGGCTAACAAGGGAAATTAGGGATAGCATAAGATCCAAGGAGAGGACATATAAATTGGCTAGAAAAAGCAATAATCCTGAGGATTGGGAGCAGTTTAGGAGTCAACAAAGGAGGACAAAGGGATTAATTAAGAAAGGGAAAATAGAATATGAGAGTAAGCTATCAGGGAACATAAAAACTGACTGTAAAAGCTTTTATAGATATGTGAAGAGAAAAAGATTGGTGAAGTCAAGCATAGGTCCCTTACAGTCAGAATCAGGGGAATTTATAATGGGAAACAAGGAAATGGCAGACCAACTAAATACATACTTTGGTTCTGTCTTCACAAAGGAGGACACAAATAACCTCCCAGAGATGTCGGGGAACATAGGGTCTGTTGAAAGGGAGGAACTGAAAGAAATCAGTATTTGTAGGGAAATGGTGTTAGGAAAATTGATGGGACTGAAGGCCGATAAATCCCCAGGGCCTGATGGTCTACATCCCAGGGTACTGAAGGAAGTGGCTCTAGAGATAGTAGATGCATTGCTGGTCATCTTCCAGAACTCGATAGACTCTGGAACGGTACCCATGGATTGGAGGGTAGCTAATGTTACCCCACTATTCAAAAAAGGTGGTAGAGAAAAAGCGGGGAATCATAGGCCGGTAAGCCTGACATCGGTAGTGGGGAAAATGCTGGAGTCTATTATAAAAGATGTAATAGCAGAGCACTTGGAAAACAATGAGAGGATCGGACAAAGTCAGCATGGATTTACAAAAGGTAGATCATGCTTGACTAATCTACTGGAATTTTTTGAGGATGTAACTGGTAAAATAGATAAGGGAGAACCAGTGGATGTGGTGTATTTGGACTTTCAGAAGGCTTTCGATAAGGTCCCACACAAGAGATTAGCGTGCAAAATTAAGGCACATGGGATTGGGGGCAAGGTATTGACTTGGATAGAGAACTGGTTGGCGGACAGAAAGCAAAGAGTTGGAATAAACGGGTCGTTTTCCGAGTGGCAGGCAGTGACTAGTGGGGTACCGCAAGGATCGGTCCTAGGACCCCAGCTGTTCACAATATATATTAATGATCTGGACGAGGGAATTGGATGTAATATCTCCAAATTTGCAGATGACACAAAGCTTGGTGGGAGGGTAAGCTGTGAGGAGGATGTCGTGAAACCCCAGTATGATTTGGACAGGTTGGGTGATTGGGCAGAAACATGGCAAATGCACTATAATGTGGATAAATGTGAGGTTATCCACTTTGGTGGCAAAAACAGGAAGGCAGATTATTATTTGAATGGCAATAGATTGGGAGAAGGAGAAGTGCAAAGAGACCTGCGTGTTATTGTGCACCAGTCGCTGAAGGTAAGCATGCAGGTGCAGCAGGCGGTTAAGAAGGCAAATGGTATGTTGGTCTTCGTAGCAAGAGTGTTTGAGTACAGGAACAAGGATGTCTTGCTACAGTTGTACAGGGCCTTCGTGAGACCGCACCTTGAGTATTGTGTGCAGTTTTGGTCACCTTACCTGAGGAAGGACGTTCTTGCCATGGAGGGAGTGCAGCGAAGATTCACCAGGCTGATACCTGGGATGGCAGGAATGACGTATGAGGAGAGATTGTGTCGATTGGGCTTATACTCACTGGAGTTTAGAAGATTGAGAGGGGATCTCATCGAAACCTATAAAATTCTGTCAGGTCTGGACAGACTAGATGCAGGAATGATGTTTCAGATGGCCGGGGAGTCCAGAACCAGGGGTCATAGTCTAAGGATAAGGGGTAAGCCATTTAGGACTGAAATGAGGAGGAACTTCTTCACCCAGAGAGTGGTGAACCTGTGGAATTCTCTGCCACAGAGGGCGGTGGAGGCCAGTTCATTAAATATATTCAAGAAAGAGTTGGATATATTTCTTGAGGCTAAAGGGATCAAGGGATATGGGGAGAAGGCAGGGACAGGGTACTGAATTTGGATGATCAGCCATGATCTCATTGAATGGCGGAGCAGGCTCGAAGGGCCGAATGGCCTACTCCTGCTCCTATCTTCTATGTTCCTCACCAGGTACGTATGGGCGAGGCATGGGGTTGACTTGTTCCTGTGACTCTAGGATCTGGTCAGCATGGCGTCTCACGATATTCTCCCCAACGTCCACTGTGTACATTAGTGGGCCCTGCCGTGTGCATATCGTTCCTGGCTGCCATTTTTCTGTTCGGTAGTCGCGGGCCAAGACTGGTTGCCCTACATTGAAGCTCCTTGTTGGCTTCTCATGGATGTGCTGGAATTGCTTACTCTCAACATCTCTTCGTACGTTTGGTCTGAGCAAATCCAGGCGAGATCTTAACCTTCGGTTAAAGAACATCATGGCCGGGGCCTGGTTGGTGACTGCATGTGCCGCATTCCGGTAGGCGAACAGGAAATTGTCCACCTTATGCTGCAGCGGAATGTTGTCATTGTACATAGCATTTATTGCCTTCTTAAAGGTTTGTACGAACCTCTCAGCCAATCCATTTGTGGCTGGATGATACGGGGTGGATGTGTAATGCCTTACCCCATTCTTCTTCATAAACCTCCGGAACTCTTCGGACACAAACTGTGGTCCGTTATCGGAGCAGATCTGTTCCGGCAAGCCGTTCCTGGCAAAAATGGTCCGTAGGACTGCAATAGTTTTCTCCGTGGTGGTGGAGGACATTTTGATGACCTCAGGCCATTTCGAGTGCGCATCCATGGCTATTAAAAACATTGAGTCCATGAATGGACCAGCAAAATCAATATGCAACCGTTGCCATGGAGATGAGGGCCACGCCCATGGGTGTAGAGGGGCATGTGGTGGTGCATTTTGGACTTTCTGGCATCCTGAGCAGCTCTTGGTCAGGTCCTCGATTTGTTTATCGATTCCCGGCCACCACACATAAGCCCTAGCAAGGCTTTTCATTTTTACCCCTCCCAGATGACCCTCATGAAGCTCATTTAGCACTCTATCCTTTAACTTGAGTGGAATTACCACTCGGGATCCACACATCAAGGTCCCCCGGCACACTGACAGCTGTTCTCTTCTTGTCGAGAATGCTGGCAACAGTGAGTCGCCATGTGCTGGCCATCCCTTCACCGTCAAATCATGTACTCGAGACAGTGTCGGGTCATTTCGGGTCTCCTTTTCTATACGAGCGTTAGTTACCGGTAGGTATTCAACTATAGTCGAATGAAATATTTCGACAGGATCCACTGCTGGTGCTTCCTCCGCAGTAGGCAGTGGCAGGCGTGATAGCCCATCAGCATTTCCATGTTGTTTCGTGCCCTTATATTCAATCTCATAGTGGTGCACCCCTAGAAAGAGTGACCATCTTTGTAGTCGTTGCGCAGTCATCACCGGAACGCCCTTCTTCGGATTAAAAATGGAGACAAGAGGCTGGTGGTCAGTCAGCAATGTGAATTTCTGCCCGTGCAGATAGTGATTGAACTTTTTCACTCCCCACACTAGGCTGAGGGCCTCCCTGTCAATCTGGGCGTAGTTACGCTCGGCTGAGGTTAGTGATCGTGACGCAAAGGCTATTGGCCTCTCTGAGCCGTCCGAGAATTTGTGCGACAGCACCGCTCCAATGCCATAGGGTGATGCATCACACGCCAACCGAATTGGTAGTGCTGGGTTGAAATGGGCCAATACCTCTTTCGATGTGATTAGTGTTTTGCTCTTCTGGAAAGCTCATTTACATTCGTCACTCCACTTCCATGGCACTCCAGTTTGCAGTAGGGTGTTCAGCGGGTGTAGTATTGTAGACAAATTTGGCAAGAACTTATGGTAGTAGTTTACCAGCCCGAGGAACGACCTCAGTTGTGACACGTTTTCCGGTGCTGGAGCCTTGACTACTGCCTCAATCTTTTCTGGGGACTTATGTAACCCCTCTTTATTGATAACGTGGCCACAATACGAGATCTGTTTTTTAAAAAACTCGCATTTGGGGCGGTTAGCTCGGAGCCCATATTCCTTCAATCTAGTGAGCACCTGCTCCAGGTTGGCGAGGTGATCACTGTCATTTTCGCCCGTGACCAGGATGTTGTCCAAATAACACTGGGTCCCTGGGATCCCTTGCAGGACTTGTTCCATTGCCCTTTGCCAAATAGCCGGAGCTGATGCTACCCCGAATACCAGCCGGTTGTATTGGTAGAGACCTTTATGGGTGTTGATTGTGAGGTTTTTTTTTGATGCTTCTTCTACCTCCATTTGCAGATACGCCTGGGCCAGATCAATCTTAGTGAAGCATTTCCCTCCAGATAGCAAGGCGAAAATATCTTCAATCTGCGGAAGTGGATATTGCACGGTGTGAAGGACTGGGTTCACTGTTACCTTAAAGTCCCCACAGATGCGAACCTTCCTTGGTTCCCCAGGCCTGCTGCTCAACGACTTTTTCATCACAGGGACGATGGGTGTAGCCCACTCGCTCCAGTCTACCTTGGACAGTACTCCTGAACATTCCAAACTCTCCAGCTCTGCTTCGACAGCTGGGCGGATCGCATAAGGTACCGGTCTGGCCTTAAAAAATTTTGGGCTTGTGTTTTCTTCAATTTTAATTGTTGCTGTCATGCCTTTTAGTGTTCCGAGTCCTTGCTGGAACACTTCTTGTGCGTCGGTTAGGATCTTTGACAGTCGCCCAGGTGTGATGTCGTCATCCTTTTTGGCAGCCACAGTCAGTGCTTGTATGGAATGCCAATCCAGCTGTATTTTCCGGATCCATTCACGTCCCAGTAATGGTGGTCCTCCATCTTGCAATACATACAGGTCTAGTTTTGGTGTTTCCTTACCGTTATATATAACGGTCACCCTTATTTTTCCTTTGGGGTAGACTTTTTGCCCCGTGTACGTCTTCAAAATAATGTTTGTGTCTCTCAAGGGTATATGTGAGAATAGCCGCTCATAGTCCCATTGGTTTATGACTGATAGGGCTGATCCTGTGTCCAATTCCATTTTTACCTGGACTCCTGCTATCTTGAGAGTGACCCAAATGGTTCGGTGATCCTCCGTTTTGATCACATTATGTAGTTTCAGACAACTCAGCTCCCTGCTTTCGGAGTCGGTATCACTCTTTTGTTCATCTGAACTATTCTCCGTCACCTTATGTACCTTCTTGTACTTTTCTTTGAGATTTCTTATTGCTGGTTTTCTTTCCCGACCTGCAGACTCGTGCTATGTGTCCTACTTTTCCACACTGTCTGCACACTTTGTCTTTGAACCAGCAATCATTGTGGTCATGTGTTGTTCTGCCGCAGCGATAGCACTTCTCTGTTCTGTATGACATTTCATTTGTGCCATATTCTTGCGGTCTCTGTTGTATCTCTGCAGCGCCCCGTGTTGCTGCTTCATATGATACCGCAATGCTGAAAGCCTTGTCCAGCGTAAGGTCCTTTTCAGATAAAAGCCGTTTCTGGGTTCCTTCACTTTGAAGCCCACACACAAACTTGTCCCTTAAGGTATCTGCCAGTCCCGTTCCAAACTGGCAATGTTTCGATAGTTTGCGCAGTTCTGTTAAATATTCAGCATTGCTTTCATCCTTATGCTGGTTCCGTTTGTGAAACTTGAATCTTTCTGCTATCAACAGCGGTGTGGGGTTTAAATGTTCCTGTAGTATCGTCACTATGTCTCCAAAACTCTTTTCCACTGGCTTCGCTGGGGTTACTAGATTTTGTAATAAGCCATACGTTTTTGCACCCATTAAATTTAACAATACCGGCGCTTTCTTGTCATCTGACACCTCATTTGCCTTGCAGTATACCTCTATTCGTTCGACATATGTAGTCCAATCTTCGACTTCATTGTCAAATGCGGTGATACTGCCACTCTTCGGCATTTTGGGTGTGGTTAAAAATGGCTTAAAATGGCATCTCCCGCGCTTTCCTTCCTCCCCCGCTGCTGCCAACGCCGCTCTCGGCGGTCCTCATGGCAATGGCGGCGCCCTGTAGGTTTCACGTGCTTCTCCTGCGCTGCTGCCAACGCCGCTCTCGGCGGTCCTCATGGTAATGGCGGCGCCTCGCGGGTTTCTGCGCGTCTCTCTCCCTCTCCTCAACGCTGCTCGGCCCCTGAACACCGGCTGCACCCTGTGCGCTCTGCCCTCTCTCTCTCTCTCCCATCGACGCTGCTCAGCCCTTTGCTGTGCCGCTCGGTCGGGCTCTAGCCCGCCGCTGTCCGGGAAGGGTCTGCGCACTACCTGTTGCCAGCCAGTTTCGCTGGACCACCGCGACTGGAAAGCCAAGCCTGGCTCTCAACAGCCTCCCCCGCAATTCTCGAGTCTCTGCTGGATGACTGGGCGGTTGCCCGTGGTCGACGCCCGTGTCTCTGGCCTTGACCTCCGATCTACTGGTCTCCAGGAACGAATCCCTGGGAGGTGATGCAGAGTTGCAGGTAGGATCGAATTTGCCTCGTCGCCAATGTTGTGTCTGTCAGTAGTAAGACACAGACTGCAGGAGAACGGTACAACAGGTGTTTACTCAACGTGGCTCACTCTGGAACTGAACTGTACAGATTACTACTCAGTGCTATATACAGGTGTGGTCACTGCCGGTACTACAGTATACATGAGCTGTAAAAAGTAGTTCCCCCCTTAAAGGTATATACATTACAGCCTTTATTTCCCACCCACAGCCAGCCAGATTGAGAGGCTGGCAGGCTCTGGGCAGGTAGGCCAGCGGTACTAGGCTGCACAGAGTTGGGAGGCAGCGATTGCGTGGGGGCCAGGGGGCGGCTGGAGGAGTGTGGGGGAGGTGGTGTATTAGCGATTGTGGGCCAGAAGGCGGCCGAAGGAGGATCGGGGCAGGGGACATTCGCTGAAGGATCGGGGGCCGGGCGCAGCTTGGGGAGGGCCAGAGGAGCGGGGGAATGTCAGCAAAGATCGGCGGCCAGAGGAGCATGGTATGGTGGGGTGGGGGAGGCCTCGTGGGGGGGGGGGGTCTCTGATCACAGGGGGTGGGTTAGGTAAGGACCCTGGATCCAGGAAGTAAGTGTAAAGACATTTACCTCTTGGATCCAGCAGTCCTCGCCTTGCTTTAGCTGACGGCTTTCACAAGGCCTGCAAAACCTGACCAGCGAAGGTTAAGTTCAAAATGGCGGTTAAAGCAGCGGCTTTCAGCCACCTTATATTTAAATAGATGACCTGCCTCCTGGCAGCGGATTTGCTGCTTGTCCCCGGTCCCGCCTCCGTTAAAACTGGAAGTGGGCGGGTTGGAGGTGGGTTCAGGTCAGGATTCACATTTTGAACACTTTAACTACCCACACACCCACAACCCACCTGTTTTTTTAGGTTAAAATTTCCCCCAGTGTGTCTCAGTGAGGATTCTTCAGTTGGATTGGTTGAGGAGATACACTGTTGCTTTCCCTGCTCACACAAGCCACAGAGCTCCTGTAGGGGACGCCGCGCTGGATCAGATGCCCGATGACAGCAAGTTGCCGCTCAAAAGCCCGCAAAAAGTCTGCGGGCAGCTGTCAGCGCAATGAACAGTGAGCGCCGTTCCTTCACTGCTGACTGCAAAATCCGGGCCAATATCGATTTACTGCTAAATAGAGAATTCATCCTCAATCAGAATACTAATTAGCTGTTCTTTAACTTTCAGGACAAATGGTTGCAAATGCTTTTAAATTGTTTACCTAGATTGCATTTCAGGCCCAAAGTGAAGTAAACCCACTGTGAATACCTGGTATTCTTCAATCTCCTTTTTATATTTATTTGCTGCCTCTTTATTCTGAGCCTCCAGTACTGCCTTACGGGACTTCAGTGCATCCAGTTCCATCTGACTGCTTTGAAGCTGAAAAAAGCAGAAAAATTGTTGGTTTAAAAAAAATGTAAATGAGGTAAAATACATACGTATATTTTGTGAAACCACTGTATAATTTTGAGAATACACTGACGCATTGGAGCAGTTGAGTACACGCTGGGAACAATGGGCCTCTCGGGGTCAGGATAATTGCCAATATCTTTGAGGTATAGCTGGTTTGGGGGGCTAATTTTTCTCTATGGACAGCTGAAACGTTAACTCTGTTTCTCTCTCCACAGATGCTGCCTGACCTGCTGAATATTTCCAGCATTTTCTGTTTAAGAACATAGGATTTCTCCCGGTGTCCTGTTTAAATTTCATCCCTCAACCAACACCACTAAATCAGATTATCCGGTTATTAATCTCATTGCTGTTTGTGGGACCTTGATGTGTGCAAATTTGTGCCATGTTTCCCTATATTGCCATCCTATTTGACCCTGAGTTGAGCTTCCGACCCCATATCCTCTGCAGCATCAAGACCGCCTACTTCCACCTTTGTAACATTGCCCATCTCTGTCCCTGCTGCAGTTCACCTGCTGCTGAAACCCTTGTCCGTGCCTTAGTTACCTCTAGACTTGAATATTCCAACGCTCTCCTGGTCAGTTCCCCACCTTGCACCTTCTGTAAACTTGAGCTCATCCAAAACTCTGCTGCACCGTATCTTAGCTCGCACAAAGTCCTGTTCACTCATCAACCCTGTGCTTGCTGACCTACATTGGTACCTGGTCCAGCAAAGCCTCAATTAAAAAAAATCTCATCCTTGTTTTTAAATCCATCCTTGGCCTCGCCCCTCTTTATCTCTGTAATCTCCTCCAGCCCTACAACCCTCCGAGATTTCTGCGCTCCTCCAATTCTGACCTCTTGTGCAATCCAGATTTTCATTGCTCCACCATTGGCGGTTGTACCTTCAGCTGCCTAGGCCCTAAGCTCTGGAATTCCCTTCCTTAAACCTCTCTGCCTCTCTACTTTTCACTCCTCCTTTAAGACGCTCCTTAAAACCTACCTCTTTGACCAAGCTTTTGGCCACCTGTCCTAACATCTCCTTATGTGGCTCAGTGCCAAACTTTATTTGATAACGCTCCTGTGAAACGCCTTGGGTCATTTTACTTCGTTAAAGACGCTGTATAAATGCAAGTTGTTGTGTATATTACAACAGTAACTACACTTCAAAAGCACTTCATTTGTTGTGAAGCGCTTTTGGAATGTCCTGAAGACATGAAAGATGCTATATAAAAGCAAGTTCCTCCTTTTATAAACACCACATCATGAACATCTCTACAGGAGGTTCACTAGTATTTCAGACTGTTGTTGTAAGTTAGAGTTTTTTTTTTGTAGTTGTTTGAGAGGAGGTGCTTGAGAAGTATCTGCAGGTGACTAATCTTGTGATTTTCCTTCTCTCCCATGGCGGAAGAGCTAAAATCATGTGGTGGGTGAATCATGGCTATGAACTTGAATCTTACCACACCATGAACTCCAACACATTAGATCATCATGCAACCATATTGCCTAATAATCCCTTTTTGTCTAACTGGGAAAGCAGTTAGATATAATGGATGAGTTCAAAGTGTATTTTGCAAGCAACAAGAATTTGTTTTAATTTGTCAATAAAGGGAAGGACAGCACTCTGCTGGGCTGATGACTACTTACAATCCGCTTACACTCTGCAAGTTCTTCTCTTGTGTTTCGCACATTTTCTATGCGTTTGGCAGATGTTTGATTCAGATCAACAAATTTGCTTTTATACCATTCATCCATTTCCTAGGAGAAACATAAAAGTAAATATTAATAATCAAGGATAGTTTGTAAATAAAGGTAAACAAAGTAATACAAATCAATATGAACATATTAGTCACTGGAGATTCTTGCATAATTTTTCGTCAAAATTAGTGACCAAACATTTTATGGCAATTTCTAGTCACAAACAAGAAAATAGCCTGATAAGCACAACGCTACTCCAAAGCGATGAGCAGCCTGTCACCTGACAGCATGGCCCTCTCATCAAAGGGATATTCTATTGCTTTTTTTGTTAAAAAAAAATGTTTTCACTATTTTATTTCATTTTTACCCAGTCTTTCAACATACACAATAGCATGGTACACCACCTAGAAAGACCTTGAGCGTTCATCGAACAAATGCAATACAAAGATATATTCAAACTCTCTGTCAGTAGCCTGACAAGTAACTGTATTCGCATGAATAGAACCAGATGGTTTATTGTGTCCCTCAAGGTCAGGGATGATAGTGCTGCAGAATGGAACATTCTCCATTTTGCACCTCCTGACGGTATAAAACAGCATCTTGGTCAGGTATGGCAAGGGATTGATTCCAAGTGCAAGCTCTCCTCAGATTGCTCGGACAATGTTTCTTCAACCTAACTGTGGAGGATTGAAATGGACAGAAGTTGTTTCTTTCCTCACACATAGCAGCTCTCCTCATTTCTTAAATGTCATTTACAACATTATTAATAATGTTCTTTTCTTTGTTGTATTTTAATTTATGTTTCAATCATTTAAGAAACAAATATATTTTGAGGAGAGCCCAGTATAGCAAGGAAATTATTTGGGACATGAGCACTTCGATGTCCATATAAACATGGATTTATTAAAGCTGTCACATTATTTGTGTTAAATGCTGTGCAAGTAAATAAGGTTGACTTATAGCTAAATCCAATTTCTTTTTTTGACATGATATGCCTTTATGTTTTTTACAGTTTGGTGTCTGCCTCAATCACGATGAGGGACATTGTATAAGAACTTCTTATAACTTTGACGCAGTTACAGCATCAAACTCTTCCAATTCAAACATATAATCTAGCAATTGTAGATGTACATCACCTTCAACCAAAGAACAGCACAGATGTACTGCAGCTGCGCAGTATGCCCATTCCATACATGGCTCTAACCCAGGTTCTGTAATGTAGCCATTGTAATGGCAGTATCAATACATTACCACTTGTGTATTTACCAGAAGCTATTCATGTCTAATAGCTGCTTACAGTGCTCTGCAGGGAAGGGGCGATAGAGCTCTACTCATCACATTTAAACACATGTTCAGAGAATTTACCAGTCCCCTATCCTGCACTGCCGCTGTATTTGGATTGAAAAGAGCTGATTTTTTTAACCAGCTCTTTTCAATTAGAAAAATAACATGGCAATATAAAAAGGTTGTCTGATTTTAATTATAAAAAGCAAAATAAAGTAGAAGACTTGCATATATACAGTCCCTTATGTGCTTCATATACAATAAATTGCTAGGAAGTATGGTGCATGTTCTTGTGTAGGCCAATATGGCAGTCAATTTGAACACAACAAGATACCATATATAGCAATGAGATGAAGGACTGCTTAATCTGTTCAGGTGATGTTAGTTTAGGGAGAAATGTTGGCCATGACACTGTGGGAACTCCCTCTACTTCTGCAAATAATGTCATAGGATGCATTATATCCACCTAAACAACCAAACTGGATTTCAGTTTAACATCTCATCTGAAGGATGGCACCTCCAACAATACTGCACCCCCTCAGTATTTCAGTGGAGAGTCAGCCTAGATTATATACTTAAGACATAAATGTAAGATCATCAACAAAAGAATGAAAAGAGAGCACGGGAGAAGAAACAAAATGTTGTATGTTATTAGAACATGGAATATCCTACCAGAGGTGAAAGCAGAATCCATAATATCTTCTAAAAGGGAAGTGGATCAATATTTGAAAAAAAAAAAATTTAAACAGCGTGGCGAATGGGACCAAATGAACCGACACAGGCATGATGGGCCATACGGTCTCCTTCTGTGCTATAAAATTGTATGGTTCAAAGCCATAGTGCGAGGTTTGAACAACATCTTTTTGAGATGGAAAGTGCTAACTGTAGATACAAACTGCCTTTATTTGCCGCTCGGGATCATCTGAACTGGCGCACTTGAAGGAAGAGGAGGAGCTATGGAGGAATGCTTGGCAAGTCAGAAAGACCGAGAAGTGCTCTGTGCCATCCTGCTGCCATCCGCACCTCCACATCTGTAGAGAGAGGTAGTATACTTCACTTTGGCAGATGTTGTTAGTGGAGGCTCCTCTTCCTAAAGGACACTGCACCAGCAGAACCCCGGTGGCATCACAATGTGATGTGAATAACTGACAAACCGTTCTGTTGGAAGGTTCTTCCGAATGATTCCAATCACAGCATCTCATGGTACTGCCTAAAAGAAGGAATGCCAGTGTGATCAGGAGTCAGCATTCCATGTTTGGCCACACTTGCCAGGATACCACCAACCATTTTTACATGCCCTAGCAAATTTACCTGGGAATGGCAATGGGAAGTTGCCTTCTCGATGTCTGGATCAGCAGAGGGACAGGTGTTGAGCTGTGGCAACAGCTGCAAGGACAGCTGCAGCTAAAATGCAGCGTACTGCTTGCAGATGTGCAGAGACAATAACGGTCAGTTGTAGCCTGAAACTTTTTTTCTTTTATTTGTTTATGGGATGTGGGCGTCGCTGGCAAGGCCAGCATTTACTGCCCATCCCTAATTGCCCTTGAGAAGGTGGTGGTGAGCTGCTTTCTTGAACTGCTGCAGCCCGTGTGGTGAAGGTACTCCCACAGTGCTGTTAGGTAGGGAGTTGCAGGATTTTGACCTAGCGATGATGAAGGATTGGCGATATACTTCTAAGTCAGGATGGTGTGTGACTTGGAGGGGAACTTGGAGGTGATGGTGTTCCCATGCGCCTGCTGCCCTTGTCCTTCTAGGAGGTAGAGGTTGTGAGTTTGAGAGGTGCTGTTGAAGAAGTCTTGGCAAGTTGCTGCAGTGCATCTTGTAGATGGTACACACTGCAGCTACGGTGCGCCAGTGGTGGAGGGAGTGAATGTTTAAGGTGCTGGATGGGGTGCCAATCAAGTGGGCTGCTTTGTCCTGGATGGTGTCGAGCTTCTTGAGTGTTGTTCGAGCTGCACTCACCAGGCAAGTGGAGAGTATTCCATCACACTCCTTACTTGTGCCTTGTAGATGGTAGAAAGGCTTTGGGGAGTCAGGAGACCGCCGCAGAATACCTAGCCTCTGACCTGCTCTTGTTGCCACAGTATTTATGTGGCTGGTCCTGTTAAGTTTCTGGTCAATGGTGACCCCCAGGATGTTGATGGTGGGGGATTTGGCGATGGTAATGCCATTGAATGGTTAGACTCTCGCTTGTTGGAGATAGTCATTGCCTGGCACCTCTGCGAATGTTACCTGCCACTTATCAGCCCAAGCCTGAACGTCGTTCAGGTCTTGTTGCATGTGGGCATCGACTGCTTTATTATCTGAGGAGTTGTGAATGGCACTGAACACTGTGCAGTCATCAGCGAACATCCCTATTTCTGACCTTATGTTGGAGGGAAGGTCATTGATGAAGCAGCTGAAGATGGTTGGGCCTAGGACACTGCCCTGAGGAATTCCTGCAGCGATGTCCTGGGGCTGTGATGATTGACTTTCAATCACCACAACCATCTTCCTTTGTGATAGGTATGACTCCAGCCAGTGGAGAGTTTTCCCCCCCGATTCCCATTGACTTCAGTTTTACTAGGGCACCTTCATGCCACACTCGGTCAAATGCTGCCTTGATGTCAAGGGCAGTCACTCTCACTTCTCCTCTGGAATTCAGGCCCTTTGTCCATGTTTGGACCAAGGCTTTAATGAGGTCAAGAGCCGAGTGGTCTTGGCGGAACCCAAACTGGGCATCAGTGAGCAGGTTATTCGTGAGTAAGTACTGCTTGATAGCATTGTCGATGACACCTTCCATCACTTTGCTGATGATTGAGAGTAGACTGATGGGGCGGTAATTGGCCGGATTTGATTTGCCCTACTTTTTGTGGACAGGACATTCCTGGGCAGTTTTCCACATTGTCGGATAGATGTCAGTGTTGTAGCTGTACTGTAACAGTTTGGCTAGAGGCGCGGCTAGTTCTGGAGCACAAGTCTTCAGCACGATAGCCGGGATGTTGTCAGGGCCCATAGCCTTTGCTGTATGCAGTGTGCTCAGCCATTTCTTAATATCACGTGGAGTGAATTGAATTGGCTGAAGACTGGCTTTTGTGATGGTGGGGACTTCAGGGGGAGACCGATATGGATCATCCACTCAGCACTTCTGGCTGAAGATGGCTGCAAATGCTTCAGCCTTGTCTTTTGCACTCACGTGCTGGGCTCCACCATCATTGAGGATGGGGATATTCATGGAGCCTCCTCTTCCCATTAGTTGTTTAATGGTCCACCACCATTCACGACTGGAAGTGGCAGGACTGCAGCGTGTTGATCTGATCCGTTGATTGTTGGATTGCTTAGCCCTGTCTATAGCATGCTGCTTCTGCTTTTTAAAATGCATGTAGTCCTATCTTACAGTTTCCCCATGTTGGCACCACATTTTTAGGTATGCCTGGTGCTGCTCCTGTCATGCTCTTCTACACTCCTTATTGAACCAGGGTTGGTTCCCTGGCTTGGTGGCAATGGTAGAGTGAAGAATATGCCGGGCCATGAGGTTACAGATTATGGTGGAATACAATTCTGCAGCTGCTGATGGCCCACAGCACCTCATGTATGCCCAGTTTTGAGCTGCTAGATCTGTTCTGAATCTATCCCATTTAGCATGGTGGTAGTGCCACACAACACAATGGAGCGTAAGACACGACTTTGTCTCCACAATGACTGTGCGATGGTCACTGCTACCAATTCTGTCATGGACAGATGCATCTGTGACAAGTAGATTGGTGAGGACGAGGTCAAGTAGATTTTTCCCTCGTGTTGGTTCTCTCACCACCTGTCGCAGGCCCAGACTGGCAGCTATGTCCTTCAGGACTCGGCCAGCTCAGTTAGTAGTGGTGCTACCGGGCCACTCTTGGTGATGGACATTGAAGTCCCCCACCCAGAGTACATTCTGTGCCCTTGCTACTCTCAGTGCTTCTTCCAAGTGGTGTTCAACATGCCGGAGTACTGATTCATCAGCTGATGGAGGGCGGTAGGTGGTAATCAGCAGGAGGTTTCCTTGCCCATGCTTGACCTGAAGCCATGAGACTTCATGGGGTCCGGAGTCAATGTTGAGGATTCCCAGGGCCACTCCTTCCCAACTGTATACCACTGTGCCACCACCCCTGGTGGGTCTGTCCTTCCAGTGGGACAGGACATACCCAGGGATGGTGATGGAGGATTTTGGGACATTGGCTGAAAGGTATGATTCTGTGAGTATGACTATGTCAGGCTGTTGCTTGACTAGTCTGTGGGGCAGCTCTCCCAATTTTGGTATAAGTCCCCAGATGCTGGTGAGGGGGACTTTGCAGGGTTGACTGAGCTGGGTGTGCATACATTCTTGCAGGAGCACTGCAGTGTTGACATATGGGATGGTGCTGTTAAATAGCAAAAGGAAAACCCTCCTTGCAAGCTTCTCATGCAGCAGCACCTCAACTTCAACAGCAATCAAAGAAGGGACCGGGTGCAGGACTCTGCTGTCACTAGTCTGCAGACTCATACTTGTACCTAGGGGCCCCTTTCCCTTCATGCTAGCATTCCACTTCTTCGTGACCAGCTCCTTCAGTCTTGGCTAAGGTTGCTGATGGGTTAAAATGCCTTTTAATGCTCTCCAGATGCTTCCTACATTTTTGTCTCCTTCTTTCTAACACTCCCCTTTTATTGTCCCTACCCCTTTAAATTTAGTTTGCATGCAATTTTCCTCTCCTACCAGTTGTTTCATCTCTAGACCCACCTGAGTTTGCACCTGGAGATGTTGAACAATTATTTAAATGAGGTTAGACAATTGGTTGTCAGTCGTGGCTCAGTTGGTAGCACTCTCGCCTCCGAGTCAAATGGTTGTGGGTACAGGTCCCACTCCAGAGACTTAAGCACAAAAATCTAGGCTGACATTCCAGAGACTTAAGCACAAAAATCTAGGCTGACATTCCAGTGCAGTAAACATAGAAACATAGAAACATAGAAGATAGGAGCAGGAGTAGGCCATTCGGCCCTTCGAGCCTGCTCCGCCATTCAACAAGATCATGGCTGATCATCCAAACCCTAGCACCCGGTCCCTACACCGACAGCCATCCCACCCAAGCCCTATCCCCGTAACCCCATAACCCCACGTATTTAATCCCCCCTAACACTAAGGGCCAATTTTTATCATGGCCAATCAACCTAACCTGCACATCTTTGGACTGTGGGAGGAAACCGGAGCACCCGGAGGAAACCCACGCAAACACGGGGAGAATGTGCAAACTCCACACAGACAGTTACCCAAGGCTGGATTTGAACCCGGGTCCCTGGCGCTGTGAGGCAACAGTGCTAACCACTATGGGAGTGCTGCACTGTCAGAGGTGCTGACTTTCCGATGAGGTGTTAAACCAAGGCCACGTCTGCTCTCTCAGGTTAATGTAAAAGATCCCATGGCACTATTTCAAAGAAGAGCAGGGGAGTTATCCTCAATATTTATCCCTCAAATCAACTTCACTAAAACAGATTGGCCCAGAAATTCGGGTCCCAACGCGTGAGTACGCACGGGGTACTCACGCGTGGACCCGATGGAAGTGCCGGTTTCTTGCATGCACTGCGCATGCGCGGGAAACCGGCACTTCCGTTCCTCTGAACGAAGGGGTTCAGAGGTCGAACGCGTGCGTGCGGGAGTCTGCGCTTTGAACTTACGTTTTTTTTACAGGTTTTTCTGTGAGGTTAAGTCTTTAGATTTTAGAAATGTAAAAACCAGGCGTAAGGCCTGCATTTTAAAAGGTAAGTGGTCAATTAATTAAAATTAAAACATTTTTTCCACAGGTTTATTATTTTTAAATATTTTAAAGCAAGGTAAGTTTATTTTTGCCCCGTTTTTTCATAAAATTATTTTTTTCAAAACTTTAAATTATTGTTTAAAATAGTTATTTAATGTAATTTATAGTTTATTTAAAAAGTGTGATTTAAAAAAAAAATGTATTTGAAGGTTTACTGTTATTTTGGGGCCCGTATATTCATAAGTTTAGACAGGTCTTCCTGTCAATCTTATGAATGGGCTTTTCCCTCCTCTGATTGGCTGCCCATGGCTCACGTGATCCCAGGGGACGCATCGCACTAACTACGCCCCTGGGACACGCAAGCACAGCGCGTCAGGAGTTGGAGCAGGCCCCGGAGCGGAATTCCACGGGAGCCCAGAGCTCAACTGCCGGCGCGCAAGGTAAGTGCAGGTCGGGGGCTTGCACCCGTGGGAAGTCCCCGACCCGAATTTCTGGGCCAATAGCTGGTAATTATCACATTGCTGTTTGTGGGACCTTGCTGTGCGCAAATTGGCTGCCACATTTCCTGCATTGCTACAGTGACTACATTTCAAAAGTACTTCATTGGCTGTAAAGTGCTTTGGGAAATCCTGAGGTCGTGAAAGGCACTATATAAATCCAAGTCTTCCTTTTTTCTTTTTAGACCAAAGAATTGAGTGTTATTAGCGCTTGAGATTCAAGCAGGTCTTAAAGCAGTAAAAGCCAAATTAGAACTGATTTATACCTGAAGATGAAATTCACCCCTGTGTGTTAGAACAATGCTCCAATGTATGTGTTCACTAAGTCTCATACAAATACTGCATGTAGGACACATAAGGTCTATCCAGAGAGTGGGCAATAACCCACTTTCTTTACCATCTTACCTGCAGATTCTTCACTGATATGTCTTCATACTGAAGTTGAATGTCTTTGAGTGCAGCAGTCAGGTCTGGAATAGTGTATGTCACCTCAACACTGGCACTAACACTGTAGATCTGTTTCATTAGTTCCTCAATTTCCTATTTAACAGATAAATAATACATATTTAATGATAATTTCATAAAAAAACAAGATAATTCAAGCTAACAATTACATGCAGCATAACTAGAATGGTTTGGAGGAAAACCACAACTCTTTGGTAATATTTTGTCACTTATGGACTGCTATATTTTGCTCTATGATAAAAAATCTTCATGATAGGAAGTTAACAAGATTTTCAATGCAGCTATTGTCAAGGTGACATGTTTACCTGCTCAGATAATTCATTAAAAAGTAGCACAAAATTCTTACATGTCTATTCCTTGCTGTTACTTGTCTGCCTATTCATACACACAATATGTTTCTTTCTATACATATTCTATATTATGCTGTTGGAGAACTGAAACAGTTGAACTGACCAATATTATTATTATACATACTAGCCCCTATATAACTCAATCTCTAGTTTTGTATTTGCTTTTTAGACTCTTCCTCCCTTATAACTAGAAATTATAAAACCGGCATGAATGTGTAACTTATAATCAGACTTTATGTTATGTTGAATATGAAACTATACCTCTTTGTGCACTCTCTGTAGGAATTCTAGTTCAACTTCAAGATTCTCCAGCTGCTTTTCAAGGTCCATACGGGCTGCTGTGGCAGCATCAACATCCTAAAATAATTATAAATCCTGTTACTTACTGATAGATATAATAGAAATTAATGAAGGAAGACTATCTAACGGTATGTATGTAGACCTTAAGTTATGTAATTACAATAGGGATGAATTTCCATGGGGTTCTCCCATTCATCTGCTGTAACTTCAATGGAAGATCTGTGGAAACCCCAGAAAAATGACATAAACAGTGTTTCCACAGTTCTCCACTGAAGTTATGGCTGGCGAGTGGAAGAAGCCTTACAGAAATTCATCCCCATTGTTTCCTATAAACATATTTATTACAGATTGAGATGTAGATATTTTAATACTCAGCCTTTTTGGAAGTAAAAAGGTAAACAGTGAAGGAGACAGTTAGACATACAGACAGGAGATAAATACTATAGACTGACAGACAGGTAGGAAGATAGCAAACAGTTTATTTACTGGACGGAAAGCTTCAAGTTCATCTTCTGCCTTCTTCCGAGCCACAACGGTTTCTTCATATTTGATCTTTATAGTCTCCAGTTGTCCAGTCGTAGCATCCCTTGCAGCAACTGCCATGTCCTTGTGGATATAAAATAAGATTTAATTTTTACCTCATTATCATTTTTCTTAGTCCTGCAATGTTACATTCCACGGAATAACTGAGACATAATGGACCTGAGATTGCGGTCGGAGACTTCCCGCGGGCGAATGCCTCCGAACCGTAAGGAAAATCTGTACTTACCTGATGGCCCCGGACCTACGAAGGCTCGCGCTCCTGGGCCTGCAGGCGTAGGCCTGCGTAAAGGCCCACGTATCCCAGGGGCTCAGGCAATTCGCAAGCATCCCTGGGATCACGTGGGCCGGCCCAGCCAATCACAAAGGGGGATTCCCATTATGCTTATGGGGATTCCAATTACGTACGGAATTATCATAAGCATAATAATAGGAATCCCCTAAAAAACACTTGCACACAAACAGAGGCTGGTGTCAGGAGCAGTGAGACCAGAGACCCAGTGAGTATTTAAACTCACTTTCGCGGGCTTTATTTCACAGGCTGGTGTTGGGAGCAGTGAGACCGGAGACCCAGTGAGTATTTAAACTCACTTTCGCGGGCTTTCTTTGCAGAGGCTGGTGTCGGGAGCAGTGAGACCGGAGACCCAGTGAGTATTTAAACTCACTTTTGCGGGCTTTCTTAGCAATCTCGCAGACCGGCAGCGGCGTTCCAGAGCCACGTCACAATTCAAAACATGACGCGGGCAGGAGGGAGCAGCTGATTGGGTGAGTACGGCCAGGGAGTATTTATACTACTCTATAGTTTGACAGTTAAGGTTCATAGTTTATAAAGTTTAGAAGGTCTTAATTTTTTTGTGGTTATAGTTTCTAGTGCTAGTAACCAAGGGCCCTTGAGTATATCATTTAATTGTAGTGTAATTGGTGGTATTGATTTGATTTAAGTTAATTTAAATTAATTGAAGGGTAAGTCATGGCAGGACAGCTCGGTGCCGTGGTTTGCTCCTCCTGCACTATGTGGGACATCAGGGACACTTCCTGTGTTTCTGAAGACCATGTGTGTGGGAAGTGTATCCAGCTGCAGCTACTGGCAGACCGCATTGCAGCGCTGGAGCTGCGAATGGATACATACTGGAGCATTCGCGATGCTGAGGACGTTGTGGAAAGCACGTTTAGGGAGTTGGTCACACCGCAGGTAAAGGCTGCACAGGCAGGAAGGGAATGGGTGATTGCCAGGCAGAGTAGTAGGTGCAGGCAGGTAGTGCAGGGGTCCCCTGTGGCCATCCCCCTCTCAAACAGATATACCACTTTGGATATTGTTGGGGGGGATGGCTTATCGGGGGAAGACAGCAGCAGCCAACTTCCTGGCACCATGGGTGGTTCTGCTGCACAGGACAGGAGGAAAAAGAGGGGGAGAGCTATAGTAATAGGGGATTCTATTGTAAGGGGAATAGATAGGCATTTCTGCGGCCGCAAACGAGACTCCAGGATGGTATGTTGCCTCCCTGGTGCAAGGGTCAAGGATATCTCAGAGCGGCTGCAGAGCATTCTGGAGGGGGAGGCTGAGCAGCCAGTTGTCGTGGTGCATATAGGTACCAACGATATAGGTAAAAACCGGGACAAGGTCCTAAAAGCTGAATATAGGGAGTTAGGAGGTAAATTAAAAAATAGGACCTTAAAGGTAGTAATCTCAGGATTGCTACCAGTGCCACGTGCTAGTCAGAGTAGAAACAGAAGGATATTTCAGATGAATACGTGACTAGAGGAATGGTGCAAGGGGGAGGGATTCAAATTCCTGGGACATTGGAACCGGTTCTGGGGGAGGTGGGACCAGTACAAACTGGACGGTTTGCACCTGGGCAGGACTGGGACTGATGTCCTAGGGGGAGTGTTTGCTAGTGCTGTTGGGGAGGGTTTAAACTAAAATGGCAGGGGGTTGGGAACCCGTGCAGGGAGACAGAGGAATTGGAAACAAAGATAGAAGCAAAAGACAGGAAGGAGAAAAGCAAAAATGGCAGGCAGAGAACTCAAGGGTTTAAATCAAACATGACCACAGTAAATAATAGTTCTAAAAGGTCTAAGAGTGTTAAAAAAAAACAAGCCTGAAGGCTTTGTGTCTTAATGCAAGGAGCATTCGTCATAAGGTGGATGAAATAGCTGCACAAATAGATGTAAATGGATACGATATGATTGAGATTATGGAAACATGGCTCCAGGGTGACCAAGGCTGGGAACTCAACATCCAGGGGTATTCAATATTCAGGAAAGACAGGCAAAAAGGAAAAGGAGGTGGGGTAGCATTGCTGGTTAAAGAGGAGATTAATACAATATTAAGGAAGGATATTAGCTCTGATGATGTGGAATCTGTATGGGTAGAGCTGAGAAATACCAAGGGGCAGAAAACGTTAGTGGGTGTTGTATACAGACCCCCAAACAGTAATGCCGAGGTTGGGGATGGCATTAAATGGGAAATTAGAGACGCGTGCAATAAGGGTACAGCAGTTAACATGGGTGACTTTAATCTACATATAGATTGGGCTAACCTAATTAGTAACAATACTGGAGTGTATACGGGATGGTTTCCTGCACCAATATGTCGAGGAACCAACTAGAGATCAGGCCATCTTAGACTGGGTATTATGTAATCACAGAATCACAGAAACCCCACAGTGCAGATAGAGGCCATTTCGGCCCATCGAGCCTGCACCGACACATATCCCACCTGATCCCCGTAACCCCTACACCAACACATATCCCACCCTATCCCCGTAACCCCACGTATTTAATCCCCTAACACTAAGGGTCAATTTATCATAGCCAATCAACCTAACCCACACATCTTTGGACTGTGGGAGGAAACCGGAGCACCCGGAGGAAACCCACGCAAACACGGGGAGAATGTGCAAACTCCACACAGACAGTCACCCGAGGCCGGATTCGAACCCGGGTCCCTGGCGCTGTGAGGCAACAGTGCTAACCACTATGCCACCATAATGAGAAAGGATTAATTAGCAATCTTGTTGTGCGAGGCCCCTTGGGGAGAAGCGATCATAATATGATAGAATTCTTCATTAAGATGGAGAGTGAAGTATTTGACTCAGAGACTAGGGTCCTGA
The DNA here is from genome assembly GCF_052327205.1 of Somniosus microcephalus. Lineage (NCBI taxonomy): Eukaryota > Metazoa > Chordata > Chondrichthyes > Squaliformes > Somniosidae > Somniosus > Somniosus microcephalus. Next base: position 164,362,491 of record NC_140995.1, on the reverse strand, counting down.
ATTTAAATAAAGGAAACTACGATGGTATGAGGCGCGAGTTGGGTAGGATGGATTGGGGAATGTTACTTAAAGGGTTGACGGTGGATAGGCAATGGCAAACATTTAAAGATCGCATGGATGAACTAAAGAATTTGTTCATCCCTGTTTGGCATAAAAGTAAAACAAAAAAGGTGACTCAACCGTGGCTAACAAGGGAAATTAGAGATAGCATAAGATCCAAGGAGAGGACATATAAATTGGCCAGAAAAAGCAGCAAACCTGAGGATTGGGAGCAGTTTAGGATTCAGCAAAGGAGGACAAAGGGATTTATTAAGAGGGGGAAAATAGAGTGTGAGAGTAAGCTTTCAGGGAACATAAAAACTAACTTTTAAAGCTTCTATAGATATATGAAGAGAAAAAGATTGGAAGATTGGTGAAGTCAAGCATAGGTCCCTTGCAGTCAGAATCAGGGGAATTTATAATGGGGAACAAAGAAATGGTAGACCAATTAAATACATACTTTGGTTCTGTCTTCACAAAGGAGGGCACAAATAACCTCCCAGAGATGTTGGGGAATATAGGGTCTAATGAGAGGGAGGAACTGAATTAAATCAGTATTTGTAGGGAAATGGTATTAAGGAAATTGACGGGATTGAAGGCTGATAAATCCCCAGGGCCTGATAATCTACATCCTAGGGTACTTAAGGACGTGGCCCTGGAAATAGTAGATGCATTGCTGGTCATCTTCCAAATTCTATAGATTCTGGAACAGTTCCCATGGATTGGAGGGTAGCTAAAGTTACCCCACTATTCAAAAAAGGTGGTAGAGAGAAAACGGGGAATTATAGACCGGTAAGCCTGACATCGGTAGTGGGGAAAATGCTAGAGTCCATTATAAAAGATGTAATAGCAAAGCACTTGGAAAACAGTGACAGGACCGGACAAAGGTTAGCACTGTTGCCTCACAGTGCCAGGGACCCGGGTTCAAATCCGGCCTCGGGTGACTGTCTGTGTGGAGTTTGCACATTCTCCCCGTGTTTGCGTGGGTTTCCTCCGGGTGCTCCGGTTTCCTCCCACAGTCCAAAGATGTGCGGGTTTAGGTTGATTGGCTATGATAAATTGACCCTTAGTGTTAGGGGGATTAAATACGTGGGGTTACGGAGATAGGGTGGGATATGTGTTGGTGTAGGGGTTACGGGGATCGGGTGGGATATGTGTCGGTGCAGGCTCGATGGGCTGAAATGGCCTCTATCTGCACTGTGGGGTTTCTGTGATTCTGTGAAAGTCAACATGGATTTACAAAAGGTAAATCGTGCTTGACTAATCTACTGGAATTTTTTGAGGATGTAACTGGTAGAATAGATAAGGGAGAACCAGTGGATGTGGTGTATTTGGACTTTCAGAAGGCCTTTGATAAGATCCCGCATAAGATTAGCGTGTAAAGTTAAAGCACATGGGATTGGGGGCAAGGTACTGACTTGGATAGAGAACTGGCTGGCAGGCAGGAAGCAAAGAGTTGGAATAAACGGCTCTTTTTCCAAGTGGCAGGCAGTGACTAGTGGGGTACCACAGGGATTGGTGCAAGCCCAGCTGTTCACAATATATATTAATGATCTAGACGAGGGAACTAGATGTAATATCTCCAAGTTTGCAGACGACACAAAGCTGGGTGGGCGTGTGTACTGTGAGGAGGATGCCGAGAAACTCCAGTATGATTTGGACAGGTTGGGTGATTGGGCAGATGTATGGCAGATGCAGTATAATGTGGATAAATGCAAGGTTATCCACTTTGGTGGCAAAAACAGGAAGGCAGATTATTATCTGAACGGCAATAGATTGGGAGAAGGGGAAGTACAACGAGACCTGGGTGTCCTTGTGCACCAGTCGCTGAAGCTAAGCATGCAGGTGCAGCAGGCGGTTAAGAAAGCAAATGGTATGTTAGCCTTCGTAGTGAGAGGATTCGAGTACAGGAACAAAGATGTCTTGCTGCAGTTGTACAGGGCCTTGGTGAGACCACACCTTGAGTATTGTGTGCAGTTTTGGTCACCTTATCTGAAGAAGGATGTTCTTGCCATCGAGGGAGTGCAGCGAAGATTCACCAGACTGATACCTGGGATGGCAGGAATGACGTAGGAGGAGAGATTGGGTCGATTGGGCTTATACTTGCTGGAGTTTAGAAGAATGAGAGGGGATCTCATTGAAACTTATAAAATTCTGACAGGACTAGACAGACTAGATGCAGGAAGGATGTTCCCGATGGTGGGGGAGTCCAGAACCAGGGGTCACAGTCTAAAGAGAAGGGGTAAGTCATTTAGGACAGAGATGAGGAGGAATTTCTTCACCCAGAGAGTGGTGAACCTGTGGAATTCTCTACCACAAAAGGCAGTTGAGGTCAATTCATTCAATATATTCAAGAAGGAGTTAGATATATTTCTTAAGGCTAAAGGGATCAAGGGATATGGGGAGAAAGCAGGGACAGGGTACTGAGTTTGGATGATCAGCCATGGTCTCATTGAATGGCGGAGCAGGCTCGAGGGGCCAAATGGCCTACTCCTGCTCCTATCTTCTATGTTTCTATGTTTCTAAATAAAAATAAATTATCACATGTTTAAAATTAATTAAAATACAATTTAATTAAACATTTTAAACAAGAATTTTATTTTTTGAAAAATAAATTTAAACATTTTTAAAGGGGCCAAAAATAACCTAAACTAATTTTGAAGGTTTTTGAATGTTTAAATGATTTTTAAATAGTTATATTACTATTTATTTAAACCCTTATGCTGGTAAAAGTAGGCCTTATTCCTATTCTTACCAGGTGTAAGAGTTTCGTGGGCATTCGCTGGGCAGTAGTTGGGCAAATACCCTGCGCCAGCAAATGTCCACTTCCTTCGGATTCGTGCGACCTGTCAAGCTCAAACTTGACAGATCACAAGTTTCGGTTTTTCACGCATGCGTAAACCTGGAACTTGCGGGGCACTTATGGGTCATGGGCCCCAGAAAATCCAGGCCAATATTTTACCCTACAATATGCCTACATCTTTAACCACTTTTAGAAAGTGACAGCACCAAAAAAGTGTGATACTTTCTGTGGGTGAAAACACTAAGGGCTGAATTTTCCGTGGTGGTAGTGGACGCGATCAGTGGTGGGTCGGGTGGGAAAGTTGTTTTTTTGACAGTGGGTCAGGAACCCTCTGTCAACTTGCTCCTACGTGCCTTTCCCACAGTGACGGGGAACCCAATTGAAATCATTATCAGTTACTTTACAGGCACTTAAGAGCCTTTTTCCTCCTACTTTTTAAAATTTCCCTGCATGACCACAGCATTCACACATCTCGGGAACCACGTCTGTCAACCTGAGGCATGAGTTCCATGGCCATTGCTCCAGCTGATTACTTGACAGCATGGAAAACTAACCAAAATAAAAACTTGTTCATTACATCAGCTAACAGATTGATGGAGATTATGTTCTACTTGAAAAGCTACTGGTAAATGTTAATTTTTCACTGGCCATTCTCAGCTGTTGCCTTCCAACTGAACAGTAATTGAGGTGAATTGATCTGCACTATAAAAAATGACATATACCATTTCAATAATTTTTTGTGTTGTTTCTGGTCAGGTTTTTCCTCACAGTATACTGTGATTGTCCAGTTACACATTAAATCAAGTCATCAACCATAACAATTTCATTCTCATCACTCATTTCACTGGTTCAATTTGCTTTCAGTCCCTGAATATAACTAATTAAATTTTTCAGTCTGAGACTTTAGGGTGAATTTCTGCAGAGGTTCTCTCACTTGTCCATTGTTAACTTCAACGGAAGAGCTGCAGAAATCTCAGAAACACATTGTAAGCCCCACTTACACTGTTTGTGAAGGATTCTGCAGCTGTTCTGCTGAACTTGTATAAGATTGTAAATCCACCTCTTTACAATTACATTTAAAATCTGCTTAATTTTATGTATTGCCTATACACACACATCTTTTATTTATACCAGTTACTGATACAAAAGTCTATAGATTTGTGACTAAAGCACCAATAGCTTCCCAATTAATGTACTCTTTTAATTATGTTTTGATCGTAATTGTAGATGGAGTCATATTACTTAATAATTTTATTTAAATATTTCCTTGTCACTCATATATAACTTATTATGATTATACAGTAAAGATTCAACACCCACTATGTTAGATTGAACTTAAAATTTAATGTGGCCAGGGTCCCTTTAAGGATCCCGGCTTAAAAGGCGTCATGAGTGATGTCACCAGACTCACTTCATCTAATTGGGCCGGGTAATGTGCTAGGCAGGCTTAATAGGCCCCAGTGAGGTAAGTTCATTTTGTATAGCGGGATGGAGTCAGCAGCGGGGTCGCGATCTACCATGGACACTGGCCGCACCGGACCCACCAAGGTAAGGAAAATTCCGGCCTAAGTATTCATTCAATTAAAGATGCAAAATTTCTTCTTTCAACTAAGGTAACAGAGTACACATGGATATTACCTGTTAAGATACACCAACATCTTTGATCACAGTACACGTCAACAAGCTGCAGTTTTCTTGGGAGGTCTGTACCTTTGACATCATACTTTGTGGGTTGGATTTTCCTCAAGCGTAGGGTTGCCATCAGAATTCCCATCTGATCTCACATGACCCTGTCCTATTTTCCTGGGTTGAGAACAATTAAGTGCATAGGGCAAGCTCCGAACAGTGTCACTGCTCTGCATTGGGAGTCTACCACTGTAGGAGAGGGAAATTCTTTGCTGTTGCACTGTAGCCCTTGCTACAGCAGTATAAAAGACCAGCATCTTTAATGGGAGCAGCTAGCACATAAATATAAATACATGTCAGAAGCCCCATTTCCTTATTGCTACAGATCTTCCAGTTCTAGAAAAAGACTAGGTCAACTCTGGCCCCATACTGCTGACCATCTCATGCACCATGTAAAAGGGAGAGCCCCTTAGAATGACCTCACTACCACTGCTGCTGCTGTAGATGCCATCTGCTTCTTCTTTTCCAGTGCTGTTACCATGAGGTAAAGCTGGGGCAGAAATTGAAGTAAATTAGGCTGTGGACAATGCTCTGACTTCCTCTCTTCAATGAGTGGGCAGCTGCAACTGGCAGCAGAGAGGGCGAAGGAAAATACAGGCAGCCAGTTGCAGGGACAGGGATGTGGCAAAAGACCCTGCCCCCTTTTCCTCCATTCTCCACCACAGGATTACCTGTTTTCAGGCAGTAATATGGAGGGCATTCTGCCCCATTATCTCTAAACCAATGATGACACAGTCTATTTTGTATTCTTTAGCAAATGCTATAATTGGCTATTCCCTGTTGAAAAGGAAGAAAATGCATGCATTTAGATAGCACCTCAGGCCAATTAATTACTTTTAAAACATAGACACTGTTGTTTTGTAGGCAAATGCAGCAGCCAATTTGCGCATAGCAAGGTCCCACAAACAGCAATTATATAATGACCAGATAATCTGCTTTTTTAAGTAGTGTTGCTAATTCTCTCATCACAGCTTCCTCTTTGAAATAGTTAATTGCATGGACAATATTATAATAAGCAATTCAGTTGAATAACTTAAAAGCAAGACCAATTGTAGCTATTCCTGTACCAAATTAGAACTTATTTATATTGATCTAAAAGTCCATAGAATTTAATTTGTATGGCTAAAATATCAAAATTATCATCTAACTGCTTTTATATTGCAATCCGGTGTCTCGGGAGATTGTGTTAAATAAGCTATCTCAAATTTAGTTTTGTAACACACAGTCAGTCTTCCTATAAGTTGGCTGCACTGTGGAAGTCCAATACTCCACACATGCATAGGCTAGCATCTACATTTGACCAGCGCACATGTGCAGACTATTGATGTCACTACAGGGATATTTGTGTGATGACATTGTGACCCAATATGACATCACTACCAAAACACACCTGTTACCTGTGCAGCAACACATTTACTAGCCCCAGTAAGACCAGCAGTCATCAAGAAGCCCAGGAAAACAGGTCATCCTTAATCCTTGCTGCTTTAAGCTATGCTACTGACACTGCAACACACACACAGATGACTGGGGTACTCTGGTATCGGATTCTTTCAGGCATGAATAGAAAGGGGACTTCTGCTTAAGAAAAAGCTTGAGACTGATGTTAGACTGGAACACTGTAGGTAAGTAAAGGGAAATATACAATTAAATATCTTCATAGTGATAGTTAGAAATTCCCAAACCTTACACTGTTTGCAAATAGTTGTTACTTATGAGTTACTGTCAAATATTATAGACACAAGGGTGCTATTTGAATGTGAACAACCACGAGAATCTGACTAATGGAAAATGTGAAGTAGTGAATCAAAGAGCACACTTCCTTAAAACGTTTATTTTCATCCATGATATTTTACTCCAAGGCAATTGCAAATAGGAATAGGAAATAAATCTGCACATTGGATGCAAAAATATGTACAGGGTGGAAAGGTTCGGGGTTAAATATTTATAGTTATATTGGGCCAGGTTAGTTCAGTGATCGCACTCGCCTCTCAAACTCCAAAGAGTGTGGGTTCAAGTCCCATTGCAGGCCCTAAGCATGTAATCGCAGCTGACATTTTAATGCAGTACTGCTGGAGTTCAGCGGTGTCAGAAGTGCTATCTTTCAAGTGTGATGTTAAACTGAAGCATTCTTTGCCTGCTCAGATGCATGTAAAAGATCCCATGGCATTTTTGAAAAAGAGCAGGGAGTTCGCCCAGTGTTTTAGCCAACGCTCATCCCTCTAACAACACCACCACCAAAACATATTAACTGGTCAGTCACCTCATTGCTGTGTGAGGGATCTTGCTGTGCACAAATTGGTGCCGACAAAACAACAGTAACAACACTTCAGAAGTAATTAATTATCTGTGAAGCACTTGGAGACAGTCTCAGAATGTAAAAGGCACTATGTAGATGCAAGGTTTGCTTTAGACTCTTATAAACACAAAGCATATGTGTAATGGTCTTTATCAGTCTAGCAATACTTTTGTTTGGTAACAAGTCAACTATAATGAGGATAGCTGCCTTACATATCCACCCTGATAGTTACTAGAAGCATAGAAAGCCCTGAGGGAAATGAATTTGAGTACTAACATACATTACAGTTTGATAAATCTGCAAGTTATGTTCCAGCTACCCTGAAACACTAGATTTAGGGTCTGACCTACACAAACTGTTTCTTAATTACATTGCTTGGTACCTGTGTGCACTTTTATCTTATCTAAATTCATGCCACAGCAAATGTAAATTAATTGGAGTATATTCATTGATAGCAAAATAACTTAAAGACAGATATATGGGAACAAGATGGGTTACATAATGACCTTTCACCTCTGGGACCTGGGTTCAAATCTAGCTCCCATTGATGCACTGACATCACTCACCTTGATGAACATAAAAAGTCGCTTTTTAAAAAGCTTGAAAGAAACAATAGATAGGGGATGAATTTCCACAGTGGTTCTCCCACTCGCCCAACTTGGCTTTGGTGGAAGTGCCATGAAAGCCCTGGGAAAATGGCGTACATGCAGTTTACGCTGCTTTTCCAGGGTTTGCACGGCTTTACTGCTGAAGATGCGGTAGATGAGTGGGATTACCCCTCGTGAAAATTCACCTCTATGTAGTCAGATTAGTGATGTCACATTTTAATTGTAACACGCTTTGTATCAAGGCAGATCTGAAACCATTTGGTATTAATACATATTAATGGGCCGTATTTTGCAACCCCCATGGGTGCATATGTGATGCGTATGCGCCCGTAAGGGCCGCACAAGATCCGGGTTTAGGCATGCGAAGCGCATCCCCGGGAAAAGGGCCTCCACAGGCAGAGAGTTGTGCTATTTGCCCAACTTCCGCCCGCTGAATGCCTGTGAAATTCTTATGCCTGGTAAAAGCAGGTGTAAGGCCGGCTTTTATCAGCATAAGAGTTTTTTTTAAAAATAGAAAAATAAAATGCTATCACTCATTTATACATTAGAAACCCTGTCCAATAAGGTAAGTTTATTTTTAGCCCCTTTAAAACATATTTTAAAACATTAATTACATTTCTGTTTAAAATATTTAATTAAATGGCATTGTAATTAATTTTAAATATGTAATTTAAAAAAAAATTAATTCATGCGTTTGTACGTACAGAACTCCCATAAGTATGAATGGGGATTCCCTTTCTTTTATTGTTTGGGCCGGCCCACGTGATCCCAGGGGCGTTTGCGAACCACATGCACCCTTGGGATATGTGGGCCTCTGCCCGCGGGTACCCGGAGAGGCCCAGGAGTGCAATTTTCCGTACCTCCCGGACCACCAGGTAAACTTGCAGATTTTTTTACAGGTCGGAGACATCCACCCACGGGAAGCTTCCGATCGCAAAGTTTGGGTCAATGTGTGGTACAACAAATTGGTCCAAATGCTGGATTAGATTATGAAACAGTGATGTGCTTGTGTTAAAGAATTGACTGTGTATTACCCGTTGAACTTTCATTTGATCAGCTATCCGGCGCAGATCTCGGAGTTGTTCTTCATACAGAACCCTCAGGCCTTGTGGATGTAGACAGCGACTCTTCAGAGTCTCGGCCTCTGTCTCCAGAATTCGGTTGTCCTGTTCCAGATTCCGCACCTGCAACATACACATTACAAAGCTGTCAATGCACATCAATATTACAAGGTGTGAATTGGCCAGTTATACTTCCATTTTCACATTGATGCAAAATAGCTTCAGGAGCGCATCATTGTAAATCTGGTATTATAACTCAGGAGTTAGACCCCAATCCGAATCTGAAGCATATTAAAGTCAGCAGTGTGAAATCCCCTTCAAGAAATTATCTCACACAATCTGGGCTTCACACTCGCTGAAGTAAAAATACAATCCACGGTGAAGTCAGATTTAAGACGTTGTCAGACAATCCATTAAATCTCCTGAATGCTATAAACTGAATATTGAGTCTTTTTAATAATAGGAGAAGACAGCCATTGCATCCCACGCTCTCATTAAAAAAATATGAAGAGCTCTCCCCTACAATCACAGGGGGCAATTGTCAAGCTGAAATGTGACGGAGCAGAGCAACATCAATTGTAGAACTCATCTGATTTTCATCTCATTGAAATCCTTGTGATGAGAATTGGACGAGTTCTATAACAAACGTTGCGTCACATTATGTGAAAATTATCCCCTACACTGTTACCGCACAAAAGGAAATAATTCTTCCCATTATACCTATGCCGGCTCTTGAAAAGAGCTGTCCACTTAGTCCCAAGCACAGTGCAGTGTGCAGACTAGTGTACACTTTAAACTCGACAGCTATTGGCCTCAGATTGGTGGTGTAGTGTAACTGCAACCTTATTGAATGCAACAAAATCAACATCGTCTTACATACAGCATGGTACACTGCCGTCTACACATGTCGAATCACTCCAGGTGTCATTTTATTGCAGAACAATCTTTAAAAAAGACAGACCTGAGCCTGAAATTCACAAGCACTTTCCAATTTGCAACAATTAGACTGATTGGCCTGAGGCTGTGTTCACTTAACGACTGGATTTTGGGCACGCAGCTCCATCTTAACAGAACAATATGCATTGTACAGTACATGATGATGTTGTAACACGCCTGGTCTTATAAAACAATGCCTCGTCAGACGTGAACAGCCGCAAGGAGATCCATTAGTATATTCTACAAAATGCCTAATAAATATCATTTCAATGCAACAGGAACAAAACACACATCAATATTCTGGTCTTGATTACAGAATTGCTGTATGATATTGTTGTATTAGAATTGCTACAGCGACACGAGACGTCCCAGTGTCTTCCATTTTTACTTGTATTGACATGTCTAAAGTATCGATCCCTTTATCTTCCTTTTTTCCCCTTCTGATTTTAATTTACTTTCAATCCATGATGCTTCCTTTGCAAATTTAAAATATTGTAACGTTTCCAGATTACTCTTTAATATACTAAAAAATATTCATTTTTCTTTTTTCGAAAACAGATGATTACTGCTGGATTGCGTCAATGTTACCTGTTTACATTTTGACTCCATCTCCTTCAGTTTAGTGAAACTGATATTTCAAGTTCTAAAAAAAAAATCCCGTTTCAATACTATGGATTTTCCCCCTTAACAATTCTCAATCAATTTATAACAGGTCTGATTAGATATGAATAATTGTTCATCATATCACACCAAATTTAGATGTACTTAGTTGTGGATGAAGACTGCTCTTGGGTTTGTGATTTATGTTGCGGATGCTACAGCTTTAAGCGTTTCTTACTTTCTCGATGTAAGCAGCCAGCCTGTCGTTCAGAATGATCATCTCTTTCCTCTCGTTGGTTCTCGTGCTCAGGAATTCCTGATTTGTTGCAGACACGGCGTCCAGATCCAAAGCCGGTCCTATCCCCGCTCCCAGGTAGATTGTCCCCATGCTGTCACAGAAAAAAAAAGAGTTCAGGCCGTTAACAACATTGAAACCGCACCTTGTTAACAAGAGGTTCCAACGAGATTCTTTATATTTTATTTATATATTAGCTATTACATTTCGAAATCGTCTAACCCAGTTATTCTCGAACGTTTGAGAGAATTGGATTACCAGTGTAGTTATCAAAACTTAATATTGTACCCGTACTATGTATACAAGATGTTGGAGTGAATGCTGGGGAAACCGAAAAATAAGAAAAGACAATTCACCCTCGATTGCACAATGTTTCGCTGTAATAGTTTTGAGTATTATAGGGATCACTAATATTTAATGCTGCATCAAACTTAATTATTAATAACAATATAAATGCGATTGCAATATCAGCTAAAATGTAGGACTCAGACCACTGAAAATAAACGCCGACTTCAAATCCTTATGAGTAGCTTTCTGCTCTCTCCAATCTATTACTTTAATGCGGCTTTGTTTTTAATGTTTTAAATATATAGCATGGTTTGAAAAAATGAAGACTACATTAAGAACATTAATTTTCTTTGGCGACTGGTTATTTGCAATGTACAAAGCACATCTGGTCGAGACGGACGGACCACACAGTTCAATGCTGAATTAATGCCATTGTCTGAATTCATTTAAATGTAATCTACTATTACAAACATCATTTAAAACTGCTCTTCTTTCAGCTGTTCAGATAACTGATGAAAAAAATTAAAAGGCTACCTTACTTTTTTTTAGCAAGAATTAAATATATTTGCAGACGGGAAGGTCCCGCTGTACGTGTAGTGTCTCACGCAATATACGGAATCCCTTCGTGTAATTTGAATAGGTTAGATCATTTAAACCGGAATCTAAAACAGGAGTAACTCCTGCCGACCAGCAAAGGTCCTGCAGTCTGTGTGTGTGTGTGTAAGTGTCGAAGATTGCATTCTGCACTGCTGATGTTCAGAAACTTCAAACTGAGTCCCTAAAGAATGCTGTGCACGAATCGCTCCTTAAATTAGGAAATTGCAGTATATTTGGCAGCGTACGATTTAAAATTGCAAATCATTAATATTCCAGTCATTGTTGGCATTGTAGATAATTAACTGTTCAGTTCATGACTTGTACGAACTGATGTTCCCTTAATACTCCCATTACTTTTACTATAGCAATGTGAATAGCGAGTAAAATAGTTTGACCACCATTGCGCATACATGAAACAATTCTACTCCAGGTGTCAGTGCTGACGATGTGTTTATTGCACGGACATTCATTCACTCTGTACAGATATTTCAAGAGTAGATGTGACAGGGGAGCATTTTAATTGAATTCTAATTTAGTTTGAAGGAGACGGTTGCAAAGATTCATCCTCGTGTGACTAACGATATTAAATATAGATGTGATATTTCGAGCTGCTGTCAGATTCTCGATCGATACAGGTTTACACCTTTGCTACAAATCTCCGCCATTCCTTTCCCAGTGTTTGGAAGGTCCGCCACAGAATGTAGCTATTTCCCAATCGCCTGTAAGCAAGTACGTCACAACCTCTTTATAAACATTTCTAAACACGTATTTTAGAGGGGAAAAAACTAATTGATCCTTTCAAGGTATCCTTCAAGTAATTATTAGTGTGAAAAAAATAACTTTCTGGAACAGGGTATGTAAAACATTCAGCGTGCGATGTTGCACAGCATTGCCTGACATTCTACGGAATACTATCACTTTTTCCGAATTTGCGAGTTTCGGGCCTTCATCTGCTCTCGTTATTCTATTCTGAACTGTTACACCTAACCCTGCTATTATTAATCTACGGTTTAACCCTCTCGATTTATAACGGAGTGAAAATACGAGTTCCGAATTTACTATCTACTGGCCCGACATTTTCATTGAGGGAATATGTGCAAATCCATTAACCTGTAGGCGGCTGAATAAATCTCTCACCGCCCAGAGTGGTTTTATTTTGAAAAAAGGATGAATGCTGAAATAGAACAAAGTTCTGTTAAAAAATCTGCTCGCCATCCTTTGACTCACCAACCCCCGCCGCCAAGCGCCTACTTACAAATGGGTTGTGGGTATGTGTATAGATTTTTCAAATTTATTATTTGGATAAGTTCCTATTTAGCAGAAACAACCTGACTGATCAAGAGGTCAAGCGTTAATGCATAGTGAAACCAGTCTGGTGGATCTATATGTACTAATGATGAAATAATATTCACCATAATACATGTTCCACAATGGTTTCTTTCGGAACTGAGACGCAGAGATGAATCAATTCTCCTTTTCCTTCTATTCCAAATGAAAGAGCAACGGGATCTTGGCTAGAAGATTCATCATGGTCGAAGTTTTGATTGTCATTCATTACTGGTAAAAAAAAAATAAGCTAATGGAGGGAAACTATAAGAATGGGTCAGCAGAAATTCCCGGGAAGCCAGTAGAATGCTTCATTCGCAAGCAAGCATGAATAATTGTAGTGAATGAGGTAAAACCTGTTCTGGAATATGGAATTCCAAAATAGGGAGCTCATTGAAACACTGAACTTCCGTTCAGCTCTCAAAGCTTCCTTTCCTGTCCCTACATAAACTATATTGAATTATTTACCATAGCCTTAGGAAAACGTTCATTTTGAATTGCACAAAGCACGGTATATTTAAATTACTACACTGTGACTGATAGTATACAGTACCATAGCAAATTGAACGAGGTTAGATTATTCTAATACCACCATAGCAGTGGAGAGAAAGGTAACATTTATTTTAAAACTGGAGCAAACATCCATCGTCTCTGATGCATTCATTTCAATGTTACCTTTCTCATTGTCACTATTTAGAAATTCCAGTAAGTTTCTTTGTTACCTACAAAAAAAACTAGTTTCCTATTAAAGCATATTTTAAAAAATACTCTCATGAATTCTCAGATCCCCAAGCTTTTGATGCTGGATTGAGGGAATTGATTCGATTCCAGATTTAACATTACGGGGGAGGAGAAGGAACAAGGGTGGACCGAATCTACAGTCCAAGTGCACGCTTAAAGGAAAGCATACCTTACCGAGCTACCAGTATAACACTCAACAAAGAGAAAGTGGAACAGACTCGGCATTGAAAATGGACAGATTAAACTACAATGGAATTCCAATTGTAATGCATATTTCCTTTGAAATTAATATATTGTTGTTACTTTGAAATGACGATTTAAACAAAAGTGAATCAACCCATATCACTTTGCATTGTGCCGCCATCAGGAGCATTAGACACAAAGGGATATTAAAAGACAGAAGAGACGGGAGTAAGTTACAATAGCCCTAGTAACGTGGAATGAGATGGCACAGCGCATGGAGGAAACAGCCCTTCCAGTCGCTTGCAAATCTCTAAACACATCACGTGCCTACTTTTCCTAACAAGTACTAATTTCTTATCTTCAAGTTACATTCGTGAAATATAGGGAAGCAAGACAGAAGATCAATTGAATTTAAATAGTGCTTTGAAGGTGCGCAAGTACTATTGCAGCCATCATAGATTTAAATATTAGTAGTTCTAGTGGGGTAATATTAATACTAATAACATAAAATATAATTCCTGCATAGGACTTGAAGTAATTGTGTAGAATTTTGTGGACACTACATTGTTTCTGTCAATAACAGATCGGATATCACCGTGAACCCATTGCTACTTAATTGTTATTAGGTATTTACACCTATTGGTTTGTGATATCGCGGGACTGAACGCATATATTCAATCCCTCTGGGCTCACATTTGATAGCATCGTTTCCTTTTACAATTTTGGAGGTCAAAGAACATTCAGCTAAAGTTGCCAGGATTTCCGTTGGTAATATACCCATGTTATAAATAAGAGACAACGGCTGAATAAAATATATTCATGCAGAACAACTGACAACCGTTTTACTTTATTTCACGTGTACATTCCCCTAGGTTTGGGAAGACTTTATGAAACGATCTTTGCTGTATCTAGGAAAAAACTAGACCCCACCCTCGTTCAATCCCAATGTAATAGAGCAGTAAAACTCTGATGAAGTGAACTGTGCAAACAGCCCAATGGCAAGAGAGCATCGCCTCCAGGATTGCTTTTTCCTCAGGTCGGAGCTTCCTAAAAATCACACCTAGGACTGTTTCCCCCAACGCATCTGTCGTTAGTGTCAACTTGACCTGTTTGACCTGTCAGTTGTCTTCTAATTCGGTACCACAATCATTTTGGGGTTTTTCTTAACGATCTCCCTGTTATTCTAATACAGATTATTCGATTACAAATTCACATCATCTGTAATGTTGAATTATTGTTTCTAATGCATTCAAATATTTAATTACACTCTTTAAAGGCGACACCGCTTGATTTAATGAATTGTCGTTTTTCACAAGGCTGTGCAATATTATTGGAATAGGAGGAGGCCATTCAGGCCCTCCAGTCTGTTCCACCATTGAATCTGATCATGGCTGATCTGTACCTCAACTCTATTTACCCACCTTTGCTCCATATCCCTGATACCCTTACCTGACAAAAATCAATTGATCTTAGTCTTAAAAATTTCAATTGACCCAACATGCACAGCCTTTTGGGGGAGGGAGTTCCAGATTTCTACTCCCCTTTGTGTGAGAACGTTTCCTGATTTCACTCCTAAATAGCTGAGCTCTCATTTTAAGATTATTTATAGGTGTTAGCTGTGGCTCAGTGGGTAGCACTCGCACCTCTGAGTCAGAAGGTTGTGTGTTCAAGTTGCACTCCCTGGACTTGAGCACACAATCTAGGTTGACACTCCAGTGCAGTACAGAGGGAGTACTGCACTGTCAGAGGTGTCGTCTTTCGGATGAGACGTTAAACCAAGGCTGTGTCTGTCCTCCCAGGTAGCTGTTAAAGATGCCCAGGCAATATTTCCACGAAGAGCAGGGGAGTTCTCCCTGGTGCCCTCGCCAATATTTATCCCTCAGCCATCATTAAAACAGATTATCTGGTCATTTATTTCATTGTTGTTTGTGGGAGCTTGCTGTCACGCTTCCCTACATTACAACAGTGACTACACTTCAAAAGTACTTCATTGGCTGTAAAGCGCTTTGGGACGTCCTGGGGTCATGAAAGGCCCTATGTAAATGCAAGTCTTTCTTTTCTTGTTCACCACCACCCCCCCCCCCCCTTTTTCTGGGTTTCTCCACCACAGGAAATAGTTTATTTGTATTTACTCTATGGAATCTTTTCATCATTTCAAACGTTCAATTAGATCACCCCTTCTAAATTCAAGGGTAGTTTATGTAACCTTTCCCCATAATTTAACCCTTTAAGCCCTAGTATAACGCTGGTGAATCTGCACAGGGCCTCCTCCAAGGCCAATACTGTATATATTTCCTGAATGCAGCACTCCAGATGGGGTCTGGTCTGACCAAGGTACTACGTAACTGAAGCACTTCATGTCTGACCAAATCGCCTTATGCCAAACAATTTTGAAGATTCTTTTTGTAAGACTTTCTTGTGTATTTTTTGTTTGACATTAAGTCATTTCTTTTCTTTAAATCTCTTTCACAATCCGGTTGTTTTACACAAGAATTGATTTTTTTTTTAATGGTCAATCCCCTGCTTTTTACCTGGTAATGCGAGGTCCACAGACTGCTGTGGCGGTCCTCCTGCCCGCCTGGAATCTACCTCCCGCTACCAGCCGGCCGGTGGTGCGGCTGTAACTGGCCGAGCGACGCCGCGCTTGGCGGCGAGGTGGGGATGGGCTGGACACCCGCACGCGGTACGAGGCGCTACTGGTGCTGCAGTCCTCAAAGTGGCGGCGGTACGAGGACATCCTTTCCGGGCTGCGACTCATCTTGCTGGCTGGCTGTTGACTGAGGGCTGATCCCGTGCAACTTACCCGGGCAGCAGAGGGACATTTTATACACTCACTGCAATGCCAGATCAGCGCATGAGACTGGATTTTTTTTTACCTTAAGTTCAACTTGTAGGCGGGCCTTCTCCCTTAATATTTGTCAAAGTCGTGTTAAGCGGCACAAAAGAATGCACGATCTTAAAATAGAGCGTTTAAGCAATTAGACACCATGTTGATGTAATCCTTCTGGATGGGACTGAAGCCTGGTCGCATGGAAAGTGGAGCACATGCACTTCATGCAGATATTCCCTTTACAACATAAATGTATTTGATTAGCTACAATCAAAAATCGTCTCTCTACGTTTCCCTAGCTGAAGACTTTGTTTAAAAAGTTTTGCTAGTTATTTCGAAAGACATTTATTTGTAATCTACTTTCAGAAAATATATAGCAGTTTCTGCCGGAAAGAGATTATTCTTTTTGTACTAGATTTTAAGAATATTCACTCTTAACGTGATGTAATCAAATTAAGGAGATCTTGGTAGACACCTAATTAGATTGCAAGATTTATTTGCATTACATGCTTTAGCAAAAGGTTACTTACTTACCTCTGAATATGTAGGTCAGAATAAGATTATATTTCACAGATGTTAACCATTACTGATCATTTCATATTATTTTCCACCAAATTAATGGGCCAGAATTTGCGGTGGCTATGACAGCATACTCTGAGAGCACGCCGCCATACCGCCTTTGAAATGGACCGCAAGTTCAGGATTTCCGCTAGCGCTTGGGCATGCGCTAAATCCCGAACTTGCGATCTGTCAAGTTCCGATTTGACGGATCATCTGCAGCGACACCGCACCGACATTGAAAACCCAATTGCTGGCGGAGAGTTGGGCTAATTGCCCACCAACTTCCCAGCAATTACATACGAAAATTTTACAGCTGGTGGAAACAGGCATGGGGCCTATTTCTACAGCGTAAGGGGCTACCTCCTGATAAATGCAAGTAATTAAAAAAACTTATGAGGCCAGAAATGGAAGCATTTTAGGATTTTGTCCATGGAAAGTATTTATTTGTCCATGAAAGTTCGGAGGAAGCGGTTGCTACATTGATAAAATTATTTATTTTTTGGCATCTATGTGGAGCATAAGCTTAAAAAAAATCCAAACCGAAAGTATAAGATGTTTATCTCGGAAGGCTGCAGTAGTGAGGGTTCTTTTTTTCCTTTCCGGAGATGATAAATGAATGAGAGACCTTCTGTTTGCTGATTGGAGCACCAGGCTGTGCCCCTGGGATCCATGGGCCATTACCTCCATAGGTACACTGCCGACCGCAAAATCCAGGTCGGTAGCATACCTTTACCTAAATATAAGATTTTATAAATAACCCGTATTTTCGTTTTACAGTGCCATGTTTAAACAATAAATAATTTGTTTAGGGACACAAATTACTACAACGTCCTTGAAAGACTACTGAACTCAAGCTATAATTGCCTGTGATCAGGTTGAAAGGTCACTAAACAGCGTGGTACCATTTTGCTTTTGTCTTGCTGAATAAAAGGCTGGTTGGGGGAATTTACATGGGTCTTAACCATGTTTGAATAAGTTAGACCATTAGAAATGTGCATTTTTATGTGATTCCTTTTACAAACACTTGTGTAACAATCAGACACTCCTATTACAATGACTTACAGCCACTTTTTAAACAAATGTTATTCATATGTTCAAAAAAATGGCAAAGATTTTAAAATTCTGTAATTACACACACCTTTTGCCAGTGCAAGTAGTATTTTTGGGTGGGCTAGTCTCGTGATAGGTTTAGTATACTGCACAGAAGGCTAGAGTCAGAGAACTGAAAGGTATAAGATGGAATTGAAGGCTGGAGGATGTCAGAGGTAGGATGGGGGGGGGGGGCGGCGGCGAGACCATGGAGGAATATGAAGATGAGGATTTAAAATTTAAAGCATTAGGAGAACATTGAGGAAATCAAGTCCACAGGTAAAAAAAAAGTGTAAACATGAATTTCAGCAGTAGTGGGGTGAAGTTGCACAGATGTGGGTGATGTTGCAGCAGTGGGAGTAAGCAGTCCTTGTAATGCATAGGCTATGGGTTTTGAAGCTAGACTATGGGTTTTGAAGCTAAGCTCTGGGCTGAACAGGGCATCAAAGTTTTGCAGAGCCTGATTGATTGGCCAGGGAGGAGGCTGAAGTCAGTAGCAAGAGTGTAGTTTATGGCTTCAGTCTTCTTTATGTTTAGTTGGAGGAAGATTTGATTCATCCATAAGTTGCTGTGATGAGGTTGAGGAGGACATGGAGAGATAATCCTTTGTGGCAACAGTCGCAGAGAATGTCATTTATGACTTTGACCAGGGCTGTCTCAATGCTATTAGTGGGACAGAAGTCAGACTGAAGGGATTCGAATAAGGAGGTTTGAGGGAGATAGTCATGGAGCTGGGAAGCGATGACATGATTGAGTATCTTAGAGATGAAAGGGAGGTTAATAATGGACCAATTGAGAATGGGCATTTTGAAGAGGGGGACTGAAGATGGCAGATTTGAAAGGGAAGAGGGTTGGTGACAGAATGAAGGGAGTCATTAACAATGTCAACAAATATGGGGTCTAAGAATGGTAACTGAATGGTTATGTGTTGGGTAGAGAGGAGATTGAGCGAGCAGTAGGTTGGTGGAGGAGATGTAATTGAACAGGAGGAGATGTAATTGAATAGGAGAGTGGAGTTGTGGAAAGGAAATTGCAGATTGATGGGGACTGGTGGTGGTCAGGAAAAAGAGAGGGAACAGGAAGGAATTGTGACAAGAAGGGTAGCTATGCAGACGGTCTCAATCTTAGAGAAAAATAAATTCATGAGCTCTTTGCACTTCATATTGGAGTTGGGGAGGAGGGAGCAGGGAAAGAGCTTTGAGGAAGTGGGTTATGCTTGCCATCCAAGATAACTGCAGAGTAGTAGAAGGATTTGACTGAGGAGAGAGACAGTGTTTCACATGGTTGAGTCAACACTGGTGATGAATGACGAGAGCAGTCATGCACCCAGTGCACTTGAATTTGCATTCCTTGGGCTTAAGGGAGTGAAGATGGGAACTGTAACCATAGAGAAACAGTAATAGGGGACGGTGATTTGGTGGAAATTAGGGCATTTAAGGTAGAAGTGAGGCAGCAGTTGAACATGTCAGCAGTGGCAGAGATGTCATGATGGGTGGAGGACCAGAGGAGAGGGAGTTTGAGAGTGAATTAGTGAAGGAGATGGGGGAATTTTTTTCTTTCAGTGGAGGATTAAAGTAGGGGGGTTGGGAGAAGGCAAAAAGATGTGAATGATAACAAAGATAAGAAAGTGGTCAGAGATAGCCTTATTGGTGATCAATGTTATGTTTTTAGACTTTGCTGAGATTATTGCTCTCTACATAGAATTACAACATGGAAACAGGCCATTTAGTCTAACCACTGCCTCTGTGTTGTCAGACTGTCTGACATCCAGTCTTGCATAAGCTGTAATTTCCTCCTGCTACATATTGAGAACACCAAAGCTCTCATCTTTGGCCCCCGCCACAAACTCGGTACACTTGCTACGATTCCATCCTTCTCTCTGGCCACTGTCTCAGGCTGACCCAGATTGTTAACAGCCTCAGCATTCTAGTCGACCCTGAACTGAGCTGAGCTTCTAACCCCATATCCTCTCCATCAGAAAGGTTGTCTACTTTCACCTTCGTAATATTACCTGCCTCTGCTTCTTCCTCTGCCCATCTGTTGCTGAACCCCTCATCCATGACATTGCCACCTCTATTCAACTATTCCAGTGCACTTTTGGCCTGTTTTGCATCCTTCACCCTCCATAAATTCATCCAAAACTCTGCTGTCCATATCCTGGCCTGCACCAAGTCTAGGTCACGCATCACCCCTGTCCTCACTGACTTACATTGGTTCCCGCTCCTCCAATTAAAAATTTTCATGCGTGTGTTTAAATCCCTTCATGGCCTTGCCGATCCCTATCTCTGTAACCTCTCCATTCCTAATCCCACTCCCCCCCAAACCCCTCAACCCAAATCTCTTGGTTCCTCTGGCTCTGGTCTCTTATGTATCCTTCCTCCATTTGCCTCACCATTGGCTGATCTGCCTGCAGCTACCTAAGCCCCACACTCTGGAATTCCCTCCCTAAACTCCTTCCATCTCCTTCTCCTGCTTTATGGCCCTCCTTAAAATGCACCTCTTCGATCAAGCTTTTAGCCATCCCTCCTAACATCTCTATCTTTGGCTTGGTGTCCATTTTTGGATTGTGCCTCTGTGAAATGCCTTGTGATGTTTTCTACATTAAAAGCGCTATATAAATGAAAGCTGTTGCTGTCCATAGTGACAGAAATTTTTGAAGATACTTTCAGAAATATTTTTTCAACAGTGAGGCTTTCGACACGTACATACATATAGATAATTCAGTATTGACTTTGATGGAAAAGAAGCAGAAGCTAGAAGCAAAATGTCCAGTATGATACTCGCATCATGTGATATTTTAAACAAATATTTTAACTTTATTCTATGCATGTATTTTCCTCACATTTTAGAAGTAAAGTTTACGGATGTATTTTCAATAAAAGTTAATTGTGCAATATTAATAAATGTTACCCATAAGAAACTTAAATAATGATTTCCCTTGATTTATAACAAAATGGCTGTACATTTTGCATTTTCATAGAAACTTTTTTCCTATATCGCTCTTCTAATGCGTCTCTGTTACATGAAGATAATTACGTCAGAATTTCAAATAGTGCTGTTGTGCTGCAATGGTACTTTGTATAGCGTGCTGATGTAGTATAACAGCAATTTCCAACACAGCAGGTTCCCAGACTCAGCCATATTTTCAAGCAGACGTCAACCATTGATGAGGTTTTTTTTCCTACAGGGAGAGAGAGAAAACTGCTCTGTCAGATTTCATTGTCAGTGTGTGACAGCAAATTATTTTTTGTCTATGGTTTCCGCTTAGTGTTTAACAAGTAGTTTTAAACATCTTCATTAAATTCAGCACAGTTACTTGGAGACATCTGATATATTGCTACAGTACCTCTTTGAAAGGGATAAAGTATTTTGACACGCTAAAACAAAAAGCAAAAAATTGCTGAAAATCTGAAAGAAAAATAGAAAATGCTGGAAACATGGAGCAGATCAGGCAGCATCTATGGAGAGTCCAGAAGAGTTGATATTTTGGGTGTGTAACCCTTTGTTGTACGACAAGAAGACTTTCTACAATTCTACCAAAACAGACTGTGGGATGAAGGCTTCTTGCTTCTGATGAAGAAATCTAATTAAGTTAAAATGCTCTAAACCAGGTGTAAATGGAATATGCCAGCATTTCTACTGGGGGCTGAAATGATGCCAAATTGGCAAACCTAGTACTGCATATTTGTAGTCCTGAGCACCCCACGTTATCATCCTTATGTCTTTGTTTCTTTAGGTAGTAAAGATTGTTGGTATTACCTTAACCTAATTAGGTTAATTCATTTTTCTTTCAATCTGCAGTTAAATCCCATCATCTTTTGACCTGAAATACTCCCAGCGAACTTCACACAACTGTTACAATAAACCCAATTGACATAGCAACTACTAACTAATTTACATTCTCTTACCACAGTAAGTGCTCAGTCACTACTTGACTTCAGCAGAAGCTTCTCATTGGTAGACACCTCACAATTATATACAATTGCGAAGATAAATAATTCCACGTCATCATAAAATTGGAAAAAATAAACTTGCCAGAGAATTTTTAAATTTTTAAAAATTCGTTTATGGGATCAGGGCATCGCTGGCAATGCCAGCATTTATTGCCCATCCCTAGTTGCCCTTGAGAAGGTGGTGGTGAGCCACCTTTTTGAACCGCTGCAGTCTGTGTGGTGATGGTACTCCCGCAGTGCTGTTAGGTAGGGAGCTCCAGAATTTAGACCCAGCGACGATGAAGGATCGGCGATATACTTCTAAGTCAGGATGGTGTGCGACTTGGAGGGGAATTTGGAGGTGGTGGTGCTCCCATGCACCTGCTGCCCTTGTCCTTCTAGGTGGAAGAGGTCGCAGGTTTGGGAGGTGCTGCCGAAGAAGCCTTGGTGAGTTGCTGCAGTGCATCTTGTAGATGGAACACACTGCAGCCACGGTACGTCGGTGGTGGAGGGAGTGAATGTTTAAAGTGGTGGATGGGGTGCCAATCAAGCGGGCTGCTTTGTCCTGGATGGTGTCGAGCTTCTTGAGTGTTGTTGGAGCTGCACTCATCAAGGCAAGTGGAGAGTATTCCATCACACTCCTTACTTGTGCCTTGTAGATGGTGGAAAGGCTTTGAAGAGTCAGGAGGTGAGACACTCGCCGCAGAATACCTAGCCTCTGACCTTCTCTAGTTGCCACAGTATTTATGTGGCTGGTCCAGTTAAGTTTCTGGTTAATGGTGACCCCCAGGATGTTGATAGTAGGGGATTCGGCGATGGTAATGCCATTGAATGTCAAGGGGAGGTGGTTAGACTCTCGCTTGTTGGAGATAGTCATTGCCTGGCACTTCTGTGGCGCGAATGTTACCTGCCACTTATCAGCCCAAGCCTGAACGTCGTCCAAGTCTGGTTGCAGGAGGGCATGGACTGTTTCATTATCTGAGGAGTTGTGAATGGCGCTGAACACTGTGCAATCATCAGCGAACATCCCCATTTCTGACCTTATGTTGGAGGGAAGGTCATTGATGAAGCAGCTGAAGATGGTTGGGCCTAGGACACTGCCCTGAGGAACTCCTGCAGCGATGTCCTGGGGCTGTGATGATTGACCTTCAACCACCACAACTATCTTCCTTTGTGCTAGGTATGACTCCAGCCAGTGGAGTGTTTTCCCCCTGATTCCCATTGACTTCAGTTTTACTAGGGCTCCTTGATGCCAGACTCGGTCAAATGCTGCCTTGATGTCAAGGGCAGTCACTCTTACCTCTGGAATTCAGCTCCTTTGTTCATGTTTGGACCAAGGCTGTAATGAGGTCTTGGTCATTATTGATAGAATGTCTAAGTTAAAAAGCAAAATGATAGTATGAATACCGAGCCTAAAATTGTAAGAATATTGTTATCTTTACATCTCCTTTGCTGTTTTATCTTGGAAATGTTGGGACATAGTATAATTTGTATTATAGACCTCAAAAGTAAGTTCCCTCTAATATTTTTTTCGTGCGCGATCCCTTTAAATTTGCTGCGCAGCCGCACATGCGCAGTATCTTCCAGCGGCAATAGCTTGTGAGTGGCCTATGTGGGACCTCCTGATTGATGCACAACTGCGTGTCCATGTACCTTAGAGGGAACATTGCTCAAAGGTTGATTTTGCAAATAATGGCCGGAATTTTCCTTACCTTCGCGGGTCCGGTGTGGCCAGTGTCCGTGGTGGGTCGCGACCCCGCTCCTGGCTCAATCCTGCTGTAGAAAATGAACTTACTTTACTGGGGCCGATTAAGCCCGCCCAGTGCATTACCCGGCCCAATTAGATGGAGCGGGTCTGGTGACGTCACTCATGACGCGTTTTAAGCCAGGATCCTTAAAGGGACACTGGCCATATTAAATTTTAAGTTCAATCTAACATAGTGGGTGTTGAATCTTTACTGTACAACTCATAATAAAAGTTATATATGAGTGACAAAGAAATATTTAAATAAAATTATTAAGTAATATGACTCCATCTACAAATACGATCAAGAACATAATGTAAAAAAGTACATTACTTGTGAAGTTATTGGTACTTTAGTCACAAATCTATAGACTTTTGTATCAGTAACTGGTGCAAATAAAAGATGTGTGTGTATAGGTAATACATAAAATTAAGCAGATTTTAAATGTAATTGTAAAGGGGTGGATTTACAATCTTATGCAAGTTCAGCGGAACATCTGCGGAATCTCTGACAAACAGTGTAAGTGGTGCTTAAATGTGTTTCTGGGATTTCTGCAGCTCTACCCTTGAAGTTAATAATAGACAAGTGAGAGAACCTCTGCAGAAATTTACCCTAAAGTCTTAGACTGAAAAATTAAATTAGTCATGTTCACGGACTATTGGGAGTCACTCTGCCAGGTGACTGTGTCATAGTTAGACATATATCCTGTTATTTGCACATTAGCAGCACTGGGCATAACAAATGCCAGTCCATTCGTGGCATCCAGTGTTGCACTTGGGTGGTGGTGGAGGGAATCTAAATGTTATCTTACACAAAGGGAGTTGAATCGATCACAGATTGATTGATTTAATTCCCTAGCTCTGCAATTTCCAAAAATCTGGAGCACATCTCAAATATGCATCTCAAAAATCAGCCAGGGTTGGGAATCGGTGTGTGTGTGTGTGTGTGTGTGTGTGTGTGTGTGTGTGTGTGTGGGTGGGCAGGGGGCAGCAGCCGCCGCAGCCTTAATGTGGGAGCAGGAAGAACACTTCTGCTCCTCCCGGCTCCACATTAAGGTACGTTAAAAAACACTTACCTGCAGGCTAATTCTGCAGCTTCCAGCAGTCCCTTTACTGATCACTGGATAGGAACAGGAGTAGGCCATTCAGCTCCTCAAGCCTGTTCCACCATTGATTGAGAGTGACTGCCCTTGACATAGAGTCATAACGGCACAGAAGGATGCCTTTTGACCTATCGAGTCCGTGCTGGCTCTCTGCAGAGCAATTGAATCAGTCCCATTCCCCCGCTCTATCCCCGTAGCCCTGCAAGTTTATTTCCCTCAAGTGCCTATCCAGTCTCCCCTTGAAAACATTGAGTGTGTCCGCTTCCACCACTTCCATCGGCAGCGAGTTCCAGGTCCTCACCACTCGCTGCGTAAAAAAGATTTTCCTCACATCCCCCGTTTCTCTTGCTCAAAACCTTAAATCTGTGTCCCCTAGTCCTTGTACCATCAACTAGTGTGAACAGCCTTTCCCCGTCTAGCCTATCCAAACCCGTCATAATCTTGTACACCTCTATCAAATCGCCCCTCAACCTCCTTTGCCCTAATGAAAACAAATCCAGCTTCTCCAACCTGTTCTTGTAGCTAAGATGCCCCATCCCCGGAACCATTCTGGTAAATCTCCTCTGCACCCTCTCAAGGGCCTTCACATCCTTCCTAAAGTGTGGTGACCAGAACTGGATGCAATACTCCAGTTGTGGCCTAACCAGTGCATTATAAAGATTCAGCATAACTTCTCTACTTTTGTACTCAATACCTCTATTTATGAAACCCAAGATCCCATATGCTTTGCTAACCACTCTCTCAATATGTCCTGCCACCTTCAGGGACCTATGCACATTAACTCCCAGGTCCCTCTGTCCCTGCACACTCTTTAAAACTGTGCCATTAAGAATATATTGCCTCTCCCTGTTCCTTCTGCCAAAATGCATCACCTCACACTTCTCTGTATTAAATTCCATCTGCCACTTGTCTGCCCATTCTGCTAGCCTGTCTACATCAAAGCAGCATTTGACTGGGTGTCAAGGAGCCCGAGTAAAATTGAAGTAAATGGGAATCAGGAAAAAACTTACCACTGGCTGGAGTCATACCGAGCACAAAGGAAGATGGTTCTGGTTGTTGAAGGCCAATTATCTCAGCCCTAGGACATCGCTGCAGGAGTTCCTCAGGGTAGTGTCCTAGGCCCAACCATCTTCAGCTGCTTCATCAATGACCTTCCCTCCAGCATAAGGTCAGAAGTGGGGATGTTCACTGATGATTGCACAGTTCCATTCGCAACTCCTCAGATAATGAAGTAGTCCATGCCCGCATGCAGCAGGACCTGGACGACATTCAGGCTTGGGTTAATAAGTGGCAAGTATCATTCATGCCACACAAGTGCGGGGTCATGACTATATCCAACAAGAGAGAGTCTAACCACCACCCCATGACATTCAATGGCATTACCATAGCCGAATTCCCCAACATCAATATCCTGGGGGGGTCACCATTGACCAGAAACTTAACATAAATACTGTGGCTGCAAGAGCAGGTCAGAGGCTGAGTATTCTCTGGCGAGTGTCTCAGCTCCTGACTCCCCATAGCTTTTCCATCATCTACAAGGCGTAAGTTAGGAGTGTGATGGAATACTCTCCACTTGCCTGGAGCTCCAACAACACTCAAGAAGTTCGACACCATCCAGAACAAAGCTGCCCGCTTGATTGGCATCCCATCCACCACCTTAAAAACATTTAGTCTCTGCACTTCCGACGCACCATGGCTGCAGTATGTACCATCAACAAGATGCACTGCAGCAACTCGCCAAGGCTTCTTCGACAGCACCTCCTCTACCTTCACCACACGGACTGCAGCGGTTCAAGATGGTGGTTCACCACCACCACCTTCTCAAGGGCAATTAGGAATGGGAAATAAATGTAGCCTTGCCCATAACACAGGAACGCGTAAAAAAAATTAAATCAGATCACGACTGATCCGTATCTTAACTCCATCTATCCGTCTTGGCTCCATATCCCTTAATACCCATGCCTAATAAAAATCTATCAATCTGTTTTGAAATTTTCAATTGACCTAGGCTCAATAGTTTATTGTGGAGAGTTCCAAATTCCACCACCCTTTGTGTGAAGAAGTGTTTCCTGACATTACCCCTGAACAGCCTAAGTCTAATTATGCCTCCTTGTTCTGAACTCCCCCACCACATCTACCCTATCAAATCCTTTAATCATCTTGAACACCTCAATTAGATCACACCTGAATCTTCTATACTCAAAGGAATACAAGTCTAGTCCATGCAACCTGTCCTCATATTAACCCTTTTAGCCCCAGTATCATTCTGGTAAATCTGCGCTGTGTAATGATCAATAACATGTCATTCTATAGTGGACACTAGGTGGAGCCGTAGAGCTGTATATAGCTGTATGTATATAAGACTACACTACCCAGCTGTATGTATATTAAGACTACATTACCCATGAGGCACTAGGCTACCCACAAGGCAGCAGTCAAGATGGAAGCAGCTACAGATACTGTACCTAGTCCACATGTGCTCAATAAAAGTGTCTAGCAAAAGCTAGCTGTGTTCATAATAAGAATGTCTATTTATTAATGAACATAAGATGGTACCAGGATGGTGAAGATCTGCTGAAAATTGTGAAAAGCGACATGGAGAATTTGAAGCCACCAGAACGTTTGAAACTCACAGAAAACATCGACTACAATTGGCAGACTCTTAAACAACAATTCAAACTCTACATTGCAGCCATCGGATTTGGTACGAAGCCAGACGCAAGGAAGATAGCGTTGCTGCTTACGGTTGCAGGCCCACAGGCGATAGAGGTATTTAATACATTTGTATTTAATCCAGAGGAGAACAGAGAAAAATTAGAAGATGTGCTAAAAAAATTTGATGCACATTGCTCTCCCAAAAAGAATGAGACCTATGAAAGGTACATCTTCTGTTCTCGGACACAGCAGCAAAGTGAGACTTTTGATAGCTTTATAACCGATCTGAAACTGAAAGCACAGACATGTAATTTCTCTGAGCTCAAAGCATCCATGATTCGTGACCAGATTGTGTTTGGTATTCATGATAAAAAAGTCAGGGAACGTCTGTTGAGAGAAACCGAACTAAATTTGGAAAATGCGGTGAAAATATGCCAAGCCAGCGAGCTAGCTCGAAAGCACGTGAAGACTTTCAGTGAAATCAATAATGATACGATTGTAATGAGTGATAATGCTGCTGTCGGTGCTGTGTCCTATAAGGGGAAGAAACATGGGCAGAACAGAAATGAAAAGCAATCGGAGGATGAAATTTTTAATTGTAAACGCTGTGGTTACAAACACCAGTTAAGACAATGCCCAGCGTTTGGAAAAATGTGCACAAAGTGTAATGAAAAGAATCACTTTGCCAAACAATGCTTTTCAAAAGGAAAAACAACGAAAGGGCAACAAGTTAATGTGATTGAGGACACTGATTTAAGTGAGACATTTTTTGTAGGAATGGTGTCATGTGACGATATCAAAAAAGATACAGAAAATGTGCAGCCCTCAGAAATGGACAATGCTGAACATAAAGTCAATGCAGTAAAAGAGGACAAATGGATGATCCCACTGCAGGTAAATGGAGCATTAGTTACCTTGAAACTAGGCACTGGGGCAAAAGCAAACTTAATCAGTATGAGTGACATTAACAATATGAAAGAAAAGCCCAAAATACATAAAAAGTCAGTACTACTGAAGGACTATAATGGACAGAAAATAGATAGCTTAGGTGTATGCAGACTTAAAGTGACAGTCAAAGACAAAGTGCATCATCTCATGTTTTCTGTTGTGGCTGAAAGACTTGATTCACTACTGGGTGACAAAGCTTGTGAGGACTTAGAACTGGTCAAGAGAGTCTACCGTATAAACTGTGCCATAAACAGACCAGATGACTCAGTGGATTCTGTAGTAAATCATTTCCAGGAAGTGTTCAAAGGATTTGGAGTTCTACCATTCACATACAAGATCCAGCTAAAGGAGGATGCTCAGCCAGTGGGACATGCTCCACGAAGAGTTCCACCACCCCTGCGTGACCGGCTCAAGAATGAACTGGACAGAATGACCACACTAGGAGTCATCAGGAAAGTCGAAGAGCCAACAGACTGGGTTAACTCCATGGTATGTGTAAAGAAAAAGAACAATGATCTAAGAATATGCATGGATCCAAAGACTTAAATGCAAATATAAAACGTGAACACTACCAGATTCCCAAGCGAGAAGAAATCACCAGTGAAATGTCAGGTGCCAGATACTTTACAAAGCTCGATGCCTCACAAGGTTTTGGCAACTAAAACTGGATGAAGAGAGCACCAAATACTGTACCTTCAACACACCATTTGGCAGGTATTGTTTCCTCAGAATGCCTTTCGGGATAATATCTGCATCTGAAATCTTTCATAGAGCGATGGAACACATAATTGAAGGTCTGGAAGGAGTTCGGGTCTATGTTGATGAC
Source organism: Somniosus microcephalus (assembly GCF_052327205.1). NCBI lineage: Eukaryota > Metazoa > Chordata > Chondrichthyes > Squaliformes > Somniosidae > Somniosus > Somniosus microcephalus. The sequence continues at coordinate 164,333,344 of NC_140995.1, read as the reverse complement.
ATTATCATCTGGGGCACCACACTGAAAGAACACAATGAGAGACTGACTAAAGTACTACAGAGCATACGCCGGAATGGACTGAAGCTCAACAAAGCCAAGTGTCAGTTTGGCGTCCAGGAAGTCACTTTCCTAGGAGATAATCTATCTGGTAAAGGAATAGAGCCAGATATGGAAAAAGTAAACGCCATACTCAAAATGCCCGACCCACTGACAAAAAAGGTGTGCTACGCATCATGGGGATGATAAACTTCATTGGAAAGTTCATTCCTAACTTGTCAGCCAAGACAGCCTGTCTGCGAGACCTGCTACATAAAACAAATGAGTTCGCATGGACAGAAAGACATGAACAAGAGTGGATAAACCTCAAAACAGTGCTGACAACCACACCTGTACTCACCTTCTTTGACCCAACAAAAAGAATCAAAGTGTCAACAGATGCATCAAAAGATGGCCTAGGTGCGGTCTTGCTACAAGCAGAGGGTGAAGATTGGAAGCCTGTTGCCTATGCCTCCAGGTCTATGACTGATACTGAGTGTCGATACGCCCAGATTGAAAAGGAATGTCTAGGCTCGGTAGTTGGATTAGAAAAGTTCCATGGCTACATATATGGACTTCCCACCTTCACATTTGAGACAGACCACAGCCCACTGGTTGCCATCATAAAAAAAAACCTGAATGAGATGTCTCCAAGGATTCAATGACTCATGATGAAGCTGCAAAGATATGACTTTAAACTGATCTACACACCAGGCAAATACATAGTGTTAGCAGATGCACTATCCCGAGCACCCACAATGAGCCATGTGAGCTCTACTGAAGAAGACGTGGATGTTCATGTGAGTATGGTCATTGCTGCGCTGCCCGTGTCAGACACAAAATCAAAGCAAATAGCAGAAGAAACAGTAAAATATACAGTATTACAAACAGTAATAGAGAACATTCATCATGGTTGGCCAAAAGGTTCCAGTCCAAAATATTTTCACATAAGGTCAGAATTGAGTGTCGCAAGTGGACTATTACTAAAACAGAACAGAATAGTCATTCCACAGGCTCTACGTCAAGACATGCTCAAAAGGATTCATGAGGGACACCTCGGAATTGAAAAATGCAAAAGGAGGGCAAGAGACACTCTTTATTGGCCTGGCATAAATAAGGACATTGAGAACATGATAGGCAAATGTGAGACATGTCAGAAACACCAAAACAAACAAGCAAAGGAACCAATGATAGTAGCTGACATACCAACAGCACCATGGCAAAAGGTTGGTATGGACCTTTTTCATTTAAATGGTAAAGACTATCTAATAGTGATTGACTACTATTCTAACTATTCTGAGATGGCGCTGCTCTCAAGCACCACAACTGTTAAAGCTGAAACAGAAATCATACTATGACAAGTCATCCAAAACTCTAAAACCATTGACAAGGGATGATGTTGTCAGGATTGAGGATCCAGATGCATGGAACAGGAAAGCTACAGTTCTTGAGGAAGTAGGACCAAGGTCATACACTGTTAGAACTGAGGAAGGACAGATTCTCAGGAGGAACCGCCATTCCCTCCTAAAAACACAAGAGACTATTCAAGACCAGATTGATGACAATGCCGCAACTGCATCTTGTCATTCACCGCCAGAACAATCTCATGAAGACACATCAGACTTACCCATGTTGAGAAGATCCACACGTGAAGTAAAAAAGCCTGATAGGCTTAATCTTTGAGTACAATGTAAAGCTTTGAAAATGTGTTGACTGTTTTGAAAATGTTTATGTTTATAGAGCAGTAACAAAAGTGTTACTGATATTATCTTTATTGTTTTCTTGAAAGTTGATTGATATTGATTTTGTTAAACTTCAAAGAAAGGGGGATGTAATGATCAATAACATGTCATTCTATAGTGGACACTAGGTGGAGCCGTAGAGCTGTGTTAGAGCTGTATATAGCTGTATGTATAAGACTACACTACCCAGCTGTATGTATATTAAGACTACATTGCCCATGAGGCACTAGGCTACCCACAAGGCAGCAGTCAAGATGGAAGCAGCTACAGATACTGTACCTAGTCCACATGTGCTCAATAAAAGTGTCTAGCAAAAGCTAGCTGTGTTCATAATAAGAATGTATATTTATTAATGAACATAAGACGCTGCACCCCCTCCAAGGCCAATATATCCTTCCTGAGGTGCGGTCACCAGAACTGAATGCAGTACTCCAGATGGGATCTAACTAGAACTTTATATAACTGTAACATAACTTCCACCCTTTGTATTCCAGCCCTCGAGATAAAGGCAAACATTCCATTAGTCTGTTTAATTATCTTTTGTACCTGCTCACCAACTTTTGGTGATTCCTGTACTTGGCCCTTTAAATCCCTCTGCTCCCCACAGTTCCTAGCTTCTCACCAATTAGAAAATACTCTGCTCTATCTTTCTTCAGTCCACAGTGGATGAACTCACATTTCCCCATGTTAAACTCCATCTGTGGTAGAGAAAAAATGGGGAATTATAGACCGGTAAGCCTGACATCGGTAGTGGGGAAAATGCTAGAGTCCATTATAAAAGATGTAATAGCAGAGCACTTGGAAAACAGTGACAGGATCGGACAAAGTCAACATGGATTTACAAAAGGTAAATCATGCTTGACTAATCTACTGGAATTTTTTGAGGATGTAACTGGTAGAATAGATAAGGGAGAACCAGTGAATGTGGTGTATTTGGACTTTCAGAAGGCTTTTGATAAGGTCCCGCATAAGAGATTAGCGTGTAAAGTTAAGGCACATGGGATTGGGGGTAAGGTATTGTCTTGGATAGAGAACTGGTTGGCAGACAGGAAGCAAAGAGTTGGAATAAACGGGTCTTTTTCCGAGTGGCAGGCAGTGACTAGTGGGGTACTGCAGGGATCGGTGCTAGGACCCCAGCTATTCACAATATACATAAATGATCTAGACAAGGGAACTAGATGTAATATCTCCAAGTTTGCAGATGACACAAAGCTGGGTGGGCGTGTGTGCTGTGAGGAAGATGCAGAGAACTTCCAGTACGATTTGGACAGGTTGGGTAATCAGGCAGATCCATGGCAAATGCAGTATAATGTGGATAAATGCGATTAGTGGCAAAAACAGGAAGACAGATTATTATCTGAACGGCAATAGATTGGGAAAAGGGGAAGTGCAACGAGACCTGGATGTCCTTGTGCACCAGTCGCTGAAGGTAAACATGCAGGTGCAGCAGGCAGTTAAGAAGGCAAATGGTATGTTGGCCTTCATAGTGAGAGGATTTGAGTACAGGAACAAGGATGTCTTGCTGCAGTTGTACAGGGCCTTGGTGAGACCACACCTTGAGTATTGTGTGCAGTTTTGGTCGCCTTATCGGAGGAAGGATGTTCTGGCCATGGAGAGAGTGCAGCGAAGATTCACCAGACTGATACCTGGGATGGCAGGAATGACGTACGAGGAGAGATTGGGTCGATTCGGCTTATATTCGCTAGAGTTTAGAAGAATGAGAGGGGATCTCATTGAAACTTATAAAATTCTAACAGGACTAGACAGACTAGATGCAGGAAGGATGTTCCTGATGGCAGGGGAGTCCAGAACCAGGGGTCACAGTCTAAGGATAAGGGGTAAGCCATTTAGGACTGAGATGAGGAGGAATTTCTTCACCCAGAGAGTGGTGAACCTGTGGAATTCTCTGCCACACAGGGCAGTTGAGGTCAATTCATTAAATGTATTCAAGAAGGAGTTGGATATATTTCTTGAGGCTAAAGGGATCAAGGGATATGGGGCGAAAGCAGGGACAGGGTACTGAATTTGGATGATCAGCCATGATCTCATTAAATGGCGGAGCGGGCTCAAGGGGCCGAATGGCCTACTCCTGCTCCTATCTTCTGTTTCTACCCATGTCAATAGGTTGCCTCCAATTCCCTGTGGTCTCATTTTTGTTCGCAGTCTCTTATGTGGAACCTTGTTGAATGCCTTCTGGAAATTCATATTAAATAACAGCTATAGACACTCCCTTATCTACCACGTTAGTTACCTCATCAAAAATTCAACTAGCTTCGTTAGGCATGACTTACCCGTTACAATTCCATGCTGGCTCTCTCTGATCACCTCATGTTTGTCTCAGTGCTCAGTCACTCTATCCCTAATAGGCCGCCATTTGGCTGAAAACGTAGACTTAGCTCACTCTATGAACTGAAGGGAGTTTACCAACTACAATATTGCTTGCAATCCCCATCACTGGCTATGCAGAATTTCCACCTGAGCACTAAGAGGACTGCATACAACTTGAAACATCTCTATCTTCATGCTGCAACTGGAGTTCTGGGTTTCTTTAATTCATTCAAAGGTTTTGAAAACAAACTGGAAAAAATAATTCTATTAATGCAAGTTATACACTTATTAAACGGGCCAGAGGAAAAAAGACATTTATTTATGCAGTTTAAAAAAAAAATCTCAATACATTATTGCCCTCAGCCAATCAACTATTATTCTTGATTTTACTTTTTTTTGTAAAATAAAGCTAATGTGTGCTTGTATCATATAATCAACCCTGACTTCCCTGAAGGTGAAAAGCTGAGAGTTGGAGAGCAGAGTTCCTCCACTCCTCCTTTTCTCTCTCTCTCTCTCTCTCTACAGCAGCGCTAACTTGCCCCGGAAGGTTTTTACCCGGGCAGTTTCATCGTGACCCCGGGTTGCTTGACGGAAACATTTCGGTGTTACAGAGGGAGCAGGGCTGGAAATTTAGGATTTACATTTTGCAAAAAAATTTTTAAACTAGAGGGAAAAAAACCCCAAGAAATCGGCGAAAACCCGGAGGATCCGAGCGGAGCGGGAGGTGAGCCGGCCGGCCTGCCTGCCTGCCGGCCCTGGGTGCGAGGAGATGGCGGGGAACTTCTGGCAGAGCTCGCACTAGTGAGTGTTTGATCTCAGGGGCTCGGAGTGTGAGGCCCAAACACAAAGATGTGGAAGAAGAGGATTCTAGAGAATTATTTCCAAAGTTGCTCACATCTTATTTCAAACTGCAGGTTGTGCGCTTCCTTTGCGCAGCGTTATTCCTGTTGTGGTGGCTCTCGGATTAAACCGTGGCCTTTCCTCCTCTTCTAGTATCTTCAAACAAACGGAATCAGCCTCAAATTAATATTAAAACCATTTTCCCGGGGAGAGACTATGTAAGAACTTGAACAGATGAGAGCAGGTTAATTTCTTGTTTTATATTTTGGGGGGGGGGCGGCGGTTGTCGAGAAATAACAAGACCAATTTATAATAACTATATATTTATAATGGTGTTCTAAAAATCTAGTTTGTTTTAAAATGTAATTGAAATGTTACCTTAATCAACTGATATAGTGGGACCATAGGAGGCAGTTGTGGCTGTAAAGTCTTCGGGGGAGAAATTCAGTATCGCCCCATTTGGGGTGCAATTATCGGCCGGGCACAAAGATTAGCGCCTGGTGCTAATTATCGCCTCTGACTGCAAACTTGGCTTTTATCGCCCCTGGAGGTAATTGGAGCGCTACACACCTGTCTTAAGGCACAAAGGCCGAGGAGCGAGGCGCTACCTCAGAGCGCTGGCGAAGCTCATGTGATGTCAGTCAGCAATGGAACACAGACACACTGGCGCCGGCCAGTTCTTAAAGGGGAGGGTTGATCTTGCTATGCATCCACATCCTGCTCATTGCAGCCTTGAATCTCGGCCTGGAGAGACCTGTACATCAAATCTGCTGGAAGAACAATGGAGAGACCCAGGGAAAGAGCTCAGAGTGCAGCCCCCACAGTCTCTTCTAAATCGATACAAGGAAGGGCAAATCAAAATGAACCTGCAAAGTGCTGCTCAGTACCCAAAACTCCTTTACACAGCGTTGAATCTCTCCAGAAGTCTCTCTCTCTCTCTCTCTCTCAGAAAGCATGGTGCAAAAATGTCACCAACAAAAAAAGGCAGGAATCGGTTGCCTTTAAATAGCGCTCCCCCAGTCCCTTCCTGACTGCAAAACGCTCCCCTCAACCTGTCGTTGCTAGCGGCAGCCAGTAAGGCAGGGGGCACCACTCAATATCCGGTCCGGGGCGTTGCACATTCGACTGACGTCACGATGTGCCGGAGCAGGAGATTGTGGTGGTAGCATTTAGCGCCGCCACAAAATGTCTAGTTAATTTCGTGAGCGGCGCAAACATTGCCGCGCATGGGCGCTAGTTGCTTTGCGGCCCATTAGCGCCCTCTTAAGGTGCTAACGGGAGGCACAAACAAACTGAATTTTTGCCCCATAATGCTGCAATCTGCCCAAGACACCAAAATGATATAACAACAGAAAATGCTGGAAATACTCAGCAGGCCAGGCAGCATCTGTGGAGAGAGAAACAGAGTTAACGTTTCAGGTCTGGGACCCTTCATAAAAGCTGGAGATGTAACATATTAAGCAGGTGCAGAGACAGGGGGTGGGGGGCGGTTTAGATGGGGAGGAAGGAATTGAAAGAGCAAACTGCTCATGTAAGAGGCAGGAAAGATAAAATGTTCCAAATGGGAATGGAAAAATAATACAGCATGAAAAATGGGGGCAGGGGTTATTGTCTGAAATTGTTGAACTTGATGGAGTCTGGAAGGCTGCAAAGTGCCTAATCGAAAGATGAGGTGCTGTTCCTCGAGCTTACGTTGAGCTTCATTGGAACAATGTAAGAGGCCGAGGACAGAGAGATCAGAGTGGGAGCGAAGCGGAGAATTAAAGTGACAGGCGACCGGAAGCTCAGGGTCAACCTTACGGACTGAACGGAGGTGTTCCGCAAAGCGGTCACCCAATATGCGTTTGGTCTCCCCAATGTAGATGAGATGCAACACCTGCCCTTTTACCTCCTCCCTTCCCACTGTCCAGGGCCCCAAACACCCTTTCCAGGTGAAACAGCGATTTACTTGTACTTCTTGCAATTTAATATATTGTATTCGCTGCTCACGATGCAGTCTCCTCTACATTGGGGAGACCAAACGCAGATTGGGCGACCGCTTTGCGGAACACCTCCGTTCAGTCCGTAAGGGTGACCCTGAGCTTCCGGTCGCCTGTCACTTTAATTCACCGCTTCGCTCCCACTCTGATCTCTCTGTCCTCGGCCTATTACATTGTTCCAATGAAGCTCAACGTAAGCTCGAGGAACAGCACCTCATCTTTCGATTAGGCACTTTTCAGCCTTCTGGACTCAATATCGAGTTCAACAATTTCAGACAATAACCCCTGCCCCCATTTTTCATGCTGTATTATTTTGCCATTCCCATTTGCAACATTTTCTCTTTCCTGCCTCTTACATAAGCACAGTTTGTTCTTTCAATTCCTTCCTCCCCTCCTAAACCCCACCCCCGTCTCTGCACCTGCTTAATATCTCTTACATCTGCAGCTTTTTCCAGTTCTGATGAAGAGTCCCAGACCTGAAACGTTAACTCTGTTTCTCTCTCCACGGATGCTGCCTGGCCTGCTGAGTATTTCCAGCATTTTCTGTTGTTATTTCAGATTTCCAGCATCTGCAGTATTTTGCTATTGCACCAAAATGATATGTTGGTGAGTGATGTTATTTTTGAGGTTCTATCGAATAGTGAGTTTTGGATTTTTGTCGTGCTCATATTTTTGAGGTTTTAGGGACATGAATACTGTTTATTAAGTATTTATATCAGATCTAGGAGGTAGCTCATAAGTATGCGTAGGAATATATTTTAAGGAACGAGGTATATTTTATTGCCCTCGTGAACTCTACAACCGTAGTTAGTGGAGTTGTATTTATGTAAGAACTGAGAAAATCCATTCTATTATAGTCATTGTTTAAATCTAAAAAGGCTTATGCGGTAGGTGGGCTTGACTGCCAGCCAAAGAGTGGAGAGCAGTCCTTTGGTTGCTTGGACTCTCGGCTGTCAGCCAGTCTGCTGGATGGAGAGGCAGATGAAGGTGAAACACTCCTTGTGAGAAAAGAAAAGCTGCAGCAAGCCGATTGTATTCACAAAACCTGATTTCCATTGATTGATAATTGAATGATATTTCTGTAAAACTACGAGAGAAAAGCTTGAGCAGTTTGCTTGGTCAAACCGTTTCATTGTATCTAGAGTACACTATTCCTCTTAATGCAGTGAAATAAAACCTGATTGCCCCTTCAGTTTAAATCGTAGAATTGACGGTAGATTGCCCATCAGTTTCATTGTGACACCACTGCCTGAAAAGAAGATAAGTAGTGCAAAAATGGAACAAAAACACTCCACCTATATATATTGTAAAATCCTCCAGTGCATGCTATTCATTATAAGGCAGTAACCTATCCCAGGGTTTAGTTGATCACGATAAACTTTCTGAACTCCTTATGAAATTAACTTGTAACTCTTAAACTTGTAATGTGTCTTCTGTGCAACACACTGCCACTTATCATGCTGTGCCAATTCTGTGTTTGTTCTGTGTCAGTTTACAGTGGATCCTTGATAAACAAGATGTCATGAAGGAGCGGCAGAAAGACTTAAAGTTCCTGACAGAAGAAGAATATTGGAAATTGCAAATATTTTTTGCTAATGGTAATTTTGTTCACCAGTGTTTCTATCAATTGTTGCTAAAGGGAGAGGCTGTGTGAGAAAAGCAATTTTTTTTTCTTTCCGAGGAACATTATTGCCTTATTTTGGGAATACGGTGAAAGATTTCCCTAGTTTCAAATTTTTTTTGCTAACATTTAACAGGCCTGATATTTTCAGCCAAATTTCAGATCTGTGGGTTATAGCCACTATAACTTTCTCACACCAGATCTTTCAATTTCCATGGACAGAACACTGAAATGCAGCCCTTTATTAACCACATGTATACAATATAGTGTGCAGTATGCTTTAAAAGTGATGGAGATGGGGAGGGGGTAAACAGGACAACATTAAGTTACACCAACTGGGAAATTGTAGATGTAGGCCAGAGAGTACTACTACAGTTATTGACTTCAAAAAACATCATTGTAAATTTTACATCTTGTGACTACTGTGACAAATAAAAGTCAAGAGCTAGGTTAAGGTGTATGGTTTTGTCCCATCTCAATTTAATAAATTATGTATATCACTAAAGGGTAAATAAACATTTCTTCTTGTCTTACCAATAGTAATCCAAGCCCTAGGGGAACACCTCAAACTGAGGCAGCAGGTTATTGCAACTGCAACAGTCTACTTCAAGAGATTCTATGCCAGGTAAGATGTTTTTTTAAATAATATTTTTACATTAAACTGTTCCATCTGTATACAGTACCTACTGGAACAAGACAGACCATTGACATTTGGTACTAAGACTTGCATACGTCTTGTTGCTCATTCCATTACATGTATACATTGTAGACCTGCAACAAAGGCACAAATATTTAAGAGCACTGCAAGTTGTGTTAGTGATGTTTGTCTGGCATAGCTGCAGCAGACACTTAAATGGGGTACAAATGGGACGTGGCTTCTTTGTAATACATGTGTTAGCTTTCACATGGTGGGTACTGCAAATCAATATACATGTAGTCGTCTTGTGCATTATTTATTTCGGTGTAAACTCTCAGTTGTGTACAGTGATAAAATCATTGCCTCATATCTGATATTCTGTTCCAGATGGGTGACTACTTTTATTTTATATATTCCCTAATCTAGCCAATTGATTGAACAAGGGATGTGGATAAATTATGGTTTTACTGACTTTGGTATAGTTATGTTCTTTGCAATCTATAAATGTTTTTATTTTATTTTACTAGAGATCTATAAATAGAATTAGACAGTGTTCCATTAATTTTAAATCAGGGTCTATACAAGTTCTTTTTAACAAAAATATCACTTTTCCATTAAATACAAACTATAAACAAACCAGATATAATTGAAAGGACAGTGTTTCTGAATTATTAGATAAACACTTAAGACATCACATACATAGAAAGTAGATGCATTTATATAGCATCTTTTATGACTTCAGGACATCCCAAAACGCTTCACAGCCAATGAAGTACTTTTGAAGTGCAGTCACTGTTGTAATATAGGGAAACGCGGTAGCCAATTTGCATATAACAAGGTCCCACAAACAGAAATTAGATAAATAACCAGAAAATGTGTTGCTTGAGGAATAAATGTTGCCCACAACATCGGGAGAATTCCCCTGCACTTTTTCTAAAAGTGCCATTGGACTGCTGGAGAGGCCAAAAAAGAGCCATGATTTAATGTCTCATCGGAAGGCACTACATTCTGGGATATACTGTAGCTTTATAGAATCATAGAATAGTACAGCACAGAAGAAGGCCATTCGGCTCATCAAGTCTGTACTGGCTCTTTTGAACAGCAATCCAGTTAGGCCCACTGCCCCGCTCTTTCCCCATATCCCTGCAATTTTTTCTCCTTCAAGTATTTATCCAATTCCTTTTTGAAGGCTACTATTGAATCTGTATCCACCTATCAGGTAGTGCATTCAAAATCCTAACCACTCGTTGCATAAAAAAGTTTTCCCTCGTGTCCCCTCTGGTTCTATTGCCAATCACCATAAGTCTGTGCCCTCTCGTTATCAACCCTTCAGCCATTGGAAACAGCATGTATGCTGACGACGCCCAGCTCTACCTCAACACCACCTCTCTCGACCCCTCCACTGTCTCCTAAATTGTCAGACTGCTTGTGCGACATCCAGTACTGGATAAGCAGATATTTCCTCCAACTAAATATTGGGAAGACCGAAACCATGGTCTTCGGTCCCCGCCCCAAACTCTGTTCCCTAGCCACCGACTCTATCCCTCTCTCTGGCACTGTCTGAGGCTGAACCAGACTGTTTTCAACCTTGGTGTCATATTTGACCCTGATATGAATTTCCAACCACATATCCGCGCCATCACTAAGACCACCTATTTCCACCTCTGGGACATCGCCCGATTCTGCCTCGGCTCATCTGCACTGAAACTCTCATCCATGCCTCTGTTATCTCTAGACTTGACTATTTCAATGTACTCCTGGTCGGCCTCCCAGTTCTACCCTCTATAAAATTGAGGTCATCCAAAATCTGCCCACGTCCAAATTTGCACCAAGACCCGTTCACCCATCACCGCTGTGCTCGCTGACCTATATTGGCTCCCGGTTAAGCAATGCCTCGATTTCAAAATTCTCATCCTTTTTCAAATCCCTGCAGGGCCTCACCCTTCCCTATCTCTGTAATCTCCTCCAGCCCCACAACCCCCTGAGATATCTGCGCTCCTCTAATTCTGCCCTGTTGAAAATCCCTGATTATAATCGCTCAACCACTGGTGGCCATTCCTTCAGCTGCCTAGGCCCTAAACTCTGGAAATCCCTCCCTAAACCTCTCCATCTCACTACTTCTCTTTCCTCCTTTAAGACGCTCCTTAAAACCTACCTCTTTGACCAAGCTTTTGGTCACCTGCCCTAATTTCTCCTTATTTGGCTCGTGTCAAATTTTTTGTCTTTTAATACTCCTGTGAAGCGCCTTGGGACATTTTACTACATTAAAGGCGCAATATAAATACAAGTTGTTGTTGTTAACTCTACCTAAACTATTCATGACTTTAAACACCTATCAAATCTCCTCTTGGCCTTCTCTGCTATAAGGAGAACAACCCCAGCTTCTCCAGTCTATCTACGTAACTGTAATCCCTCATCCCTGGAACCATTTTAGTAAATCTCTTCGGTACCCTCTCCAAAGCCCTCATGTCCATCCTAAAGTGTGGTGTCCAGAATTGGACACAATACTGCAGCTGGGTTTATCAATAGAAAGTTGAATTGTCAATTAAAACTGAGAAAAAATATTTTTGCTGCATTATGGTGAGTGAACTGTTATTGAGACTTTCTTTTTACCATTTCAGATATTCACTGAAGAGTATAGATCCAGTACTGATGGCTCCAACTTGTGTATTTTTAGCATCAAAAGTAGAGGTATTTTCAAATAATACTATTATAGTGTGATCCAGCTTCTGATTATAGATAATTCAGATAGTGGAACCTCATCACCTGAGTTACTAGTTCTAGTGAGGATTTTATTGAGGTACATTTTTGTTCAAACAGATTATGAATATACACATTTCTTAGAAAATTCATGGGGAATTATTTATAACCCAGGAGTGATTATATGGCACTAATTTGTGGAGGGTTTCGAATGATGTAAACTTTGAGATGAAACTGAAGTGGTTTCTAACAATTCTGAACCTTGAGGTGAAATTAACACATTGTTGTGTTTTTGGGGAGCAGTTCTATTCCTTTGTAGGACAAGTGACTCAGGAGCCCTAAAAATATCCAAAGATGTCCAAAAATGTTGTTTGTAACAATGCTACTGAACTCTGGGAAAATAAATGCTACTGAACTCTGGGAAAATAGACAAGAGTTAATGCTAAGAACCATGAGTACTCAAGACAGCACTGCAAGGATAAAAGGATCTTTCACAGTTAGCAGCTGGTTCCAATTAGTGTCGGGCACTAGTTACATCTAGGTTTGTCAATGTTGAATGGAAAGTTACGTTGACAAGTGTTTGGGATGATCTAAAACAAAGCCATTGTTGCCGTGTACTGTTTTGCACTTATTTAAAGCCAGAAAAAGTGAAAGTTTTTACAACTAAAGAGCAGACCAAGCTTTCCTGGAGTAATTTAAAAAATTGCTCATTAATAAGTGCTTTTCTAATTATTGTCACCAAATAAAAGAATCCTTGCAAAGAGGTGTATGTCAGAGTGGTTGAAGTGCTATTGGAGGAATTTAGTTTGAGAATCGTAAGACATAAAATGATGTTCAGGAATTTCCTCCGGGTTTCTCTTGATTGGCTGCCGTGGAAGATCAGTGGGAACTCTGGATAGATGAACAAACGGGATTTCTGGTGATCTTCTACCAAAGTTACGCTGGCCAAGCAGGAGAACCCCAACCACTCCCCGAAGAAATTCCCAGTGGTACTTCTCTAGATGTGGACTGTGAGTTCCAGATAGTTCTTTGATGAGGGATTAAGGTGAAGGGGTTAGGATTTGTCTGGTGCCTTTTGATTAATATTCCTTACAAGGTTTATTGGTTAGTTGATCTCTGTGCTCTTGTACTTTTTTAGGATTTTTTCCCCTGGATATCATAGTAAATACCTGCTAGAATGTTCTTTTGCATATGGCATCTGCTTTGAAAGATTAATGACTGTGATGTTGTTGCTGCAGTTTTTGAATGATCAGTTTATATTCTTGCAATAAACTACAGCTGATACTGATAAATATAGGGAGCTTTAATTATCGAGGAAGAATTGATTACTCCTGTTCTGTAAATTTATGCTGATGCAATTAATCTGATAAGACTTGATTTCAACCATATTTAGGAGAGGAAATTTAAAGTTTAATCTGTATATGTTCACAACCCTAATTTTTGAGGTACTGAAACTAAACTAAAGCATCCAAATGAATTTATTGCTCTCTTTGTTATGTTGTATTGAACATAACTGCCTGCTATAATCTACTTTTTGTGTTTAGGAATTTGGTGTTGTCTCAAACACACGTTTGATTTCAGCTTCAACTTCAGTGTGTGAGTACAAAGGTTTTTTCTGTTAACTAAAAATTCTGATTTTATAACCACGCAGTTAACAAGATTTACAGAAGATACTGTATATGAAGTTGTTGAATTCTGTTTATTGCATGAGTGAGGGAAATTGCATAACTTATGAACAGTAATCACGAATGAGCTGTGAAGGCTTCTTCACAAATGGAATACATGTGGTGGTCAACAGTTTCATATACATATTTGTTCAATTTATAGATGGTACAGTTAAAATTTCAAAAGGGACTTGCATTTTGAGACAAATTTTTAAACTCTCTTGTTGAATATTTGTAAGCTGAAGCACACAGAATGCTTATGGCCCGTTGTCATCACGGTACTTGTGACATTAGATAGATCATTTTATTGCCATATGTAACTAGTACAATGGAATGCTTACTCCCCACTCACTCCCACAATACAAGCATATAAATATAAAAGCAAAAAAATAAAAACAAGTATAAATAAAAACAATAAGCAAATAAGCAAAAAGTATAGCAATAACAGTCCAAGTTGCAGGATATGATGAATAGTGCAAAAAAGCCTCAATTACCACTGGAAATAATAGTAATGTAATATGATAAATATATGGTAATATAAGTATAATATATATATTTACATAAACATATAACTATAATATATGGGGCAGTGCGATTAGCAGTTCAGTAGGCGCACTGCCTGTGGATAGAAACTGTTCTTAAACCTGCTGGTCCTGGTTCGGATGCTGCGGTACCGACGTCTGGACCGCAGGAGGGAGAACAGTTTGTGCCCAGGGTGATTGGGGTCCTGGATGATGGAGCAGGCCTTGTTCCAGCACCTGGTCTGGAAGATCTCCTCTATGGACGGAAGTGCACACCCGATGATCTTTTCTGCCGTATTCACAACTCTCTGGATGGCTTTCTTGTTCTGTGCAGTGGTGTTACCATACCACACATTGACACCACTCGTCAAGACACTATGGTGCCGCGGTAAAAATTCACAAGCCACTGTGTGCTTATGCCGCATTTCCTCAGGCACCGTAAAGGGTAAAGGCGCTGGTGTGCCTTCTTCAGCATAGCCTCAGTATTATGGTTCCAGGCCAGGTCATCAGAGATCTGCAGTCCCAGGAATCGGAAGCAACTGACAACTTCCACTGGTGTCCTGTCTATGCTGATGGGGCGATGGTTCCCTCGGTGGCTTCTGAAGTCCACGATGAGCTCCTTAGTGTTGCCAACGTTCAGGGCAAGGTTGTTGTCATTGCACCATCTCATCAGCTGGACTATCTCATCTCTGTACTCAGTCTCGTCATCGTTGCTTATCAGGCCAATTACTGTGGTGTCGTCGGCAAACTTGATAATCCGGTTATTGCTGTGTATGGCTGTACAGTCATGTGTAAACAGAGAGTACAGCCAAGGACTGAGGCAGCAGCCTTGTGGCGCTCCGGTGTTGAGGACCAGAGTGGATGAGGTGTTGTTCCCTATTTTCACCACTTGAGGCCTACCAGTCAGGAAATCCAGAATCCAATTGCAGATGGGGGTGCCCAGGCCTAGGTTCCTCAGTTTCAGGACCAGCTTGGAGGGAATAATAGTATTAAATGCAGAACTGTAGTCAATGAACAACAGTCTGATGTAAGTGCCCCTCTTGTCTAGGTGTTCCAGGGCAGTGTGTAGTGTTAGGGAGATGGCATCGTCTACAGACCTGTTCGCCCTATATGCGAACTGGAACGGGTCCAAGGAATCGGATATGATGCTGCTTATGTGTGTCATGACCAGCTTTTCCAGGCACTTCATGGCTATGGATGTTAGAGCCACGGGATGATAGTCATTGAGGCCTGTTACCTTGGTCTTCTTAGGTAACGGCACAATGGTTGTTTCCTTGAAGCACACTGGTACAACAGACTGCTGCAATGAGATGTTAAAAATCAGTTGCAGTCTGGTTGTCCAAGAGTATGGTTAAGATGCGAGAGTTCCTGGCAGCCTTTGTGGAAGTTTGTTTGGGTCTGTTCTGTTTAGAAGGCCTTTGACTAATTTTGTTACAGGCTGTACATATTGGTTTGTGAGTCAGCTTTGAATTGGCTAGTATATGGAGATTTGTCCACTGTTGACAATGTTTGGGGTCAGTCATGTTGAGAGTGTGCACAGATGCTTAATGCATTTTTAAACTGTCAGTAGCTAGTGGTAAAGTAGTTGGAGTAACTGCATTATTATGGAATTGTTTTTAAAAATATTATATATTCCATAAATTTGAAACTATTCGCATGGATCAGTATTTTGGTTCATCTATGTTGCTTGTTTGCAGTACAGAAATGTTTGACGCTTTAGCTTGTTCGCTCTATGGTGGAGTCAACTAACCTGGTAATTTTGAGCTGATATAATAAGAGGAATAATTGACTAAAGACCTTTTATGTTTTCTGAAAAAAAATAAGTTCATGTTACTTGGACTACTGTATTCCATGCTGTGGAATAATGTAGTTTCCTAGGAATCTGCTTCATCAAATATTGTCATTTGTGAATAGAGAAAAGCTAAAGAGAACAAGTATGCTACATATATTCATCATATATATATATACTGTTGGACTGGAGTTTTGTTAATTTTTAATTTGTCACCTTTCTTTTACAATGTAGTGAAAACCAGGTTTTCTTATGCATTTCCTAAGGAATTTCCCTACAGAATGAACCATGTAAGTATTAGTTTTTTCCTTGTTTTTAATGGAGTATAATTACTCATTGGATCCTTGGTCATTTCAGTGATACTTGCCGAAATGGAGCTGATCTTCTGGAGGCTTCACTTTATCAGTAATCCCGTCCCTTTGGCTGAGCATTGAAGTGGTGATTCATTTTGGGTGGGTTTCAACATGTCCAAAATATTGTAGGAGGTTGTTACATGCCTTTCATGCTTCAGAGCAATTAATTATATTAACAAGATGGAGAATTTGAGGTTGGGCACCCTTGCATATTTAAGATGTATTTGTTAAGTCATGAATTCCTATCTGAGACACTGGTGTAATGATGTGAAAAGCCCAAGCTCTACAGACATTTCAGCACCACAAATTTTAGCATTCAATTTTCTCTACTTTCAACACTCCATTTAGATTATATTGTCAACTATAACTTTGCATTGCAAAGTGTGTCTTCAAACTTTAAAATTCTTGTTGCCTTTAATAAGGAAGCCCTTGTCCAATATTGCTCAATTTTTAATTTTTATTCAGTTGGTTGTAAAACACCTGCTGCATTCTTACGGCAGTTCATTTCCAATAATGCAAGGTAAATGTTCATAGCTCTCGTCAGCATCACCGACTCAATCTATTTCAGAGTTGTCCTGGTCCGCAGTTTCATTTCATCCCTCGCCTCACCCGGTGCTTTAACAAAAAACTTTTTTTCTTCTTTTTAGGTGTCAAGGACCACAAGCTTCAACAACTCTTAAAATACCAACGCGCCCCCCCCCCCCCCGATCCTTCTACTCCTTCACTTTCCTCTGATCCCCGTCCCTCCTTCCAATCTCTCCCTTTGCCGTGTTTTCACTATTTCCTCTGACCTTCCCCTCTCTGACCTTGAACAATCAGTCCACAGCAAAGGCCTCTGCTTCATCCCCTTACGCTCCACCTCAATGAATTTTGAGTTCAGCACGACGCTGAGCTGTTCTTCCGTCGCCTTCGCCTCCACGCCCACTTCTTTGGCTAGGAGTCGTCCCTCTGAACAACAGACCCTTTCACCTGTCTCCAGAATTCTCATTTCACCTGGACCCCTCCCTCTTACCCTCTCTAGATCTTTTCATTGGAAACTGCTGGTGTGACATCGGTCATCTCGATTTTTCTACTCCGCTCACTCACTCTAACCTACCACCCTCTGAAATTGCAGCACTCCATTCTCTCAGGTTCAACCCTAACATTGTCACTAAACCTGCTGACAAGGGTGGTGCTGTTGTTGTTTGGCGAACCAACCTCTACCTTGTGGAAGCTGAACGCCAACTCTCCGACACCTCCTCCTACCTCCCCATGACCATGACCCCACGACTGAACATGAAGCCATCGTTTCCCAGACTTCCTCTCCTCTGGAGATCGCCCCACCCCACGGCTTCCAGCCTTATAGTCCCCCAACCCCATACAGCCCGCTTCTACCTTCTTCCCAAGATCCACAAACAGGACTGCCTTGGTAGACACATCGTTTCAGCCTGATCTTGCCCCACGGAAGTTATTTCTTCGTATCTAGACTGTTTTTCTCCCCTTGTCCAGTCTCTTCCCACCTATCCGCAACTCTTCCAACGCTCTCCACCACTTTAACAGTTTCTTAGCCCTAACTGTCTTTTTACTTTGGGCATTCAGTCCTTCTGCACCTCCATCCCCCACCAGGATGGCCTGCAGGCCCTCCGCTTCTTTCTTGAACAGAGGCCCAACCGTCGACCAACACCCTTCTCCGCCTGGCTGAACTTGTTCTCACATTGAATAACTTTTCCTTTGACTCCACTCACTTCCTCCAAATGAAAGGTGTTGCTATGGGAACCCATATGGATCCTAGCTATGCCTGCTTTTTCGTGGGATATGTGAAACATTCTTTGTTCCAGTCCTACACAGGTCACATTTTTCCGGTACATTGATGACTGTATCGGTCTCATCATGAACTGGAAAATGTCATCAACTTTACTTCCAATTTCCACCCCTCTCTCGCCTTCACATGGTCCATCTGACTCTTCCCTTCCCTTCCTCGACTTCTCTATCTTCATTTCTGGGGATAGACTGTCAACCAATATCTACTATAAGCCCATTGACTCCCACAGCTCCCTGGACTACACTTCCTCCCACTCTGCTTCCTGTAAGGACTTTATTCCATTCTCCCAGTTTCTCTATCTCCGTTGCATCTGTTCTGACGATACCATTTTCCACACCAGTGCTTCCGATATTTCTTCCTTTTTCCTCAACCGATGATTCCCCTCTACCATGGTTGACAGGGCCCTCGACTGTGTCCGTCCCATTTCCTGCATTTCTACTCCCTCCCCTTCCCCTCCCTCCACCAAAGTAGGGTACCCTTGTCCTCACCTTCCACCCCACCAGCCTCTACATTCAATGGATCATCCGCTGCCATTTCCAGTGTGATCCCATACCAAACACATCTTCCCCTCCCCTCTCTCAGCATTTCGAAGGGACTGCTCCCTCCGCGACACCCTGACCCACTCCCTTTCCCACTGCACCTTCCCATGCAAGCGCAGGAGATGCAACATCTGATCTTTCACCTCCTCCCTTCACACCATCCAGGGCCCCAAACACTCCTTCCAGGTGAAACAGTGATTTGCTTGTACTTCTTTCAATTTAGAAAAAAAAATAGGAGCAGGAGTAGGCCATTCGGCCCTTCGAGCCTGCTCTGCCATTCAATCTGATCATGGCTGATCCAATATGATCATGGCTGATCCGACTTTAGTATACTGTACTCGCTGCTCATGATGCGGTCTCCTCACATTGGGGAAACCAAACGCAGATTGGGTGACCGCTTTGCTGAATACTTCTGGTCAGTCCGCAAGCTGGACCCTGAGTTTCCAGTTGCTCGCCATTTTAATTCTCCTTCCCTCAACCAACATAACAAAAAAAACAGATTATCTGGTCATTATCACATTGCTGTGCGCTAATTGGCTGCCGCGTTTCCCACATTACAACAATGACTCCACTTCAAAAGTACTTCATTGGCTATGTTTGTTCTTGGTCTAGTCATTTGGTGTGCAGGATTTGATTTGTTCAGTTTTCCATTGCCAAAATAATTCTTAAAATGAAGATAGAAAAATTAGATATCTTTAATTTGTGAATTATTTTCTCTCCATTCTTTTAGGTCTGCCTGGGGTGTATACAGTTACACTAACAAGAGTGTTGGCATATTACCTGCTCCCAGGTCTCTGTCAACAAGTGTGTGTGTGTGTGTGTGTGTGTGTGTGTGTGTGTGTGTCCTACAGAGAGGCACCAATCGTCAAGGCATTTAAAAGCATCTATTTATAGAATCTCTAAATAAATTAAATATTTCTCACTTTGCTAAAGTGCTTTTACTAATTGGAAACTTTTATTTAATGTTTTACAGATATTGGAATGTGAATTTTATTTGTTAGAGTTAATGGTAAGTGCTTTGGCCTTTTTTTATATTCATCAAGGGATGTTAGCTCTGGAATATAGACCACTTCCTTATTTCAAACACCCAGGCCTAGAAATTTGGTTACGTAGTGCCCATTGTTTGGGCGCTACGGGTGCCGAATTGGGTCTAGAATTGTGTCCGAGCAGTGCGCTCACACTTCTAGTGCTGTCCGCACCGGTCGCCATCTTGGTGAGGGCTGTAGGGCACCTTTAGGAGCGTGGGCTGGAAGTATGGTAAGTAGGCAGATTGTGATGTCAATCAGCGTGCAATGCTGATTTGACGCCAGCACTGCCATTTTCGTCGTCGTCGCTGGAACTAACGTCCTGCGGTGTTCAGCAGCAGGAAGGACTGCCCACTAGTGATATTTAAAGGGATCAGCAACAACTTTCAGGTAACTTGCTTTGTAAGTTTGTGGAAGTGTTTGCAGCTTTCTAGAGTTATTTAAAGTTGGTGAGGTGACAGGAACTGGTGCTACAAGTGGAGAAGGCCTTGCTTCTGAATTCAAGGATTCTGGTCAGACCACTTGCTCCCAGTCATGGGTGCTCTAGTTGTTATCCCCTTGGCCTGCAGCATGACAGAGAGATGGAGCAGAGGCAGCAAAGAAGAGGACAAGCTGCTCGCAGGGGGAGGAAGGGGAGAAAGGCTCTCAGCAGGAGGTTTACCTGCCTAGAGTCTTCTGAAAGCAATTCTGTTACCTCAGCCTGAGCCAGGAGCAGTGTGTGAGGCGCCTGCGCTTTACGAAGGAGGTGCTCACAGAACTCTGCCACCTCTTGCAACCAGACCTGCAGCCTCATACCAGGGCAAGGACAGCGCTGCCAGTGGCTGTGAAGATGGCCATGGTCCTAAATTTCTTTGCATCCAGATCCTTCCAGGCTGGAGCGGGCAACATCTGTAACATCTTGCAGTTCGCTGTCCACTGCATGAGAGGTGACAGACGCTCTTTATGCCAGGAGAGGGGACTTCATCTGCTTCTCTCTGACCAGAGAGAAGCAGACGGAACGTGCACGTGGCTTTGCCAGGATAGCAGACTTTCCCATGGTGCAGGGCGCCATCGACTGCAAGCATGTGCTTTGCGGGCACTGTATATAAAAGCTGAGTTATCCTGCAACCACAAAGGTTACAACTCACTCAATGTGTAGTTGGTGTGCGACCATGCTCAACATATCATCCTGGCAACAGTCATGATGCTTTTATTCTGTGCCAGTCCGCTGTTCCCTCAGTCTTTGAGCCACCAAGACAAACCAGAGAGTGGCTACTGGGCGACAAGGGCTATCCCTTGGCCACCTGGCTCATGACTCCACTCTGCAACCCAACCATATGTGGGCAGCACGTGTACAACGAGAGCCATGCTGCCACACGAAACATCATAGAACAGACCATTGACGTCCTTAAACAATGCTTCCGCTGCCTGGACTGCTCTGGAGGAGGCCTACAGTACTCACCAGAGCGCGTGTCCCGATTCATTGTAGTCTGCTGTATCCTCCACAACTTGGCCATTGTGAGGGCACAGCCCTTTGCCACCAGGGATATGGCCACCAGCACAGGAGGAGGAGGAGACAACCCAGACAGCCCTTTTCTGGCCGGGATATCCGGGATCGAATCATCTGCCTGCGGTACCAGTGAATGCAACCCCAATTTCCCATTCAACATTAGTCCCACACCTTACCTTCTCTCTGTTACTGACCATCACAGCGTCCCCTTGGCCGCAAAGTTGAAATAAAAGCCACCACAAAGCAAACTTTCGAATCAAACTTTATCCATGTATCCATCCAACAAACTCTTTTTTTATCCGGCACCGACGGGACCGGCGTGGTGCCGGTTGATCAAAAAGTCCGGATTACAGAGAGGTATACTTACTAAGGTACGAAAGCCCCATACACGGCCACAGATCCAGGCGTCCCTGTTGCATGGCAACAGGTGCAGGAACCCCGGTTACACGGCCACAGATCCAGGAACCCCGGTTACACTTCCACTAATACGAAGTAAAACTTACCTGAACCTACTCCTGAATTTTGCCGGTTAAGAGAGATTTCTGGTTATTTAGGTGCCGGTAAAAAGAGAGTTTCCTGTACATCAAAAATTCAACTAATCACCCTTGTGCTTTCCCTTAGTGACTGTCTTGCTTGTGCCTTTGTCTATCCTAGTGCTCCTATGCAGTGCTACTCCAGTGGCTGCAGCATGGCTGGTGGAAGGCTGCTGACTTTTATTGGGGGAGACTGCAGATGGCCTTGCAGGATAGCCTCGAGGATCTCTAAGTCTAATAGGCTCGACTTTGGACTGCACCACCTCTGCATGGGCGGCAGCAGTTTGGGCTGGCTAGCTGACGCGCAACAGCAAGAGCACTGGCGGAGTGGCAGTGGTGGGAGGACGAATCATGAGAGGACAGCAAGGTTGTCCTCCATGAATCCATTGCCACTCCCTAGGGGCAGATCCTCAGCAATCCAAGTGATCTGCTGGAGTACAGACTACTGGACTGCTGTGACACCCTGCAGGCTCCTTTCAACACTGGTAAACCCAGCCATGATGGCAGCAGTATGTGCTTGCATGACTTCATGAGCTTCCATTGCAGCACTCTGATGTTGGGTGGCTTGTGCTACAATGGAAGTTGAGACATCAGCCATCAGACGCTGCATGATGGTTGGGTCTGCAAGTTCATTAATGGATCTGCCTAGCCCTTCCAGGCTGGAAAGGATGGGCTCCAAGCTCTGCCCAAAGCCCTGTGTAAGGCTGGAGCTGGACTTCTCCATGCTCTTTGGCATTGCATTCAGGCTTTCTGGCAGGCCTGCCAATGCACCAATTTCATTAGGCATACCCATCAGCGTTCTTCTGTAGGCCACTTCATCGAGGTCTTCATCTGTGTCCTGTGCAGCAGAACTTGTGTGCGACCTTGCCCTCTGGGGAGCTGACACCTGAGCTACCCTTTCTCCTTGCCCCGGCTGCAGGCCACTCGTGTCCCGTGTCTCATTACGTGCAGATCCTGCGTCTAACCTATCCAAGGTACGAGGAGTGTCAGTGTCTGACCTGGTGGCTGGGAGTGAAATCGAGTGACAATGTTTCTTCTTCTTGACTCTCCTCTCCTTGTTGTGCGACCACTAGCTGGGCATGCTGAATTTCTTGGGTGTCTGAAATGAGAAAGGCACAAGGGTAGGGTTGAGGTGAGGGGAGTGGGGGAAAGCAAGAGGTGCATGCTTACACCATGTGCAGATTGTAAATCGGAAGAAATTGTGGGATATGGGGAAGTGGGATGTGAGAAAGAGGATAACATATGAGGATACCGGCATCTTGTATTTCTTCAGCCCCGCTGCTGGCCACGGGCTCAACCATGCCCCTGCCAAGAGTGGCCAGCACCGTCTCCTCCAAGGGGGTGAGGTGATGCAGGCAAACCTGTCCCCTGCCGGTTAAAGTCTGCTGTTGTCTGTTATGCGCCACCTTTTCCCGCAAGAGAAAGGGAAGTGTGTCAGTGAGTGTGGTGTGATGTGGCTGTCATGGTTGAATAGCTGACCGTGTGTTCAAGCTGTGAGGTATGGGTGTGAGGCTTGCAGCAGTGGTAAGTGTGTGCGTGTGAGGTAAAGCTGTGAATGTTAGGTGTGAAATAAAAACAGAAAATGCTGGAAATACTCAACAGGTCAGGCAGCATCTGTAGAGAGAGAAACAGAGTTAACGTTTCAGGTCGATGACCTTTTGTCAGAAGTTCTGACGAAAGGTCATCGATCTAAAACGGTAACTGTTTCTCTCTGCTGCCTGACCTGTTGAGTATTTCCAGCATTTTCTGTTTTTATTTCAGATTTCCAGCATCTGCAATATTTTGCTTTTGTATTAATGTTGGGTGTGAGTCGTGTTTGGTAGAGATTGTTGGTAGGCAAGTGCTGGGGGTGTGAGGTTACTGGTGCAGATGGTGGGATATGGCATTTGAAGATGAATTCACTGACCTTGACCACGCGTGTGAGGTTATTAAACTTCTCCCTGCACTGAGTCCAGGTCCTCGTTGTTATACTGCTAGCATTGACCAAATTGGCTATCTGCTCCCACTGCAGCCTTGTCTGTTGCCTGGAGCGCTTGTCTCCTGGAGTTGACCTCCTGGACCAACGCCTCCAGTGCTGCATCGGAGAATTTGGAGCCCTTTCTCTGGTCTGTTGTCTTTTTCTGATAGTAGCCTCCACAAGCACTTCCATCACCTGTTGCAGGCAGAAGGCACCTCCTCTTTAAGAGGTACAGACTGCCTTTAAGTGGTGCAGGCTAGCTTTAATTGGAGCTAGCCTCGCACGAACTTGGGCCCCTGCTGAGTGTTCAGCCACTCAGCAGTGTGTTCAGCGCTCGACTGAACTCGACAATCACGCAAAGTGGCAGGCAGCATGAATTTTACGTGCTGCCTGCAGTCCTCCGAACGGGCGCGGGTTGCTGTATCATTGCGATCTCCGCGCCCATTTTTGGGGGCTACTGAATTTCCAGGCCCCAGTGTCAATGTCAAACACTCATACGTCAGATATAGATGTAGAGCAAACCTCCCTCTTTTTGCTCCAGCAGTGTGTTTCATCTCCAGCCTCCTACACCAGTATGACATTGCCATTTTCCATCATCCTTGTGACCCTCTTTTCTATGTAATAAGTAGCTTTGTACTGTGGCTTTGAAATGGCCAAATACCTTTCAAATATAAACCTTACAGCCACAAACATAGGAGACTTCCATCTCTTCGGTCTGGGCTGGATTCAAACTCTGATCCCAGAGATGAAAAGATATTTTGCTAACCCACTGCACCATCCAGTTTTGGAGACTCGCATGCAGCTATTTAATACTATTTTCCATTCTTTATAAGGATTGCTGTCTGATAGTATACCATCCATATAGACCATTGCTACAGTATGTACAAGATATGGGACAAGAAGATATGCTGCTGCCATTAGCATGGTAAGATTGTCTAGTGATCAGTAGTCTTGATATGCACCTATGCTTGTAATGGATTAAGGGAGTTTGCATTTATGATATGGGTTTACAGATGCAGTTGCAAAATCCCAACTGTCTAGCCTTTGGACCTTCATTCATCACAACATTTCTGCAGCTACCGATCTGCGCAACCACACCCTCACCTCCACCTTTGATGCCCTAGTCCCCATTAAAAACTTTACTGTCTCTCACCCTGGCCGTTCTCCCTGATACGGCCCTCATCTCCGCTCCCTTAAGTCCAAGGGACGCAGTCTTGAACGGATATGGTGGACAACAGATTCAGCCAATCACCGCCAGATCTGACTAGACCACATAAAGCACTATCAGGTCCCGCTCTCCTCTGCCAAAACTGCTCACTATTCCAGGATCATCCTGGAATGCAAAGATAACCCCTGGCTTCTATTCCCTACTGCTAACTGTCTTCTTAAACCCCTCTTCCCTGTCTCCTTCACCTCCAACAAGAAGTTGGAGGAGCTCGTGGACTTCTTTGTCATTAAGATTGAGACCATCCGATCAGCTGCTTCTGCCACTTCCCTCCCTTCCCCTAGCTCACCAGGCCAAACTTCCTCTAAGGTTCCCACCCGCCCTAGCCCTGAACTTGCATCTTTCTCTAGTTTCTCTCCTATCTCCCCTCATGCCCTCTCCGAGCTCATCTTGTTCATGAGACCCACCTCCTGCTCCTTCAACCCTATTCCCACCAAACTGCTGACCACCCAACTTCCCTTCCAGACTCCCATTTTAGCTGATATTGTTAAAAGTTCTCTCTACTTAGGTGCTGTCCCCCTCTCCTTCAAATCTGCATTCATCACCCTTCTCCTCAAAAAAACCCTTGACCCCTCCATCCTTGCAAACTACCACCCCACCTCCAACCTCCCTTTCCTCTCCAAAGTCTTTGAACGTGTTGTCACCTCCCAAATCCGTGCCTATCTTTTGCAGAACTCCATCTTTGAATCCCTCCAATCAGGTTTCCACCCCTGCCACAGTACCTAAACGGCTCTTATCAAAGTCACAAATGACATTCTCTGTAACTATGATGCAGGTAAACTAACCATCCTCGTCCTTCCCAACCTGTCTGCAGTCTTTGACACGATTGACTACATCATTCTCCTCCAACGTCTCTCCTCCATCGTCCAGCTAGGTGGGACTGCACTCGCCTGGTTCCATTCTTATCTATCCAGTCGTAGCCAGAGAATCACCTGCAATAGCCTCTCTTCCCACTCCTGCACCGTTACCACTGGTGTTCCCCAAGGATCTATCCTTGGTCCCCTCCTATTTCTCATCTCATGCTGCCCCTCGGCAACATCATCCGAAACACAGCGTCAGTTTCCACATGTACGCTGACTATACCCAGCTCTACCTCACCACCACCTATTTCAAACCCCTCAACTATCTCTAAATTGGCAGACTGCTTCTCCGACATCCAGTACTGGATGAGCAGACATTTCCTCCAATTAAATTATCTTCGGTCCCACCACAAACTCTGTTCCCAAGCCACCGACTCCATTCCTCTCCCTGGCAACTGTCTGAGGCTGAACCAAACTGTTCGCAACCTTGGTGTCATATTTGACCCCGAGATAAGCTTACGACCATATGTTCACTAAGACCACCTATTTTCACCTCTAACATCGCCCGCCTCTGCCCCTGCCTCAGCCCATCTACTACTGAAACCCTCATCCACGCCTTTGTTACCTCTAGACTTGACTATTCCAACACACTCCTGGCTGGCCTCCCACCTTCTACCCTCCATAAACTTGAAGTCATCCAAAACTCTGCCCGTGTCCGAACTCGCACCAAGTCCTGATCACCCCTGTGCTCGCTGACCTACATTGGTTCCCGGTTAAGCAACACCTCGATTTTTTTAATTCTCATCCTTGTTTTCAAATCCCTCTATGTCCTCGCCCCTTCCTATCTCTGTAATCTCCTCCAGCCCTACAACCCTCTGAGATATCTGCGCTCCTCCAATTCTGGCCTCTTGAGCATCCCCGATTTTAATCGCTCCACCATTGGTGGCCGTGTCTTCAGCTGCCAAGGCCCTAAACTCTGGAATTCCCTCCCTAAACCTCTCTGCCTCTCTACTTCTCTTTCCTCCTTTAAGACCCTCCTTTAAGACGCTCCTTAAAAGCTACCTCTTTGACCAAGTTTGCCCTAATATCTCCTTATGTTGCTTGGTGTCAGATTTTGTTTGATAATGCTCCTGTGAAGTGCCTTGGGATGTTTTCCTATGTTACAGGTGCTATATAAATACAAGTTGTTGTTGATGTTAAAGACTACTGAGTTCATTTCATATTTTATATTTACAAATGCTAGGGATTTTTGTCTAGCTCTTCCCTTCCAACAAAATGCTTTCTTCAGAAAGAGAATTTGCATTTATATAGCGCCTTATCACGTTGTTAGCACTTTTCAAAGCGTGTTACAACCAATACATTAGTTGCAGAACTATTTTTGATTTATAATCAGTAATATTGTGACTGGTAGTTGCACAGAATAGAGTTGTTCTCAATTAGTACTACTGAACTCCAGTTCTGTGGTTGGTACATTGAAACAGTAGAGCTGAAGAATGGTAGCAGCAGTTACATTGTTGGAACTTTTTCACATAAAGTTGTACATTGCATGTTTTATGTTAAATATCAATGATGAACAGCTCATTGACAATCTGCCTGTTCTTCATGAGCGTACCTATCAGAATTCAGTGAGGAGTAAAGAAGAAAGAACTTGCATTTATATAGTACCTTTCATGTCCTCAAAATGTCCCATAGTGCTTCACAGCCAATGAATTACATTTGAAGTGTAGTCACTGTTTTGTAGGGAAATGTGACACCCAATTTGCACACATTAGCGAGAAAAGTGACCAATTAATCTGATTTGGTGGTGTTGGCTGTTCGGCAGGACACTGGGAAAACTCCCTGCTCTTCTTTGGAAAAGTGCCATGGGATCTTTTACGACCACCTGAACAGACAGACAGAGCCTCGTCTGAAAGATGGCATCTGTAACAATGCAGCACTCCCTCAGTACTGTACTGAAGTGTCAGCCTAGATTATGTGGGCCAGTCCTGGAGGTGAGACTACTAGCAACTGAGCCAAAGAGAAATGAAACATGATTTTTTTTTTGTAGCTGATACTTGCAGGAACATAAATACCAGAAATTGACTGGTATTTAGGTTAGGCCTAGATATGCTACTGTCAATGAGCTTTTGGGTTCTGGCAATAAGGCTTATTGGAAATAGCATTGCTTAGCTTACAAGACAGATCAGTTATAAATATCTGTAGTTACATTCAGCAAAATATCTTTTTAAATCTACGTGCCTTAATCTGCACAGGAGGATAGTGAATGACACCTACAGGACAGACCTATGCCTCATGTATCCTCCATTCATGATAGCCTTGGGTGAGTATATAGTCATTGGACTTGACATAAAGTTTGTTGGGTATCATCACTATTAAATCTAAATTTGTCATTCTTTCAAGGATTTCTGAATTGATGTTTCCAACAGGAGTTAACAAATTGATACTTGCCTGTGAATTAATAGTACTAATAAAATCACTAGCAGTTCAAGATAGGAATTTGTTTTAGTATTTTTTAACTGACTTGCAGTTCAATTGTTAATATATTTGGAAGTTAATTTTGAATAGAATTCTCCATATTGGTGTTAAAATAAGGAACATGATTTATTTTGAAAGACCTAAATTGTGCTCGAGTCGGTGAGGATTTCAGACTTTTATTAAACAGATGAACAAATTTATATTTTCTTTTTACACAGAAGTGTAACGAAGGAAAGGAGGGATAAAATAGTGTTTTGGTGATGTGCATTAGGCATTAATAGCTTTTTGGTCATGAGATTAAATGAATACTTAACTGATAAAGCGAAGTATGTGGTCTGAAAGCTAGTTTCATTCACACACCATCTTTAGCTGTAGTACCCGCATCACAGTGATGCTAAACATAATGCGTAAACTGAGTCAGTGGTAGATCGAATATATCTCTGGACCTAACTATCTAACTCTGGAACCTGGTGGCTTCAGACCCAAACTGCAGATCACCAGACCTCAGTCCTGCAGCTCAGGTTCCAAAGGGCAAAGTTTAGGGGACACAGAAGAAAAAAAAAGTTCAAAAAATGATTCCCCTCTGTTGCCCCTCCTGGGTATGAAGTTTGAGATAATTTCAGATTTGCTAAACTACCATGTGTTGTGACGCCATGATGTTACCATCATAGGAATCCCCACCAGTTCAGATCAGGTTTCAGTGGTGCCTTTGTTGAGGTGCCTGCATGAATAGGGCCTTTAAACCTCAAATGATATTGGGAGTGATTTCACTGCTGGGTTCCTTGGTCGAATATGTAGGCATTCTAAATTAATTTTGTTAATTCTGTTGTATCAGCCAAACCATTAGGCTGTCTTCCCATTTGACCTAAATCCTAAAAAAGCATTAACTTGGGTACCTACCAGTTCCTTAGATTTAAAACAAAAGTGACAATACTTAGCTGTGCTCGAATATTTTATTTTATTCACAAACTGTTATCCAATGTATCATGATCATTGAAATTAGTAGACTATTTCCTGCTTTCTTCTTCAAAGTGGTAGATGCATGCCCTGTTTCTGAGGCCCACGTAGTCACACAAGTGTTCACTTTTTTGCTTGCTCACTCCTGTACAAAAGGATTAATCAGTGTCTGTGAGATAATCTCATTTGCACAGTGGTTAATCCTTTTAAGTTAGCATGTGGATATGTAAACACCACTTGGAATTTGGACATGTAATTAACAACTAGATTCAGTCTTTGGTTTCATGTTGGGAAAGCTGCAAGCACACAGTTTTATACATTGCTATTATAGGGGGGGGGGGACATGTAAAATAGTAATGTTTTGTAAAGAGTAAACAAATAGTAAGTTGAATTTGCTTTGATTTCCCTTTACAGCTTGTTTGCACGTGGCATGTGTGGTCCAGCAAAAAGATGCACGCCAGTGGTTTGCAGAACTCTCAGTGGATATGGAAAAGGTGATGCAATTGTGTAGAAATCAAACTGATTGTTTGTATTGCCTTCTAATTTTCCAATTTTCAAAATAACTTTGGAAGGAATTGTTTAAAATGTGAAACACAACCAGATATTACAGAGTAGTATTAATTACTGCTGGGTATGCTTGCATCAATTGTTTAGTTCATCACATCACTTGCACAAGAACGTTATGGCGGTAAGGTCAACCACTAGTAGTAAATAAGTGTGGTAAACCACGTTCACTATCGTATCACTGTTAGTAGTTAGCACTGTTCACCACTGTTCGTTATAACTGTATCACTGACCACTATTGTATCACGGTACGAGGTCGCCTCTTGCCACACTGCTATACCTGGGATGACCACCGCCGACTCCGCCTTGGCTCCACCCACCAGGCCAGGTATAAAGGTGAGCGACTGACTGGTATTCCTCCTGCTTGGATCGGATCACCCACGAGAGTGGGCTCTGTTATTTAGTCAATAAAAACCTTTAGTCACCTTCGTAACTCTTCGCCTTTTATTGGAGGAATTGATAGGTATATCAATTTTATTGACTAAATTTAATGATGTCCGACAACGAGTCACAACCGGCGGAGGAGCCACCAGCGCAGCTCCCAGGAGCACAGCCACACCAGCCAGCTTGGCTGCGAGCCCTCAGACCGCCGTACCTGGACCTGAACCCACGAGCAGCAAACTCAGCCGCAGACTTTAAACACTGGCTGGTCTGCTTCGAATCATACCTGAGAGAATCCAGCGTCCCTCAGGCATCCAAACTAAGTGTCCTGCAGGCGCAACTGAGCCCGAGAGTATACACTCTCATCGAGGACATGACTACCTACGAGACCGCCATCAACCTGCTGAAACAGAAGTACCGGACCCCGGTAAACTACATGTACGCTAGGCACCTCCTAAGATCACGGCCGCAACAGCCAGGAGAATCAGTAGCCGAATTCTCACAGGCGCTATATGCACTCGCCAGGAACTGTGACTTTAAATCGGTGTCGGCAGCCGAAAATACTGAAGATAATATCCGCGACGCATTCCTGAAAGGCCTACGGTCCGAGTACTCACGGCAAAGACTGCTGGAAGCTAAAGACCTCAGCATGGAAAAAGCTGAAGCCCTCGCTATCTCCCTGGAAGTGGCCCACCAAGATCAGGAAGCATTCACCAGGTACTGCTCGCGACCCTGGGACTCGGGCCCGACCCCTACCACAGCACCCTTCCCAGCGCCGCCCCCGGGACCTACCTCTGCGTCGGCGTCCCGGACCCGACCGGCCCCGCCACCCCCGGCACCGGCCCCGACATCGGGCATCCGCGATCGGGCCGCCGGCTGTTTTTTTTGTGGCCAGGAGAAGCACCCGAGGTCGCGCTGCCCAGCCAAGAACTCCACATGCAGAACCTGCCTGAAGAAAGGCCACTTCTCCAAGGCCTGCAGGAGCGGATCCTCAGAGGCCAGCAGTGCCGCATGCGAACTATGGGGGCGGCCATCTTCGTTTAGGGCAACTGAGGCCAGCATCCCCACACATGAGTCATGGGGGTGGCCATCTTTGTTTAGGGCAACTGAGGCCAGCATCCCCACACATGAGTCATGGGGGCGGCCATCTTTGATTAAGGCAACCGACCCCAATAGTGCCTCATGTGAGCTACGGGGGCAGCCATCTTCTCCGTCATTTTGCCCTACCTCGTGGGAGACGCCATTTTACTCACCACGCCCGACCGCCTCGCCCGCAGATGACAACGACTCGCTCAGCTACACACTAGCTTCCGTCACCCTGGACCAAGCCCGCCCGCACCATCTGTCCAAGTCAATGATGGACATCAAAGTGAACGGCCACGCCACGACCTGCCTGTTCGACAGCGGAAGCACGGAGAGCTTCATCCACCCAGACACGGTGAGCCACTACTCCCTCTCTGTCCTACCAACGCGCAGCCGAATCTCGATGGCATCGAGGTCCCACGCCACGGACATCAGCGGCTACTGTGTCGTGACCCTGTCGGTTAAGGGCACGGAGTATAAAAACTTTAAACTCCTCGTCCTCCCCCATCTCTGCGCTGCCGTCCTACTAGGGCTGGACTTCCAATCCCACCTCCAAAGCGTAACCCTAGCATACGGTGGACCCCTCCCCCCACTCACAGTCAACAACCAGCAAACGTTAAACCGCCCACCGCGTAACACCTGCAGCCTCTCCACCCTCAAGGTCCCGCCACCCTCTCTGTTTGCTAACCTTACCCCTGACTGCAAACCCGTCGCTACCAAGAGCAGGCGGTATAGCGCCGGGGACAGAGCCTTCATTAGCTCTGAGGTGCGGCGCCTCCTGAAAGAGGGCATTATCGAGGGGAGCAGCAGCCCCTGGCGTGCCCAGGTCGTAGTCGTAAAGACCGGCGATAAAAACCGCCTGGTCATCGACTACAGCCAGACCATAAACAGATATACCCAGCTGGACGCATACCCCCTCCCCCGCATATCTGACATGGTCAATCAGATTGCACAGTATAAAGTATTCTCGACCATCGACCTGAAGTCGGCCTACCACCAACTCCCTATCCACCCTGAGGACCGCCAGTATACCGCCTTCGAGGCGAATGGGCGCCTATACCACTTCCTTAGGGTCCCCTTCGGTGTCACTAATGGGGTCTCGGTCTTCCAAAGGGAGATGGACCAGATGGTTGACCAGAACGAACTGCAGGCTACATTCCCCTACCTAGATAACGTCACTATCTGCGGCCGCGACCGGCAGGAACATGACGCGAATCTGGAGAAATTCCTCCGTACGGCCCAACGGCTGAACCTCACCTACAATAAGGAGAAATGCGTGTTTAACACCACACGCCTTGCCATCCTCGGCTGCGTAGTGGAGAACGGAATCATCGGCCCCGACCCAGAAAGAATGCGCCCCCTCATGGAGCTACCCCTCCCCCACTGCCCTAAAGCACTTAGGAGAACCCTGGGGCTTTTCGCCTACTATGCCCAATGGGTACCCAATTACGCGGACAAAGCCAGACCCCTCCTGAAAGCCACTTCCTTCCCCCTCACGGAGGAGGCGTGCGCGGCCTTCTCCCTCATTAAGGGAGACATAGCCAAGGCCACGATGCACGCAGTGGACGAGTCCATCCCCTTCCAGGTGGAGAGCGACGCATCCGACTTCGCCTTAGCCGCCACCCTAAACCAGGAGGGGAGGCCAGTGGCCTTCTTCTCAAGGACCCTACAGGGCCCCGAGATCCGACATTCGTCGGTCGAGAAAGAGGCCCAGGCGATCGTGGAGGCAGTACGGCGCTGGAGGCACTACCTGGCAGGCAAACGATTTACCCTCCTCACCGACCAGCGTTCGGTGGCTTTCATGTTTAATAACAAGCTGAAGGGCAAAATCAAGAATGACAAGATTTTGAGATGGAGAATCGAGCTCTCCACCTACGATTATGAGATCTTGTACCGGCCAGGCAAGCTGAACGAATCCCCTGATGCCCTTTCACGAATGACATGCGCCAGCGCGCATATCGATAGGCTTCAGACCCTCCACGACCAGCTCTGCCACCCCGGAGTCACCAGACTCTACCATTTCATTAAGGCCCGCAACCTGACCTACTCCATCGAGGAGGTCAGGACCATGACCAGGAACTGCCAGACCTGTGCGGAGTGCAAACCGCACTTCTATAGGCCGGACCGAGCAAGCCTGATCAAGGCCACCCGCCCCTTCGAGCGCCTGAGCATCGACTTTAAGGGGCCCCTCCCGTCCTCTGACCGTAATGTGTACTTCCTCAACATCGTTGATGAGTACTCCCGTTTCCCCTTTGCCTTCCCCTGCCCCGACATGACCAGTAGCACGGTCATCAAGTGCCTGAATGCCCTCTTCGCCTTGTTCGGGTTCCCGAACTATATACACAGCGACCGGGGCTCCTCCTTCATGAGCGAGGAACTCCGGCAATTCCTCCTAGAGAGAGGTATTGCAGCAAGCAGGACCACCAGCTACAACCCCAGAGGTAACGGTCAGGTGGAAAGAGAGAACGCGACGGTATGGAAGGCCGTCCTCTTAGCCTTAAAGTCTAAGGGCCTCCCAACCTCCCGCTGGCAAGAAGTCCTCCCGACAGCGCTGCACTCCATCCGGTCATTACTTTGCACGGCCACTAACACCACCCCCCATGAACGAATGTTCGTTTTCCCCAGGAAGTCGACTACGGGAACCACTCTACCAACCTGGCTGACCGCCCCGGGGCCGGTCTGGCTGCGGAAACACGTGAGGGCCCATAAAACGGACCCCCTGGTCGAGAGGGTGAACCTCCTGCACGCCAACCCCCAGTACGCCTACGTGGCGTACCCAGACGGGCGGGAGGACACTGTCTCCCTACGAGACCTCGCACCCTCAGCCGATCCGGAAACACCGCCACCACCCCCCCCAACCCCAGCCCAGGTAGACGGCATGCCGGAACCCCACGAGCCCTCGCCGACCACGCAAACACCAGCATCAACACCGGATAAGGCACCAGCACCGGATAAGGCAACACCACCGCTGCGGCGATCGGAGAGGCTTACGAAGCCTCCGGACAGACTGACCTACCAGAATTGGTAGTACACTTCACCCCGCCGGACTTAATTCTAAACAAGGGGTGAATGTGGTAAACCACGTTCACTATCGTATCACTGTTAGTAGTTAGCACTGTTCACCACTGTTCGTTATAACTGTATCACTGACCACTATTGTATCACGGTACGAGGTCGCCTCTTGCCACACTGCTATACCTGGGATGACCACCGCCGACTCCGCCTTGGCTCCACCCACCAGGCCAGGTATAAAGGTGAGCGACTGACTGGTATTCCTCCTGCTTGGATCGGATCACCCACGAGAGTGGGCTCTGTTATTTAGTCAATAAAAACCTTTAGTCACCTTCGTAACTCTTCGCCTTTTATTGGAGGAATTGATAGGTATATCAATAAGAAAGTAGAATAAAAGTACCCTCTCAAAATCCAGTATACATGGAAGATGCATGGGAAAGTTTCAAAGGAGTGATCTCATTTATGGGTTCAGGTGATTGTTGTAAACTTCTCCATTGCAGTCAACGGTATCACATTACTGCTTTGCAGTTTCTCTTTTATCCTCAATTTTCTGCATAGTTACTGCAATGGATGCATTTTTAATTTGTTTAAGTTACAAGTTGATTTCCCATTGCATTGTTCATGAAATGTCAAGGGTTTAGTAGTGAGAGATGAAGCACCTACTTGTAATATGTGGGAGTTTGTGGACAGCGAGACTGTCCTGGACTGCCACAGCTACAGGATATGTCTCTGCCTTGAGTCACTCCACCTCGGAGTTGTTGAGCTGCAGTGCGAGTCAGAGACACTCAACAAATAAGGGAAGGGGAGGAATTTCTGTATAGGACAGTCCCACCTCAAGAGGGAAGCACAGATACAGGAAGAGGAGAGTGTGACTATCAGTCAGCAAGGTAAAGGGAACTGAGGGGAGATCGAGCAGGAGGTCCCGCAGACACAGGTCCTGTCCCACAGGACCAATGTACTTGATACCTGTGAGGATAAGAAGAAAGACAGCAGGGAGGAGAGCCACAATGCTGACCTAGGCACCGGGGAGTATAAAGGTGGGAGGAGCAGAACAGAAACATAGTAGTTATAAGGGATTCAATAATTAGGGGGACAGATAGCATCCTTTGCAGCCACAATCAAGAGTCCCGAAGGGTGTGTTGCCTAGCTCGTTCTAGGGATATCTCAGTGCGGCTGGAAAGAAATTTGGAAAGGGAGGGGGCAGAACCAGCTGTCGTGGTCCATGTCAGGACCAATGACTTAGGGTTGGAAAAGGGATGAGATCCTGCTGAGGGAGTACCAGGAGATAGCAGCTAAATTAAAAGGCAGGACCTCGAGGATAATAACCTCAGGATTATTACCTGAGCCACGTGTAAATTGGCATAGGGACAAACGGATTAGGAAAACTAACATGTTGACTAAAGGATTTGTTTAAAGGTAAATTTAAGATTTTAAATTTAGGTGAGGCTAACTGGAGAGATGAGGCAGAAATTGACCACAATAGACTGAGCAGAACTACTAACTGATAAAACTACAGATGAACAGTGGGAGGTGTTCATAAAAGTATTTGCTAGAATGTACATATCCCTAAAGAGCATGAGCTCTACTTGTATAATTAAACAAGCTTGGTCATCAAGGGAAGTGAGAGATAGTATCAAACTAAAAGAAAGGGCATATACGAAGGCAAAGAACAGTAGAGGACTGGGAGAGATATAAAGAACAGCAAAGGGATACAAAGGAAGTGGTAATAGGGAATACAAGAAAAAGCCTCCGAGGGATATCAAGGACAACACTAAACATTTTTACGAATATATTGCGAGAAAGAGGGTTGCTATTGGTAATGTGGGCCCCTTAATGACAGACGCAGGTGATATTGTAATTGGAAATCAAGAAATGGCAGACTTTGTGTCAGTCTTCACATTAGAGGATGATGTTGTGTCCGTGTGTTGATCGAGACACTGAAGACAGGAGTTGGTTTCATAGGTGTTTACTAAACAAAGTCTGGAGGGGAACTAATGGATACAACACAATATACAGGCTTATATAGCCCGAGTGGCCATTACCGGTATTACAGTACACATGGGGCTCTTAAAGGCACATACACTACAATTCCTCCCCTTTTAGCCAACCAGTACATAATATTTTAACTAATTATTAATTACATGTTACAAGAAAAATAATATACACATTGCTGCAGTTAATTAATTATAAGTCAGTCTCTCTGGAGGCTTCCTGACTTGGTCCGGATAACGCCTCGGTGGTGTAGTAGTTTCTGGTGGTGTAGTAGGTTCTTTTGGCAAGGCTGATTCGGCTTGAATGCCAGTGTCGGGTTCATCGGGTTCCAGTATCACCGGATCGGAGGTAGATATGGGTATCTCTACTTCATCGTTAGGCGTATAGAGTTGTGGTGTAGGTTGTCCCTTTTCGGATGACTCTATGGTTTGGTCAGCATGGCGCCTTATTATGCTTTCTCCGATGTCCACGGTATACATCGGTGGTCCTAGTCGTGTGCAGATAGTTCCAGGCTGCCATTTCTCGGTACGGTAGTCCCGGGCCAAAACTTGATGACCTATCTGGAAGGTTCTAGTTGGCCTTTCATTCATGCCTTGAAATTGCCGGTTCTCCACGTCCCTTCTGATGTTGGGCTTGATCAAATCCAGCCGGCATCTTAGGCTTCTATTGAAGAACATCATGGCGGGAGTTTGGTTTGTAACCATATGTGTTGCATTCCTGTATGCGAACAAGAAGTTATCCACCTTGTGCTGAAGTTTTATGTCTTCATTACCCATGGCCTTTATGGCCTTCTTGAAGGTCTGGACAAACCTTTCAGCCAATCCATTGGTGGCGGGATGGTATGGGGCGGACGTGTAGTGCTTAACCCCATTGTTTTTTAAGAACTTCCTGAATTCTTCGGACATAAATTGCGGTCCATTATCAGAACAGATCTGTTCCGGCAGCCCATTCCTGGCAAATATGGTCCTTAATACTGTGATTGTTTTTTCCGTGGTGGTGGAGGACATCTTTATTACCTCCGGCCACTTGGAGTGTGCATCAACCGCGATTAAGAACATTGAGTCCATAAATGGACCAGCAAAGTCGATGTGTACCTTTTGCCAGGGAGATGAGGGCCACTCCCATGGATGTAGAGGGGCTTGGGGTGGAGCGTTTTGGACCTTCTGGCATCCTAGGCAGCTCTTGGTCATTTCTTCGATGTCTCCATCGATACCTGGCCACCATACAAACGCTCTGGCTAGGTTCTTCATTTTCACTCCACCCAGATGCCCCTCGTGAAGCTCCTTTAGCACTTTATCCTGGAGTTTGGGTGGAATCACCACTCTGGATCCACACATCAAGGTTCCTCGGCACACTGACAGCTGTTCTCTTCTTTGCGAGAATGCTGGCAACAGTGGTTCGCCATGTGCTGGCCATCCCTTCACTGTTAAGTCGTAGACTCGTGAGAGAGTCGGGTCATTTCTTGTTTCCTTTTCAATGGCAGAATTTGTTACTGGTAGACATTCCACTATGGTTGAGTGGAACATCTCCACTGGGTCTACTGTAGGTGCCTCTTCTACCGTTGGCAACGGTAGGTGTGATAAACCGTCAGCATTCCCATGCTGTTTTGATCCTTTGTATTCTATATTGTATTGGTGTGCCCCTAGAAAAAGGGACCACCTCTGTAGCCTTTGCGCTGTCATAATGGGAACACCCTTTTTAGGGTTGAATATGGAGATGAGGGGTTGATGGTCAGTCAACAAGGTAAATTTTTGTCCGTGTAGGTAATGGTTGAATTTCTTTACTCCCCATACCAGGCTGAGTGCTTCCCTGTCGATTTGGGCATAGTTACGCTCAGCTGAGTTCAATGAGCGTGACGCAAAAGCTATCGGCCGTTCCGAGCCATCAGGGAATTTATGCGATAATACTGCTCCTACGCCGTAAGGGGATGCATCGCACGCCAGTCTGATTGGCAGTGATGGGTTGTAATGAGCCAAAACTTCTTTGGACGTGATTAAGCCTTTGCATTTATGGAAGGCACGTTTACAGTCTTCGCTCCATTTCCAAATTACTCCTGTTTGTAGCAGTTCATTAAGAGGGTGTAGAAGAGTTGATAAGTTTGGTAAAAATTTATGATAGTAATTTATTAATCCCAGGAACGACCTTAATTGTGAAACATTTTCAGGTGCTGGGGCTTTTATGACCGCTTCAATTTTTTCAGGTGACTTATGCAACCCTTCCTTAATGATATTTGATTTTGGAAAAATTCGTACTTGGGGCAAATTGCTCGTAGGCCCCGTTCTCTCAGCCTAGTGAGCACCTGCTCCAAATTGGCAAGGTGCTCGTTGTCGTTTTCTCCTGTTACAAGGATGTCGTCTAGGTAGCATTGAGTCCCCGGAATCCCTTGGAGGACTTGCTCCATAGCTCTTTGCCAGATAGCTGGAGCGGATGCTACTCCGAAAACCAGTCGATTGTACTGGTACAGACCTTTGTGTGTATTTATCGTGAGATATTTTTTAGAGGCCTCTTCAACCTCCATCTGTAGATATGCCTGTGCCAAGTCAATTTTGGTGAAACATTTCCCTCCGGATAGTGAGGCGAAAATATCTTCTATCCTCGGAAGAGGATACTGAAGTCTCCACATATGCGAATTTTTCTCTGTTCTTCAGATTTATCATTATTCAATGCTTTCTTCATGACTGGAACGATGGGTGTTGCCCACTCGCTCCAA
This sequence comes from Somniosus microcephalus, assembly GCF_052327205.1. Classification (NCBI taxonomy): domain Eukaryota; kingdom Metazoa; phylum Chordata; class Chondrichthyes; order Squaliformes; family Somniosidae; genus Somniosus; species Somniosus microcephalus. The sequence goes on along the minus strand of NC_140995.1, from coordinate 164,294,591 downwards.
TCTATTTTGGATAATACGCCTGCATTTTCCAAATTCTCCAGCTCTGCCTCGACTGCTGGACGAATTGCATATGGCACCGGTCTTGCTTTAAAAAACTTGGGAATTGCTGCATCTTCCACTTTTATTGAGGCGGTGATGCCTTTCAAGGTTCCTAGTTTCTCTTGAAACACTTCTTTGGCGTTGGCCAAGATGTCTTTTAATCGTTCAGGTATGACGTCATCATCGTTTTTTTTCTTACTGGTCACCGTCAGTGCCTGAATGGAGTGCCAGTCTAAACGTATTTTCCTGATCCATTCACGTCCCAACAGCGGTGGGCCACCATCTTGTAGAATGTATAAATACAACTTTTGTATTTCCTTGCCGTTGTATACAACAGGCACCCTTATTTTTCCTTTGGGGTATACTTTCTGCCCCGTATATGTTTTCAAGATAATGGATGTGTCTTTTAAAGGTATATGCGGAAATAGCCGTTCGTAATCCCGTCAATTTATGACGGTCAGAGCTGATCCTGTATCTAGCTCCATTTTAACTGGGGACCCTGCTATCGTGAGGGTAACCCAAATGGTCTGGTAATCATCTTTGGCAATTACATTATGTAATTTGAGACAGCTTAGTCTCTTGTTTTCGGAGTCGCTATCGCTCTTCTGGTCTTCAGAGCTACTGTCCGTCATCATTTGTACCTTTCTGTACTTCTCGTTATTGATTTTTTTTTTCCTGTCTGTGGATTTTTTTTGTCCAGATCGGCATACCCGTGCAATGTGTCCAATCTTTCCGCATTGCCTGCATGCTTTGTCCTTGAGCCAGCAGTCCCTCTGGTCATGGGTGGATCTGCCGCAGCGATAACATCTCTCGAAACCCTGTGTCATTTCATGGGTGCCGAAGTCCTGTGTCTTTTGTTGTATCTCTACAGCTCCTCTTGCGGCTGCTTCGTATGATACAGCCATACTGAAAGCCTTGTCCAGTGTTAAATCTTTTTCAGAAAGCAGCCTTTTCTGTGTTCCTTCACTTGAGAGCGCAGACGAATTTGTCTCGAAGATAATCTGCTAGTCCTGCCTCGAATTGGCAGTGTTTTGATAGCTTTCTTAATTCGGTGAGGTAATCAGCGTTACTTTCATTCTTGTGTTGATTTCTCTTGAAGAATTTGAATCGTTCCGCTATCAGCAGCGGTGTTGGGTTTAAGTGCTCCTGTAGGGTATCAACAATTTCTTTAAAATTCTTGTCCCTTGGTTTGGCTGGAGTGATTAAATTTCGTAACAGCCCGTATGTCTTTGCGCCCATTAGATTTAGCAGTACTGAAGCTTTTTTATCATCTTCTATTCCATTTGCGGTGCAATATACCTCCACTCTTTCCACATATGTGGTCCAATCCTCTATCTCGTTATCAAAAGCATCAATATTGCCAGACTTAGGCATCTTAGAAAAGATATGGCGCTTCCCGCGCTTTTCTTTCTTTTCTGCAGAAAAGATATGGCGCTTCCCGCCGCTGCTGCCGATGACAACGCTGTTTCCCGCGGTTTCCGTTCTTTTTTTATTTATTTATTTATTTACAGTTGGAGACTCGTTCCCGCCGGACTTTCTCTCTAGGTCTGAACGCCGACCTGCTTGCAGCGCCGGCCGTCTCCCGAGTGCTCCCTCCCCGTCTGTTACTGCTTGCCTCCGCTGCTTGGCCCAGCTGTAGAGCCAGCCGCTGGAGCCCCAGCCTGACGCCCAGGAAGGATTACCGCAGTACCTGCCACCAGCTTGGCCAGCTGGTGAAACCACAGCTTCTTTCACTTTCTTGATTCTTCTGGACGCCAGAGGAATCGATGTCCTTGAGGTGCTGCCGAATTGCAGGTAAGTCCGTTTCCACTTCGTCGCCACTGTTGTGTCTGTGTGTTGATAGAGACACTGAAGACAGGAGTTGGTTTCATAGGTGTTTACTAAACAAAGTCTGGAGGGGAACTAACAGATACAACACAATATACAGGCTTATATAGCCCGAGTGGGGCTCTTAAAGGCACATACACTACAGATGAGGATAAAATACCAGAGATATAAGGAAAACTAAAAATAAATCCAGGGGAGGAACTAAATAGATTCAATGTAAGTAAAAACATGACGATGGAGAAACTAATGTTATTAAAGATAGACAAATCTCTAGGACCTGATGGTTTCCACCCCAGGGTATTAAAAGAAGTAGGTGAGGAAACTGTTGATGTATCAGTCATGATCTTCCAGAACACTCTCGATTCAGGACTTGTCCCCTTGGATTGAAAATTTGCCAATGTCACTTATTTAAGAAGGGTAGGAGAGATAAACTAGGAAATTATAGGCCTGTTAGTCTAACGTCAGTTGTGGAGAAGTTACTAGAATTTGATATTAGGGACCGAGTGACTTAACATTTGGACAAATATGAGCTGATCAGAGAGAGCCAGCATGGATTTGTAAAGGGTAAGTCATGGCTAACAAACCTAATTTAAATTTTTTAGGAGGTAACTAACGTGGTAGATAAGGCAGTGTCTATGGATGTGATTTATATGGACTTTCAGAAGGCATTCAACAATTTTCCACATAAGAGACTGTTAAGAAAAATGAGAGTGCATGAAATTGGAGGCAACCTGTTGGCTTGGATAGAGAATTGGTTAGGAAGTAGAAGACAGAGAGTAGAGATAATAGCTATGTACTCAAATTGGCAGGCTGTGACTAGTGGTGTCCCCCAGGGATCTGTACTGGGGCCACAGCTTTGCACTATATTTATAAATGACTTGGCTGAAGGAATAGAGTGTTGTATATCTAAGTTTGCTGATGACACTAAGTTAGGTGACACAGTAAATAGTGTAGATGGGAGCAGAAAGTTGCAAAGGGAAATTAAGTGAGTGGGCAAAACTGTCAGATGGAGTTCAGCGTGGGGCAATGTGAGGTCATCCACTTTGGACCTAAGACTGATAGATCAGAGTATTTGCTAATTGGTGAGAACCTAGGAACTCTGGATGAGCATAGAGATTTAGGGGTCCAGAAATCATTATAACCTAGTGGACAGGTACAAAAAATAATCAAAATGGCTAATGGAATGTTTGCCTTTATCTCGAGGGCTGAAATACAAAGGGTGGAAGTGATGTTACAGTTATATAAAGCTCTGGTTAGACCCCATCTGGAGCACTGCATTCAGTTCTGGGCACCACACCTCAGGAAGGATCTATTGGCCTTGGAGGGGGTGCAGCGCAGATTCACTGGAATGAAACCGGGGCTAAAAGGGTTAATTTATGAGGCCAGGTTGCATAGACTAGGCTTATATTCCCTTGAGTATAGAAGATTAAGGGGTGATCTAATTGAGGTGTTTAAGATGATTAAAGGATTTGATCGGGTAGATAGAGAGAAACAAATTCCTCTGGTGGGGGAGTTCAGAACAAGGGGGCATAATTAGAGTTAGGCTGTTCAGTGGTGATGTCAGGAAACACTTCTTCACATAAAGGGTAGTGGAAATCTGGAACTTCTTCCCCAAAATGCTGTTGAGGCTAGGTCATTTTGGAAATTTCAAAACTGAGATTGATAGATTTTTCTTGGGCAAGGGTATTAAGGGTTATGGAACCAAGGCGGGTAAATGGAGTTAAGATGTAGATCAGCTATGATCTAATGGAATGGTGGAAAATGTTCAAGGGGCTGAATGGCCTATTCCTGTTCCTGTGTTTGTGGATTTCTCTTCTGAAGTTGTACTTTTGAGATCATATTGTGTCTGACTATACTGTGCAGCTCATTTTTAAGGAACTTCAATGTCTAATCACTACAGAAAGAGTTCAATGGAGCTTTCTCCAATTTTATAATTTCAATTAACATTCTGGTGGCATCACTGTATTGTAAAGAAAGCAAGAAAGAACTTGCATTCCTGTAGCACCTTTCATCACCCCCAGGATGTCTCAAAGCACTTCACAGTCAATAAAGTACTTTAAAAAGAAATGTAATCTCTGCTGTATTGTAAGGAAACATAGCACCCAACTTCTACACAGCAAGGTCCCATAAACAGCAATGATATAATTAACCAATTTGTTTTAGTGATGTAGGCTGAGGGATAAATGTTGGCCAGCACACTAGGAGAACTCCCCTGCTCTTCTTGAAGTAGTGCCATGAGATCGTTTACGTCCTCCTGAGAAGGTCTCATCCGAAAGACAGCATCTCTTGACACTGCAGCACTCCCTCAGTATTGCACTGGAGTGTCAGCCTAGTTTATGTGCTCAAGTCTGTGGAGTGGGCTTTGAATCCAAAACCTTCTGAGTTGAGGCGAGTGTTTTCATTGAGCCAAGGTTGGCACCTTAGCTCGAGGATCACATAATTAGGATGTTGAGGAGAGGAGGGGCATAGGGCAGAGACCTGGGAGGGAGTGAGTTAGGGTTTGGGCAGCTTACGCAAAGCTGGTGCGTCTGGCGTTAGTGAATACTATGGGGGGGTGTTGACTTGGGCCAAAGGAGCATTTGTGGGTATGGGTTGGAATGTGGGAGTGCTTATGGAGGAGAATTGGGTGGGGGAGATGTAGAAATAATTTGGAGCACTAGTGACTATATCGGCCTGGGAAAACTTGTAGAATGGAGATGAGAGGTATGGCTATGGTGTCATTTGGAGGAGCAACAGGCAGAGAGCCAGACTTTTTTGAGGGGAGTGGTATTGTAGGCTGGCAGCACAAAAGATGGTTTGGGGTTGTTTGGGGCCTCGGCGAATTCTGGGGAAGAGGTGTCTTGGACCTGGGAATACTCAGATTTGTAAGACAAAAGACATTTAGTGGCCATCAGTTGGACATAAAGCTGGATCAGAGTGTAGAGGTGCAGGATTTCATTAATTGTTTCTCCTGCTTCTGTTTTCCCATCAGAGTTTACCTTTTTTAATTGAATTCTCCAGCAGTTCCCAATATGCTGGCCCTTGCTCTATCCAGAGCCCAAGCACTGATTGCAGCTCCATAGTGAACTAGCAAATAGGGAACTCAGTTGATGTCGACAAGTCTCTTTTTAAAACAAAATTATTTCACAGGCATTGTGGTCGATAGCAGGCCACATACTAGCTCTGGGGATTGTGACCCATTTATCTTGTAATTTATGTACAACAATTTGGTTGAGGTGGCTAGCGCTCAGTCCTGAGATCAGAGATGTTTGAGCCCTTCTAACATGTGCCCGGCTATGCATGGAGAAGTTGTTGGAGCAATTAGAAGATGGAATGAATAAGAATTTAATTATTCCCCCCTCCCCCCAACAGCCAAATTGTTTACATTTTTTGTGGTCATTATGTTTAAAATATATATATATTGGTCTATAGTGGTGGAAGGGAACCAACATGGCAGCTCAAGAGATCCTATTACTTGGGCACAGAGAATGATTATTGCCATGACTTCCCTCCTATATATTTTTTGACACTACACATGCAGCAAGGAAGATCCGGATTCAGAAGCAGAGAACTAATAGTTCAACTAAAAAGATATATTACGAAAATATTGATCGACTTGTGCAAAATTCACATCCAGTGCCAGTTTCACTATTCAGTCTGTATGAATTAATTGTCTCTTGCGTCTGATTCTTCATTTTCAGTTTTTACTAACTACATTTTCCTCCTGAATAATTCCTGGATTCTAAAATTATTTTTTAATCTTTTTAATTTTTACCCAAGAATTGGCAGACTTGCCAACTCGTACAATTTCTTGAATTCTTGCAATTTTTGTGAGTCCTCGGTGTTGGTTCACACCTCTCCGCTGCTCATGAAGATAGTGTCTATAGTAGTCTACAATGTATCAGGTCCTTTTCACTAGATCATCAAAAGGCAAAATAGTATTTTAAAACTATGCAAATTAATTTGCAATGGTTTTGTAGAGTTCTTTTATAATAAGTCTATTTTCCCACATAAAACATTTATTTCCCCCAGGTATTGTTTTTAAATCTAAAAATGAAACCTTTCCAGGAAATTTAAACAACTGAAAATGTAAGTGCATTTTATTTTGAGTTGTTACCTCCACCTCTGCATAAAGGCCTAGAAATTGAGTTGACGCCGCGCCAGGGCTTTAGCGCCGGAAATTTAGCGCCGGCGCTAATTCCCTTGCGCGCGCCAAAAATTCAGTAGTGCCGCGCCCAGACGGCTGCCGGCGCTACTGGCGGGCGTGAGTGCCTCCCAATGGGCGCTGAGTGCCGCTAATCCGGCGCTGCGGCACCCGATGCGGTGCGGCAGGCTGGGGAAGTGCAGGCCTCCTTCTCCCGTTAAGGAGGCGCTGCCTTCACCCGATCGCTGGCCGTTTGATTTTTTCAAAAATGAGCCCGGCACCTCGGGGAAGTGCCGGGCTCGCAGCCCGGAAGCATCTGGTCCGGGGAGGGAGGTGCGGGCAGGCGGCCGGCGGGAAAGCGGCCGGCCGCCGCGCGACCTTAAGGCGCAGGCGCTAACTGATGTAAGACTCTGTTGCCAGAGTCTTAGTTGCGGCTGCCACGGGCGAGGCGGCCGCAACTGAATTTCGGCGCTGGGGCCCGTCGGCATGGCAACCGGGACGCTGCGCACACCGATGACGTCATCGGTGCCGGCGCAGCGCAACCGGTCTACCGCCGATTCTAGGGCCCCAGGGAATTTCTAAACTGGCCATAACTCCGGCGCTAGGCCCTCTAGCGCCTCAAATGCGGCGCTAAGGCTACTCAATTTCTAGGCCAAAGCCTTTCTGCAAGAGATATTTCAGTAGTTTCCCCCTGAGGCCAGGTCCCATGTAGCAGCCATTCTTGCTCTGAGAAATTGCCAGTGAATAAAAAACAGAAGATTCTATCTTTGAAGCAAACATCACCTTTATTAAAGTATGCTAAATTGTGTTTATAGCATAACTGGAGAGAAATATTTGTAACACATAAGGAACTTGTCTTGTTTTTCTTAATTAGTTTTAAAGGAATTAGTTTTAACATTCTGGCTCTTGTTTGTGTCAGCAGATCCTTGAGATAATCCGAGTCATTCTGAAGCTATATGATCTATGGAAGAATTTTGATGACCGAAAGGAAATGGCTGCAATCCTGAACAAGATGCCAAAACCGAAACCACCTCCAAACAGGTATATCATCGAATGACAGTACACGAGGCGGCCATTTGGCCCATTGGTATATAGTAAAGGACATTTTATTTATGAGGGTTAGACTGTCTGAAATGGGATTTTAAATATAAGGTTAGACTCTCTGAAGGAAGATTTGCAATACTTGGGCAAAATTGGACATAAAGCTGTTTGAGTTATTACAGTACTGTGGAACTCCAACATGCAAAGTAGGCTGTTTTGATGTCTGTGATTTCCTAATTTCAGCTGCTAACTGGAGGTTTGATGTTTCACCATGAGATGAAGGGAATATCTGGATGAGTTGCCTGTTTTCTAGTTAGCTGACAATTGTAGAGGCCTAGAAGTGGGTCAGTTGACTGTCTTGGTTGTTGAAATGTTTTGAGGAGACATGAAGAAAGACAGCAGAGAAAATAGGGAAATAGTTTACAAAACATGTTTTTATAATCTTTGCAAATCTTTGGATATTTTATTTTCACTTTTAATTCATTTTCTTCTTCTCTGTCATAAAGTGAAGGAGAGCAGGGCCCTAATGGCAGTCAAAATTCTACCTACAGCCAGTCCTAAGAAACTGGCAGTTTTGTGTACCAAAAGATGTGGAACGAAGTGAATTTGGACTGTCGGATAGACAAGGAAATTCCTTTCACTTCATAAAGACTTTCTGCCAGTAACCGTGGTGGAGGAAAGACACTTAGTGTGGTATGTGAGACTGGACATGAATTATCACAATTATTCAAAGAAAAGCTATCGTCAGAAACGAAGAAAATTACTCTTAAGAGTTGCTGCTGCAAAAACAAACACTTGAGTTTCATTTAACTTTGATCATTTATATTTGTAACTTTGTGTCATGTGTTTTAGAGGGGGCATTCTATTGTCCTACTCAAGCTGTGCTTTAGAATTGTGTGTAATAAAATCTACACCAAATTATAAGATTTATGCAGATTCCCCAGTTCAATTCTGAATGAAAATGCAAGAAAAAGTGGCTGAGCGATTAGGGTAGACAGGGGTATGATGCAGTAGCTTCATTGTATTTGTAAGCACCTGAAAATCATTTCCAGACAGTACAGTTCCTTATACCTTAAAAAAAAAACCTAGAAGTATTGTTTGGTACTTGAACTGTTATGTGGAATTAATTTCCCATAGTTATGAAATGCAATCTGTGGAAGTTGGGACCAGGTTTTTCTGACTATATAACCAGGACAAGGTTTAGACTTCCCGCTCAAGTTTGCAGATCTAATGCTAAGACATTGATCCATCATATTTAAAAAAAGCTTTGGAGTAAAAGTTATTTTCTCATTTTACTTTGTTTAAAAATTAAATTCTGAAGAAATACCATTTTTTAAATAGAACTTTAAAAGGGATTACTTCCAGTTTGGTAGATGCAGGACTCTATTGCAATATTTTGGTGATATAGCAACCAATCTTTGAGATTGGCTCTTACATCTACATAAAATGGTCATATGGGATAGTCAATTATGGTAATATTTAGTAAGGTTAAACTTATTTTGGCTATTTTATTTGTTCAGTAACTTGGAAATAGGTGGCTGAACTTTAAAAAAAAAACTAAATGGACCAGTGCCATAGTGCGTTCTGGCCGCTTTTTGACTGTCTTGTCATGGGTGGAGAATAAATATGCATACTTTGTGTATTGTCTGTTCATGTCTGGCTAAATTGTGTCCCCATACACTGATGTTTCCTTCTCCTTACAACCATCCCCCCACCTTTGTTTTTGGATTGTATAATTTTTCAATTAAATTTGTCAGCATTTGAGTGGCATCAATGTTTAATGCTGAATTCTTTTTTTATGAAAGTATAATTGTACCAGATTATGTGTAATTGTGAGATTACAGCTGTTATTCCTACATTACAATAGTGACTACACTTTAAAAGTATTTAATTGGCTGTAAAGCGCTTCAGGCCAGTGTGAGGTTGTGAAAGGCGCTATATAAATCCAAGTCTTTTTAAAAAAAAAAATCAGGTCTGTGTTAGTGATACACATATTTGTGTGGATGGGGGCATTATTACATTTGGTACTTTGAGCCATCCTAAACCATGACTGTTTTTAATATCTTTGTGACTTTACTGGTGGGGAAAAATTAACATTTTCTGAAAGTACAGTAGTTGAAACAATCATGAGTCAGTAGAGATCATTACACTTAACAGTGAAGAGCAACGAACTTTACTACTGACAAATTCTTAGAAAGCACATTTTCAGAAGTCTTTTTGCTATTAAATTGAATTGTAAAACTAACCTTATGAATTGTTGTGGTGCATTAAAGTGGACAAGTCTGATCCCGATTGTTGATGGATTTGTGGAAAATAGGATTTGTTTTTGCACTTATCTAGACCCGCAAACCAACCGTCACATTGATGTAATGTTTTAATGATATGCTTGAACTGTCTTAGACTGAATCTTTAACCTAGCCACAGAATACTGTATGAGTATGGAGTAATACAGGGCTACAATTGCCAAAAATAGGACTGCTTGAACAACTTGTTACCTGTGGTTTTCATTGTAGCATGTTAGTGTTGCAAGGATGGTGCTTTGACTTAAAATATCTACCATATTTGTCCTTAACTAGAAGTATTTGTGATAGGTTAAATACTGGTCTAAGACTGCCTTATAGCTAGTTGCTGCTGGTTGCAAAATTCAAAGACTTGACTTTGAGATCAAGGTTACCGAACATATCATGTGTCTGTTAACCATCTATACTAGAATAGACTATAAATGGGAATGCAAATTAAGCATTCGTGAACTATTTCTCCAATAGTTTAAAATTTGGAGTTTTTATACCTCTGTTCAGTAGATAGTGACGTTTACAAAAATGTAAAGATGTTCAAAATAAAGCATCTTAAATCAATAGTAACAGATGGGTCTTTGTAAATTTAATGTTCTTTATTCATTTTCTACAAGGTTACATACCAAGATTCATGTATGCCACAGAGTTGCAGAACATGTTTCTGCCTGAAATTACTCACAGATGAAATGTTTCAGATCTTGGTTGTTGTGTTAGTGCTAAGTGAGTTTCTATCAGTGAGGATCGGCTTATGGGAATTAATATGCATTTCCTTCCCCCTCTCTGGCTGTTCTATATACGGAGTTAAAACGAGTTTTAGAAAAACCTCGGTGGGTTTGTCTCTCTTCCTCAATTAGGAATAGTGCATATCTAATTGACAGGTGAAGCCTTTAAAAAAAACTGCCATTGCTGTTCAATTTTACACTATGGATGGAGTGTCACTTTATTCACTCTACTTGAAAAGTGTAAATGGAATATATAACTTAGAAACAATGGTGTATGGGGAAACTGCTCTCCCATCAGAACTTTTAAAAGTGGTCAACTAACTGGCAAAGATTCACAGGAAAGTCATACTTTTGTCTGATATATTAAATATATTCATTAAAAAAACTAAAGAATGCCAATTTCCTCATTTGACTAAACCGGTAGAAGGCAGTCAGTGAAATAACCCAAACTATTTTTAGTGATTTCAACAGTAACCATAGAATACAGCCCTAGAAATAATATATAAATGCATAGAAAAATTACATTCATGTACCCATTTTTGACTAGCTCAACTATCCCTGACTTCAGGGCCTACTGCCAAAGGGGTCTGCTCCAGACAGCTCAATATTTGATATGGCCTATCTCAGGCCCTGGGAATTATGCCCAGAGTCACCATGGGGCCCATCCTCCAGCACAGTGCATGGACTTTTTTTTAAAAGCAAAATACCATGAGTTGTTAGAGTGCTGCTGCCTGACTTGCATGCCCAGAGTTTGTGTACATGTAATGGTCAGCTTCTAGCTAAACCTAGGCCAAGCACACACAGCCATCAATTTAAAAAAATAGGTTACTGTTGGGAGCAAGCTAGAATGGTTTGTGGAACATTTGCCTCAGCTCCACCTAAGCTCCTGCTCAGACCTTCGGTTTTATTCTCCTTAATTCTACTTTGATTAATCAGTCAGCTGGTAAAAATTACATCTGCTCAAACTACTGAAGGTAGCGTGTTTTCCCCATTCCACCTCGCATTGGTGATGGGTCAGGATCTTGAAGCAGTGATATTTCTGGGTGAAGCGCACAATCTTGTGAATCCATTTTACCCCACAGCAATTGTTGAATCCATCTTCAGGGCAAGCACAGCTAGTAAATGCAACAATTTCATCAGAGCTGTTCATGTGAGCAAAGCCTTTTCATGAAGAAAGTTCCCTCCCTGTGGGGAAAAAAGCACATCTCTCGGATCTGAAGAATTAAAGTGCAGAGACACAGAGCTCGAAGAGGAGCATTGGGCCATTTCCATGGGTGATGACAGGTGATCCAAGTTCAGACTCCAGCAATCTTGCCTTTCCCAATTAAACCTCTGAATGGGTCAAAGCTATAAAGATTTCTGAATATAGTTCTTTATGCGTCATCAATCATTACCAATAAAAGCACTTATCTTGGTAAGTTATGAAACAAGTGGCTTTCTGAACGTGCGGCAGTTTTAATATGATCAAATGTGTGTACAAAATGGTGCTTTAGAAGAAAAACTATATATACTGACACGAGCAGGGCTACTTTCAACATATGATGTACAACAGCTTGTTAGAGATGAGATCTAAATAGTAGGGAAAAATATTAATCCTGTGTGAATCAAAGTTTTAGTTCTCAATTATTTTCCTAAACTTCAGTTACAAAATATTAAAATTAGTTTTACTAGCTGTGTGTTAAAACACAGGTGCAACAAGTTTAAACAATGTAACTCCACTGTACAGGATGTTCTAAAACTACAAATCTGGTTTATGAAATTCATAGTTTTCTTAAATTAAAAACTGCATTAACACAGATTTTGCAGACTATCTATACTAAATCAGCAAATACAGATTAATTTAGCCTTCTTAGGTTTTTATTCCAAAAGAATACTCATAGTAAAACTGGTCATTTTACCAGCTCTGCCGCCATTAATATTCCCATGATCTGAAGCACCTTGAGCAATGCACAAAACAATGTATTGGTTTTCAAAAACCATTCCTCTGAGAATCTTCTAAAACAGTTCAGCGTTGCTTCTCAAAATTCATGTTTTACCCATTCTTCCCAACCACCAGGGAAATGTAGAGCTCTGAAACAAAAAGCAGCAATCAGCCATTATCATCTGACATTGTGTGATAACAGAACAGTACGAATTTATATTTTCACTACGATAAATACTTGGATTAATATAGCTTCTTATCAAATCATCTCAAAGCACTTCATATACTGAATTCCTTTGAGTACAGTAATTGTTCTGGAACTGAATTAAAAGATAATTATTTACTTTTATTAGAATATTTGACATTTCACAGAAATGGGGAAGCTAACACATTTCCTGAAATCACATTACATCCTCTAATATTAAGTCATCTAACCTCAACAGCCACTTTTCACAAATGGGACACTGGTTAGTAGGTGCCTTGTATATCAAAGTAATGGGAGATGAATTTAATTTGTAGTCCTTTTGGGATAGCGAATAATCCTGGATTTGCCGCTCTGAGGAGCCAGAGGGAAGCTAAAGAACAAATTGCAGAGGTTCTGACTGTAATTTTCCAAAATTCTTTGGCAAGTAAAACTGTGCCAGAGGATAGGGGAAAATATCACACCCCTTCATCAAAAAATTAGATGGGGAGAGGCCAGGAAATTATAGCTTAATTAGTCTTACTTCAGTTAGTAAACAACTAGTGTCTGTCATTACTAAGCACTTGAAGAAACGTCAGTTAATCAGCACAACTTTACAACAGACAAGTCACACTTCACCAACCCTACAGAATTATTTGAATAGATAACAGATAAAATAAATAAAGTGGATGTGACATATGGACTTTCCCAAAGCATCTGATAAGATACCACATAAGAGACTCATGGCAAAAGTAATGGTATAATGCATTAAGAAAAATATAGGTACATGAATAGACATAATTGGAGGTAGAAAGTAAAGTTAAGAGTCAAAGGACATTTCTTGGACTAGAAAGATGTGGTAAATGGTGTTCATAGGAGTCTGTGTTGAGGCCACTCCTAATTACTATATAAATAAATGATCTAGATGTAGGAATTGAAGATTATCAAAATTTGCTGATGACGCCAAACTGGAAGGCATAGCAAATTGTAACGAGGACTACGAAAGACTGTCAGGTTAGTCGAATTGGCAGATAAGTGGTGGATGCAGTTCAATGTAGAAAAATATGAAATAATGCATTATGCAAGAACTGAAAAAAATACACATTAAATGGTAAGATTTTAAATGGAGTAGAGGCATCTTGGTATGCAGATATATATGTCATTAAAGGTGGCAGCCAAGTTGAGAAGGCTATAAAAAGGCAAATTGAATGCTTGGTTTTGAATTGAGAGACAAAACAAAAGCAGGATACTGTATTGTCAAACTTGTACAAGACCTTAGTTAGGCTGCAGTTAGAGTACTGTATGCAGTTTTGGGCTCACCATTACAACAATATCATCAAAACAATGGAAAAGGTGCCCCATAGATTCACCAGGGTGTTGCCAGGCTTTACGGGTTGCAGTTATGAAGAGAGTCGAGAGGTTATAGAGCTTTTTCACTAGAGCTGAGAAGGTTGAGTGACTTCACAGAAGCCTTCAACATTATGAAGAGCTATAAAAATGTAAATTGCAGTAGACCAGTCAGACAGTAACAAGAAGGCAGACGTTTAAGAATCACAAAGAATTAAAGGGAAGGCCAGAAAAAAATCTTGAGGGAGTGGTTAGAATGTTGTTTTCTCTGCCACATGCCATTGTTGAAACAAGAATCCAAAATTTATTTTAAAGGGGAATTAGTGTTTCTTGCAAATAAAGGAACAAATAGCACTATTTTGACAAGTGTAGATGAGCAGAGACACCTTGGTGTCCATGTACACAAATCCTTAAAGGTGGCAGGGCAAGTTGATAAGGTGGTTAAAAAAGCATGTGGGTTGCTTGGGTTTATAAATAGAGGAATAGAATACAAAAGCAAAGAGAGCATGTTCGAACTTTATAAATCACTGGTTAGGCCTCAGCTGGAGTATTGTGGACAATTCTGGGCACCACACTTCAGGAAAGATGTAATGGCATAGAAAGGGTACACCAGGATGTTACCAGGGATGAGGGACTTCAGTTACGAGGAGAGGTTGGAAAAGTTAGGACAGTTCTCCTTGGAACAGAGAAGGTTAAGAGGTGACCTAATAGAGATTTTCAAGATGATGAGAAGTTTTGATAGAGTAAATAGGGAAAAAATATTTCTTCTGGCGAGTGGGTCAATAACTAGAGGTCATAGATTCAAAATTATTGGAAAAAGATCTAGAGAGCAGATGAGAATTTTTTTCACTCAAAGAGTTGTCAGGATCTGGAACACTACCTGAAAAGGAGGTGGAAGCTGATTCCATAATTAATTTTAAAATGGAGTTGGACAGGTACTTGAGGATGAAGAACTTACAGGGTTACGGACAAAAAGCGAGGATGTGGGACTAAGCACGACTGCTCTTTCAAAGAGCCAGCACAGGCACGATGGGCCTCTCTTGTGCTGTAAGTTTCTATGATTCTTTCGATGAACAATATAAGGTATAGGGAGCAAACATGAGCACGGGATTAGACTAGGTGGCTTGCATGGAGAAAAACCACTGACACAGACTTGACAGGATAGCAAAGGGCCTTTTTCTTGTTCTGTGACAGTCTATGAATCCAGTCCCATTCCAACTCAGGCCACACTTTTGACCAACAATTTTGCCCAGATAACAGCAATGTAGATACACAAGTAACATGATATTTTATGCTGCCAGTATTGTACTAACCTACTGTAGCCCACTGATGCAGCAACATCTAAAGCCGCCTTGCTCCTGATTCCTGCCAAACATGAAAAGACAATTTTGTCTGAGGTGGATGGCATTTTCCCATTGTACGTTTCCATAAAGCTGCTGGGGTCCATATTCAAGGCTTGCTCCACTTGTCCCACTTTAGGCAAATGGAAAAACAAATCAAAGTAACCCATATTTAAACAGTTCCACCAATATAAAATATTTACTGTAAAAGGGTAATAGTAATGTTTTTTTAAATGGTCACAGATCCAAAAGAACATTTAACTTTTTGCCACTCACGATTGCTATGGCTATTCTCATAGGTTAAATTATATTTTAAAATACAAATGGCAGCAGTTTTGGTTTTACGCACGTAACTGTAGTAAAGTATAAATCCAGTTACAAAACAACACTATGCACTAAAAACACTGCAGGTAAGGTCGTGTACGCACTCTGTAAATCAAATTAGCTATCTATTGGAAGGCTGATATTCGATTACAAAATACAATCTGAATTATGCAGCTGAATAGCTAAACTAGCAGCTGAACTCCATCCTGTTTACAAATTTAGGTAATTTCCACATTTACTGTTGTTTCAAATAAACATCCATGTTGCATTTCCAAAAGGCATTTGATAAGGTGTCACATAAAAGGTTGTTCGCAAGATAAGGGGGTAATATATTAGCATGGATGAGGATTGGTTAACGGACAGAAAACAGAGAGTAGGGATAACTGGGTCATTTTCCGGTTGGCAGGCTGTAACTAGTGGGGTGCTGCAAGGATCAGTGCTTGAGCCTCAGCTATTTACAATCTATATTAGTGACTTAGATGAAGGGTCCGAGTGCAATTTACCCACGTTTGTGGACGATACAAAGCTAGGTGGGAAAGTAAGCTGTGAGGAGGACACTAAGAGCCTGCAAAGGAATATAGACAGGTTAAGTGAGTGGGCAATAAGGTGGCAGTTGGAGTATAATGTGGGGAAATGTGAGATTATTCACTTTGGTAGGATGAATAAAAGTATTTTTTAAATGGTGGGAAACTATTAAATGTTGGTGTTCAAAGAGATTTAGGTGTCCTCATACAGGAAACACAGCAAATTAGCATGTGGGTACAGCAAGCAATTGGGAAGGCAAATGGCATGTTGGCCTTTATTGCAAGGGGGTTGGAGTATAAGAGTAAGGAAGTCTTGCTCCAATTGTACAGGGCCTTGGTGAGACCACACCTGGAGTACTGTGCAGAGTTTTGGTCTCCTTATCTAAGGATATACTTGCCTTGGAGGCGGTGCAATGAAGGTTCACTAGATTGATTCCTGGGATGAGAGGGCTGTCCTATGACGCGAGGTTGTGTAGAATGGGCCTATACTCGCTGGAGTTTAGAAGATGAGAGGTGATCTCATTGAAACAGACAAGATTCTGAGGGGGATTGAGAGGGTAGATGCTGCGAGGTTGTTTCCCCTGGCTGGAGAGTCTTTGGAGTTCTTTACCCCAAAGGGTTGTGGATGCTGAGTTGTTGAGTACATTCAAGGCTGAGATAGATAAGATTTTTGGACTCTTGGAGAATCAAGGGATATGGGGATTGGGCAGGAGAGTGGAGTTGAGGTCGAAGATCAGCCATGATCTTGTTGAATGGCGGAGCAGGCTCAAAGGGCCATATGGCCTACTCCAGCTCCTAATTCTTACGTTCTGATGTTCTAATCCTAACCGTGGAAGAAACAGGGAAGATTACCCCAGAGGCATGCTTCCCCACAGCATTTTATATTTCAGCAAGATGCAGTAACCTGGTTTTACAGGATATCCTGTTTGTACCTTTGTTACGAAAGAGTTTTCGATTTTGGTGCAGTGATCACAAGATATTGGCCCGGAATTTGCAGTCAGCGGTGAAACAAAGGCATTCATTGCTGTCCCGAAGTATGCTTCGCACAAGGATGTTGCGATCTGTGTCGAGAACTTTGGGTTTTCCAACATTCAATTCAAATCAACGGAGGTTAGAGGGGATCCCCTTGTGTGAGCTGCTGTGACGTCAACAAGCTGTCTAAGCAGCCAATCAAAATGCAGAAACCTCACAGATTGCAAACAAGGAACTGAGTAAGCTCCTAAAATTCTAACTTTTTAAAATTGTTACAGCGAAGAAAACAAAGATTGGGGCTCTCATGGGGAAAAGGCAAACCCAAAATAAAGGTGAACAAACTTTAAACATTTTTAAATTTTTGGTTTCTTACATATTTTAATTTTTTATTAAAATGGGCAAATTTCACTGCACAAATTTAAAATTAGATTTTCAGCCCTTAACCTATGTTTAGCAGTTAATACGCTGTTAAAACCCCAGTTACACCGAATCCCTTTGGGTCTAACTTTTAGTGAGGAATTTAACAGCGTAATTACTGCGGAAGAGCCAAAGTTTTGTCAGTTTCCCTGATCTGGGTGATTACAGATTGCTGGCTCGGTGGTGGGTGGCGTACAGCACAGCCTGTGTAGAAGCTGTGAATGACAGACCGCAGCTTCAGGATTTCCGCTGCCCCTGGGGTCAGTTTCAAAGGTGGAATGATGGCAAATGCTGCCAGTTCGCTGTCATCCCAACCACAAAATCCGGGCCGTTCGCCTCCAAATAAAAGGTGTCGCTATGGGAACCCGTACAGGTCCTAGCTATGCCTACCTTTTCCTGAGATACATGGAACATTCTTTGTTCGAATCCTACTCAGGTCCACTCCCTGACCTCTATTTTCAATACATTGATGGCTGTGTCGGTGTCACTTCCTGCTCTTGACCAGAACATGTAATTAACTTTGCTTCGATCTTCCACCCCACCTTCCTTTCACATGGTCCATCTCCGACTCTTCCCTTCCTTTCTTGATTTCTTTATTTCCATTTCTGGGATAGGCTTTCCACCAATATCTACTACAAGCCCACCGACTTCCACACAGCTTCCCATAAGGACTCTATTCCTTTCTTCCGGTTTCTCCATCGCATCTGTTCAGACGATGCCACATTCCACAGCAGAGCTTTTGAAATGTCTCCCTTTTTTTCTCAGCCGAGGATTACCCTCCACTGGTTGGCAGGGCCTTTGACCGTGTCCGTCCCATATCTTGCGCTTCCGCCCTCACCCCTTCTCCACCAATGAAGAAGGGGTGGGAAGATTCAGGAAAGAGTAAATTTAAAAGCAGCGAGAGAAATGTCAAGGCTCTAGAGCAGAGTAAGAGTTTCGGGTAAAAATAAGCAGTGGGTCACAAAGGGACAGAGAGAGTAACAAAGGTAATAAGGCATCAATGACGAAGGTGACATCAGGAAAAAATAGAAATAAGTCAAAGGAACTATATTTGAATGCGCGAAGCATTTGCAACAAAATAGATGAATTAATACAGGTACACTATCCCTTATCCGAAAGCCTTGGGACCAGTTGAGTTTCGGTTTTCGGATTTCAGAAGGTATTATTATAAGACTGGGAAATTTGTATTTAATATAAATTTTAAAAGTTCAGGCTACCTCTTGCGACTGTTCCGTGTCTCATTCCCCTTCCTGCTTCTCTGGAAAGCCGGATATCGTCTGACTCCTACTAAGCTGGCCCGCAAATCAGGTCGGGTGGGGGGGGGGGGGGGGGGGGGGAGAAAAGAATATCGGACGGGCCGCGGTTCAGGTCGGGGTCGTCGGGTCCGAGGTCGGGGGGGGGGGGGGGGGGGGGGAGAAAAGAATATCGGACGGGCCGCGGTTCGGGTCGGGAGAAAAGAATATCGGACGGGTCAGTGGAGAAAAGAATATTGGGCGGGTCGGGGGGGAGAAAAGAATATCAGACCGGCTGCTGCAGCTATCGGACCGGCCGCTGTATTGTTGGGTTCACTCTCCCAGTACCTCCTTCACACTGCCCGGCTCGGCCTGCAATCTCCTACCCAGGAGGGAACTCTGTGACCCTCTGCCCTGCTCAGCGTAAGTCGTGCGCCACTCTGGTCATGTCGTGCGCACGACTTATGCTGAACGAAAAAACTTTCGGTTTTTAGAGGTTTTCGGAAGTTCGGATAAAGGATAGTCTACCTGTACCACAAATAGAAATTAATAGGTTTGATCTAATAGCCATTATGGAGACGTGGTTGCAATGTGACCAAGGTTGGGAACTAAATATTCCAGGATACTTAACTTTTAGAAGAGGTAGGCAAAATGGAAAAGGAGGAGGGGTAGCCCTGATAATAAAGGAGGGGTAAAGACAGTAGAGAGAAAGGATCTTAGCTCCGAAAATCAAGTAGAAGAATCAGTTTGGATGGAGCTAAGAAACAGCAAGGGCAGAAAACACTGGTGGGAGTTGTTTATAGGCTCCCAAACAGTAATTGTAATGTCAGGCAGAGTATAAATCAGGAAATTAGAGGCGCATGTAACAAGGGTAATACAGTAATCATGGGGGACTTTCACCTACATATAGACTGGGCAAATCAAATTTGCAGCAATAGTGTGGAGGATGAATTAATGGAATGTATGCAAGATAGTTTTCTAGATCAGTATGTTGAGGAACCAACTAGGGAACAGGCTATTTTAGATTTAGTATTATGCAACGAGCAAGGGTGAATTAATAACCTTGTAGTAAAGGGGCCTTTAGGGAAGAGTGACCATAATATGATAGAATTTTATATTGAGTGAGTGATTTAGTTAAATCTGAAACTAGGGTCTTAAATCTAAACAAAGCAAACTACATAGGTATGAGGGGCGAGTTGGCCAAGTTGGATTGGTAAACTATATTAAAAGGTATGACGGTAGAGAAGTAATGGCTAGCATTTAAAGAATACATAATTTACAACAAATATACATTCCTTTAAGGCACAAAACCCCACTGGAAAAGTGGTCCAACCGTGGCTAACAAGAGAAGTTAAAGATAGTATTAGATCAAAGGAAGAGGCTTATAATGCTGCCAAAAAGAGTAGCAAGCCTGAGGATTGGGAGGATTTTAAGAATTCAGCAAAGGAGGACCAAGAAATTGATCAAGAAAGGGAAAAATAGAAGAGTAAACTAGCGCGAGACATAAAAACAGACTGTAAAAGCTTCTATAGGTATGTAAAAAGGAAAAGATTAGTGAAAGTAAATGTGGGTCCCTTACAGGCTGAGACAGGAGAAATTATAATGGGGAATAAAGAAATAGCAGAGAAATTAAACAAATACTTTGCGTCTGTCTTCACGGAAGATGCAAAAAACTTCCCGGAAATAGTGGAGAACCAAGGGTCTAGCGCGAATGAGGGACTGAAAGAAATTAGTATTAGTAAATAAAAATAGTACTGGAGAAATTAGTGGGACTGAAAGCCAATAAATCCCCTGGACCTGATGGCCTACATCCTAGAGTTTTGAAAGACGTGGCTATAGAGATAGTGGGTGCATTGGTTGTCATTTTCCAAAATTTCATAGATTCTAGAAATGTTCCTGCGGATTGGAAGGTCGCAAATGTAACCCCACTATTTAAGAAAGGAGTGAGAGAGAAAGCGGGGAACTACAGACCAGTTTGCCTGATATCAGTAGTCGGGAAAATGCTAGAATCTATTATTAAGGACGTGGTAACAGGGCACTTAGAAAATAATAGGATTGGGCAGAGTCAACACGGATTTATGAAAGGGAAATTGTGTTTCTGTTAAGAGTTTTTGAGATTGTAACTAGCAGAATAGATAAGGGGGAAGCAGTGGATGTGGTGTATTTGGATTTTCAGAAGGCATTCGATAAGGTGCCACACAAGAGGTTATTAAACAAAATTGGGGCTCATGGCATTGGGGGTAATATACTAGCATGGATTGAGGATTGGATAACGGACAGAAAACAGAGTCATAAGCGGGTCATTTTTGGGTTGGCAGGCTGTAACTAGTGTGGTACCGCAAGAATCAGTACTTGGGTCTCAGCTATTCACAATCTATATCGATGATTTGGATGAGGGGACCAAATGTAATATATCCAAGTTTGCTGCTGATACAAAGCTGGGTGGAAATGTAAGTTGTGAGGAGGATGCAAAGAGGCTTCAAGGGGATATAGACAAGCTAAGTGAGTGGGCAAGAACATGGCAAATGGAATATAATGTGGAGAAATGTGAAGTTATTCACTTTGGTAGGAAAAATAGAAAAGCAGAGTATTTTTTAAATGGTGAGAGATTGGGAAATGTTGGTGTTCAGAGGGACCTTGGTGTCCTTGTACATGAATCACTGAAAGTTAACATGCAGGTACAGCAAGCAATTAGGAAAACAAATGGTATGCTGGCCTTTATTACAAGAGGATTTGAGTAAAGTCATCTTACTGCAATTATATAGCGCCCTGGTGAGACCACACCTGGAGTATTGTGTACAGTTTTGGTCTCCTTACCTAAGGAAGGATATACCTACCATAGAGAGAGTGCAGCAAAGGTTCACCAGACTGATTCCTGGGATGGGGAGATTGTCCCATGAAAAGAGATTGAATAGACTAGGCCTATATTCTCTAGAGTTTAGAAGAATGAGAGGTGATCTCATTGAAACATGCAAAATTCTTTTACAGGGCTTGACAGAGTAGATGCAGGGAGGATGTTCCCCTTGGCTGGGGAGTCTAGAAACCAGGGTCAGCCTCGGAATACGGGGTCAGCCTCGGAATACGGGGTCAGCCATGTAGGACCGAGCTGAGGAGAAATTTCTTCACTCCGAGGGTGGTGAATCTTCGGAATTCTCTACCCCAGAGGGCTGTGAAGGCTCAGCCGTTGAGTATATTCAAGACAGAGATTGATAGATTTTTGGATATTAAGGGAATCAAGGGATATGGGGATAGTGCAGGAAAGTGGAGTTGAGGTCAGCCATGATCTTATTGAATGGCGGAGCAGGCTTGAGGGGCCAAATGGCCTACTCCTGCTCCTATTTCTTATGTTCTTATCCCAAAACCGCGATAGAGTCCCCCTTGTCCTCACCTTCCACTGTACCAGCCTCCGCATTCAACAGATCATCCTCCGACATTTTCGCCACCTCCAGCACGATGCCACCAGCAAACACATCTTCCCCACCCTTCTCCCGTCAGCATTCCGAAGGGACCATTCCCTCCGCGACTCCCTGGTCCACTCTTCCATCACCCCCTGCACCTGCTCAGCTTCCCCCAGCACTTTCCCATGCAAGTGCAGGAGATGCAACACCAGCCCTTTCACCTTCTTCCTTCCTCCGTCCAGGGTCCCAAACACTCCTTCCGGGTGAAACAGCAATTTACTTGTACTTCTTCCAACTTAGTATAGTGTATTCACTGCTCCCGATGCGGTCTCCTCTACATTGGGGAGACCAAACACAGATTGGGTGATGGTTTTGCTGAACACCTCCGTTCAGTCCACGAAAGTGACCCTGAACTTTCAATCACTTGCCATTTTAATTCTCCATTCCACTCCCACTCAGACCGCTCTGTCCTTGGCCCTCCGATGAAGCTCAAGGAACAGCACCTCAAGTAGGCACCTTACAGCCATCTGGCCTTAACATTGAGTTTTACAACTTTATAAACCTTAACCATCACTCAAATTTTCTCTCGGACAACAGGTGCTGATAATGGAGGATGGCTGCACCAGAGCCACTGGGTGCGGAGGAGGTGTGGGCTGAGGGAACCCTGATCGGTACACGGCCAGGGGTGCGGTCTGCACCCCTGGAGTCTACCTGCCTTTCTTCCTCTACGTTTCTGGGCCACTGGAGGCTTCTCCTCTGTCAGATTTTCCGTGCTTCGCTCCTGCTCCGCTATTCTGCTGTAACCATTTACACCTCCTCTGGGCCTAGCTTTTATTTCTATACTTGTCTCATTATCTCCTCCTTTGCCTTGCACCATCATCACTTTGGTCATTTAATCACTCTTGCCTTCCACCCTATAACTGACCTCCCCTTTTTGTTCTTTTCCTACTCCCTTTTCATTTGGCCCTGTACCTAGAATCAAATAGCACAGAAGGAGGCCATTCGGCCCATCGTGCCTTGGCTGGCTCTTTGAAAGCGCTATGCAATTAGTTCCATCTCCCTGCTCTTTCCCCAATAGCCCTGCTATTTTTTCCTTTAGAAATTTATATCCAATTCACTTTTGAAAGCTACTGTTGAATCTGCTTCCATCTCTAACATCTTCCAGTTCTGATGAAAGGTCATCATCCTGAAACATCAGCTCTGATTCTCTCTCCACAGATGCTGCCTGAGCTGACAATCACTGGTACTTTTTTTCATTGTAAAATACACACGAGTATAACTTAAAATAATGAAATTTACAAAAAGATTTCCTAAAGATGCACCACTTCTGCCACCATGGTATTTAAAAATGATACTAGTTTCAGCATTGAGCATTGGAACTGAGTCCAAACGGTACATAGACCTTTTTTTGGATAAGTTACTAATTTTGTAAAAGCAAAAGTTCTAAATTATTGAACAACTCAATAAAAAAATCTATATATTAGGAGATAGAAATTATAGGAAGTCTAACCCTCTGGAGTTGGGAGCCAGATGCATCAAAACCAGGCCCTACGCTCTGGAATTCCCTCCCTAAACCTCCCCGCCTCTCTTTCCTCCTTTAAAACGCTCCTTAAAACCTACCTCTTCTGCTCTAATATCTCATGTGGCTCGGTGTCACGTTAACACTCCTGCGATGCAACTTGGAACGTTTTACTACGTTAAAGGCGCTATATAAATACAAGTTGTTGTTGTTGAATGGACTGCATATAGTTGCACAGAAATGTGAGCCTCTACGTGCAAATTTGGGCAACCCCCATTCACAGACAATACAAGGCTCCCTAACACACAAAGTGAAATGCTCAAAAGTGAGACAAGCACCCACACAAAAAAGAGCACGTCTAAATCAGCTTTGCGCACAAATGTACAAGAAAGAAAATTGGCAGGGGCTTGCCGGTGCCGGACAATAGGCCATGTCTGGGGGCTGCGCATGCACAGCTTCAATGGGGGGTGGGGGTGGCGGGACAGTGTTTAGGCTCCCAGACACCGTGTCAACAATCACAGCAATGTCTGCGACACTCCTAGCTTCAAGTACAGGATCAACATGCGGTAATGGTAGGCGTTGCAAATTCACAATAAAATCAGATGTGGACTCTGGATGGAGCTGGCCTGTTGGGCCAAACAGACTTTGCATACTCAAAACATTCTTAATAAAGATGTCAATGTAATGCAGCACATGACTGCTAACAGAATTTCCTCCTCTCCCAACTCCAGAAATTACTAGCTTAGACTGCTTAACTCCACATTCAGTTAATGTCAATAATGTCAGTAGATTGCATGTTTTTGAAGATAATAGTATTTATATTTAATCAGTGTATTGAACCAAAACAATAAAAAGTCCAAGATGTAGTATGGTGGCCCAAAGTATAAGACCAACTTTCTGGTCCTGGTGCAATCACCAGGGCTGGATTGCTACAACTGAATTGCTTGTACACAGAACAGAGTTCAACCTTACATTAGATTCAGAGGTCAGTTCATCATCATAATTAATGTGTGCTCTTGGCTAGTCTGTGTCCACAGCTGGAAGCTCACAAAGCGGGGAACACAGGATATAATGCAAGATGGTAGCCTTTAACGGGCTGCTGGGGAAAAAAAAGCGCTGCTGCTACTTAAAGGTAAG
This sequence comes from Somniosus microcephalus, assembly GCF_052327205.1. Classification (NCBI taxonomy): domain Eukaryota; kingdom Metazoa; phylum Chordata; class Chondrichthyes; order Squaliformes; family Somniosidae; genus Somniosus; species Somniosus microcephalus. Next base: position 164,270,233 of record NC_140995.1, on the reverse strand, counting down.
GATGGGGTAAAAATTTGTTTGAGCAGTTTCAAAGGTTGTGTAGGAAAAGTGGCAGGCAAAATGCAAGGGAAAGTAAGCCCAATGTGAAGCTACAAAACAGAGTCTGTGAGCAAGTGACAGAGCAGTGTAACATCTGACCGGCTGTTTGACGGCTGGTGAACTGGAAATTTTGCTGCAGGAGACGAGTGTTGCCCTGCAGGACACACTCCCCAGAAGATGACTGACTGTGCAGCACGTGTAGCAGAAGGTAGTGGCCAAGCTCAGTGTTACGGACAGACGTGGGAGGAGAGAGCATACTTTAAGGAACCAGGCAAGGTAATAATGCCCAGCAATACCATGTAGCAGGTCAATGGCCCAAGATTAAATGCCAGAGCGTTGTCTGCCAATCTGTTCCACGTGTGGTGCTCAATCATACCAAGCTTTCACACAACCTTACAGCTCAGCTCCTTCATAGATTCTCCTGCATAGCCATACTTCAACAGGGCACACATTCAAATTGTAACTTACAACTGAAAGCCTGAACTTAGACATTTTCCATGAGATTTACACATCAAATCCTTGTAACAATCTAGCTGCGTAATATATGGCCACTTACTAACATCCAAGATGGGTTACAAGTTGGTCACTGTATGTGCTCCTTCAACTTACATAATCTCAACATGTCTCAGCTTTCATGACAAGATGGCAAATTAAACAAGGGAATAGTCCCAAACTGGAGGAGGCCACAAGAATCATAAGTACAGGACTCACTTGGAGAAGGCCACACTGGACATACAAACGCATGGAGACAGTAGGACAATCTCAGCCCAGTCAACCCTGCAAAGTGCTTCTCACCAACATCTGGGGACTGGTGCCCAAGTTGGGAGAACTGCCCCACAAACTAGTCAAGCAACAGCCTGACACAGTCATACTCACATAACCATATCTATCAGCCAACATCCTATACTCTTCCATTACCATCTCTGTGTATGTGCTGTCCCACTAGGGCATAGTGATATACAATCAGGTGGGAATGGCCATAGGAGTCCTCAACACTGACTCAGTTCCATTGAAATCTCATGGCTTCAGGTGAAGAAAGCATCCCAATGGTTACCACCTACTACACCTTACCACTCCCCCACTTCAAGTGACAAATTCTCCTTGTTGAGCATCACTTGCAGGAAGCTCTGAGGGAAGAAAAGACACAGAATGTATTCTGGGTGGGGGAATTCAATATGGCTCTGCAATACCACCACTAACTGAGCTGGTTGAGTTCAAAAGGACATAGCACAGTGTCAGGTTGTGAGGGAAATGACACGAGGAACTAACCTACTCGTTCTTGTCCTCAGCAACTTTCCTATCGCAAATACATCTGTCCACAAGAGCACTGGTAGGAGTGACCACAACAGTCCATGTGAATACAAAGTCTTGTCTCCACAGTAAGTACCGCCACCATGTACTGCGGTACTAATCGTGCTAATTGAATTAAGGGTAAATATAGGAGTCCAAAACTAACCATCCATGAGGTTCTGTGGGCTATCAGCAGAATTATATACCATCACAATCTGTAACGCCATGGTGCAGAAGGAACCTCATAGTTCTTAGCTGTCTGGAGCCTGCTGCTTTTCATGTTTAGCAATGTCAACTAGGCTGAAATTGTCTAAATCTTGCCTTGAAACGATTCCAAACAAATGGCCACTTCAGAAGGCATTAAGAGTCAGCCACATAGTGTGCAACAGGAGTCACATGTATACCAGACAGCATACATGTATAGGTGGCAAGCTCACTTCTCTGAAGGACATTAATGAATCAGTTGGGTTTTTATGACAAACCAGAAGCAATCCCACAAATTGCAGACTTACTGAATTCTATTCCACAACTTGCCATGATGGAATGTGAACTCAATCTCTGGGTTGCTAATTCACTATTATAACTGTGGTGTATGTGCCTTTAAGAGCAATTATGGTGTATGTGCCTTTAAGAGCCCCAGGTGTGCGTAATGCCGGTAATTGCCACTTGGGCTATATAAGCCTGTGTATTGTGTATATCCTTTAGAAACCCCCCCCCCCCCACCCCTGCTTAGTAAATACCTATGAACCAACTCCTGTTTTCAGTGTCTTTATCTACACACGGACACTACAGTGGCGACGAAGTGGAAACGGACTTACCTGCAATTCGGCAGCACCTCAAGGACATCGATTCCTCCAGCGTCCAGAAGACTCAAGGAAGTAAGAGAAACTGTGGTTTCACCAGCTGGCCAAGCGGGTGACAGGTACTGCGCTAATCCTTCCTGGGCGTCAGGCTGGAGCTCCAGCGGCGGGCTCTACAGCTGAGACAGGCAGCGAAATCAGAGGCAAGCAATAACGGACTGGGAGGGTGCACTCGAGAGACGGCCGGCGCGGCAAGCAGGTCAGCGTTTAGACCTCCGTCGGGAACGAGTCTCCAACAGCGAATAAACGGAAACCACAGTAAAACAGCGTTGTTATCGGTAGCAGCGGCGGGAAAGCGCGGGAAGCGCCATATCGTTGCTACAGAGAAAAAAAAAAGCGCGGGAAGCGCCATATCTTTTCTGAAATGCCTAAATCTGGTAATATTGAGGCTTTTGATGGCGAAATAGAAGATTGGACCACATACGTGGAAAGAGTAGAGGTTTATTGCACTGCAAATGGAATAACAGATGAAAAAAAAGCTTCAGTACTTCTGAACTTAATGGGCGCGAAGACATACGGGCTGTTACGAAATTTAATCACTCCAGCCAAACCAAAGGACAAGACTTTTAAAGAAATTGTTGATACCCTGCAGGAGCATTTAAACCCAACACCGCTGCTGATAGCGGAACGATTCAAGTTCTTCAAGAGAAATCAACACAAGAATGAAAGTAACGCTGATTACCTAACCGAATTAAGAAAGCTATCACAGTACTGCCAATTCGGAGCATGACTATCGGATTATCTTCAAGACAAATTTGTTTGCGGTCTCTTAAGTGAAGGAACAGAAAAAAGACTGCTTTCTGAAAAAGATTTAACATTGGACAAAGCTTTCAGTATGGCTGTATCATACGAAGCAGCAGCAAAAGGAGCTGCAGAGATACAACAAGAGACACAGGACTTCGGCACCCATAAAATGACACAGGAGTTCGGAAGATGTTATCGCTGCGGCAGATCCACCCATAACCAGAGGGACTGCTGGTTCAAGGGCAAAGCATGCAGGCAATGTGGTAAGATTGGACACATTGCACGGGTATGCCAATCTGGACAAAATAAATCCACTGACAGAAAACAAAAAATCAATAAAGAAAAGTACAGGAAGGTACAAATGATGACGGACAATAGCTCCGAAGACCAGAATAGCGATAGCGACTCCGGAAACAAGAGACTAAGCTGTCTCAAATTACATAATGTACTTGCCAAAGAGGATTACCAAACCATTTGGGTTACCCTCACAATAGCAGGGTCCCCAGTTAAAATGGAGCTAGATACAGGATCAGCTCTAACCGTAATAAATAGACGAGATTACGAGAGGCTATTTTCGCATATACCTCTAAAAGACACATCCATTATCTTAAAAACATATACGGGGCAGAAAGTCTACCCCAAAGGAAAAATAAGGGTGCCTGTGGTATACAACGGCAAAGAAATACAAAAGTTGTATTTATACATTTTACAAGATGGTGGTCCACCGTTGTTGGGACGTGAATGGATAAGGAAGATACGTTTAGACTGGCACTCCATTCAGGCACTGACGGTGACCAGTAAGGAAAAAAACAATGATGACATCATACCTGAACAATTAAAAGACATCTTGGCCAACGCCAAGGAAGTGTTTCAAGAGAAACTGGGAACCTTGAAAGGCATCACCGCCTCAATAAAAGTGGAAGATACAGCAATTCCAAATTTTTTTAAGGCAAGACCGGTGCCATACGCAATACGTCCGGCAGTCGAGGCAGAGCTGAAGAATTTGGAAAAGGCAGGCGTATTATCCAAAATAGATTGGAGCGAATGGGCAACACCCATCGTTCCAGTCATGAAAAAAACATTGAAAAATAACTCTGAGGAACAGAAAAAAATTCGCATCTGTGGGGACTTTAAGGTGACTGTAAACCCGGTCCTTCACACGGTACAGTATCCTCTTCCGAGGATAGAAGATATTTTCGCCTCACTATCCGGAGGGAAACGTTTCACAAAAATTGACTTGGCACAGGCATATCTACAGATGGAGGTTGAGGAGACCTCTAAAAAGTATCTCACAATAAACACACACAAAGGCCTGTACCAGTACAATCGACTGGTTTTTGGAATAGCATCAGCTCCAGCTATCTGGCAAAGAGCTATGGAGCAAGTCCTGCAAGGGATTCCAGGGACTCAATGCTACCTAGACAACATCCTTATAACAGGAGAAAACGGCAACGAGCACCTTGCCAATTTGGAGCAGGTGCTCACTAGGCTGAAAGAACGGGGCCTACGAGCAAATCGCCCCAAGTGCGAATTTTTCCAAAATCAGATATCATATTGTGGCCACATAATTAATAAGGAAGGGTTGCATAAGTCACCTGAAAAAATTGAAGCACTTATAAAAGCCCCAGCACCTGAAAATGTTTCACAATTAAGGTCATTCCTGGGATTAATAAATTACTATCATAAATTTTTACCAAACTTATCAACTATTCTACACCCTCTTAATGATCTTCTACAGACAGGAGTGATTTGGAAATGGAACGAAGACTGTAAACGTGCCTTCCATAAATGTAAAGACTTAATCACATCCGAGAAAATTTTGGCTCATTACAACCCATCACTACCAATCAGACTGGCGTGCAATGCATCCCCTTACGGCATAGGAGCGGTATTGTCCCATAGATTCCCTGATGGCTCGGAACGGCCGATACCTTTTGCGTCACGCTCATTGAACTCAGCTGAGCGTAACTATGCCCAGATAGACAGGGAAGCACTCAGCCTGGTATGGGGAGTGAAGAAATTCAACCATTACCTACACGGACAAAAATTTACCTTGCTGACTGACCATCAACCCCTCATCTCCATATTCAACCCTAAAAAAGGTGTCCCCATTATGACGGCACAAAGACTACAGAGGTGGTCCCTTTTTCTAGGGGCACACCAATACAATATTGAATACAAAGGGTCAAAACAGCATGGGAATGCTGACGGTTTATCACGCCTACCGTTGCCAACGATAGAAGAGGCACCTACAGTAGACCCAGTAGAGATATTCCACTCTACCATAGTGGAATGTCTACCGGTGACAAATTCTGCCATTGAAAGGGAGACAAGAAATGACTCTACTCTCTCACGGGTCTACGATTTAACAGTGAAGGGATGGCCAGCACATGGCGAACCACTGTTGCCAGCATTCTCGCAAAGAAGGGAACAGCTGTCAGTGTGCCAAGGAACCTTGATGTGTGGATCCAGAGTGGTGATTCCACCCAAACTCCAGGATAAAGTGCTAAAGGAGCTTCACGAGGGGCATCTGGGTGGAGTGAAAATGAAGAACCTAGCTAGGGCGTTTGTATGGTGGCCAGGTATCGATGGAGACATCGAAGACATGACCAAGAGCTGCCTAGGATGCCAGAAGGTCCAAAATGCTCCGCCACAGGCCCCTCTACATCCATGGGAGTGGCCCTCATCTCCCTGGCAAAGGGTGCACATCGACTTTGCTGGTCCATTTATGGACTCAATGTTCTTAATCGCAGTTGATGCACACTCCAAGTGGCCGGAGGTAATAAAGATGTCCTCCACCACCACGGAAAAAACCATCACAGTATTAAGGACCATATTTGCCAGGAATGGGCTGCCGGAGCAGATATGTTCTGATAATGGACCGCAATTTGTGTCCGAAGAATTCAGAAAGTTCTTAAAGAACAATGGGGTAAAGCACTACACGTCCGCCCCATACCATCCCGCCACCAATGGATTGGCTGAAAGGTTTGTCCAGACCTTCAAGAAGGCCATCAAGGCCATGGGTAATGAAGACATAAAACTTCAGCACAAGGTGGATAACTTCTTATTTGCATATAGGAATGCAACGCATATGGTTACTAACCAAACTCCCGCCATGATGTTCTACAATAGAAACCTAAGATGCTGGCTGGATTTGGTCAAGCCCAACATCCGAAGGGACGTGGAGAACCGGCAGTTTCAGGGCATGAATGAAAGGCCAACTAGGGCCTTCCAGATAGGCCAACCGGTTTTGGCCCAGGACTACCATACCGAGAAATGGCAGCCTGGAACAATCTGCACACGATTAGGACCACTGATGTATACCGTGGACATCGGAGACAGCATAATAAGGCGCCATGCTGACCAAATCATCAAGTCATCCGAAAAGGGACAACCTACACCACCACTCTATACATCTAACGATGAAGTAGAGATACCCATATCTACCTCCAATCCGGTGATACTGGAGCCCGATGAACCCGACACTGGCCTGCAAGCCGAATCAGCCTTGCCAGAAGAACCTACTACACCACCAGAAACTACTACACCCCCGAGGCGTTATCCGGACCGAGTCAGGAAGCCTCCTGAGAGACTAACTTATAATTAATTAATACAGCAATGTATATTATTTTGCATATAACATGTAATTAATATTTACTTAAAATATGATGTACTAGTTAGCTAGAAGGGGAGGAATTGTGGTGTATGTGCCTTTAAGAGCAATTATGGTGTATGTGCCTTTAAGAGCCCCAGGTGTGCGTAATGCCGGTAATTGCCACTTGGGCTATATAAGCCTGTGTATTGTGTATATCCTTTAGAAACCGCCCCCCCCCAGACTTGCTTAGTAAATACCTATGAACCAACTCCTGTTTTCAGTGTCTTTATCTACACATGGACACTACAATAACCACTAGGCTACTGTAGCATTTGTTCTCGTTCTTCTAGAACACCAACCCTACCATTTTCCCCAATACAGCCTTGTTGTTTCTTAAATGCTGCAGCCTATTCCTGCTGTTGATCACCTTCCACATAAAGAAATACTTACATCAGTCCTCATTTTGCTCTTAACACCAAATGTGGGCTCTCTTTTCTTGCTCCCCTGCGCTGCTAAAAGTATTGTTTTAGATTAATTCTAGGTATCCTATCATGTATCTTGTATACCCTTAGCAGGTCCCTTCTGAGATATCTCTTTTCAAGATTGAAGAGCCCTAGCTTATCAAGTTATTCCTCACTGATGTTAAACACTCGGCATCCGTTGCTTTCCTCCACGCGGCCTCGAGGGCCTACATGGCCCACTTATGTACCAGTGAACAGAACTGTACACAGCACTCCAGGTACAGCCTGGCCAGAGCACGGTACAGCTTCAGCATTAGCTCTGGGATCTGAATTCAAACAATTTGGCAACGTAACCCAGAATCCTATTTGCTTTCTTATCGCCTCACACTAGACAAACATTTACAAATACAATAGTTATAAAAATTACAATATACCAGAAGGTGGATTATGCCCATACCCATAAAGATATACTCACATGGTACATTTATAGATCCAGGAATCTGTCCATTCTCCTTGACCTCCCAGGGTTCTCTAACATCGATCACAACAATTTTATCTGATTTAAGCAACTGTTTTAATTCCTGGTAGGTGACAGATTCAGGGGAAGCTGTACAAACACTCCGGTAGCTGCTAGGCTGGCTTAGGTAAACTGGAGCTATATATAAAAATGAAAAAAAAGAGATTTAAAGTTATGAAAACCTGATCTTTTTTGGTATTTTTGATTGATCACAGGAATTCTGATTCAAAGTTGAAAACACGATCACTTTGAAGCAATTTTACCATACAATAATTAGCAACATCTTTTCAATTTCTATGATAGCAAGTAGTATGTAGTGGAATATTTCACTGTAAAAGATCCTTGTACCATCATATGACTGGAGTATTTGCTTAAATCACATTACTTATAAAGACTATATTACATTACTTAAGTGCCTGAGGAAGCTTAGGTACATGGGAACTTACAACTTTATTGACAAAATTAAATAAAAACAAAGTTAGTAGTATGTTAGTGTATAGGATAAAAATCAGAAAACAACCACATAATTCTGTTAATGTCTATAAATGTCATCTAATGCACTTTCTGGGTGGGTGGGTGGTTAAGGTGGTCAAAATGGTCTGTTTGATCAAGACCAGAACCTTCCCTTACCAAAAGAAAAAACAGACTACCCACACTGCAGAGAAATGTGTCTTCTGGTATAGCGTTAGCTTGAAAGAAGTTTCTTCCTTTGATTTTAACCTGCAAGTTTAAGATGACAGGAAATCCATGTTTCACTATGGGATAGGAATTGTTGTAAGGCACTCCTTTAAAATGTTCAGGACTGCTTATGTTACTTCTTTCCATCATTCCACTTTAATACATACTGGGCATAGAATTTCTTCGTATCACAAAAGATAATTTGCAATTCTGATGACATTACTGTGCATCAATGACATGAAATGCAGAGATAGCTGGTGCCGACACAAAAGTCACACAATAGTAGTGAAAGATTAGTTCCTCTGCTTGGTGAGTTGATAACAAGGGAGCCCGAATGTAGGATTACTTCTAGGGTTAGTGTTTTGAGTTATGGTTCGCTTACAGTTAGGAGTTGGATTAAGATTAGGGGTTGGGGTTAGGATTAGGACTACAGGTTGGTGCTAGGGTTAGAAACCAGTATCAGCACTGCATTGTTAATAGCAGAAACCATTAATGGCAACGCCACAGACACGAGGGGCTCGAATTTCCAAGCCCCGTGGAGGCAGGAGTGGTGGGAAAATTGCAGAATCGGGGGGCACGAACCCATCCCACCCCCAACCCGCCTCCGTGCCAATGTCCCAGGAGGCAGGTATCCGACCTGTGCTGGGAGCCATCTCCCCGAGGCAGGAAGGGGATTAGCGCCAATTAACTGCCTGTTAACAGGTAGTTAACAGGCAGTTTTTTGCCTAATCCCTATTTTTAGCCCTTAAGTGTGGGCTTCCCGACGGCTCCGAACCACGCCAAGTCAGCGAGGCGGGCTGTCGGTCTGAAGGGGTTGGAGGGGTCGAGATGTCCGTTGTGCAGGTGAGTGATGGGTGCATGTGTGCAGAGGTGAGTGTGTGAGGTAAGTGTAAAGTGTTTTAATAAGTTTTACTTACCTTTACTTTCTCCTGCAGGCTTCCTTCCTTCAATTCTCGGGAGTCCCTCAGTTCACCGGCACAGAAAGCAGAATGGCCACTGAACTGTCAAAAGCTGCAGCCTCTGCTTTCTGGTCTGGAGAGCTCTCTAACTGAGTCTGAGTAGAGGGACTCAAGTTAGAAGACAGATTGTCAGTGTTTGACAGCTTCACAGAGCTGTCAAATTCTGATTTTTCATCTGTCAAAAGCTCTTGACAGATGAAATGTCAATCACTGACGTCAATCGCTGGGCAGGCTTAACAAAGTCAATCAAGGGAAAATAGCATGGGTTGGCCACAAGTCGATGGAGGCGGGACTACAACCCAAAAAGTGGGAGTCCCGCCTCCATTGACAAAATCCAGCCCTAGATGCACCTTTTTTAATTAGACCGGTAAAAGGGTACTGGGTGTCAGTAAGCACAAGTGCTCCCTTTAAGAGGGAACCACTAAAAATAATTTAACGAGATCTAATTATACTAACAAAGACTTAAACTAAATCAGCATTTTGATACTTCTATCAGTTGTGAAATGAATGCTCTGCGGTACCCAATGATCGTAGAAGATCCAGAGTATATTCATGCTGCTTACTTCAAAGTAATGTTCTGCATTTCCTTTACCCTACCGCTGACCATCTTACACATCTCTTGAACAGCACCTCCTGGGTGTCTCATTTCAAAGTAATGGCATTTCCCCACGCACTAGGCGAGGCTGCTCCAGCCCAGCTCATACCCGATTCAAACCCAGGCCAATGCCAAGTGATGTTCAGACCTGTTCTGCTCAGGACCGGTGGGTGAAAGTCCAAGCTTTACAAGTCACTTTAATTCTCCACCCCACACTGGCCTCATACACTGTTCCAATGAAGCTCGACGCAAGCTCGAAGCAGACCACCTCATATTTTTACTGGGCACTTTACAGCATGGAGTTTGAGTTTAACAACTTTAGACCTTAACCACCACTCTTCATTTTCTCTTGAACAGCAAGTGCTCATAATGGAGGATTGCTGCACCAGAGCCACTCAGAGTGGAGGAAATCCAGGCTGGTGCTTGGAGTGGGGATCCCCTCGCAGTACATGGCTGGAGGGGTGGTCCACGCCCCTGGCATCTAATTGACTTTCTTCTGCTACACTTCTAGGCCACAGATGTTCCATGCATCCCTCCCCTTCTGCTATAAGCATTTACACCTCGTTGGACCCATCTTGTGTTTCTTTTCTTGTTTCATTATCACCTCCTTTTGCCTTGCATTATCACTTTTGTCACTTAATCATCTCCTGCCCTCCATCCTATGAGACATTTTAAGCTACATCCATGTATTTTACAATGAGAAACAGTACTAATATGGTTCCTTTCCTCTCCCCCGCAACCCCCCCCCCCACTTTTTTCCTGGTTCTACACATGCTGTTTCATAGAAAGAACATAACTTGCATTTGTATAGTGCCTTTTCATTGAATATATTTAAGGTGGAGATAGACAGATTTTTGAAAGGTAAGGGAGTCAAGGGTTATGGGCAGGGAAGTGGAGTTGAGGCCAAGATCCGATCAGCCATGATCTTATTGAATGGCGGAGCAGGCTCGAGGGGCCAAATGACCTACTCCTGTTCCTACAACATCTTATGTTCAACCTCATGACATCCCAAAGCGCTTTGTAGCCAATGAAGTACTGTTACTGTTGTAATGTAGGAAACTCAGCAGCCAATTTGCACACAGCAAGATCCCACAAACAGTAATATGATAATGACCAGACAATCTATTTTAGTGATGTTGGTTGAGAGATTAATATTGGTCAAGACACTGGGGAGAACTCCCCTGCTCTTCTTTGAAATAGTGCCATGGGATTGTTTATGTGCACCTGAGGGGCTTTGATTTTAACGTCTCATTCGAAAGACAGCACCTCCGACAGTGCAGCACTCCCTCTGCACTGGAGTGTCAGCCTAGATTTTCTGCTCAAGTCTCTGCAGTGAGACTTGAACCCATAACCTTCTGACTCAAAGAGCTGAGAAAGATACCCACTGAGCCACGGCAGAAATATTTGAAACATTTTCCAGTTCTGACGAAAAGGTCATTGACTTGAAACGTTGACTCTCGCCACAGAGGCTGCCTGACCGGAGAACAGCATTAGTACTGTTTCTCATTCTAAAATGCACACGAGTATCAGAATAAAATAATGACATTTTGCACAAAGGACTTTGTTAACACATGCACCGCGGTATTTAAAAAAAAATCGTAATAGTTTCAGCCTTGAGCTGCTGAGCGTGAGCACCTACCTCCGGGTCCACCCCAACCCTCCCCAACTGTGGGCCGACGCCGAGTGGGAGGCCACTTTTCACTCACCCCAAGAGGGCAGCGGGTGTCTCCTCTCCTGCCGGCAAAGCTCGGCGGCCGAACCCGGGCTCACTGTCCGCAGCAACAGCGCCGAAATGAAGCCCAAGGCGCGAGACATGATTCGGGGCAAAGGCTCGAGCGCGGGATACGGGACCCGGGACAGAACTCCAAGGCCAACCGACAGGCGGAAGCGGAAACCGAGTGCCGAAGGGGTGGAGATTGGCGCATGCGCACACGGCGGCGTGCTGGTTCGCTGCTGGCGAGTCCGCGCGCGAGAGAGAGAGAGCGCGCCCGGGGTTTCCGGTTCACGCGAGAGTCGGAGCTGGGCCACCGGCTTCTTTACATCGAACCTGCTGGAAGAAAGCGAAAGGCCGAGAGCCCAGCCCCCGGACAGCGTCTCCCCGGCCCCGAGAGCCCGCTCGCCGCAAACTTTGCCACTTGACTTGGAGGCGAGCGCCCAGCACTCTCCCCCGTTCCCCGGACAGGGTCTCCAGGACGGTTGGCTGCAGACGCTGAAAGTGACTCCGGTGTCCACAGCGCTGAACGCCAAGCCCCGATCCCGGAAGCGAGAGGAGGCCGAGTGTCGTTCGGGGGCTGCCGAGTCCTCTGGAGGCCGGGTGTGTCTGTGTGTGATAGTCGATCTGCGATATTTAAAAAGGTGACAGACTGGGCTGCTGACAGCTCACTAAATGTGGGAAAGCCTGAGATCAAGGCCCCGCGCCCACTGAAATTCCTTCAGTGCGAAGAGAACTATCGAGCAACCGGCTTCAGATAGACTGCAACGTCAGAATAGTCCCCCTGAACGCACATTGCGGATAAATCTAACGTTGTTTTGCGTGCACAATTTATACCAACCGAGTTCCAGTTAGATCCAATTCTGATTGATTTTTATTAATTTAACCCTGGTTGCTTTGGTACCTTGATTTATCTTTAGCTGTCGGTCCTGCGGTACCTCACCCAAATGGTTATTTGTGTTGACTTGAGAACTGCCACAAGAACAGCAATTTAGTTTGATATGCAAACTTCCTTTTGCTTGGAGGGGGTTGCTGTGAAGTAACATCACGGTGACGTGATGTTAACAGAAATTGTGAGCCAGCAGTAAAAAAAAACATGCTTTCTTTTCACTAAATATCAATTGTAACAGGTGCTCTATTTTCTGGTAAAGATGCAACAGAAAACTCCGTGGCAGTTATTGGGTGCATGTTGCCATGGTTGCAGTTCCCTGAATTTATTAAAGTTTATGGCCTAAATTTATTAAACCCATAATTTATTTAATTACCATTGAAAAGATCAGCAATCATGCTCCATGAAATTAATTCCTTGAATAATTTGCACCATAAACTGTTAATTCTCGTATTTGAGCAAAATAAAAGTCCAGTACTCAGAAACAAAATTTAAGCTCCCCTCCCCAACTCATGTAACAGTGCTTTTGGTTTTAGTGTTTTGTGTTCCCAGGCTGTACAGGTGTAAGGCTTTCTGGTTTGCATCTGATTTTTTTACTTTCTCTTAATATGAACACTGATAAATCACCTGATTTGGTGCAAACAAAAAAAAAATCCTAAAACTAAGTACTGAAACCTGAAAAAAACCCATCTTTTATCTCTCGTTTTCAGTAATGTGTGTAATACTTCTACCTCATACATTATAGATGAGTTCAGTAAATTTGCAAATACTTGACAATTTAAGCTACTGCAAGACTAGTACCCTAGAGGTCCCAGACTGCCTTTGAGCAACACCTGCAACTTTTTTGCTTCTTTTTGCCACAAGAGATCTAATAGTTCTATATGTATTTATTTGTTTATGAAAACTCTGATAAACATATTGGCTTTTCATTGTGGCAGTATTGTATACTTGTACTTACTGTAGCACAAATCAGCTCTGCAAATGTTGGCAAAACATTGCATTGAGTACAAATATACTGCATTTCTTAACATCCTTGAGCTACAGCCGCACTTTCATATTAACTGGGGCTTCTATCATGCAGCACCTTGGAAGACAATAATCATAGTTGAATTGGAGGCATATAGGGGCTAGGCGATCTGCCAGTTTACTGCCAAAGGTGTGAAAATGAAAATGACCCTCATAGTCGTTTTGCTCTGACATTCTGGAAAAGCTGTGGCTTCAAGCCCCCCTTAATCTTTTTGACATTAAGTTTGTCCTATACTCTGGGTCTTAACTTCTAAACTTTTTTTAAATTAAGAAACTATTAGTGTTAAGTCTTACAGCTGTTTGTTGTACTAGTTCATTCTTGTAAAGTTACTTATGCAGCATGTTAAATTATCAGTGACAGATGCGGGTAAAAGACCCATTCTCCCGAAGTAATGGTGAAATGACGAAGAAAAGCAGAAGGCCTGAAAAGCCTCAAGATGAAGATTCATCTGATGAAGTCTCGGGTAAGACATAGTTTCTGTTTTTATAATAGTAATACAGGTAGACTATCCTTTATCCGAACTTCCGAAAACCTCTAAAAACCGAAAGTTTTTTCGTTCAGCGTAAGTCGTGTGCACAACATGACCAGAGTGGCGCACGACTTACGCTGAGCAGGGCAGAGGGTCACAGAGTTCCCTCCTGTGTAGGAGATTGCAGGCCGAGCCGGGCAGTGTGAAGGAGGTACCGGGAGAGTGAACCCAACAATACAGCGGCCCGTCCGATATTCTTTTCTCCCCCACCCGAACCGAACCGCGGCCCGTCCGATATTCTTTTCTCCCGACCTGAACCGCGGCCCGTCCAATATTCTTTTCTCCCGACCTGAACCGCGGCCCGTCCGATATTCTTTTCTCCCCCCCCGACCGACCCCCCCCCCCCCCCCCCCCCCCCCCCCGACCTGAACCGCAGCCCTTCCGATATTCTTTTCTCCCCACCACCCGACCCCGACCTGATTTGCGGGCCAGCTTAGTAAGAGTCAGCCGATATCCGGCTTTCCAGAGAAGCAGGAAGGGGAATGAGACATGGAACAGTCGCAAGAGGTAGCCTGAACTTTTAAAATTTATATTAAATACAAATTTCCCAGTCTTATAATAATACCTTCTGAAATCCGAAAAATTCCAAAAACCGAAACTCAGCTGGTCCCAAGGCTTTCGGATAAGGGATAGTGTACCTGTACCTTTGTGGTTAGGAAGATTGTCCTTTTTGGGTAGAATTGTAAAACTAGATAATTGTGGATAATGGGAATTTAATAAAAGTTCCATTATATTTTGGGCTGGAATAGGGGCTTGATAGCCAATTAAACAGTAGGCACAGCCAGTATAAAATATAATGGAATGTTCATCATAAGCATTAGTAGAGTTTAAAAAAAAAAATCATGCTTGAATAATTCATGGCAACTTAAGAACTTGTGCCAAATTGTTTTTCACCTGGTGAGCCCATACTTTGAAAATAAGCTACTACCATGTACTAATATACACATTCTCAGTTATTACATTACTTGTTTACAGTAATCTCTGTGCATTAATCCACTGTAATATCTATCAGTTCTATAGGTAGCTTTTAGGTATTACTGGTTAATAATTTAGCCAGTGTTTAAAGGGCTGTGGCACGTGCAAGTTTTTCACTCGTCAAACTTGTATGTGGCATGATGATACAAGTATAATGCTCTTGTAGTTGTGTTTTGGATACGAGCCAGTTTGTTCAGTTATTGTTGCTTAGGAGTGACTGAACTTAAAATAAAAACAGAAATTGATCGAAATACACAGCAGGCCGATCAGCATCTGCGAATAGAAAATTGCCCTAACTTGCTTATAAACAAGGTGAAAATTGTGTGGTCAACTTCCTTCTTTCCCACAGAATGGTCCTCCTCCTCCTGTCTGAGAGGACTGTATGCTGATTTGAAAAAATATTTAATGATGTAATAAGTACATATGACTGACAAATATGATTTGAAAAATTCCCATTTGTGGCCACAGTGTCGTCTAGCTGGATTTTCACTGGCCCAGCTAGGTTGATGAAATTGTCATCAGTTGATTGGTTTAATTGACCGTACAGTGTCTGGTTTTAATTGAATCATGTGCAAAAAATGAACTGGCATTTTGAAATTTCAGTTGGACTGGTGGAAAAACAAGCCAGGTGGCAACTCTTTGTGGCAAACACCTAAAATCAGTGAAAGATCATCTTTGACTTGCCATGATTTCTAATTACTACAGCAAGGTCTAAAATAACAACTGTAACCAGCTCATCTAGTTAGTGGTATCATCTTGATTAATCTTTCAGTAACTCTAAGATACTCCTAATATATGACCAAAACCAATTTAATGAAAGGAATGGAATGATTGGCCACAATCCTGGTTAATTCTCCATATAAATAGATTTTTTAAAATCAAGTTCTTTTGTAATTGCTTTTTTGAGGGTGTAAACAAAAGTGTTCTCTTGCACTTGTGTAAAAGGTCAAAGTAGTAAGTGGTTCCTAAAGAAGTGAAAGGTAATAACGTGTTTATATTTTTTTGAACCTGGCCTTTATTCATGTGCAGTATTTCAATTCCCAAATATCCAATTGCGATATGAGTTAGAATCCTTTGGTACAGATGCAAATTCAAATACCTGACACTTCCTAGAAATAATATTTTTGTGAAATAATGCCATGGGAGGGCTGTATGACCCAGAAGATTCTGAAGAGGCTTATCTGTGCTGCTACTACACGTATGTACTTTAAGACCAGTTCTTTATTCCATACCACAGTATAATGCAACTTACAGACTTGGAGTGATTTATAAATACAATGCTCCCATATTAAGCTGTGCATGGTATAATTTTAGTACCACAAAATTAGGTGCAATGTTGCTTTATGTATTTGTACCACTGTCTATAAATCTGTAGGAAAAATTGGTCTTGGTTGATGTATTTATCCCTTGCTATATAACCACACCACCAACATGTGCATCATTTTTAGTATTGCCCATTGTGCGATAAACTGTAGTTAGAAATTAAATAGTGTAGCTAATGCAGTGGTGTCCAAACAGTGGGCCCTTTCTAGCCCTTGTGCTCTGTACATTAAGCCCATAAAGCCGACTAAGTTGTTTTTGTGCTATATTTTTACTTACCGGATTGTCCTGTTTGAATTTTGATTGTGTGAAGGTTTGGAAAGAGCTGATCTTGGTGCTATTGCCTTATTGGTGGTGGATACATTTTAAACCAGAACACCAAGATCTGAAGTATTCACATATTAAAATATATACACATTAATAGGAATATTGATTTTAAACTTTATGTGAGCCATAGGTTCCATGGTGTGCACCTAAGTGGCCCATGAAGATAAAAAGATTGGGCACTCTTAAGCTAATGCATACATAAGTAGTGAGGCAAAACTGAGTCTTTCCCCTGTGGAGAAACAAATGTTGTATTGCCTTACTTGTTATATTGCAAAATATAGTAGATCAGTGTAGGACTTAAGAAGGGATACTTGTAATTGCCATAAATTGATACTGAAATAGAAGCTTTGATCAGTACTGCAGTTGTGTTTTAAATAATGTTGGTGGTAGAAGTTTGGAACTCCCTACCACAAACGACAATTGATGCTAGATCAGTTGTTAATTTTAAATCGGAGATGTTAGCTTTTTATTAACCAAGGGATATGGGCCAAAGGCAGGTACATGGAGTTAGGTCGCAGATCAGCCATGAGCTCATTGAAGGCGGAACAGGCTCGGGATGAATGGCCTACTCTCTATGTTCCTATGTTCGGAATTCTTAGCAAGAAACCATTTAACCTGTCATTACTTAACTTGTTTAAAAAAAAAACTAAACTCCAAGCCGCAGAGTATACAATTTAAGATCGACATCCTATACGTACATTTCACCTTTGCTATAAACTAAGTCAAATCAAAATTTAGATAAAGTAGATTTGTTGCCTACTTTCTAAATCATATATATAATTTTTAGGCTCTGCCTGCCAGCATATTGGCAAAGCAGTGGATCTGATCCAAGTGAAGAAGGCAGTTACTCAGAACCACTGGTCAGTTTGTGCAGAATGTGCCAAAAGTTTGAAAACACATGATGAAAAGCCTGACGTTTCACCAAATGTTTGGTTGTGTCTGAAATGCGGTTACCAGGTAAGCAACATATCTAAAGTGTTGTAATATTTTATTTAGGTTTACAACTTTGTTTCCTTCATAGGGAATTAACATGTAATTGAAAGTTCAATTTAGAGGATAAGCAAGCATGAAATAAGTAAAGGCCATTCGGCCCATCAAACCTATTCCTTCCACATACCATTACAACCCACACCATCATTGACTCCATCATGCTCAGCTTATTTTTGTAAGCAGTTCTTGATAATTTAGAGCCTGAAGTCCTTGTTGTCTTTCTTTCAATGGCCTCCAACATGTGAATGCCCTTGGTAGGGTGCCAAGCAGTGCATGAGGTAGTGCCACTGTGACATCACCTATGACCTATGCAAGGTTAGAATAACTTACTTTAACTTAGTTAAATAATGGTGATGCTTACTGTAACATGATTGTAACTGTTTGACATTGCCTACAATGCTGCCTATCTTTGTGTCAGTGGCAAATTTGGATATATGGCTTTTTGTGCCATCATCTAAGTCGTTAATAAATACTGTGAATAGTTCGGCCCCAACACCAATCCCTGTGGGACACCACTAGTCACACCCTGCCAGTTAGAGTACCTACTCATTATCTCTACTCTCTGTCTCCTGCCACTCAGCCAATTTCCTAACGAGGTCAATAATTTACCTTCAATTCCATGGGCTTCTACCTTAGTTAAGAGTCTCTTATCAAATGCCTTCTGGAAGTCCATATAAATAACTTTCATAGACATTCCCCTGTCCACTACTTCAGTCACCTCCTCCAAAAATTCAATCAGGTTTGTCAGGCATGACCTACCTTTCATAAATCCATGGCTCTTGTCTGATCAGCTGAAAATTTTCATGATGTTCAGTCACCCTATCCTTAATTATAGAATCTAGTAATTTCCCGACAACAGATGTTAATCTAACTGGTCTATACTTCCCTGGTTTCCCTCTCGCCATTTTTAAATAGCGGAGTGACATGCACAATTTTCCAATCTAAAGGAACGGTTCCTGAATCGAGAGAACTTTGGAAGATTATAGTTAAGGCATCTGCAATGTGTTTACCTACTTCCTTTAAAACCCTGGGATGGAAACCATTTGTCCCTGGGGATTTGTCACTCTTTAGTGCCATTATTTTCTTCATTACTGTTCTCCATCTCACACAGAAAATCACAGAAACCCCACAGTGCAGATAGAGGCCATTTCAGCCCATCGAGCCTGCACCGACACATATTCCACCCGATCCCCGTAACCCCACGTATTTAATCCCCCTAACACTAAGGGTCAATTTATCATAGCCAATCAACCTAACCCGCACATCTTTGGACTGTGGGAGGAAACCCACGCAAACACGGGGAGAATGTGCAAACTCCACACAGACAGTCGCCCGAGGCCGGATTCGAACCCGGGTCCCTGGCGCTGTGAGGCAACAGTGCTAACCACTATGCCACCGTGCTCATCTGACATGGGGTTAGCTTCCACATGTATGATACCCTACTCTACCTCTCCATCACCTCTCTTTACTGCCTCTGTGTTTTCGGACTGCTTGTCCAACATCCAGTCTTGGATGATCTGCAATTTCCTCCAGTTAAACTTTGGCAAGACTGAAGTCATAATCTTCGGTCCCTTCCACAAACTCAGTACGCTTGCTACTGATTCCACCTTCCTCCCTGGCCATTGTGCCAGGTTGAACCAGACTGTTCGCAACCTCAATCTTCAATTCGACCCTGAGCTGAGATTTTGACCTGCTATCTTCTCCATCACAAAGACAGCTTATTTGCACCTGTAGCATCACCTGCTTTAACCCATCCGCTGCTGTAACCCTAACCTATACCTTGACTATTCCAATGGTCTCCTGGCTGACCTCCCATCATCCACGCTCAGTAAATCTTAGCTTATCCAAAACTCTTCTGTCCCTCTCCCATCCCACACCAAGTCCTGCTTACCCATCATCGCAAGGTCTCAAAGGGAAATCTTCATGTAGAGGCAGAGGACATGGCTAAAGCACTAAATGAATACTTTGCATCTGTTTTCACAAAGGAAGCGGATGATATGAAGGTTACACTAAAAGAGAGGGAAATTATGGACAGGATAGTAATAGATAGAGAAGGCGTACTAAAAAGATTAGCATTACTGAAAGTTAAGTCACCTGGTCCGGATGGAATGCATCCTAGGCTGCTGAAAGAAGCAACGGTAGAGAGAGCAGAGGCATTGGCCACAATCCTCATTGGATACAGGAGTAGTGCTAGAGAGGGATAAACCAGGAAACTACAGGCCAGTCAGCCAAACATCAGTGGTGGGGAAGTTATTGGAAACCATTATCAGGGACAAAGTAAACTTTCATTTGGAAAGTCATGGGTTAATCAAGGAGAGGATTTGTTCAAGGCAAATTGTGTCTGACTAACTTGGTTGAAATATTTGCGGTAACGGAGAAGGTTAATCAAGGTAGTGCGGTAGATGTATATATGGACTTTAGGAAGGTATTCATCAAAGTGCCACACAGGTGGCTTGTTAAGAAGATGGAAGCCCATGGAATTAAGGGGAAAGTGGCGGTATGGATACAGAATTCGGCTCAGTGACAGAAAGCAGAGGGTGATGGTGGATGGATGTTTTTCAGACTGGGAAGTAGTTTGCAGTGGTGTTCCCCAAGGGTCAGTTTTGGATCCATTACTCTTCAATTTTTGTAAACAACCTAGACTCGGTTGCAGGGAGCAGCATTATAAAGTTTGCAGATGATACAAAACTTGGCAACGTAGTAGATAGTGATGAGGATAGTTGTAGACGACAGGATGGTGAAATGGGCAGAAGCATGGGAGATGGAGTTCAGTGCAGAGAAGTGTGAAGTGATGCATTTTGGGAGAGCTAATATGGAAAGACAGTGGCCCAGAAATTTGGGTCGGAGGCTTCCCGCGGGTGCACGCCTCCGACCTGCACTTACCTAGTGCACCGGCCGTTGTGCTGTGGGCCCGCATGGGATTCCGATCCTGTGCCTCCTCCAACTGCCGGCGCGCAGTGCTTGCGTATCCCAGGGGCGCTGTTAGTTCGAAGCGTCCCCTGGGATCACGTGGGCCATGGAGAGCCAATGGTAGCAGGTAATGCCCATTCATAAATTTGACAGGAAGAGCTGTCAAAACTATAAATACAAATCAGCCCCAAAACATAACTAGAACTTCAAATAAATTTTAAAAAAACATGACATTTTAAAAATAACTATAAATTACATAAAATAACTATTTTAAACAATAATTTAAATTTTTGAAAAAATTAATTACAGTTTCTAACAGGGCTAAAAATAAACTTACCTTTCTTTAAAGTATTTAAAAATAATAAACCTGTGGAAAAAATGTTTAAATTTTACTTAATTCACCACTTACCTTGTTAAACGCAGGCCTTGCGACTGCTTTTTAAAAGTGTAACTCCTGGAGACTTACCCTCCCGGAGAAACCTGTAAAAAAACGGAAGTTCCAGGCGCACGCGCTGCTTCTCCGGCGCATGCGTTCGACCTGTGAACCCCTTCCTTTAAGGGAACGGAAGTTCCGGTTTCCCGTGCATGCACGAAACCGGCACTTTCGTTGGGCCTACGCGGGAGTACCCAGCACGTACTCACCCGTGGGGACCCGAATTTCTGGGCCAATATATCATAAATGGCACGATTTTGAAATGTGTATTTGAGCAGAGAGACCTTGGTGTCCATATACACAAATCCTTAAAGGTGGCAGGGCAAGTTGATAAGGTGGCTAAAAAAGCATATGGGTTACTTGTGTTTATAAATAGAGATATAGAATATACAAGTAAAGAGATCATGCTAGAACTTTGTAAATCACTGGTTAGGCCTCAGCTGGAGTATTGTGGACAATTCTGGGCACCACACTTCAGGAAAGAGGTAATGGTCTTCGAAAGGGTCCAGAGGAGGTTTACCAAGATGCTACCAAGGATGAGCGACTTCAGTTATGAGGAGAGGTTGGAAAAATTAGGACTGTTCTCCTTGGAACAAAGAAGGTTAAGAGGTGACCTAATAGAGGTTTTGATAGAGAAAAACGATTCCCTCTGGTGAGTGGGTCAATAACCGGAGGTGATGGATTTAAAATCATTGGCAAAAGATCTAGAGGGGAGATGAAGAGTTGTCGGGATTTGGAATGCTCTACCTGAAAAAGTGGTGGAAGCTGATTCCATAAATAATTTTAAAAGGGAGCTGGGCAAGTACTTGAGGATGAAGAACTTGCAGGGTTAGGGACAAAAAGCAGGGTGTGGAATGAAGCACAGCTGCTCTTTCAAAGAGCCAGCACAGGCATGATGGGACAAATGGCCTCCTTCTGTGCTGCAAGTTTCTTGGATTCTATGATCCCTGTCCTTGCTGACCTACATTGGTTCTCAGCACCCCCCCAGTGCCTCAAATTTAAAATTCTCATCATCGTGTTAAAATCCCTTCATGGCCTTGCCACTCCCTATCTCTAACCTCCCACAGCCACCCCCGCTCCACCCAGAACTCTCCGTTCCTCCAAACTCTGGCCTCGTGCATTCCCATCCCTTCGCCCCACTATTGGTGGCTGTACCTTCAGCCATTTAGGCCCCATGCTTTGGAAAAGCCTAAACTTTCTGCCTCTGCAGCTCCCTCTCCTCCTTTTAAGACTCTCCTTAAAACCCACCCTTTGACCAAACTTTTAGTTGCCTCTCCTAATATCTCCTCCTTTGGCCTGGCATCCATTTTTGTCTGATTACGCCTTTGTGAGGCCTTTCTACATTGCTATATCGATGCAAGTTGATGTTGTATTAAACAGTAGCTCAGAATGCTCTCTCCATACACGACTAGTTTGGAAGGACTAATTAGTTTTCATAGCTCAAGTGAAAGTTGATGTGCCCACTATTCTGCCTTACTGAATTATGCTGACAACACGAAACCTGTTATAAATTTGTCAGTAGTCAAGGACAGGAGGGTGTGACCGCGAGTCAGGAAGGTATGGAGACCTGGGATGCAGTAAACATAGAAGATAGGAGCAGGAGTAGGCCATTCGGCCCCTCGAGCCTGCTCCGCCATTCAATGAGATCATGGCTGATCATCCAAATTCAGTACCCTGTCCCTGCTTTCTCCCCATACCCCTTGATCCCTTTAGCCTTAAGAAATATATCCAACTCCTTCTTGAATATATTTAATGAATTGGCCTCTACTGCCTTCTGTGGTAGAGAATTCCACAGGTTCACCACTCTCTGGATGAAGAAATTCCTCCTCATTTTTGTCCTAAATGGCTTACCCCTTATCCTTAGACTGTGACCCCTGGTTCTGGACTCCCCGACCATCGGGAACATCCTTCCTGCATCTAGTCTGTCCAGTCCTGTCAGAATTTTATAAGTTTCAATGAGACCCCCTCTCATTCTTCTAAACTCCAGCGAGTATAAGCCCATTCGACCCAATCTCTCCTCATACGTCATTCCTGCCATCCCAGGTATCAGCCTGGTGAATCTTCGCTGCACTTCTTCCATGGCAAGAACATCCTTCCTCAGATAAGGCGACCAAAACTGCACACAATACTCAAGGTGTGGTCTCACCAAGGCCCTGTACAACTACAGCAAGACATCCTTGTTCCTGTACTCAAACCCTCTCGCTACGAAGGCCAACATACCATTTGCCTTCTTAACCGCCTGCTGCACCTGCATGCTTACCTTCAGCGACTGGTGCACAAGGACACCCAGGTCTCATTGCACTTCCCCTTCTCCCAATCTATTGCCATTCAGATAATAATCTGCCTTCCTGTTTTTGACACCAAAGTGGATAACCTCGCATTTATCCACGTTATATTGCATCTGCCATGCTTCTGCCCAATCACCCAACCTGTCCAAATCATCCTGGAGTTTCTTGGCATCCTCCTCACAGCACATACGCCCACCCAGCTTTGTGTCGTCTGCAAACTTGGAGAGATTACATCTAGTTCCCTTCTCCAGATCATTAATATATATTGTGAATAGCTGAGGTCCAAGGATCGATCCCTGCGGTACCCCACTAGTCGCTGCCTGCCACTCAGAAAAAGACCCGTTTATTCCAACTCTTTGCTTTCTGTCTGCCAACCAGTTCTCTATCCAAGTCAATACCTTACCCCCAATCCCATGTGCCTTAACTTTACACGCTAATCTCTTAATGCAGGACCTTATCAAAAGCCTTTTGAAAGTCCAAATACACCACATCCACTGGTTCTCCCTTATTTATTTTACCAGTTACATCCTCAAAAAATTCTAGTAGATTAGTCAAGCATGATTTACCTTTTGTAAATCCATGTTGACTTTGTCCGATCCTGTCACTGTTTTCCAAGTGCTCTGCTATTACATCTTTTATAATGGACTCTAGCATTTTCCCCACTACCAACGTCAGGCTTACCGGTCTGTAATTCCCCGTTTTCTCTCTACCACCTTTTTTAAATAGTGGGGTAACATTAGCTACCCTCCAATCCATGGGTACTGTTCCAGATTCCATCGAATGTTGGAAGATGATCAGCAATGCATCAACTATTTCTAGGGCCACTTCCTTAAGTACCCTAGGATGTAGATTATCAGGCCCTGGGGATTTATTGGCCTTCAATCCCGTCAATTTTCCTAACACCATTTCCCTACAAATACTGATTTCTTTCAGTTCCCCCCTTTCATCAGACCCTATGTTCCCCGACATCTCTGGGAGGTTATTTGTGTCCTCCTTTGTGAAGACAGAACCAAAATATGTATTTAATTGGTCTACCATTTCTTTGTTCCCCATTATAAATTCCCCTGATTCTGATGGAGGAGTCTCAGCCCTGGCCCTTGTCCAACAGGTACGAGGTACTTGCTATCTGTATGGATGAGGATGGGCAAACTGACCACAGTATAGGGGGCCACCCAAGTGGGGGAGAAGGAAGGAATGTGGTAGCAGTAGGGGAAAGTATAATCGGGGGATAGATACTGTTCTTTGCAGCCATGAAAGAGTCTCCCGAAGGCTGTGTTTTCAAGGTTAAAGGTATCTCCTCGCGGCTGGTGAAGAACTTGGAGTGGGAGGGGGAGGATCCAATTGTCGTGGTCCATGTAGGAACCAACGACATAGGTAGAACTAACAGTGAGGTTCTGCTGAGGGAGTTTGAGGAGCTAGGGTCTAAATTAATAAGCAGAACCTCAAGGGTAATAATCTCTTGATTACTACCTGAGCCACGTGCAAATTGGCATTGGGTCAAGCAGATCGGAGAGTTAAATGCATAGCTCAAAGAAGGGGTTTCAATTCATGGGGCACTGGCACCAGTACTAGGGAAAGAGGGAGCTGTTCCTTCGGGATGGGCTCCACTTGAACCGAGCTGAGACCAGCGTCCTGGCAAATCGAATAACTAGGGCTGTAGATAGGACTTGAAACTAAAAAAGGCGGGGGAGGGGGTCAGGTGAGGGAAATTTAGAAATCTAAAGAGAAAGGTCAAAGCAATAGAGCAATGTAGCGATTTGGGTAAAAATAAGCAGTGTTTGACCTGAAGGGACAGAGTTTAACGGTAGCAGTGCAGCAGAGAATAAGGTCAAAGCAGGGAATAATGGTAAAAAATCTAAATTAAAGGTTCTTTATCTGAATGCACAAAGCATTCGTTACAAGATAGATGAAGTCATGGCACAAATAGAGATAAATGGGTTTGATCTAATAGTCATTATAGAGACGTGGTTGCAAGGTGACCAAGGTTGGGAACTAAATGTTCCAGGGTACTTGACGTTTCGAAAAGACAGGCAGAATGGAAAAAGAGGGGGAGTAGACCCGATAATAAAGGATGACATAAGGGCAATAGAGAGAAAGGATCTTGGCTCGGAAGATCAGGAAGTAGAATCAGTATGGATGGAGATAAGAAATAACAAGGGGCAGAAAACACAGATGGGAATAATATATAGGTCCCCTAACAGTAGCTAGTTGGACACAATATTAATCAAGAAATAGTAAGGAACAAAGGGGGGGACTTTAATCTTCATCTAGATTGGCATTGGTAGTCTGGGGGATGAGTTCATGGAATGCATTCGGGACAGTTTCCTAGAACAATACGTCATAGAACCAACCAGGGAACAGGCTATTTTAGATCTTGTAATTGTGTAATGAGTAAGGGTTAATTAGCAATCTCATAGTAAAGGATTCTCTGGGGCAGAATGATCATAATAAAATTGGAATTTTATGTTAAGTTTGAGAGTGACTTGCCTAAGTCTGAAACTAGAGTGTTAATAAACTTAAATAAAGCCAATTACATAGGTATGAAGGGCGAGTTGGCTAAGGTAGATTGGAAAAATAGATTAAAAGGTATGGCGGTAGATAAGCAGTGGCTAGCATTTAAAAAAATATTTCCCAATTCTGAACAAAAATACATTCCATTGAGAAACAAAAACTCCACGGGAAAAGTGATCCAACCGTGGCTAACTAAAAAAGTTAATGATAGCATTAGATTGAGAGAAAAAGCTTATAATGTTGCGAAGAATAGCAGTAAGCCTGAGGATTGGGAGAGTTTCTCTAACCAGCAAAAGATGACCAAAAAATTGATAAAAAGGGAAAAAATAGAATGAGAGAAAACTAGCAAGAAATGTAAAAGCAGATTGTATGTAAAAAGGAAGTGAGTAACAAAAGTAAAAGTTGGTCCTTTAGAGGCTGAGACAGGAGAAATTATTATGGGGAATAAGGAAATGGCAGAAACGTTAAACAAATACAGGAAACTTTCTGATATCCGGCACTGACGGGACCGAGCTGGTGCCGTACCATCAAAACTGCCGTACAAACCAGCGCTAATGTTAAAACATACGGAGCTTTTGAGCTCCGTATGAATCAACAAACCCTGTTGCAGCTTCAAAACAGTCGGCCGCAGCTTAAAAGCGTCTCTGTAGCTAAGCAACAGCTTCAGCTAGACCTTGCAGAGCCTGACTGGAAAAAAAAAAGCAACGAGAAGTAAAAAAACTTACAGGAAACGGCTCCTGAATTTTGCCGGTAGATAGAGCTTTCCGGACATTTAACCCGGTTAAACGAAAGTTTCCTGTATTTTGTATCTGTCTTCACAGTAGAAGACACAAAAAGCATACCAAAAATGGTGGGGAACCAAGGGGCTAATGAGGGTGAGGAACTTAACGTAATTAATATAAGTAGAGAAAAAGTACTAGAGAAACTAATGGGACTAAAAGCCGACAAATCCCCTGGACCTGACGGCCTACATCCTAGGATTCTAAAAGAGGTGGCTGAAGAGATAGTGGATGCATTGGTTTTGATCTTCCAAAATTCCCTAGATTCTAGAATGGACCCAGCGGATTGGAAGGTCGCAAATGTAACACCGCTATTCAAAAAAGGAGGGAGAGAAAACAGGGAACTACAGGCCAGTTAGCCTGACATCAGTCGTCGGGAAAATGCTGGAATACATTGTTAAGGAAGTGGTATCAGGACACTTAGAAAGTCATAACATGATTAGGCAGAGTCAACATGGTTTTATGAAAGGGAAATCGTGTTTGACAAATTTATTAGTTTTTTGAGGATGTAACTAGCAGGGTAGATAAAGTGGAACCAGTGGATGTAGTATATTTGGATTTCCAAAAGACATTCATTAAGGTGCCACATAAAAGGTTATTGCACAAGATGATGGCTCATGGGGGTTGGGGTAATATAGTGGATGGATAGAGGATTGGTTAACGGACTGTAACTAGTGGGGTGCGCAAGGATCAGTACTGGGGCCTCAGCTATTTACAATCTATATTAATGACCTAGATGAAGGGACCGAGTGTAATGTATCCAAGTTTGCTGCTGATACAAAGCTAGGTGGGACAGTAGGCTGTGAGGAGAACACAGAGTCTGCAAAGGGATATAGATAGACTAAGTGAGTAGGCAGTAAGGTGACAGATGGAGTATAATGTAGGGAAATGTGAGATTATTCACTTGGGTAGGAAGAATAGAAAAACAGAATATTTTTTAAATGGTAAACTTTCAAATGTTGGTGTTCAGAGAGATTTGGGTGTCCTCGTGCAAGAATCACAGAAAGCTAGCATGCAAGTACAGCAAATAATAAGGAAGGCAAATGGCATGTTGGCCTTTATTGCAAGGGGGTTGGAGTACAAGAGTAAGGAAGTCTTGCTACAATTGTCAGGGTAGATGCTGAGAGGTTGTTTCCCTTGGCTGGAGTGTCTAGAACTAGGGGATATAGTCTCAGGATAAGGGGTAGGCAATTTAAGACCGAGATGAGGAGGAATTTCTTCACTTCGAGGGTTGTGAAACTTTGGAATTCTCTACCCCAGAGGGCTGTGAATGCTGAGTCTTTGAGTATATTCAAGGTTGAGATAGATAGATTTTTGGACTCTAGGGGAATCGAGGGATCTGGAGGTCGGGTGGGAAAGTGGAGTTGAGGTCGATGATCAGCCATGATCTTATTGAATGGCGGAGCAGGCTCGAGGGGCCGTATGGCCTACTCCTGCTCCTATTTCTTATGTTCTAAGTTAATACTAGTACTGTAGGAAACCGTTACATTTTTTTAGATTGACTATATATAGTGTCTCTTACACTTAGGGTTGCAGTCAAAACTCACAAGATCAGCATTCTTTGAAGCATTTCCAGACTACTTGCTTGGAGCTCCACTGTATTGTGATCAGTTTGGACTCGTGGACTGTTTGGTAAGGCAAATCAAGTAATAACAGTGTTATAAGTGCAATTCATTCATCATCATAATTTGTAATATAATTTTAACATACAGTTGTTACAAAGACTGAGCTTATAGGACACCGTTTTTTTCCCCTCCACGTCTATTTTTTCTCTCCTTGCCTCTTCTCGCTGAAGTTGGTGATTCATGGTGGGTATACGTCCTGCAGCAGTGTCAGCAGGTTGGCACATTAGGTGGCATCACAGTTGAGCGCATTCTAACATGCATTTTCAGTAGGGGCCCATAGAAATTAGCAGAGGGAAACCTGGATGATGGTTTTCTCTTTGGCTATGGGGTTGTTGAGACCACTTGCCGTACCAGAGATTGAACCCAGGGCCTTCCTGTATTACCCAGTATCATCAATGCTGTACATTTATGAACTAAGTTACCAGGGAACTCCAGTGCAAGAAAAACTTTTTTTGTTGACTAGAAGCTTGAAAGTTGCTTAAGTTTTTGTCAATTTATTTTATATTTCTTTCTACATTGTTCACCATTTTCTATTTGAGGTCTTTGATCATTCAGTTGCTCAACTGACACCTAAAAGGTGCTCTGGCATACCCAGGATTCCTGGTCTGTTCCTCCCACAGAGACCATCTGACCTGTATATTTTCTCCATAACTGAAACTGGAAACTTGTAGTTGCTCTGGCATTCCCAGGGTTTGGTGGCTTTTTCTTCCTGCTGAAACCATCGGGCCTTTTAAGTCTTTTCCTTCAGAACTGAACTTGGAATGATTTACCACAAGTGGCTATTGAGGCAGAGGCTATGACTTAATTTGAAAGGGAATTGGATAACTATTTTTGAAAAGGAAGGATATAAAAGGATACACGGAAAGTATAGCAAAATGGGATTAATGTAGATAGTTCAATTTGAAGAGCACCGGTACAATGAACCAAATGGTTTCCCTCCGTGCTGTAATTTCTTCAGTCCTGTGATGTATCAATAGATTAAGTGGTATATAATCTGCTCAGCATGTTGGTTGTAAAAGGCATTTTACCTTGTGGAGAATCACAAATCTGACCTGGTGTCCTACAGCTGTATGTAAATCTTATTCTAAAGTATTTGCTGCTTAAGTTTTTTTAA
Source organism: Somniosus microcephalus (assembly GCF_052327205.1). Taxonomy (NCBI): domain Eukaryota; kingdom Metazoa; phylum Chordata; class Chondrichthyes; order Squaliformes; family Somniosidae; genus Somniosus; species Somniosus microcephalus. The sequence continues at coordinate 164,241,067 of NC_140995.1, read as the reverse complement.
GTTACATTTTCTTGTTTACAGTTGCAAGCCAAATATATATTTTCTTGTTTACAGTTGTAAGCCAAATATTTATTATATGGATCTATTGGAATAAGAAGTGTTTAAATCATTTAAGGTGTTCCATCTATAGTGTTTTGATATGAAAGTCAAAAAGAAAGTAAAAGGTTGTGCTTTTAAAATAAGAAATTCTGCACAGTAAGTATTCTTTAGTATTGTTTCTTCTAAAACCTCTTAATTTCACAGGTGCTATGAGTGTGACGAGGAATTAATACCATGCAATAAAAAGGTTCTTGCTCACTTGCTGGATTTTCTGCAAAAACATGCTACTAAGACACACTCAGGTAAAGCTTTTTGCATCTATCCCATTCAATGCAGCTGAACTCTATTCAGGTGTACCATGCCCAATTAAAGGAATACAATTAAAGGGATTTTAGTAGGACTGAGACCTAACTATATAATCTGTATTTTATTACAATGATATGTGGAAAATAAACTGCAACTATGTAGGATATGATTCAGAAGTTAAATGTTCAAATTCATATTTTTAATTTTATTCTAACCATCATCTGATTATATCTCTATTCCAGTGCAGTAGGATGACCACATATTAACTATGACGGATTCTAACAATTTAGTTATGCCTTCCATCGAATGTGCTTCAGATTCTAATGGGGCTGCACAACCAAAAATAGAATATTGCAGCAGGCATTATTTTTCTTGTGCAGAAAAACTGTTATAAGTTGCTTCTCTTTTAGTCAGTTGAAAGACTTGTTGCAATTCGCTGTAATTGGCGAGATTGTCTTTGTTTACTGACAGGTAATCCTACAGCAGTCTTCCCCTATTGCATCTTATTTTTAAGATGAGCACTTAATTTGGTCAAATTTTAATATTTAAATTGCTTTTGACATACCTTTTCATAGTAGAGTAAGATTTTATTTTGTTTGAATTTTCTCAAACCATCACAATTGGCCCCTGCCTCTATTTCTACGTGTACCATTTACTGTGTAAGATAATGGGCAGGCACCATGTTCCCAGATCTCTGCTCATACTTATCTAAATCTGACTTACTGCATGAAAGTAGCTCAAGCTGACTTGTCTTCACTTCCTTCCACTTGGCAAAAACTAGCTTTTTACTCGTTACCTACCAGTAATAATACAGGCAAGATCAGGATTTGCTATTTGGAGACTGACTGCCATCAATCAAGGTTCTAACACGGTTTAGGAACTTTTTAAATATTAAAACCACTGAGCCAATTGTGTAATTTTCTGTGTTGAAATATGGACATTGTACAGCCCTAGGTCTGGTCGTGAAGTTACTTTAGAAGAAAAGACAGGTGCATAAAAGTATGTACACCTTAAAAATGTGCTCTGTATCAGGTTGTAGACAGATGTTTGCTAAGTATGCCTCTTCAGCTTATTGGGAGCAGTCAAAATCAATATTTATTGTTTGTGCTGCCTGGTACTTATTAAAGGCATCAGACTAGTATTCAGAATCATAGTGCTTTTTTTTTGCAGATGATGTGTTATGGGTTCTCATGGAAAGCTAGTCATCTTGAAAAATGGACTAACAGTTAGAATCTGGTGCCGGGTGGCCCCAAGTGGCTCTGCACCACTCTAGAGGATCTCGGAGGTATTGATTTGCAAAGTATAAGGTGTGCCTGTCCTAGCTGTTGATTCGTATGGGGTACCGAAGGGTTTTGCTGGATGTCAGTTTTAGCTTGGACACAATTCTTCAGGACCATGGTGAGAGGGGGTCTGATCTTTCTCTATTATTAGCAACGTCTTTATAGTAGAGGTTAATTACATTTATCCCTCTAGCTTTGATCGCTCTCTTGTCCCCTGCCCCACAATACCCCCACACATGCATGTGACAGCACATAAGAACATAAGAAATAGGAGTAGGCCAATCGGCCCCTCGAGCCTGCTCCGCCATTCAATAAGATCATGGCTGATCTGATCCTAACCGCCAATCTACTATCACAGAACCATCTCCTGAATCTAACAGAATTAGACACACGAAATAGGAGCAGGATCAGGCTACACGGCCCCTGGGCCCGCTCCGCTACCCACAGGGCCATGTCCGATCCGAACCTAGACTCATGTCCAAATTCCTGCCCGCTCCCTGTAACCCTTAATTCCCTTTACTTCTAGGAAACTGTCTATTTCTGTTTTAAATTTATGTAATGATGTAGCTTCTACAGCTTTTTGGGGCAGCATATTCCATGGACCTACCACCCTCTGAGTGAAGTAGTTCCTCCTCATCTCAGTTTTGAAAGAGCAGCCCCTTATTCTAAGACTATGCCCCCTAGTTCTAGTTTCACCCATCATCGGGAACATCTTCCCCGCATCCACCCGATCCAACCCCTTCACAATCTTATATGTTTCAATAAGATCGCCTCTCATTCTTCTGAACTCCAATGAGTAGAGTCCCAATCTACTCAACCTCTCCTCATACGTCCATCCCCTCATCCCTGGGATTAACCGAGTGAACCTTCTTTGTACTGACTCGAGAGCAAGTATGTCCTTTCTTAAGTATGGACACCAAAACTGTATGCAGTATTCCAGGTGCGGTCTCACCAATACCTTGTACAACTGAAGCAATACCTCCCTATTTTTATATTCTATCCCCCTAGCAATGAAAGCCAACATTCCATTGGCCTTCTTAATCACTTGCTGCACCTGCATACTAACCTTTTGAGTTTCGTGCACCAGGATCCCCAGATCTCTTTGTACTTCAGTACATTCCAGTTTCTTGCCATTAAGATAATAACTTGCTCTACGATTTTTCCTGCCAATGTGCATAACCTCACACTTTCCAGTTTTGTATTCCATCTGCCAAATCTCTGCCCACTTACTTAGCCTGTCTATGTCCCCTTGCAGGTTTTTTATGTCCTCCTCACTCACTACTTTCCCTCCCATCTTTGTATCATCTGCAAACTTTGATATGTTACACTCGGTCCCCTCCTCCAAATCGTTAATATAGATTGTAAAGAGTTGGGGACTCAGCACTGACCCCTGCGGAACACCACTAGTTACTGATTGCCAGTCTGAGAATGAACCATTTATCCCAACTTTCTGCCTTCTGTTAGATAGCCAATCCTCTATCCATGCCAGAATATTACCCCCAATCCCGTGATTTTTTTATCTTAAGCAATAATCTTTTGTGTGGCACCTTGTCAAATGCCTTTTGGAAGTCTAAATACACTACGTCCACTGGTTCCCCTTTATCCACCCTATACGTTACTTCCTCAAAGAACTCCAGCAAATTTGTCAAACATGACTTCCCCTTCATAAAACCATGCTGACTTTGTCCTATTAAATTATGATTATCTAACTGTCCTGTTACTGTCTCCTTAATAATGGACTCCAAAATTTTACCTACCACAGATGTTAGGCTAACCGGTCTATAGTTTCCAGCCTTCTGTCTCTTATGTTCATTAATAAATCGACATTCTTATTATGAACACAGCTAGCTTTTGCTAGTTACGTTATTGAGCACATGTGGACTAGGTACTGTATCTGTAGAGGCTTCCATCTTGACTGCTGCCTTGTGGGTAGCCTAGTGCCTCATGGGTAATGTAGTCTTAATATCATACAGCTGGGTAGTGTAGTCTTATATACAGCTCTACGGCTCCACCTAGTGTCCACTATAGAATGGCATGTTATTGATCATTACATCCCCCTTTCTTTGAGGTTTAACAAAATCAATATCAATCAACTTTCAAGAAAACAATAAAGATAATATCAGTAACACTTTTGTTAGTGCTCTATAAACATAAACATTTTCAAAACAGTCAACACATTTTCAAAGCTTTGCATTGTACTCAAACATTAAGTCTATCAGGCTTTTTTACTTCACGTGTGGATCTTCTCAACACGGGTAAGTCTGATGTGTCTTCATGAGATTGTTCTGGCGGTGAATGACAAGATGCAGTTGCGGCATTGTCATCAATCTGGTCTTGAATAGTCTCTTGTGTTTTTAGGAGGGAACGGCGGTTTCTCCTGAGAATCTGTCCTTCCTCAGTTCTAACAGTGTATGACCTTGGTCCTACTTCCTCAAGAACTGTAGCTTTCCTGTTCCATGCATCTGGATCCTCAATCCTGACAACATCATCCCTTGTCAATGGTTTTAGTGTTTTGGATGACTTGTCATAGTATGATTTCTGTTTCAGCTTTAACAGTTGAAGTCTCTGTCTCAGTTCCTCACTTTGCTGTTCTTTTGCACAGCAGGGTAGCGTGGTGCGCAACTTGTGACCCATTAGTAGTTCAGCAGGTGAAGAACCACAGTCTAAAGGTGAGGCTCGGTAGCTCAGCAGGGCAAGATAAGGATCAGACTTGCTTTCTGTTGCTTTCTTCAGTAGCTGCTTGAGAACTTGAACACTTTTCTCTGCCTTACCATTTGACTGAGCATACAAAGGACTGGATGTGATGTGCTGAAAGTCATACTGTGCTGCAAACTGTTGCCACTCCTTACAGTTGAAGCAGGGACCATTGTTGCTAACGGCAATCCTGGGAATTCCATGTCTGGCGAAGATGGATTTCACATGCATTATGACACTGCTTGGTGTGGTGCTTGAGAGCAGCGCCATCTCAGGATAGTTAGAATAGTAGTCAATCACTATTAGATAGTCTTTACCATTTAAATGAAAAAGGTCCATACCAACCTTTTGCCATGGTGCTGTTGGTATGTCAGCTACTATCATTGGTTCCTTTGCTTGTTTGTTTTGGTGTTTCTGACATGTCTCACATTTGCCTATCATGTTCTCAATGTCCTTATTTATGCCAGGCCAATAAACAGTGTCTCTTGCTCTCCTTTTGCATTTTTCAATTCCGAGGTGTCCCTCATGAATCCTTTTGAGCATGTCTTGACGTAGAGCCTGTGGAATGACTGCTGTTCTGTTTTAGTAATAGTCCACTTGCGACACTCAATTCTGATCTTATGTGAAAATATTTTGGACAGGAACCTTTTGGCCAACCATGATGAATGTTCTCTATTACTGTTTGTAATACTGTATCTTTTACTGTACTGTTTCTTCTGCTGTTTGCTTTGATTTTGTGTCTGACACGGGCAGCGCAGCAGTGACCATACTCACATGAACATCCACGTCTTCCTCAGTAGAGCTCACATGACTCATTGTGGGTGCTCGGGATAGTGCATCTGCTAACACTATGTGTTTGCCTGGTGTGTAGATCAGTTCAAAGTCATATCTTTGCAGCTTCATCATGAGTCGTTGAATCCTTGGAGACATCTCATTCAGATTTTTTTTTATGATGGCAACCAGAGGGCTGTAGTCTGTCTCAACTGTGAAGGTGGGAAGTCCATATATATAGCCATGAAACTTTTCTAGTCCAACTACCAAGCCTAGACATTCCTTTTCAATCTGGGCGTATCGACACTCAGTATCAGTCATAGACCTGGAGGCATAGGCAACAGGCTTCCAATCTTCACCCTCTGCTTGTAGCAAGACTGCACCTAGGCCATCTTTTGATGCATCCGTTGACACTTTGATTCTTTTTGTTGGGTCAAAGAAGGTGAGTACAGGTGTGGTTGTCAGCACTGTTTTGAGGTTTATCCACTCTTGTTCATGTCTTTCTGTCCATGCGAACTCATTTGTTTTATGTAGCAGGTCTCGCAGACAGGCTGTCTTGGCTGACAAGTTAAGAATGAACTTTCCAATGAAGTTTATCATCCCCATGATGCGTAGCACACCTTTTTTGTCAGTGGGTCGGGGCATTTTGAGTATGGCGTTTACTTTTTCCATATCTGGCTCTATTCCTTTACCAGATAGATTATCTCCTAGGAAAGTGACTTCCTGGATGCCAAACTGACACTTGGCTTTGTTGAGCTTCAGTCCATTCCGGCGTATGCTCTGTAGCACTTTAGTCAGTCTCTCATTGTGTTCTTTCAGTGTGGAGCCCCAGATGATAATGTCATCAACATAGACCTGAACCCCTTCCAGACCTTCAATTATGTGTTCCATCGCTCTATGAAAGATTTCAGATGCAGATATTATCCCGAAAGGCATTCTGAGGAAACAATACCTGCCAAATGGTGTGTTGAAGGTACAGTATTTGGTGCTCTCTTCATCCAGTTTTAGTTGCCAAAATCCTTGTGAGGCATCGAGCTTTGTAAAGTATCTGGCACCTAACATTTCACTGGTGATTTCTTCTCGCTTGGGAATCTGGTAGTGTTCACGTTTTATGTTTGCATTTAAGTCCTTTGGATCCATGCATATTCTTAGATCATTGTTCTTTTTCTTTACACATACCATGGAGTTAACCCAGTCTGTTGGCTCTTCGACTTTCCTGATGACTCCTAGTGTGGTCATTCTGTCCAGTTCATTCTTGAGCCGGTCACGCTGGGGTGCTGGAACTCTTCGTGGAGCATGTACCACTGGCTGAGCATCCTCCTTTAGCTGGATCTTGTAAGTGAATGGTAGAACTCCAAATCCTTTGAACACATCCTGGAAATTATTCACTACAGAATCCACCGAGTCATCTGGTCTGCTTATGGCACAGTTTATACGGTAGACTCTCTTGACCAGTTCTAAGTCCTCACAAGCTTTGTCACCCAGTAGTGAATCAAGTCTTTCAGCCACAACAGAAAACATGAGATGATGCACTTTGTCTTTGACTGTCACTTTAAGTCTGCATACACCTAAGCTATCTATTTTCTGTCCATTATAGTCCTTCAGTAGTACTGACTTTTTCTGTATTTTGGGCTTTTCTTTCATATCGTTAATGTCACTCATACTGATTAAGTTTGCTTTTGCCCCAGTGTCTAGTTTCAAGGTAACTAATGCTCCATTTACCTGCAGTGGGATCATCCATTTGTCCTCTTTTACTGCGTTAACTTTATGTTCAGCATTGTCCATTTCTGATGGCTGCACATTTTCTGTATCCTTTTTGATATTTTCACATGACACCATTCCTACAAAAAACGTTTCACTTAAATCAGTGTCCTCAATTACATTAACTCGTTGCCCTTTTAGTTTTTACTTTTGAAAAGCATTGTTTGGCAAAGTGATTCTTTCCATTACACTTTGTGCACATTTTTCCAAACGCTGGGCATTGTCTTAACTGGTGTTTGTAACCACAGCGTTTACAATTAAAAATGTCATCCTCCGATTGCTTTTCATTTCTGTTCTGCCCACGTTTCTTCCCCTTGTAGGACACAGCACCGACAGCAGCATTATCACTCATTACAATTGCATCATTATTGATTTCACTGAAAGTCTTCGCGTGCTTTCGAGCTAGCTCGCTGGCTTGGCATATTTTCACTGCATTTTCCAAATTTAGTTCGGTTTCTCTCAACAGACGTTCCCTGACTTTTTTATCATGAATACCAAACACAATCTGGTCACGAATCATGGATGCTTTGAGCTCAGAGAAATTACATGTCTGTGCTTTCAGTTTCAGATCAGTTATAAAGCTATCAAAAGTCCCATTACACTGCTGTGTCCGAGAAGAGAAGATGTATCTTTCATAGGTCTCATTCTTTTTGGGAGAGCAATGTGCATCAAATTTTTTTAGCACATCTTCTAATTTTTCTCTGTTCTCCTCTGGATTAAATACAAATGTATTAAATACCTCTATCGCCTGTGGGCCTGCAACCGTAAGCAGCAACGCTATCTTCCTTGCGTCTGGCTTCGTACCGAATCCGATGGCTGCAATGTAGAGTTCGAATTGTTGTTTAAGAGTCTGCCAATTGTAGTCGAGATTTCCTGTGAGTTTCAAACGCTCTGGTGGCTTCAAATTCTCCATGTCGCTTTTCACAATACTCAGCAGATCTTCACCACCCTGGTACCCTCTTATGTTCATTAATAAATCGACATTCTTATTATGAACACAGCTAGCTTTTGCTAGTTACTTTATTGAGCACATGTGGACTAGGTACTGTATCTGAAGAGGCTTCCATCTTGACTGCTGCCTTGTGGGTAGCCCAGTGCTTCATGGGTAATGTCTTAATATCATACAGCTGGGTAGTGTAGTCTTATATACAGCTCTACGGCTCCACCTAGTGTCCACTATAGAATGACATGTTATTAATCATTACACTGTCTACTGCCCTTTTTAAATAAAGGTGTTACATTAGCAGTTTTCCAGTCTGCTGGGACCTTTGCTGAGTCCAGGGAGTTTTGGAAAATTATTACCAATGCATCCACAATCCCTACCGCCACTTCCCTCAAGACCCTAGGATGTAAGCCATTAGGTGATTTATCCGCCTTGAGTCCCATTATTTTACCGAGTACCGCTTCCTTCGTGATTTTGATCGTGTTTAGCTCCTCCACCACCCCCCCCCCCCCCCATAGCCCCCTGTTTGTCCAGTGTTGGGATATTCTTAGTGTCCTCTACTGTAAAGACTGATAAATAATATTCATTCAGTGTTTTTGCCATCTCCATATTTCCCACCATTAATTTCCCAGTCTCATCCTCTAAGGGACCAACATTTACTTTAGCCACCCTTTTTCTTTTTATATAACTATAAAAACTCTTACTATCTGTTTTTATATTTTTTGCTAATTTACTTTCATAATCTATCTTCCCTTTCTTAATCTTTTTGTTATTTTTTGCTGTCTTTTAAAGTTTTCCCAATCCTCTATCCTCCCACTAGATTTGGCTACCTTATATGCCCTTGTTTTTAGTCGAATACTATCCTTAATTTCTTTACTTAGCCACGGATGGCTGTCTTTTCTTTTACACCCTTTTCTTCTCAGTGGAATATAATTTTTTTGGAAGTTGTAAAAAACTCCTTAAATGTACACCACTGATCATGTATCGTCTTGCCCTTTAATTTATTTTCCCAATCCACTCTACTCAATTCCGCTCTCATACCTTCATAGTCTCCTTTATTCAAGCTTAGCACGCTTGTTTGAGATCCATCCTGTTAAGTCTGTGTGTCCCAGTTATGCTTATTATAAATCACTGGACACAGACCACAAGAATAACTTTAACAGGTCTTTACTATTCGGAGGTCCTCTTTTTATTTGAACCAAAATTTGAACCAAATCAACTGTAAATAAACAAAAGTTCAACTAATCCTTAATAAATCAAATGAAAATTTGGTGTTCCAAATTGATGATGCACTCCAGTCCCCGCGGCGCCCAACGGTCGCGGAAATACTCAAGCGTACCGGCGGACACCGCGTGCTCCATCTCCAGGGCCACCCGGGAGCGAACATGGCCGCGGAAGAGAGGCAGGCAATCCGGCTGGACGACCCCCTCGATCGCCCGCTGCCTGGACCAATTAATTGCTCTTTTAGCCAGGCCCACAAGGAGGTCCTCCAGCCTATCCGCTCCCCTCCGCACCGGGTGACCCTAGATCAAGAGCGTGGGACTGAAGTGCAACCAAAAATCAAGGAGCAGCCCCTTCAAGTAGTAAAAGAGGGGCTGCAACCTCTCACTCCATATAAACGTGGAACACGGACTCCTCCAGGCCGCAAAAAACACAGGCGGCCTGGGAGTCCGTGAACCTACTTAAAACCTTATTGCACGGGACCGCTCCGTGCAACACCCTCCAGGCCAAGTCCCCGATGGAACAAGGGAGGACTCCTGCGTAGAGAGCCCTCCATTGGGGACCTCCGCCACCGCCAGTCGGCAAGACGCCACGCCAAGGCGTGTCTGGACGGCAGACGAAGATGGCAAAGTGGAGAGTGTGCAGGAGCAGCCCGTACAGGAAACCCCTCCGCGCGGAATGAAAAGGCACGGAGGGTATTTCCTCGAGACGGCTCAAGTTGTGAGGCACCGGCTCCCGAGGGGAGTTTCGGGGCCGGGCGCCAATAAGGAATTCCGTCCGGACGGGGGTAAGCTCGGACGGGATCGCCCCACGTGCTTGAGCCGCCTCGATACACCTAGTGGAATCGGGGCCCAGTGCCGCTTTCACCGACTCGTTGGCTTCGGCCGCGAGCCGGACGTTGGCCCAGGACAGGCGCCACGCCAACTCCTCCGGCGCCATCCAGCCCGCTCCTCCGACATCGAGCAGGTCCCCGACTCTGGTCACACCGCCAGCCACAGCCCCGCCCTCCGCCAGCCGCCCGAACCCACATTCACGGAGGTGCGGATTCCTGAGCAGCGGCTCCCGAAGGAGAGCCACCGCTCCTGACGGGGGAGAGCTCCGCCTGGAAGCGACATAGTTCCAAACCCATAGTAGTTCCTGGTAGAAGACAGGCAGCTCCTGCAGGCCGGCACGCCTGCAGCCCACTTTCACAAACAGGAGCTGCGTGTCGTAATTGAGGCCGTGCAGCTGACGGAAGAAAAACGTCGCCAGCGCACACCATCTCGGAGGATTCTCTACGTACAGGTATCTCTGCAGCGTCTGAAGACGGAAAGTCGCAGCCTGGGTGCGAAGGCACACCAGCGCCTGACCGCCCTCCCTAAGCGGGAGACACAGAACCGCAGCAGAGACCCAGTGCTTCCTTTTGTCCCAGAAGAAGTCGATGAGCTTCTTCTGTATCTTGGCGACAAACGCAGGGGGAGGGATCAAAGTGACCAACCGGTACCACAACATGGCAGCCACCAGCTGGTTTATGACCAACGCTCGACCCCTGTAGGACAACACTCGGAGCAGTCCTGTGCAGCGTCCTAGGCGAGCGGTGACTTTGGCCTCCAGCTCTTGCCAGTTCGCCGGCCAGGCGTCCTCGGCAGGGCTAAGGTAGATTCCCAAATCGAGGAGGTGCGTGGTGCTCCAGGCGAAAGGCCTGAACTCCTCCGGCAGGGAGTCCACCCGCCACTGACCCACCAGGAGTCCGGAACATTTCTCCCAGTTGATCTTGGCGGAGGATGCGTCCGAGTAAATCTGCTGGCATTCCCGCATCCTCCGCAAGTCAGCGGGATCCGTGACCGTGAGGAGCACGTCATCGGCGTAAGCCGAGAGGACCACCTCCACGCCCGGCCCTTGCAGAGCCAGTCCCGTCAACCTCTTCCGCAAGAGGCGCAGGAATGGCTCCACGCAAATGGTGTATAACTGACCGGACATGGGGCATCCCTGACGCACCCCCCTCCCGAAGCGAAGGGGCGCCGTCAAGGACCCGTTAACTTTAATCAGACACTCTGCGGCGGCGTACAGAAGTCGGATCCGGGCGACGAAATGCGTCCCGAACCCGAATGCGCGCAGAGTCCCGAAAAGATACTCGTGATCCACCCTGTCGAACGCCTTCTCCTGATCCAGGGAGAGGAAGGCGACCGACAGACCAGCCCTCTGGGAGTGGTGGACCAGGTCCCGGACCAGATGGATGTTGTCGTGGATGGTCCGGCCCGGGACCGTGTAGGACTGGTCGGGGTGGATCATGTGGGCCAGCACGGTGCCAAGGCGAGCAGACATAGCCCTGGCAAAGATTTTATAGTCCGTGCTGAGGAGGGAGACCGGGCGCCAGTTCTTAAGGAGGCGGAGATCGCCCTTCTTAGGTAGCAGGACAATGACCGCCCTGCGCCAAGAGAGGGGCATCTCCCCGGTTGCCAAACGTTCCCCCAGGACCCGCGCGTAGTCGCCCCCCCGCCCCCCCCAAGACGTCCCAGAACGCCCTGTGGAACTCCACGGTCAGCCCGTCCAGCCCCGGGGACTTTCCCCTAGAGAGCTGGCGGAGGGCGCCGGTCAGCTCCGCCAGGCTTAGCGGAGCATCCAATTTTTCGGCGCCCTCCGGACTGACCTTCGGCAGGTCCTCCCATAAAGCTCTGCGTGCATCCTCGCTGGACGGATCCGGAGAGAACAGAGCCCCGTAGTAGGCGCGGGTCTCTGCACTGATTCCCTCCGGATCCGAGACCAGAGATCCGTCGTCGGCCAGCAGCCCCAAGAGCTGCTTACGGACCCCTTGTCTTTTTTCCAGCGAGTAGAAGAAGGGGGAGCCGCGGTCCAGGTCCCGCAGGAGCTGGATCCGCGACCTCACGTACGCGCCTCGGGACCCGACGAGCTGCAGGCCCTTCAGCGCGCCCTTCTTCTCTTCGTACACCTTCCGCAGGGCCGAGTCCCCGACGATTTGACCGAGACGGGACTCCAGGTCGAGCACCTCCTTCTCCAACCGCCCGACCCGGGCCTCCCGCCTCTTGGTCGACCCCTTCGCATACTCCTGACAGAAGAGACGCACGTGAGCCTTGCCCACGTCCCACCATAGCCTCAAGGAGGGGAAGCCCCCCTGCTCCCTTCTCCAGTCGGCCCAGAAACGACAAAACGAATCCCGGAACCGCGCGTCCTCCAGCAGCAGGTTGTTAAAGTGCCAGTACGCGGACCCCCCCCCCCGAGCGCGCAGCGGAACGAGCTCCGCCCACACTAGGTGGTGGTCCGTGCACGGCACCGGCCGCATGGAAGCCGCCGGAACGCAGGATACGTACGCCCGGGAAATGTAGAGGCGGTCGATTCTGGACCCTCCTCCTCCAGACCTCACGTAAGTGAAGGCGCTGGAGTCGGGATGAAGATTTCGCCAGACGTCCACCAAGTCGAAGGACCCGACCAGGTCCCTCAACTTCTCCATTGCCGGCGGGCATCGCGGGGGACCTGTACGGTCCCTCGCCTCGAGGGTACAGTTAAAATCCCCCCCGAGGATGACGCACTCGCCCACGTCGATGGAGCCCAGAAGAGCGGACACTTCTTCAAAGAAGCGCACTTGCTGCGCACCGGCCTGAGGGGCATACACGTTCACTAGATGGAGCGGCACGCCCCCCAGGCGAACAGTGACCTGGAGCAAGCGGCCTGGCAAGTGCTCCTTGACCCCCAAGATCTCCGGCTGAAAATGCAGGGCCAGCAAGATAGCCACCCCGCTGAAATTATTGGAGAGGTGACTCATGCTGACCCCTCCTTGCCACTCCAGGAGCCACGTGGCTTCGTCTCCCGGAACGGTGTGGGTTTCTTGCAGGAAGCACACCGCATACTTCCCGTCCCGAAGGACCGAGAAGTTATTGAATCTGCGGCGCGCCTCCCCGCTGCCGTTGATGTTGAGGCTGGCTATGGTTATCTTCATGTCAGAAGCATAGTGCAACCTCTACCTACAACTAAAGGGGGGAGGAAGCGCAGCCGCTAGTCAGCCGCCACCTCCTCAGCAGCCCAGTGAGAAATGTTCTGAGCCGACGCAGCTCAAGTGGGTTCACACCCTCGTCCGCGCCCATGATCTTAACGGCGGTGCGGACGGATACAATGAGCAGCGCCAGCTCCGACCACCTGTCGAGGGCCAGCCGGACCTTCCCGCGCCGACCCAGGCACGTGGCCATAAAATCCCGGAGTTCCTTTACGGGAATGAGGGGAGACTCGGCAAGGGGCACGAGGCCGTCCACCGTCTCGTCGGCGCCGGAGTCCGACTTGTCCTCCGTGCCCATCACCGAGTCCCCATCCTCCTCCAGGGGGTCGTCACCAGCGGCCGACCCGTCCACCGCGCAGTGCGCAGCGAACGGCTCGGCCGCAACAGCCGGCCCCGCCTCCGCCCGGATCCCACCCCCAGGATCAGTGGCAGAGGAATCCTCCCTGGGCTCCTCCGGGGGCGCCGGGCCAGAAGACGGCGGCGGCGGTTCGGAGCCCCCCTCCGCCTCAGACACCAGATCGACTGGAGAAATCGGGGAGAACACAAATCCGAACTCCCCCAGGACGTCAGGCGCCCGAGACACAGTCAGAGGGCCTTCCTCTTCCGCGCCACCGGCCTCTGACCCGGCAGATGGGGCGTCTTTGGCTAAATCCTCGACCAGGTCGAGCAGCCCCTGGGAAATGTCCGGGCCGCTTTGGGCGAGCTCACTTTCTTCGAACTCGCCCGACCCAGACCCCAGGCCGCCCGACTCGTCGAGGGGTAACGGCACCGAAAGATAGTCTGTTTCTGCCGCGGGTTGTTCCACGACCCCCCCCACAGGCAGGGTCTCGTCCCCATCCCCGGGAGGCACGTGCTGGACAGACACATCTGCCTCAGCCTCCCGAGGGACAGGCGACCCCTGCCGATCGCCGGTGATGGTGACAGCGGTGGGGGGGGGCGCAGCACCCGCGGCGGGCGACGACTCCCCCTGTTCGGAGGGACCTTCCTCCTCCCGGTCCTTCTCCTCTTCCAGGGGGTCGCGCCTTTTTAGCACGGAGGGAGCGAGGGAGACCTCCATGTTTGCAAAGGCCCCCTCCTCCTCAACTCCCTCCGGCGGAGCAGGTTTGTCGGGTTCCTCGGGCCCGAGCCCGGCCGCAGGTATCGGCATTACCGCTGCGGCGGTTGCGGCCACAGGCTCGGGCACGAGGCCCCTCCTGCTCACATCTGCCCTGATCAACTCCGCGAGGAGCGCGGGTGTAAGGGGGTCAAGGGGCAAGGGCTCGCCATCCACGGGGGTCCCGCCCCAAGGTGCTTCTTTTTTCCCCGCGCCGCCTTTCTGGCCGGACGCACTCCCTCCCCCCCGCCGGAGGCCTTGATGGCATCGGCCTCTGACGATGACCGCGCATCAGTTGTTTGGGGGGGCGCGGCCAGACCCGGGGAGAGGAGCGGCGGCGGCGCCAGCCTCGGCCACGCCAGACGATCTGGCGGCCTTGGAGGCGGGGCAGTTCTTTCTAATGTGCCCCACCTCCTTGCAGGCGTGGCACCGCACACCGTCCGACGTCCAAAAGGCGCGGTAGGCGGTCCCCTCGTGGAGGACGACGAACGACCCGTCAGTGTTCTCCGCGCCAGCTGGATAAACAGCTGGCGCCGGAAGGAGAAGCCGAGCGGGATAGGCGTGATCCCTGACCTCACCTCCCCAAGTTGACTCAAATAGGGAAGGAGGAGCTCACCGGGAATATAGGGCGGGACGTTGGAAATGATGATCCTCTGCGCGGTGGCCTCGAGAGGATCCACCGGCAGGAAGGTCCCGCCCACGGTGAGCCCCTTGGTGATAGCCAGGGACACCGCCCGCTCCGACCCCAGGAAGAACACAGCCTTCCCATACATTTTCGAGGCCGCAACGATGGCTGAGGGGCCGACAACCCCAGCCATGGCTTTGACGCAGGCCTCGATGGTCATAGTGGGGTGAGTGTAGCTCTTCACCCCCAGCTTTTTGGTAATCAATCTAAATGGTGACGGGGCAGCGGGGGCAGCTGTGGCTGCCGCTCCCGCATAAGTCTTGGCTTGCCCCGCCACCGGCGAAGATGTAGTCGCCATTATGGGGTGGATTTTTAAGGGCTACACCCACCCCAAGTCACAGGCCTGAAGGTGTTAATGGCCTCGGGATATATATTTTTTGTCCTCTATTGAGCAGAGGGAGCTGGTTAAAATGAGGACACACCTCTCCCCTTATTGATTTAAATTGGGAGAGGGGCCTTCTCCCCTCTGCTCAATAGGCAATTAAAAAAGAGATGAAACTGAGGTGCCTTGGAGAAACAGGCAGAGAGAGAGAGAGAGAGAGGGGGGTGGGAAGGAGGGAGACCACAAGGGCAGTGTTGCCACTCAGGATGGTGGGTGGGTGTTGGCAGGGGAGCACTCTCTAATGTAGTTTAACAGTCTTTGGTGGTGATGGTCTTCTGGCAGGGGGAGAAGATGTCTTCACCTGGGAAAGCTGGAGAAGCCCAGGCTCAGTCCTGCAACAGGTCTTAACGATGCAATTTAAAAGGATTGAATTAACGACTTCACCTGGGCAGCTCCAGCTCTCCCAGGCCAGGCAATAGAGAGGGGTGTTAATTTAGTGGTGTGTGTGGCCTAGCTTTTAGCAGGAGCCACACACACACACCACACCCCTTGATGATCCGGCCTTGTTTCTTCTTTTCTCCCCCCACCTAAAATACAAAGTCTTGGGAGAGTGCCCCAAGTAACACCCACCTGTAGATGTTCAGAAGTGATGTTTCTTCCCTCCTTCCAGCAGTTGGTGTTTTTTTGCAGATGTTTCTCTCCCCTCTCTCCTGAAGTGGAGGCCAATTTGGGGAGGCAGTGATAGAAAAGGCCTCTCCCCGGTTGATGTTGATGTAGGCCTCCTTTCTCCTTCTCCTCCTCTGTTCAATCTCTCCAGGCACCTCAGTTGTTTGAAGATGTTGGAGGAGGTGGAGGTGGTGATCTATCGTTCTGCTACTCCTCTTCCTGGTCAGGAGACCACCACTCTCCACTCTCTTGCTTTGGCAGCTCCTTCTCCTCTTGCTGCTTGAGACAGCCAGAAAAGCACACAGGTCTTTACTATTCGGAGGTCAGGGCTGAACTGCCCAGCAAATCCCTACACAACACTTATATACCGGTGTGGTCACCACCGGTATTACAGTATACAGCAGCCAAGAGAAAGTAGTACATCTCTTAAGGTAGTTCTCTAGGTGGAACAGGTTACATACACCACAATCCTCCCTTTTTAGCTTAACAGTTATATCCCCATTTAACATAACATAATAACATATATATATATATACAACTTCATGCAAAACAGTTCAAAGATTCAGTCTCTGAGGAGGCCTCCTGATTCGAGTTGGATAACACCTTTCAGGGGTCTCTGATTCTCGTTGCTGGGGTGACTCATCTAGTTGGTCTCTTATGGATTGGACATCATCATCAGGTACATTCACTTCTGAGGTAGATGCTTCAGGTTCACTAACTTCTTCCACGGTTGTCTCTGCCGTAACCATGGGTTCGACCCTTGTTCTCGATTCTACCAGTTGGTCAGCATGACGCCGTATTACACTTTCACCAATATCTACCGTGTACATCAGGGGTCCTTGTCTGGCCCGAATTGTTCCAGATTGCCATTTCTCGTTTTTATACTCCCGGGCTAACACTGGTTGTCCTATTTCGAAACTCCGAGTGGTCTTGTTATTTATATGTTGGAACTGTTTGTTTTCAACTTCCCTCCGCACATTTGGTTTTAACAAGTCCAACCTGGACCGCAACCTCCTGTTATAGAACATCATGGCAGGACTTTGGTTTGTCACTGCATGAGTGGCGTTTCGATATGCCAGTAGGAATTTGTCCATCTTGTGTTGTAGTGGAATCTGATCTTCGCTCATGGCCTTTATTGCTTTTTTGAACGTTTGTACAAATCTCTCGGCCCACCCGTTTGTAGCCGGATGATATGGGGCAGAGGTATAATGTTTCACCCCATTCTTCTTCATGAATTTCTGGAATTCTTCTGACACGAACTGCGGTCCATTGTCTGAACATATTTGTTCTGGCAATCCATTTCTTGCAAATATCGTTCTTAGCACCGCGATCGTCTTTTCCGAGGTAGTGGTAGTCATCTTAATCACTTCTGGCTATTTAGAATGTGCGTCCACCGCAATTAAAAACATGGAGTCCATGAATGGACCAGCAAAGTCAATATGTACACGTTGCCATGGGGTTGAAGGCCATTCCCATGGATGCAGCGGTGCAATCGGAGGTGCATTTTGCACTTTTTGGCACCCTGAGCAGCTTTTCGTCAGATCCTCTATCTGTTGGTCGATACCCGGCCACCACACATAAGCCCTAGCAAGGCTTTTCATCTTGACTCCCCCCAGATGACCTTCATGCAGTTCCTTTAGAACTCTCTCTCTTAACTTAGGAGGAATAATCACCCTTGTTCCATACATCAATGTTCCTTGACAGACGGACAGCTGGTCTCGTCTTGCTGAGAATGCTGGTAACAGTGGATCACCATGTGCTGGCCATCCCTTCACTGTCACTTCGTAGACCCGGGACAGTGTCGGGTCATTCCTGGTTTCTCTTTCAATACTTGCATTGGTGACTGGTAAACATTCGATGATGGTCGAGTGAAATAACTCAACAGGGTCAACCGTCGGTGCCTCCTCCTCTGTAGTTAGTGGCAGGCGCGACAGCCCATCAGCATTACCATGCTGCTTTGTACCTTTGAATTCGATCTGATATTGATGTGCCCCTAGGAAAAGGGACTATCTCTGGAGTCTCTGTGCTGTCATCACCGAAACACCCTTCTTAGGGTTAAAAATGGATACCAACGGCTGGTGGTCTGTCGGAAGCGTAAACTTTTGGCCCTGCAGGTAATGATTAAACTTCTTTACTCCCCACACAAGGCTGAGAGCCTCCCTATCTATCTGAGCATAGTTGCGCTCAGCGGAGGTCAATGATCTGGATGCGAACGCGACTGGCCTCTCCAGGCCATTTGGCAACTTGTGTGAGAGTACTGCCCCAATACCATATGGCGAAGCATCACAAGCCAAACGAATAGGCAGTGTTGGGTTGAAGTGAGCCAACACTTCCTCTGAGGTGATCAATGCCTTGCTTTTGCGAAAGGCCCTCTTACAGTCCTCGCTCCACTTCCATGGTACTCCCTTCTGCAAAAGAGCGTTCAGCGGGTGCAGCACCGTGGATAAATTTGGCAGAAACTTATGGTAATAGTTAATCAACCCTAGGAACGACCTCAACTGGGATACATTATCCGGAGCGGGAGCCTTCACAACAGCGTCGATCTTGTCAGGAGACTTATGAAGCCCCTCCTGGTCAATGACATGACCACAGTACGAGATCCGCTTCTGAAAGAACTCACATTTCTGGCGATTAACTCGAAGTCCATATTCTTTCAATCTGGTGAGCACCAGTTCCAAATTTGCAAGGTGTTCCTCGTCATCATCTCCTGTAATCAGAATATCGTCCAGGTAACATTGTGTGCCTGGAATTCCCTGTAATACCTGCTCCATGGCCCTCTGCCAAATTGCTGGAGCCGATGCCACTCCAAAAACCAGTCTATTATACCGGTACAAGCCTCTATGCGTGTTGATCGTGAGATACTGGCGTGACTCTTCCTCAACTTCCATCTGTAAGTACGCCTGCGCCAGGTCTATCTTGGTGAAGTGTTTCCCGCCAGACAACGAAGCGAAGATATCCTCAATCCGCGGAAGCGGATACTGCACCGTGTGAAGCACCGGATTAACAGTGATCTTGAAATCTCCACAGATGCGAACCTTCCCCGGTTCCCCCGGCTTGTTGCTCGATGAACGCTTCATGACGGGGACAATGGGCGTGGCCCACTCACTCCAGTCTACCTTAGACAGTACTCCTGAACGTTCTAGCCCTTCCAGCTCAGCTTCCACAGCAGGTCGTATCGCATAAGGTACCGGTCTGGCTTTGAAAAATTTCGGGTTTGCATGTTCTTCAACCTTGATGTTTGCCGTAATTCCTCTCAGTGTTCCCAGTCCCTGTTGGAACACCTCTTTAGCATCGTCCAATATTCTGGACAATCGTTTAGGTTTGACATCTTTTTTACCGGAATCTACCGTTAGTGCTTTTAAGGAATGCCAGTCCATATTTATTTTCCTAATCCACTCCCGTCCCAGTAGTGGTGGACCTCCCTCAGGTAGCACATATAAGTCCATTCCTCGGCTTTCTTTGCCCTTGTGGACCACCTTTACCTCTATCTTCCCAATGGGGTATACTCTTTGCCCCGTGTATGTTTTCAATACAATCTCCGTATCCCGTAGGGGAATATGTGGGAATAACCTTTTGTAATCTTGCTTATTCATGACCGTCAATGCCGATCCAGTGTCCAATTCCATCTTCACTTAGACTCCTGCTATCTGAAGTGTGACCCAGATTGTTTGGAGGTCTGCTTCCTTACCAACATTGTGTACTCTTAGACTACCCAGTTCATTACTGCTGGAGTCTGAATCTGACTTCTGTTCGTTCGAACTGTTCTCTGTCACCTTGTGTACCTTTCTGTACTTTTCCTGCGGTGACTTTTTGTTGCTGGTCTTCTTTCCTGACCGGCATACTTTAGCTATGTGACCAAGCCTGCCACATTTTCTGCATTCCTGATTTTTGAACCGGCACTGGTTCTGATCGTGCGTTGTCTTTCCACAACGATAACATTTTACTGTACCCAAGACCATTTGATTGGTGCTGAGTTCCGGTGACCGTAGCTGCATTTCCGCAGTGCCTCTCGCTGCGGCTTCGTGCGATGCTGCAATAGTGACAGCTTTATCAAGCGTAAGATCATTCTCCTCAAGCAGTCGCTTTTGTGTTCCTTCTTTTAACAATCCACACACAAATTTATCTCTCAGCGCATCTGCTAGTCCTGTTCCAAACTGACAGTACTTTGATAGCTTACGCAGTTCAATTAAAAATTCAGCGTTGCTTTCGTCTTTCAGCTGCGTTCTTCTGTAAAATTTAAATTGTTCCGCTATCATCAGCGGCGTGGGGTTTAAATGATTTTTCAGGACAGTAACAATATTCGCGAAAGTCTGATCCGCCGGTTTATCCGGTGATAGAAGGTGCTTCAATAGCCCGTATGTCTTCGCACCCATTGAGCTTAATAAGGTTAGTGCTTTCTCATCATCTGATACCTTATTTGCTTTACAATAAACTTCCATGCGTTCTACATACGTGGTCCAATCTTCGATATCGCTATCAAAGGTATTAATGTTCCCATGTTTAGGCATCCTTGCAAGTTTTTAAATTTTTCTTTTTCTCAAAATGGCGGCTTCCCGCGCTTGTCTTCTTCCGCCGCCTTCTAAAATGGCGGCTTCCCGCGCTTGGCGGTCTTTCCCGCGCTCGTCTTCTTCCCCCGCCGACTACAATGGCGGATTCCCGCGTTTGTCTTCTTCCCCCGCTGGCTGCAATGGCGATTGCCTTGCTGCTGCCGTTCTCGCCTCCCCAGCGGTTCTCAATGCCTTAAGCTGCCCCAGTCGCTGCGCCTCTCGGCCTCGATTGCAGCCCGGCCCTTTTCACCGGCCGTGGTCGAGTTCTCCGCCCTTTTTCCTCCGTTTTCCCTCCCCCACTCCACAGTCAACGCGGCCGACTTTCTGCTCGTGTCGCTGATCGGCTTACCCACCACTGTGGTAGAAGGGATGATCACTGCCTGTCGCTGATGGAGGGCTTCGTGGTCAGAATTTTTCTTTTTAACCCGGGTTCTCGATGCCTCCCGTGCGATGCTGCTCAGCAGGATGATGAGGGCGGATGCCTCTTCTCGACGCCCGTTCTGAGGACGAAGCTGCCTTGGATGTAAAACTGCCGCAGGGTAAGATCGGACTCGTCGCCACTGTTGAGTCTGTGTGTCCCAGTTATGCTTATTATAAATCACTGGAGACAGACCACAAGAATAACTTTAACAGGTCTTTACTATTCGGAGGTCAGGGCTGAACTGCCCAGCAAATCCCTACACAACACTTATATACCGGTGTGGTCACCACCGGTATTACAGTATACAGCAGCCAAGAGAAAGTAGTACATCTCTTAAGATAGTTCTCTTAAGGTGGAACAGGTTACATACACCACACAACCTTCTCACCCTCTAATTGAATATGGAATTCAACCATGTTATGGTCACTCATTCCAAGGGGATCCTTTACTAGGACATTTTTAATTAATCCTGTCTCGTTACACAGGACCAGATCTAAGGTTGCTTGCCCCCTGGTCGGTTCAGTTACATACTGCTCAAGAAACCCATCCCTAATACACTCAATGAACTCATTCTCAAGGCAGCCCTGCCCAATTTGATTTGTCCAATTAATATGATAGTTAAAATCCCCCATAATTATAGATGTTCCCTTATTACAAGCCTCAACTATTTCCTGATTGATACTCCATCCAACAGAGTTGGAACTGTTCGGAGGCCTATAGACTACGCCCACTAGTGTTTTTTTCCCCTTTATTATTCCTTACCTCCACCCAAACTGTTTCATTATCCTGATCTTTTGACCCAATATCATTTCTCTGTATTAGTGATTCTTTCCTTTATTAACATAGCCACCCCACCTCCCCTTCCTTCCTGCCTGTCCTTCCTGATCGTTAAATAACCTGGTATGTTTAATTCCCAGGCATTGTCACCCTGGAGCCATGTTTCTGTAATGGCCACAAGATCATACCCATACCCTATTCCATATCTAACCCATGCAATGATGTGTTGGGCACAGCAGGAGAACATTCAAATTTAAACTCTTTACAGTAGCTTGATCCAAACTTTTACATTCAAGGTGGACATTTGTTACACTATTTCTCTGATCTAAGATCGTAGAAAATATTTTAATGCTATTTAAATGATCTATTTTGATTCCAAACAATTATAAATGTAGAATAAATCTCAATTTGCAGCAGTAATTCAAATATGAACCATTCCAAAAATATCTTATATTTAATTGAACCTAATATAAAGGTTTATTGTATTAGACATTAGTATGCTATATTGTTAAGATCCATGTACATGCGTTGATGATCTAAGCAAATGTTTGTGATTTTTTGATGCAAACAGTGAATTCCAATTTTGTTGATTAATTAATAATAATACTAGATATTCCTGTATTCTGGATGGGGAAAAAGAGTTTTTGCCCCAGCTTCAGCTACTGTGTCGTTTTCATTGTCCTTTTACTATATCACACCGCATCATTATCCCTGTCAAATGTCACACTTGGATTGATAGTTGCATCTCACTTCTGAGTCAGAAGGTTGTGGATTCAAGACCCACTTGATCACCTAGCCTGGGCTGACATTTAAGTGCAGTACTAAGGGAGTGCTGTACTGTTGGAGGTGCCATCTATTGGATGAGATGTTAAACTGAGGCCCATCTGCCCTCTCATAATGTAAACGATCCCATGGCAATATCCAAGAGGAGCTCAGTTCTCCTGATGTTCTGGCCAATATTTATTCATCAACCAATACCATCAAAAACAGATTTTCTGATCATTTATCATATTGCTATTTGTGGGATCTTGCTTTGCGCACATTGGCTGCTACGTTTCCTGACGTAATAAGTGTCTAAACTTTAAAAGTACTTCATTGGCTGTGAAGTGCTTTGGGACATGTCGTGAAAGGTGCTATATAAATGCAAGTTCTTTTTCTCTTGTGTAGCGATAATGGCTTAAAAATATTTTGTGGTTTAGGGGTCAGTGTCTAGACTCCCTCATTCGTAAGTTATTTTTCTCTTTTCTTCCTGTGCCATCCCAGGTGTTTATCAGTGCTACTCTGATACAGGTATGAGAAGTTTTGGGAGAGCGACTGAAGTTGTCTTTCCTTCGCTACAGAGTAGCAATTTGCTAATGTTGAGGGCATGAACCTCTGTTAATGCTTCCCAGCAAATTTTGGTTGAGGGCGGTAATTTAACTCTGGTTCCAAGTTTTGCATTTTTTGCATTACTCAACCTCTGTTTTTCCACAACATGATGAGGCTGCTGGTGTTCTGAACTTACCCTGTTACATTGGGCCTGTTTACATTCTGGTGTTTAAAAATGATGAGTATGACTTTAAAGCAATTTGCATATTTACAATCCTGATCTTTGAAGATTATTACTGGCCAACAATATATAAACTGTATTGTTGGGCTGGACAGGCAGGCAAGCAAGCATCAACTGATGATGGTGACAGATATTAGAATAGTCGAGTCTGGCAGCAGATGGGCTTAGGCAGGGGTGGAAACAGGTGATGGTGCGAGGGTGGAAACAGGTGATGGTGCGAAGATGGAAGCAGCCAGTCTTTGTGATGGAGAGGATATGGGATTGGAAGCTCAGCTCTGCGTCAAATAAGACACCAAACTGAGATGGTGGCCGGGGAGGGGACATGAATCGGTGGTGAGGGTATGGATTCATGGTAGGAGTTGAAGACAATGACTTTGGTCAATCATATGTTTAAGTGGAGGAAAATATGGCTGATGCAGGACTGGATGACGGACAAGAAGGTTGACAACACAGCCATTGCAAGGGTCGATAGAGGTGTTTGACAGGTACAGCTAGAGATGTTTGACGGGTACAGCTGGATGTCATTGGCATACTTGTGGAACCTGACGTCATGTCTTTGTATGACGTTGCCAAGATGAAGCATGTAGATGAGGAAGAGGAGAGGGCCTTTGGGGACTCCAGGGGTAACTGAGCAGGAAGAGGAGCCATACTGGAGAAGCTCTGGTTACAATTGAAAAGGTAACACTGGAACCAAGTGAGAGCACTCGGCTGGGCAATGGAGAAGAGGTGTTGGAGGAGGATAGTGTGGTTGACTGTGTGAAAGGCTACAGAGAGGTCGAGGAGGGACAGTCACAGTGGATGTGATTTCTGACTTTGATTAGGCCCGTTTCAGTGCTATGGTAGGGGCAGCAACCTGATTGGAGATATTGAAACATGGAGTGGTGGGAAAGATGGGCAAAGATTTGGGAGTGAACGACACATTCAAGGACCTGAGAGGAAAGGGAGGTTAGGAATCGGATGGTAGTTTTCAAGGACACAGGTTGAGGGTGTTTCTTTTGACAAGGGGGTGTTGACGGTGGTTTTGGAAGGGAGGGGGCAGTACCTGAAGGGAGGGAACCATTTACAATGTCATCTAGCATGGAGGCCAGGAAGAAAAGTTGAGTGATCAACCGTTTAGAAACATAGGGACAGGAGTAGGCCATTCAACCCAATGAGCATGGTCCGCCATTCAGTTAGATCATGGGTGATTTGTACCTCAACCCCATTTACCCGCTTGATAGCCTTACCTTACAAAAGTCTATTGATCTCAGTCTTGATGGCTTCAGTTGACCCACCATCCACAGCTATCTCTTATTGAATAATTTTATCATTTAAACATTGATTAGATCACCCCTCAATCTTCTATACTCAAGGAAATACAAGCTGAGTTTATGCAACCTGTCCTCCTAATTTAACCCTTTAACCTCTGGTACCATTCTGATGAATTTGTGCTGCATTCCTTCCAAGGCCAATATATCCTTTCTGAGGTGCGGTACCCAGAACTGAATGCAGTACTCTAGATGGTGTCTGACCAAGACTCTCTACAACCGATGCATAGCTTCCTCCCTTTATATTCCAGCTCCCTTGAGGGCCATTAGTCTTTTTGATTGCTTTATGTGCCTGTGATTGCTTTTTGTAGGGATTGTATAGTAGGAATGGGGTTGAGAGAGCACGGGTGGGTCTCGTGGACAAGATGAGCTCGGAGAAGGCATGAGGGGAGATGGGAGAGAAACTAGAGAAAGATGTGACTCGGGGCTTTGGCAGGCGTAACCTGGGGGGAGGTTTGGTTTATTTGTCATGGAGAAGGGGGGATGCAGCAGAGGCAGTTGAAAGGATAGTCTCCATCCCAGTGACAAAAGACCATGTACTTGTTGGAGGTGAGGGTGGCGAAGACAGGGGATCGGGGTATAAGGGGATAGTTGGTAGCACTGTTCCCCCTAAGCTGCTCGGCTGCTCGACCATGCAGTTACTTCGAAGCTCCCGTGCACCAGGTGTTGCAGGTCGCACTGTCCCACTGGCGCGGGATCCAGCGCGCAGGAGCTCTTTTCAATCGCGTACCACAGGCTCGTTCTTTAAGCCCACAGGAGTGGGTTTCGGCGCCTGTGCGCTGGACCCATTTCGGCGCTAGCGCGGTGAAAGCCGCTACAGGCCTGAGCCACTGAGAATATGAACAGCTGCCAAATGCCAATACTGTGCTGGGAGGTGGCGAATGGTGATACGCTTATAAAGGGTGGAACTCGCTACGGGCCTGAGCCTTGCGGCGGGGGGGGGGGGCCACGGGGGGAGTGGAGGAGGAGGAGATAAGATTGGAGGAGAGGGAGATGGGAGAGACTGGGGGTTCAGGGGGCAAGAGAAGGTGGGAGGAAGTTGGGGGAGAGAGAGCGACGG